>NW_024543068.1:8070000-9270000 GCF_018167655.1 Microtus oregoni
CTTGAGCCACATTGAACCTGGAAATGGAATAGAATGCAAAGCCAGATTACCTTATAATTGACAATTTTGTCTCCCAGCAGATGGCTGTAATCTCCTAAATGAGCCAAACACAGGCTCTAGGATTTTTGAGTTGCTCATGAAAACAGAGAGGACAAATATTTACCGCAATTACACAATTTTGCATCAGCTATAGTTTCACAGCCTTTAAGCATCCTTGATTGGGAAATACAGAATGCCTCTAACACTTTATGAAAATTTTTCTGTTTAATAAATATACAGCCAAGTCATAAGGTAACAGTTCTGTTTTCTTTAGCTTCCTTCTTAGTGTTGTAAGGATTAATGGGCTTAGGGGCTATTGAGTCAAGGACCCACTTTTCCCCTTATCATTAGTAAATCTATACATCAGCCCTTTTCAGAAACGTGAAGCAACATCGTGCTACAGCCCTGACCATTGACTGTATTACCTAAATTCAGAATTATTGTACTCAACTCTGGGTTCACCTGATGAGCCAGACTGCAGGGGTTTTGTTAACATTTTCATTTTCTATTCACTGTTTGTGGTAGCTTTAATCAAGAAGACTAGCTAAGGATATACCCAGTAGTTTATATAACTAATGTTAGGTTTTAAGGTAGGAGATGAGAAGAATAGGAGGGAGAAGAAAAGCAGAGGAGAGAAGTGGAAGAGGGAGGAGAGAGAGGCAATGGGCTTATTGAGTCCAACTGTCCATTAGGCAAGAGTTTTATTACCACCAACAGCAAGGCAGGGATCTGAAGCACCACAAAGAAATAGGTAATGGTCACTTAACCAAATTTGGTTGGAAGTCTCAATGTGCTGTAGGCTGGGAGGGCAGATGCCTAGGAAGTCCAGAGTACATTTTGAGGTATCCAGTTGGAAGGAGGCTTTTGCAGAGTGATGAGTGTAGTTAATAGGACATATTGGATGTGTGGACCTACGAGACTGAAGAAGTGTCTGATCCCCTGGGATGGCGTGGGAGTTGGGTGTATTCTTGCCAGCCCTCCCTATGTGTAGGATGTAATTACCTGGAAGGGCCTTGTCCCTGTGTATGTGACAAGACAGCTGAGGGCAGCCTGACCTGTTTTTTCCTCAGTGTTATCAGATCGCAAACATTTTCATCATTAGAAAGTCATTGTTGGCATCTGCCTTCTGATCCCGCAGAAGAGAGCTGTGCTTCCCCCAGGGAGCTGCTGGTTTTGACTCAGCTTTAAGTCCCAGGGACAGAAACCAAAGTTTCCCTTGAGCTTTAGTGAAAACATCACAATGATTCCAGGCAAGGTGAGCACAGACCCGCCCGCTACTCCTTCAGGGTGTACTGACTTTGGCAAGTCAATTACTGTTTCTTGGGCTCTTTCCTGACTTGTCAAATCCTAAGCCTTTAAGATCCTTAGGATTGAGGGAGACAATGTGTGTAAGTGAGATCTAAACTTTCAATCAGTCTGCACGTGTAAAATTGCTAGAAGTAGCAATTCGAGGCAGCTGCTTAAAGGGTGCTATTAATGTATTCAATCTTGGCTGTTTAACCCTAATGTGATTTGTAGATACTTATCAATGAATAATGGCAAGGCATAATACTGCATCCTTCTTTTCTATGAGATGACCTATTAATACCAAACATCAAAAATTGGTTACTACAGTTTCATCCTACCTTCAGCCTTTTTGCATCTGATGTACACAGTTCCTTTGGTTCATTTATTTATTTCATCCATTTTTTTTCATTTTATTATTATTTTTCTGTTCCGTGAACATGGAAGAAATGCAGTGTCTGGCACTTTACTAGCAATATCAGGGAACGCCAAAATGGAATGTGACTCAAGTCATCATTTCTCCAGTGCTAATTCTCAGAGTTGGAGTTGGAGGCTACCAGAATCCATGTCTGTTTTCCAGAGTGTCAGCACTTCACAGCCTGGCTGTGGCTATCTTTTCTACTCCATTCTCTTTCTCCAGCTCATTGTGAAACAGACTGGGCTACAGCTGGTATCCAGTCATCTCGGAGAGTTACTTTCCATTCTCTTAATGCACAGTTGCCCTAGGAAAAGACTATAAGTCACATTGGAGAAGGCTGGGAGACAGATTAATAGTAGAAAATTTTTTGGCAGTACATCAGAGTCCTTCCTCAAGGAGACTCAGCCTCCTTCTTGTGATGAGATCTGGGTTCTGTAAACTTGCTCAAGTCTGAGAATGGATGGAGGGGTCCTGACTCTTTGTATAATTCACATTAGACTGTTTCACTTCACCAACCACTTTTCTGCTTATACAGACCAAATAACAATTTAGTAGGTTTCCTATTTCGCGTCTTGGAACAGCATGATCAACCATCCAGTGCTTAAATTCTATGCAAGTCACACTCTTCTGGTTGCTCTTTTGACTCTTCTATCCATTATGGTAGCTGTGCCTACCTTTCCTTTGGCATGCAATGGTGACACTTGACCCTGCTACTTCAAGGTCCAGTGACTTCCACTGCACTTAAGTTTTCAACTCGAAAGTATAAGTCTCCATTATAAGTCATGATCTGTAGAAAATAGTCTTTACAGAACTCTGGGGATGTTAGGAAAAGGCTCGAAATTCAATTAACTTTGTAATTCAGCAATTTGTAGGATGAGATTTGGAATTTAGTTTTTAGCAATCCCAGTCATGCAGCTGTGGGAGAGAGATAAGGATCTCTCATTCTAGGCAGGTACAGCAACTTTCAGGCCAGACAGGCGGTGTTTAACCTGACATTCAAATCCCCCCTTTCCTTTCTCTGTTTTGCCCAATGGCATTAGTGTGGAAAAGGTGTTACTTGGGAAAGTCAGTGTTCCCTTCTATAGTTTCCGAGCTACCTGAATAAAATAACTTAAAATAATTGAGTTATTATTTTAAAGTTTAAAAGAAAAACAACAGAACCTGCAACCTACAGCTCCTGACAGCTGTTGGAAAAGGGGGGAGGGGTGGAAAAGCGGAAAAGGATTCAGCATGGAAAGTGACTAAATCCAAAATCCCAAGAACTGTGGAGAGGAGGGGAATGGAGAAAAGGAGAGTCATGTCTTTTAAGGTAGGCATGAAGGTCAGATCAAAAAAATAAAAATAAAAAAAGAAAGAGCAAAATGGAAAAGTTATGCTGTTTGAATTGGAGCTCAAAATCAGGTGGGTGGGGTTATCAGTCAAGATCTGCAAACAACCTTATCAGATAAGAGATGTCTAAGAATTATAAATGCATTTTTCTATTGAGAGAATCATTATTCCTCCCATCTCCTCACCACCCATCTTAAAGGGTGGTCTCAGTTCCAAGTAAGGCCCACCTGGACTGACTCTTAATTGGGGAGATGGAAGCACGTAAGGTTCTAATCTTTGGGGCAGATAGATATTTCAGAGTGTGTCTCCACCCAAAACCAGCGGAGAAAGCAGATGCCATTTTTGGATTACGATGAGGAAATCATTCCTTAAGAAGATTTAGCACAGCCCTGAAACATTCACCTTTTCTTAGACTGTTTTAAATCCTAAAGAGGGAAGTTGTAATATTTCCCTTTCTAATGCTATTAGGGAAACAGAAAATGGTACCAAAGGTAGGGAGTGTAAGAGGGGTTCAACATCATTGCCCTCTAAGCCCACTAAGGATTGTCTAGCCACCAAATACCACCATAGTCAATATTCTGGTAATAAAAAATGTCCAAAGGTATCCTGTACATAGTCTTTCAGATTATTCATGCTTGTAGATGTTTGATTTATAGGATTTATAGTAGTTATGCTAGGGGCCTCTTTTGATAGGTATATGATCAGTGCTTTTTTTTCATGGTGAGAATAAGAGTCATTAATGTCTTTGACTATAAACAAATCAGGAAGAAGTCAATTTTAAAAACTCCATAACCAATTCAGAAAATTCAGCCAAAAGAAGACTGTTCATCTAGAAAACTCTTAGTGTCAAAGTCTAAACTAAAGCTTCTCTCTCTCTCTATCAGACAGACAGATAGAAACACACACACATACACACAGAGTTGTTAGGAGGTAGACACATGCACATACACACAGAGTTGTTACGGGGTAGTTATGGAAGTTAGTGAGCCAAGATTTTCAGTGGATTGGTAAGTCAGTTGTAGTGATATGAGCATTGGGTGCCATTCTGTTGTATTCCCAGCACCCCAGCCGCCTGGCTATCTTATGCCCCGAAATAACAACACACAAACTGTATTCATTTAAACACTGCTTGGCCCATTTCTATCTAGCCTCTTCTAGGCTAACTCTCACACCTGGACTAGCCCATTTCTAATAATGTTTGTAGCATCCCATGGTGTGCTTACCAGGAAGATTTTAGCCTACGTCCATCATGGGTCGGAGCTTCATCGTGTGCCTCAGAGACCAGAGCTCTCGCGTCCGCCCTGGAGATGGGAGCATGGGGTCTCTGTCTGAGGCATCTTACCTCACTTCTTATTCCTCCCAGCATTCTGTTCTGTTTACTCCACCCACCTATGTTCTAAGCTATGAGCCCAAGCAGTTTGTTTATTACTTAACCAATGAAATCAACAGATTGATATATGACACTCCCATATCAGTCAGTGACACAAGAGATTGTGATATGACAGGTTGAGTGTGAATACTCACAGGTAACCACTATACTGAAATTTTCTTTTTTCAAGTAAGACAAATAAATTGTGTGCATCAGATCTCCATCTAATAGGATAAACTTCACTCATATTAGAAAAAACAATATGTTTCACTCAAAATATTCAAAGCCCACATTTTAAATGTACTTTCTTATAAAATATTTTTACATAAGAACCATAAATGATATTTGCCTACATAATAATAATATTGAGAACCCTATAGTTCAGCCAATCTTGTTATGCAAAATTAAACATCACACACAGTGATAATCTGATTTCCCTGACCTTCAAATTCTGTTCCAACGTTAATAGTAGAATAGCCTTTCCTGATGCCTATTTGCTGCTTAAAACCATGCAATACTAAACAATATTCTGTTACAAGGAGAGGGTCCCTTTGTTTTTCTTGGCTGCCCAGATAGCTTATACCTGAAATAACCACACAGAAACTTTATTAATGAAAACACTGTTTGGCCATTAGCTCTAACTTTTTATTAGCTAACTCTTACTTATTAGTTTAACCCATTTTCATTAATCTGTGTATTGCCACATAACTGTGGCTTACCGGCAAGATTCTAACCAGCATCCATCTCAGGGAGAAGATCCATGGCATCTCTCACTCTGCCCGTCTTCCTGGCATTCAGTTCTGTCTTCTCCACCTACCTAAGTTCTGCCCTATCAGGCTCAAAGCAGTTTCTTTATTCATTAACCAATGAAAGCAAGACATGAACAGGAGAACCTTCTACACCAATATTCCAAAGAATCAAGAACCATATTCTGTAATAGTTAATTTTTTTTCATGTCTCACTTGGTCTCAATCTCTGTTCACAGATGCATTTTTTACATGATCAAATTATTCCCATCCTCTTTTTTCCCTTCATTTAACCCAGCTTTCAGCACCAATTGTAATCTTTGTAACACAAATTATCATGGTGCAATTTTTATTCATGCTATTTCCTCAGTAAAGATGAACTTTCGTCCATCTCCCGTTCCCCTATTCCTCACTATATTTTCCTGGAACATGTGCTTTAAAAAATCCTAAAACCATCTTTAAGTGTTTCTTGCTCAGATAAGCTTTCACTGACCTTCCATAAAAGTTATTTCCTTCTTCACGTCATCATGGGACTACACCTGTATAGCACTAATGTCACCACTATTAACTGTCATCGCCTTCTCTCTGTGACTGGTAAGTTCTGTAAAATCCTGGAATCAGCAGTCTGTCCCTTGTTAAAAACTCAAAAACAGATGAAGTGAATGAAACGTGAAGGGTTAATGAAGGATTAAATGGGACCTAATTTGGTTGTCAAGTATGGGATCACTACGTTTTACATTAAATATTCTTGTGAGGAATGGCAACAGGTGCACTTTAGAGTGACTATTCTTCAGTGATGGGGAAAATTTTTGAGGGCAAAAGGATAGTAAAGTGCAGTCAGGGAGGCTGCATGGAGGATTGCAGTGTCCAAGGAGGAGGAACTGAAGTTAAATGTTAGGAAATATGGTAATAAGGAACCACCCATGCCTGTCAATAGAGACAGCTGTAATTTTTTTTTTGCCTTTTGAGATTAGGTATGACCACATATCTTTCTTGGATTAGAGAGCTAGAATTTTTAAAGCTTAAGCCAAAGCTCTGAAAGATGGTGTATATCTGCAACATCCTGATCTGAATTCTTCAATGGCAATTGACTGATGAATCAAGATGGAAACTCTGAGTCTTGTTCCCTGATGGATGGTGTTGCATCCAACAGGTAGCATGGAGAATTATTATCTGTGTGTCAGACTTCTGAACTTTCGGGATTGGTCTTCTGTGGTGCCCTGTTTTGGGGTGCCAGATATTACTGAAGAAATTGGAGTTTTCTCTTTCTGCTCCTACTCTCCTCAACAAAAGAGGCTCAGAAGGAAACTTGAGTATGATTTTATTAGAATCTGAAGGAAGAACGACAGAGCAGGCAAGCTGTAAATCCCAGGTGTTGCCTAGAAGAGGAAAATGGATAGGAGAAAGATAGCTATGTCTTATTTAGTTCTGCATGGAGGTTCCACAAGTAACCAAAGGACAAAAGGAGGTGGCTACAGAGAAGCTGAAACAACTCAAGTATCTGAGAAAACATACTTAGTCTCTACTGGGCAAAGAAAGAAAGAAATAAGTAGAAGAAAAAGGGTAAGTTATGATGTTCTGTATCCTTCTGGATTCAGAAGGGTGGGCAAAGTTGACAGATCTGCAGGGCAATTCTATAGTGACTGAAGTGCTTTATCTCATTAGAGGTATGATTTTATTTGGTGCAAAAATATATTCTCTAATCTGACTTGCAGACATCTACAACTGATGGAGAAGGGAGTGAGTAGCTGAAAAAAGTTCGAACTTAAGAAAGAGAGTGTGAAAATGCTTGCTAGTGTGATATACACACCACTATAACCAGCAGCCTGAGCTGTGCACTTCACAGCTCTAATGTCTCTACTGATACCTCATTGTGTCTGAACTGTGCACTTAGAGCTATATACAGAAGTCCTGGAGATGTTTAATTGAAAACGTGTATTATTGCTATTCATTGACTCACATAAGAGAGTAATGCAAATGCAAAACCCATGTTGACTGCTCACTGCAATATGGGCCAAGACCAGCTCATGGAGATGGTTGCTTTGATTCAGGCACTGCACAAACAGGAGAAGCAAGAACCTTTGTCAGCTGTAGACAGATTGGCATTGGCAAGATACCTTGGAACTTTCCTTGTCAAAAGAGTATGAGTTATGCAATCAGGAGAAACACATCTAAAAGAAACAATGACCAATTAGAGAAATGTCAACAAATTATGTGGCTGTGGTTTATGTACAAATTTTGGAAGTTAGATAAAAAGAGAAGTTTGTAAAGTTAAGTCAGGGTAATTTAGAAATACTTAATATTTGGTTGGAGATTTTAGGCTTTTCTTCTAGGACAAGAGTAATAGAAGGCTTGCCTTAATCAGCTGAATATTATGTTTAAGTTTTACGTTGAAGTTATTAATGAGGCATTTATATCATTTCACTGGTAGAAATAAGGACCGATAAAGAGAATAGAATTTTAAATATGGATTTATTTATTAGGTTAAATATATCTATTATAAAGATATATTTAGCTTTTGATTTTTGATTAGTTTTAATTTGAAAGATTATTACTTGGAAAACAGTAAATGAATGTTAATTTTTGTTAACACTGATTCCAAATTAGGGTCATTCCATCATGGGTTCAACATTGAAAAGTATTTCCAATTTGAATATATCTTGAGTCACATGGGCCTTCATTTATATCTTCGACACCTTTTAATCATGCAGATTGCCTCCATTGAAAGGGAGTTGCTGGGTAATCATGCAGAGTGGTAAAGCATCCCTCAGGGATTTTGAGCTTTGTGGACTTGGGACAAATATAAGTCACCCAATTAATTATCATGTGAACTGTAATTCATGGAGAGTAAAGTCCAACTTAAGGATTTGGTGTCCTGTCTGTCTTTAATTTTTGTCTTTTAAGGTCTACCTGGTAGTGGCATTACCATGATATAGGACCACTTCAATCATGGACAATGATTTCTAGTTAATATTTGACAGCTTGGGCATTCCTCTCAAATGCTGGTATCTAGATTAATCATATCATGAGGGTTTGACTAAGATCTTTAGGCATTTTCTCATGATGGAAAAGCTGCTTTTACCCTCATGCGGCCCTGTGAGATACTGTACTTATAATCTTTTAGGCTATATCACTCAGTGTTAATAGTTTGAACTGTTCAGTATTTCCTTTGCTTTGCTATCACATAGATATAATGGGCTAAGAGGAATGTCCTAGCCAGGTGCCAAGGACAGCTGTTCCAAATGCAGCCTTCAGAGCAAAGAGCAGAACAGAGAGTTCTCAATGGCCTGTGAGACAGAGATGTCAAAACAGCTGCCAGATGTTCAAGTTTTCAAAATTAAAGGAGAACTATATTTGAATTCTGGCTCATTTGAAGAGGAAGCACAATAATCATGGCCTAGCCTTGGAGTCTCTCCCAAGGACACTACCAAACACACTCCTCTGATGAAGGAATATTTGTGCCAGGGACTGTAGTCGTTCGGTCAGAGAAACTACGCTAAATCAATTATTAATATTACTTGAGCATTGAACTAAGAAATAATTTGGGATAATCAAGTTGGATTTATGTAAACAGAACCTGTCTGCTCATTTCCCAACTGCTCAGATTCAAATAATCACACAGAAACTGTATTAATTACAACGCTGTTTGACCAATAACATAGGTGCATTCCTACCTATCTCTTATATCTTAAATTAACCCATTTCTAGCAATCTGTGCATCACCACAAGGCTGTGCCTTAACGGAAAGATTTCAGCAGCATGCTTTTCCTTCAGCAGCTACATGGCATCTTCATGACTCCACCTACTCTCTTTCTATCTCTGGATTTCTCGCCTGACTTTGCTCTGCTAAGCCATTGGCTAAAACAGCTTTATTCGTTAGCCAGTGATAACAGAGCATATTCATAGCATACAGAGGGGAGTCTCACATCAGAATTAAAATCAAATACTTTTTTGGCTTAAGGTCTGGGTGACATATAACATATGATTCAGACCAAACATTTATTTTTTCAAAGTGCGATGACAAAATTGCATAGGTGGCATAGGAGTGCTAGGGTCTGGACAGAGGAGATGCTTTTGAACCTGTGATCTGACTAAAAATAGCTCTGGATTTGTAATTCTAGATTTTTTCATAGTGAGACTGACTGTTTTCCAGGCTTCAAGAGTAAATGTAGTTGGGCAGTGGTGGGACATGCCTTTAATTCCAGAACTTGGAAGGCAGAGACAGGTGAATCTTTGTGAGTCTGAGGCCAGCCTGGTCTATAAGAGCTAGTTCCAGGATAGAGAAACCCTGTCTCAAGATGTGTGTGTGTGTGTGTGTGTGTGTGTGTGTGTGTGTGAATAAATAATTGTTGTCCTGGAAGGCTGATTTCTTTGCTTGGCTTTTTATTTGTTTATTTTGCAACAAGGTCTCAAGTTGCCCAGAATGTCCAGTGGCCTACAGCTCACTATGCAGTTCAGAATGACCTCCATCTTCTGACCCTACCCACATTTCTACATACAGAATGCTGCAATTCTAGGAACATGCTCCACAAACCCAGTTCTTTTGTTTTTATCTTTTATTTATGTATTTTTTTAATGAAGTGCTGGGGCTTGAACCCAGGTACTCAACCAACTGAACTATGTCCCTAGCCCAACACTAGATTTTGCAATGATGGATTTATTATCTTGTGTGATTTTTATCAGGAGTCGTGTAATTATTCTTGCTTCTTTTTTTTAATAGAATGGAGTAGATTTAAAAACTGTCTGCTAGCACACAGCCAGCAATCAGTGGGTTACAATTTGAACCTAGATAAGCTGATTCAAAGCCCATGTTTTTACCTTCTACAGTTCATGGGTTTCCCACTATTGCAAGCTCAGTGTGAATTTTATTATTAGTCTCTTTGCATTATTCCATGCATCGAAGAACTTCACTAATGTGATGCTTTAGACTGTCTGAATGATTGAGTGACCCTCCATGCAAGGATTGTTAGGTTTCTCTGAAACACCTTTCATTGATAAATCTCTCAGATGGAACGGTCGGGGAATAATAGATCAAGGCATCTGGGGAACTCATGGGAATTTACCCCTGTGATTGATGGAATGAGCTAGCTGTCACCTGCATACATAGTAAATAAAGCCAGGGAAGGCATGAGATCGCCCCCTGAAAATTGACATTGGTTTGTTCATTTTTTTTTCTTTTAGGGGACGAATACAATTGAAATGAAGGGATCTGAGAGGAACCATAAGAATGATTGATAGAAAGATACAGAGTTTGGATTAGAAAACTTGAAAAGAGAATGAAGGGTTTTATTTTTATTATATTACTATTTCTCCAAAGGATGCCAACCTCTTTTCCACAATACAATATACCAAGTATCTGCAAAGTGCAATAGAAAAAAAAATAGTAGGGAGGGAGAGAGGGAGAGAGAGAGAAAGAGAGAGAGAGAGAACATAGAGAGAACACAGATGTATTTCATGCCCTTAAGAAGCTAATGATTTAATTAATTAATGGATTAAAATTAAAATTTAATCTTCCCTGAGCTGAAGGACATACATAAACAGCAGAGAACATGCCCCTTTCTCAAGGCCATTGTTGCTGATTATTTCGTACAATTTGTAAGTAGGCATTCTAAGGAGAAAAAATTTCAGTTCTTATAAACAAGAAGGGATATAAAGAAGAAGGGAATGTATCAAGTTTAGTCAGGCAAAGATGCTTTAGTATAGAAGCAAAAATAAACCAAGCAAAGCACTATCTTTTATTATGTGAGAGAGAAGCAGCTCATGATGAAACTGACACAGAACCTTGGGGTATAGTCAGGGTTCTCTAGAGAAACAGAACTTAAAGAATGAATGTCTCTCCAAATATAGTAAGGACATTTATCAGAATGACTTACAGGCTGTGGTCCAGCTATGAATGGAAGATTCAAGAATCCAGTAATTGCTCAGTCTGCAAGGATAGATGTCTCAGCTGGTCTTCAGTGTACGCTAGGATCCTGAAGAAGTAGGCTGTAATGTCAGTGAAGGAACAGTCTTGCTAGTGAGACAGCAGTTAGCAGGCAAGCACCAAACTTTCTTTCTTCCATGGCCTTATATATATTCCCAGCAGAAGGCAGAGCCCACATTAGAGGTGGGGTTTCCCAGCTCAAATGATTTGGATGTAAGGGGTGTCTTTTTCCAATTCAAAAGTTCTAGGTTAAAAGTGTGTCTTCCTCCCCCTGCCCCAAAGATCCTGATTAGAAGTGGGTCTTCTCAATTCAAATTAATCAAAAATTCCTCATATTTGTGCCCTTTATTTGTTAGATTTTAATTAATTCCAGATATAGTCAAGTTTACCACCAAGAGTAACCATCACACTTGGTGTCAGATTTTCATAAGGAAACTATTTAAATAATTTTTTTTTTTTTGGTTTTTTGAGACAGGGTTTCTCTGTGGTTTTGGAGCCTGTCCTGGAACTAGCTCTTGTAGACCAGGCTGGTCTCGAACTCACAGAGATCCGCCTGCCTCAAAAACCCAAACCCAACCAAACCAACTCCCCTCAAAAAAAAAAAAAACAGAAAAAATAATAAAACAACTTATCCAAGCTCACTGAAATCCATCCTTCTCAGCTTTATAGTTTACTTTTAAAATGCACTTATTCTTGTTTCATATCTAATTTAATTGCAGATATTCTATTAAGTTTAACGTCATCAACTTTCCCACCACAGGTACCTGAGAGTGACTGAGCTGCGTAAGGCCCATGTAACTGGGGAAAAAAGGTTCAGAAAGAGAAAGGGAGGCATTCTCATTAAAATTCAAGAAAAGGCAGGGTGGAAACTTCTATACAACTGTATGTTTGGGGCCACCGTTGGAAACTGTGACCCTTTGAAGTACTTCAGAATGGGGTGGCTCATGTTGCCAGCAAATTCCAAGGTTTTTTGGACCTGACTGTATGGTATGGAGTTTGCTGTGTCCTTCACTCCACGGGATTTCCTGGCCTTTTATTTCCAGATGGAAAACTTTAGTAGGAAACCACATTTCTTCAGAGTCTTAGCTGTTAAGAACATGCTAATCACTGTGGGTTTATCATTACTTCCTGTGAAAATATTTTCTCTTCCAGAACAGTTCCTAGAGAGTGCCTGGGCTCAGACTCTGCATTTCACAGGATAGGACTCAGCTAATGTATGTTGAGTATGTTTGAACATACTGGCTATAAGTGTTAGAGATTGTTTCTTAAAGAAACTATCCTGAGTGTAAAACCAGTCCCCACAGCCGAAGGACTGCTTCAGTCCAGAACCCAGGTTTTGAATTCTACAGGTGGCCACACCCTTTGCCATTTAGAAAGGAACAAGTCATATTCTCACTCCAGTTTGGGGCAAATAATGACCAGCACTTAGATTTAATGATCACTTCGAAGTGGTCAAAAGAAAAAGAGAAACAAAAAAAGATACCCTAATCCCAAAAATAATGATCTCCCTGTGAGGGTTGAAGATGGAGGGAGAGGTGCTTTGATCATATGAGTGAGCTATTTATTTCATGTAGATACATTGCTCTTCTGTTCTAAACACTGGGTAGCTCCAAGAATTGGTTAAATTTGGCAGTCCTAAGCACAAAATGATAGCACCCCACCCCATCCAAATAGGTCACATTACATGTACTTCTGCTCAAAAGGATAAAAAAATTCCTTTTAGTGAAGTGCAAGGAATTTTAACATCCCTGGAGGAAACACTTCATATCCCCACTGGTATTTTCCCCAAATCCTTGAAGACTAAGAATGTACATTGCTTTTTCCTAAGTGATAATTTAAAATTCCCTTGTATACTCATAGCATCCTTTTCTGACTTGTATCGGTGAAATACTATGACATGGAAGGTGCTAGTGATAAGAACTAATGAAACTTTATTTGGAAAGGAAAGATGTCAAGAGACACAATGACCTTAAACTAGACATGGAAGGTGCTAGTGAATAAGAACTAATGAAACTTTATTTGGAAAGGAAGAATGTCAAGAGACATTATGACCTTAAACTAGCCAAGATTCAGTTACTGCTTAGGTTTTCTTTAATAAGACAATGGTTTAAAATGAAATGTGAAAGTCATACCAATAATGATAATTACATATAATTTTAATATGTGCTAGTATAATAATCAATATTAATTATATTATAGGATCATTATTTTTTGAAGTCAAGGGTTTTATTATATATCTCAGGCTAGCCTTAACTTAACATACTTTTGCCTCAGACTCCCAAGTATTTGCAAGTACTTGCCACCACACCTGGCCAAATAAAACTCTTCATTAATTTATCAATTCAATCATAATTTTAGGAAGACTTTTAAATGAGGAATAATAATATTTTGAGTAGCATAAGATTGAGTACATATATAAAACATACAAATAAAATTCATTCCAAGGTTAGTGTTTTAAGCCCTCAACATACCACTCAGAAGGACTATTTTATTAAAATTCAAGGGGGAAAAAACCAGAAGTTTTTAATGTTTATTTTACTAACGAAGATGCCCAAAGATAAAAAAAAATATTTAAACTTTATTTGTTTTGTTTGTTTTATTTTATTGCTTACATTTTGTTTTGACTTACATTTTGCCCTCTCTCCCAAAATCTCCCTAAATCAAATTTGCGGATCAATCATTGCATGATATTCAAAGAGGGAAACTGGCTTGCAGAAACACAGTTCTGCCTTCCAATGATACCGGGTGCATTCAGTGTCTCTGGTACTAATACATTTGCTGTTTCCATTTTGATAGTAACTACATAAAATGGCCAGTATTTTCTTCACAAGGATTGGCATCAAGCAAAATATGACATTTGGCAGGCACTAACCAAAATTAATAATAACAATAACAACAACAATAATAATGTAGTCTTTGTTGCTATTAAGAGAGAGGGTTCCAGAAGAGAATGATAGTCTGAGTGCTTAAAGGAAAACTCGCTGTGGCTGTTGAGTACAAATTGCCTTTTGAACCTGTACATACTTATTTCTTGCAAGAGCAGATAACCTCACCAACAGAGTGGGTCACACATCACGGATCAGAGTTAAGCATTGATTGGATGGGTAATATTCTGCAGCTGTGTATGAAGAGAAAGAAAATTAGAATCACTCCCCTCAAAAAAATACTATAGCAATGATGAGATAGCATGAGATTAGTTGCCTAATAAACACACCTTGGCATTTTTGTCTTTTTCTGCTAGGAAATGACACATAACCCCAAATCAGGAAAACCTAATTAATTCCTACAAAAAGAAAAACTGAGCTGAACCAAAACAGAGATATCTCATGAGTACGTGCTTGTTCCTTACCCCCTTATAATTTAATAAAAGTATTATACCAATGTCCCCTCTCTTCTAAGGTTTCTTACATACACTGAGGAGGAAGATTGGTGACTGTCCATAAGGAGGATGGGTTGAGATGAGAACCCAGGAATGGCCTCCTTTAAGAGAGCTGAAGAGATAGTGTCCTCTAGCAGGCTGGCTCACTTCTCAGCTTTAGCTCCACAACTGTCAGAAAGAAATGTGCCCGGGGAAAACGAGACAGCAGGTTCTTGATAACTCTCAAGTCCTCTGCTTTTTCAGGGCTCATGTAATTTCCCTCCAAATAAACTTCTGTGATATGTGTTTCCTTTTATAAACATGCTCACATATACTAACTATAGGCAAAGCAGCCTTTTCACGACTTTAGGAAGAACTGGGGGGAATTGCTCAGTCAATAAAGGGCTTGTCATACAAGCATGAGGACTCAAGTTTGCTCCGCCAAATTCAGGTGAAAAGCAAGGTATGGTGGCACTTGCTTGTGATCCTTGAACGTGGGAGGAAGCAATGGATAGATTCCTGCAGCTTGTTGGCCAGCTGGCCTACTTAAATCACTAAGTTTGGGCTCAGTCAGAGACCCTGTCTCAAAGTCAAGGTAGATAGTATCCCAAGAAACCTGAAGTTAAGTTCTGTCCTTCTCACATATGTGCCTGTGTGCACCTCCACACAAAACATACACAGATATGCATACACAACATATATGCATGTGCATACACACAAAAAGACCTAAAGAAATCATTGATGCAATCATTTCAGGCAATTAGTTATGTGGTAGTGGCTGAAAAGAGGCCCTGGGACTACTTTATCCAACAAAGAGTCATTTGACCCTGTCTGCCTTCTAGCACATTCAACTTCCAAATGAGAAGCCCTGGCTCATTACTTATGTCTCACCCAGGAAAATCAAGAACTGTTGATAAGTAGAAAGTTTTCCACTCAAGCTACTGAAGCAACGGGGTTGCTGTGAGTTCTAGGCCAGCTGGGGCTACAGAGTGATGTCCTGCTTCAAGTGAACAAAGAAAAAAGAAAACCAAGTAAAAGCTTTTCAACAGAGAAACCTGGGACAGAAATCACTTTCTGCTGCCTTGGATCTGACCCAAGTAGGGAAATAGTTCCAAACTCTCCAGGGCCTTTTCACCTCTTCTTCACATATTGACAGAGGAACAGATACAGAAAGTTCTTCAAGAACTTTAAATTAATCCTCTATAAAACTTCATTATTTTATCCATGAATGGCATGGCAGGGTTATAAATGCAGGGAGATAGCAATTGTATGAGAGTTAGCTGCCGTGTAAACCTTTTAGTCTACTAAATCTCTTCCTAGGAGCTCCTTGGAGGCAGCTAGGGAATGCAGGATGATCTTTGCTGAGTGGAAGCTTTACACACGACTCCATGACTGTTTTGCACACAGACACACAGAGAGAAAATTTTCCAGTGGCTCCTGTATCGAGCTTTCCGTGTAAAAAGAGTCTTACTCAGTAAAATTCTATAGCCAAGCCAGGCCTTCACCAGTTGAATTTATCTTCAAAAGGTTGGCCAAGGCAGTTACTTGGGGAAGACCCTGACTATATTTTTATTCATGAGCCAAAGGAAAGGAGAGCGTTGATAGATGAGCCTCAGGCATTCTCAAATACACTTGCTAAATAATAAACTTATCAATTTCTTCCAAATGAATAAATTATTAATTCTCATCAAATCTCCCAAATTGAAAAGCAAAGGAATGCAGGTGCTAAGGGGAAAAATGACTCTCAGCAAAAATGTTTAGTATGTGGTAGTAAGGTCAAGGTTGACAAGTCATTATACAGGCTGCTTAGAGAAGAAATGCCTTCAAACAGAGGAAAAAGTGTTCAATTAAACATGGGGAAGATCTATTGCATTTTTAAACCATTCCAGCTATAAACCAGACAAAATGCCAGAGAAAAGAGAAAGGTCCCCACCAGGGTCATGGAGCTTGTGCTGATATTGGGTTTCTTGTCTAGTGAGGAAATACATTCGAAAACTCTAATCCAAAGTATGTGTGTCTAACTCTTTTTATATAGAGTGTTTTAACAACATAACCTCCAACATTTAGGTATTTCAATAACACAAGGTAAGTTTTCCATTTTGTTCAGAGTAATGCTAGGCTGAGCATTTTTACTACTGTAGTAAGAAAAATCTTTGCTATAGTTTAGTAGCATAAAATGTGAATTCTGCAAAAACGGAAGAGAAGGCTGTGCCATGAGTCAGTTTCCCAATGAGATAATTAATTTTGTTTGTCAACTGGATGAAACATAGGATTACCATGGAAACAAATCCATGGACTTGATTGTGAGGGATAATCTAAATTAGGTTGACCAAAGTAAAGGGATTCACTCTAAATGAGAGTGATGGCATTCCATGGGATTGCTTCCATAGCTAAATAAGGAGACAGAGCTGAGCACAGAAACCTACTGCTCTCCTCTTCCTGACTCCAATTGCAATGCAGTCAGCTTCTTCAAGCTCTTGCCAGTATACCTTCCTTGAGGTGTGCTAAGCATAAGTGATTCTTTCCTTTAGTTGTTTCTGGCAGGATATTTTACCACAGCAACAGGACAGCTAATACAGCCAGCTAGACTACAACTGTATTGATAGACTCTGTCTAGATTATTTAGACTTTCTAACGTCTATTGAAGTTGGATAATTTATAGGGAAAGATTTGACCTCATTCCATTTCTGTGCTTGGCACTATAGTTGATGACCCATCTCCCATCCCTCAACCTCGTCCAACAGTTTTGTTGAAACAACTGATGAACAGTTTCTTGGAGCCAAGATGAACAGAAAGTCCTATGCTGTGGTTGTTGGTTACTGCTTCTAGACAGAGATTTCAGATGGGGTGGCTATTCTTCTTGCATTTCTTCTCATTGTCATCTCTCCACTGACTAAAAGTGCTTTCTAGTGAATTTTAAAGGCCGATGTCCTTTCCTCCCAAGATATTAAAGAGCTATTGACATGTGGGGGAAATAAGAAGTAATTGTGTTTGCCTAGGTAAAGTGCAGACAGAAAATGTCAGCAAGACCTACGTTTACTCCTCAGGCTGATGATTGACACAGTCTCCAAGAGAAGCAATAATTTCTCAGAATGTCCATAGAAGGGAAAGAATATGATTTGTAGCATTGATGCAATGTTTGTTTAAAATTTCCAGTTTTATACAATAAGGGAAACAAAGCATAAAAAGAAAGAGGCAGTGTGAAAGGTTTAAAAGGGAAAAATGAGCTTTTTCTCTAAAATGTCTGCTAGTACCTATACTAGGCAAGGACTGTGAAGAAATACCTTAGATGTTATAAAGAATTAAAATAAAGATATGGAGGAAAAAGTTTTAAATGAAACATGAACATTTAGGCTATATTAGTGAAGTAGTAATGATTTTTAAAGAGCAAAAATAAAATCTGGACTTGAAGTCATACACTAAGTTTCATGAAAAGATTCAGTATTTATCAGCAGATGTTAGCAGACTGAAGGAAGATTCAGTAACTATGGAGACAGGTCAATGAAGAGTAATGAGTATGAAGAACATAAAAATAACTGAAAAATGGACAGATTATAAGTGATCTGTGGGAAAAAATCAAGAGAACCAACATGCAACATCTTAGGAACCATAGAAGGGATGGGAAAGAAGCAGAGAAAGTGTTTTCAGAAATAATTTCTAAAATCCTCCCAGATGAAAAACCACGGCATTTCATGAAACTTATATTATTCTGCTCCGCATCTCTATAAGAAAAATGCTGAAAACAATGGATGCATTTAAGGGAGAAGGTTCAGTTTTGGCACACAGTTCAAAGAAGCCCTAGTTCAAATTGGTGTGACAACTGCTTTGAGCTTCAGAGGTCATAGCCAGAGAAGCACTTACATCATGTCTTCTCATTTCTTACGGTTGTCACAAAACACCATGACCAAAATGTAAGTTATGAAGGAAAACTTATTTGGTTTACACTTCCATATTGCTGTTCAACACCAAAGAAAGTCAGGGCAGAAATTCAAACAGGGCAGGAATGTGGAGGCAGGAGCTGATGCAGAGTCCATGGAGGGGTGTTACTAACTTGGTTGTTTTACATGACATTGTTAGCCTGCTTTCTTACAGAACCCAGTATCACCAGCCCAGTGATGACCCAACCACAATGGAGTCGACCCTTAGCCTTGATTACTAAGTAAGAAATGCCTTACAGCTGGATCGGATGGAGATGTTTCCTCAATTGAGACGCCTTCCTCTCTGTTGACTCTAGCTTGTATCAAGTTGTCAAAAGCCAGCAGTACACATCAGAAGCCATGAAACAAGGAAGTAACTAGAGACTATAGTCCCCTTTGAGGGTATTCCTTCAGTGACAGAAAGGCTATAGCTTAAAAGATTGTTAACATCTATAGCACCTCCTAATAGACTCAGGCGAAGGTACCTTTTGATCAACTTGGAAAAGGTAAAGAGACGATCTTAAAATTAGCTAAAAAGAAATGAAATTATACAGAGAGGAGTAATATGCAACAGGGTCTCTGAGACCTTTAGATTCTTCTCCTGAGAAACCTGGGACACTAGAAGGCAATGAGTTGATATCTTCAAGGTTCTGAAAGGAGGAACAAAAAATGAAAATTAACCAACTGTTAATTAGCCTCAGAAGTTTCAAATTATAGAATTTTAACTTAAGAATCTTTTATTTATTTATTTATTTATTAAAGATTTCTGTCTCTTCCCCGCCACCGCCTCCCATTTCCCTCCCCCTTCCCCAATAAAGTCCCCCCCCCTCAGCCCGAAAAGCAATCAGGGTTCCCTGTCCTGTGGGAAGTCCAAGGAACCCCCACCTCCATCCAAACTGCCTAGGCTCCCACAAAGCCAGTGCGTGCAGTAGGATCAGAAACCCATTGCCATTGTTCTTGAGTTCTCAGTAGTCCTCATTGTCCGCTATGTTCAGAGAGTCCGGTTTTATCCCAGGCTTTTTCAGACCCAGGCCAGCTGGTCTTGGGGAGTTCCCGATAGAACATCCCCATTGTCTCAGTGTGTGGGTGCACCCCTCGCGGTCCTGAGTTCCTTGCTCGTGCTCTCTCTCCTTCTGCTCCTGATAGTATTCTATCACCCAAAAGAAAATAGTATATATAAAAAGGAATATAGAATATTCACAAAAGGAAATGCATTAAATCATTTAATCAAAAGACAAGAGTAGAAGGAAGGGTTAAAATACAACTATGTGTCATCTACTAGTGAATTGGTTTAGATTCAAAGATACAAAGAGGTTGAAAGTGAAAGGACAGATAAAATAATTCATTCTAGTAAGGAACTGAAAGCAAGCAGTGGTTCTATTAATTTACAAAGTAGATACAAGGTAAAAATATTACTAGAGACAAATAAGGGCCATATGTGTGACTATAAAGTTCAGTGATGGCCCCACACTCAGGAGTATACGGGAAGCACAAATTGAACTAACTCAATGGGTTATTAGAAAAAGAAAAAATAAAAGAGGACATGAAGTTGGAGGGTAAGGAGATGGGTGCATCTGGAAAGAGTTACAGGGAGAAGTGGAGGTAAATATGACTGAAATACATTCTATAAATTCTCAAATGATTAATATATTTATATTTGCAATTATCAATACTTATATCTTTTATCACATGCCATCAAAATAGACAAAACAATTAAAGTCTGAAGTAAGAATGAACAGTTCTAGCACATTTAGACATTACTCCGAATGTTCTATTTTCTATGGAATAGAATGTAGGGCCTTGTGAAAGCATAGAACTCTCCCACTAAGCTATAGGATTTAAGCAACACAGGCTTAATCTATCCAAGAAGAACTCACAAGATAAACTAAAAAACATGTAGAGATGACTAAAAGTGAAAACACACTTCAAAACTTACAGGATATGAAGATAGTAGTACTGTGGTATAATCTGCAAGTGCTTATAGCAACAATGAAGAATGAGCAAGCAAGCCAACAAGTTAGCAGAACAATTGTAGCATCGAAAGTAAACTAAACCCAAAGCTAGCAAACTGAGAAATAATGATTAAAGAAGGGATGAATGAGGTAGGGGAAAAATACCTAGAGAAAAGAAATGCAACAAATGCCGATTCTCATATAGACCATCCAAATCAATAAAGGGAATCATGTGGAGCAATCAAAACAAATGCCGATTCTCATATAGACCATCCAAATCAATAAAAGGATTCTCATATAGACCATCCAAATCAATAAAGGGAATCACGGGGAACAATCAAAACAGAGAAAAGGTTTGAGTGACTAAAGTCAGAAATAAAAAACAAAAGTGGCATTACTCATGACTCTACCAAAATCCAGTGCTTATAAGAGTGCATTTAAAAAATGATATGCCATCAAGTTGAATAACCTCGATGAAACGAACAAATTCTTAAAAGAAAAAGCCTACAGTAGCAAATCATCAAGAAATAGCAAGTCTGAGCAGATCTGTAAATGGCAAAAAGGCTTGATTTAAATAGAAGTTTTCAAATGAAGAGAAAGCTCTAGCTATGGTGGTTTCATTAATACATTTCACCAAATATTTATTTACTTATTTATTTATTTTGGTTTTTTAAAGACAGTGTTTCTCTTTGTATCTTTGGAACCTGTCCTGGCCATCGCTCTATAGATCAGGCAGGCCTCAACCTCACAGTGATCCGCCTCCCTCTGCCTTCCAAGTGCTAGGAATAAAGGTGTGTGCCACCACCACCCAGCCTACCAAATATTTACAAAAACCATATGTTTCATCAAAGTTTCTTCCCTGACTCTTATAAAAAGAAACACTTCTGAACTCATTCTGTGAGGTACGCATTAGCCTGATATCAAAGGGGAAGAAACTGCAAAAAAGGAAGACTGTGTGCGGGAATCTCTTTTGAATTTAAATACCAAAATTCTCAAAAAATATAATAAAATAAAATTCTGCAGCAAATTACATGCATTATATATTAAATTGAAATGAAACCAATTGATGGAATGCAAGTATATACAGATTAATCAATATAATAAAGCAAAGAATTTGCATTAACAAAGTCATGATTTAATGTATATAAACATATAATGCAAAAGAAGCATTTGGCAAAAATACAAGACCCATTGATTTAAACAATACCCAAGAAGTTGATGTTTGGAGGAAGCTATCCCTTCATAGGAGAAGTTACATATTATGAACCTACTGTAAATATCATAGTCAATGCTGAGAGACTAAATTATACACAGAGATGAGGAGCACGGCAAGAATGTTTGCTTTGTTCACTTCTCTCTAGCATAGTACTGAAGGTGTTAGCTGGAACAATTAGAAAATAAACAGGACTCGGTCATTCTCGCTGTTACTAAATGGTTTAGAGTTGAACCAGGCTCATGTATTGAATACATGAAATGTTTCATATACAATAAAAGTTCTCTTAGAATTATTAAATCATATCTGTGAAGTAAAAGGATATAAAAAGTCAACATGCAAATTCAGTTGCATTTCTATGCACTATGAATGAATAATCTTGAAAGGAAATCACAAAATAAGTTCTATTTACAATCAAATTGACAAGACTGAATCCTCGAGACTGGACTGAACCCAAGCTGTGAAATAAAAGTATAATGAGAACTATAAAACCCTGATGTATAAAACAGAGTAAACAAGTAGAAACCCATTCCATATTTATGGATTGGAAGACTTAGCCTTGTTAAATTGCAGGCACTACTTACTCAATGTGATATACAAATTCACAGCAACCCCCCACAAAATTTCAATTAGTTTTTCTGTCGGTGTACAAAAGTAGTCGTATAAACAAACAAACAAACAAACAAGCAAAAAACTATCCTAAAAGTCATATGGAGTTGTAAAGGCTCTTGGGTTATCAAGTCCTGAAAATGAGCGGCCTAACAGGAGGACTCATAGTTCCTTCTTTCAAAAGCAACTTACATTAATCAAAGCATTATGGTATTAATTAGTATATAACAAAACCTCTAAACTTCTACCCCCCCCCCCATAGACTCACATACATGCATGGAAGTAAAATTAAAAAAAACAAAAATGCTATTCTGATAGTATTACAATATGCTAATAGTATGAATAAGTATGACCGTCTTTATCTGAGGTATTTAGTAAAATGACAGGGACTAAAAGTAGAACAGGGTGAGAGGAATGGAGATTTACTGTTTATTGGGTACAGAATTTTATTTGTACAAAGTTGTGCTTCTTAGTTTTTGTTAACTTGACACGAACTGGTGAAGCAGGATAGTTGATCACACCGTGAACCCTAAGATTGTATTAATGAAATAAAATCAAGTGTGGCTCAAATGGTGGAGGCAGCAACTCGTTGTTAGGAAGTAGCCATACTGAGTTAAGAGGGAGTCCAAAAAAGGGATAGAGAAACACACAGGAAGTGGTGTGGAGGAACTTTGAGTTTGGCAGCTTTTTGAAGGCTCAGAGCAGCTGAAGAAGGATTTTTTTTTTTTCCTGAGTCGTGAGCTGAGGAGGAAGGTTAGCAGGTTGCTCCTCAGTCTCTGAGCTAGCAGGTTTTCACTTCCACATCTGACTTCTGAGTCTTTATTGGTAAAATTGTAACACTGAGATTTAGTTTAAAACAACCCACTAAGGGAAAGGAATCTCAGTTGGGGAATTTTTTTTTCCACCAGATTTGCCTGTGGACATGTCTGTGGGTCATTTTCTTGAGCAGTGATTGATGGGGGAGGGCCCAGGCATCTGTGAATGGTGCCACCCCTGTGCAGGTGCTCCTGGGTTCTACAAGAAAGCAGGCTGAGTAAGCCATGGGGAGCAAGCCAGTGAGCAGCTTCTCTCTCTGGTTGCTGAATCTCTTCCTGCCCTGACTTCCCTCGGTGATGGACTATGATCATGGCAACGTAGAAGCAAACTAGAATAAAGGTGAAAAGAATGAATACAGATGTGTACTGAGGACAGTTGTACAACCTTATGGATGTGTTTAATATCATTGCACTGTAGATTTAGAAGTTGTTATGATCAACATTTTATGCCATGTATATTTCACTGCTGTTTTTTAAAGAAGGGGAAATTAGTGGCACAAACATGCATTTATTACAGTGTCTGTGGGTCAGGAATGAGCAGAGCTGTTGTGTTTTACTCTAATTTGGTCTTGACCTCTTACGCGGGTACCTATAATTTCAGTCTGCCTTTATAGGGCTCCTGGGTATTTAGTCATGGCTGCTTTGCTTTGTTTCTTACAAAGGATGTTTTATGCCTGATGAATTAGTCTTCTGCTCCTGTGGTTGAATGCCATGACCAAGGGAACTCAGAGAAGAAAGAGTCTATATGGACTGATGATTCTAGAACATTGGAGCCCATGAGGGCACGGCAGCATGGCAGCAGGTGGCAGCTAAGACTGCTGGAGAAGAAAGCTGAGAGCTCAGGTCTTGAACCCCAAGCATGAAGCATACAAAGGAAGCAGGAGTGGTGGAGAGAGAGGAAACAGAGAGGCAGAAAGAAAGTGAGGGAGGGAACATGGACTGGGATGGATTAGACTTGGAAACCGCAATGCCCACCTCCCAGTGATGGATTTCTTCCAACAAGTCCACACCTCCTAAATGTCCCCAAACAGCACCACCAACTGGGGACAAAGCATTCAAGTAGAAGAGTCCATAGGGGACATTCTCATTTAAACCACAATGTCACTCTTACAGAAAATTTGTATTGCCTTTACCAGCTCTGAGTCCAGTTTAAACTTACCATTGCTTTTGGCTCTGAAGTAGTTCTGTAGCCCAGAAAGGAATTAGGTAAGGTATGCCCAGAACATGAAACACTGAAGAGAAACTTCAACAAAGGCATAATAACAACACACACAGCTACAGCTCTCAGAGGGAAGAGAGAGCAACATGATTTGATTTGGGACATGTGTGCTCAGGGTGTGGAGAGTGTGAGTATGAGCATAGGACTTGGGAGTCCAAGCCCTCACTTGTTTCCAGGGTTTTCTAAAAGGTTTCATGAGAGGAGTTTGTCTTGGTGGGTTTGCAGTAAAGAGACACAAACCTTGAGAGGTCACCTTGTGACTGAGAGCTGACCCCTGTGCTATCTGCTATTCATGGAAGTACATGGGCCACAGGCACGGCAGGGCGAGTTGCATCCAGTCATCCCAGAGAGCTACACGGATACAAGATAGGACACACTGAGGAGCTAGCAGCAGGTAGAGAAATGGAGACTCCTCAAATGAACCGAATGTTGATTCTAAGCTAAACATGTGTTTGAAATGAACTCTGAAGCAACAAAAGATTACTAGGATTTGCCACAAGGGTGCAAGAGAGGTACCTCAGACAACTCCTCCTTTTCTGAGGACTGAAAGATACCAAAATAGGGGGCCTGAAAAATGATCTAAAGGATTTTCACCTAAGGCCTGGCTGTTAAATTCCAGCTGACAATGGCAGCATTCTGGAATTCAGCATGTACTGTTAGCCACCTCACCAAGATGGCCTCTTTGTATGGGTGGGGATTCTTTTACTGGAGTTGTTTCAGTCAAAGCCTTGGCCCTGGTGGCCTCAATATACTCTGCTTGATCATCCACCCTCAACAGACCAAGTAAAGGAAGACACAATTGCCAAAAGGAGAAAGAAATGTATTCAGTGTTACCACACTGGGAAAGAGGAAGAAAGAGACCCAGCAGGCAACCAAATCCAATATTTAGGATTTGGTAAGAGCTTTAGTTTGAAATAGAGGGCAGTTTTCCAGTCCTTAAGCAAGCTGTGATCCATGGCACCCGTCACCATTATTTGAACTCCAGTCTCTCCAGCAAGGAGATGTGACAAGTGACACAAACATCTTTTAGGAGAAACAAGCCCCTCTCCCTCATGTGACTGGCCCTGGGGCCCCAGTCTTTTCCTTTGCCTTGGATGAAACTGGGAAAATTCCTCAATATGCTATTGTGTATTTGTTGGGAAAGCATATATATACCATGGTGTATGTGGAGGTCAGAGGCCAATTTTTGTGAAATTTGTTTTCTCTATCCATCTGTGTCTGGGTCTCAAGGATGGGACTCAGACCACCAGGCCATGTGACAAGCATCTTTACCCACTGAGACACTTTAGCACCTGGAAATGCCAATGTTTTGAGGGGCAGAGGGAGACTTCTAATTTCACTACCCTGACAGATAAAAGAAGGGCAAAAGAGTTTTAGAGTATTTGAATTTCTGCCAGGACAGCTGCAGTTCTTCAAAATATGGTGGGCTATTCAGACACTCAAGTCCCTAGAGGAAAGAGCCAGATGGAAACTGTCACCTCTCATGTCCTAGCCTTAAAAGCCACATATGTCTCTGCTCTAGTGCATTCTGCAGTCACAGTAGCCTGTATTCAAGGGGTAGAGATTAAAGTTCACATTCTGATGAGAGGAATGAGAGACTCCCAGGACCCCAAAGCTATAAAGGTTGTGGCAGTTCTTTGGGGGATAAATTGTTTGTTTGTTTGTTTGATTTTGTAGAAAATGTAATCTACCAGAAAAGCACTCACCTTATTTAATTTTATTTTATCTTTGAAAATATAATTTAATTACATTCTTCCCTTTATTTTTCTTCCTCCAAATCATTCCACACAACCCTCTCCACTCATCTTCAAGCTCATGGCCTCTCTGTGCACTAATCATCCTTGCATGCATATATGTACATCTGTATATATGTATATGTATATATGTACATATTCCCAAATATACCTTTTTGAGACAGGATCTTTCCCTGGCCTGGGACTTGCTGATTGGGCTGGACTTGTTGGACAGCAAACTCCAAGAATCCTCCTATTCCTATCTCCCCACATTACAGGCACACCACTGTGCCCAGCTTTTCACGTGGGTGCTGGTTACAAAGTTCAGGTCAACATGCTTTCACAGAAAGCGCTTTGTGGACTGGGATGCCTCCCAAGCGCATAACATTCTCATACAATGCAAAGTGAAAGGAACGCAAGCAGAGAAAAACAATTTCTCCTAATAAGAAACACATTCTTTTATTTGAAAGTAGGGGAGGAGCATAGGTGAGTTCCGTGTCACTGAGTGAGCCATGCAGGAGTGCAATTAATGTGGTAAAAAAAAAAAAATGCCTCTTAGACATATAAACACATCTTAGGATCCCCACTACAGCGAAGGCTGCATCTGAAAACCAGAAATCAGTGACATCTCTCACTCAAGATAAACAGAGTCCTACAACCCCAAGATGCCTAATAAGCAGTCTAGAAACAGAGACAAGTGCAATGCTCTGCTCTGCACATCAGGAGAGATGCCACCTTTATCTGCCCTAAGCTGGAAATTCTTCCCCAGGATCCTGACTCTCAGATGGGAGACTTCTCTTAGAGATGGAACCTGACCTTCAGCTAAGACGTGTCACACAGGTGAGCATCCTTGGGGAAATAGGCTTACGGCTGTAGTTAGGGACTCAAAGTATATGAACCTTAGGTGATGACCATCAGCAAAATAAAATATAACTTCTGTTATAGTAACTAAGCGCATATCTACCTTCTTGCTCATGACAAGGAATCAAAATCAGCTTCTTTTATTAGTTGTGTGGGGGGGGCAGTCATTGGTATCCTCTTTCATCATGCTCCACCATAGACTTTGAGGCAGAGTGTCTCATTGAACCAGGAGCTTGTTTTTGTTTGTTTGTTTGTTTGTTTTTTGTTTTTGTTTTGACTAGACTGTCCATCCCATCCAGTAAGTCCCCAAGGTGCATTTTTGCATGCACATACGCATGCATACAAACACACACACACACACAGAGAACATTAGTATTATAGGTCTATGCCAGCACACTTGGCTTTTGCATGAGTTTGAGGAATCTGAATGGAGGCCTTCATGTTCTGCAGCAGGTACTTCACCCACTGAGCCATCACTCTATTTCAGCTTTTGCCCTCTTTTAGGCACCTTCTTGTAAAGAAGTTGAAGGAATATCGGACACCTATATGGTTGCAGTGTAGTAAGAACTCGGGCACTGAAGTTAGATGCTGGCTATGCCAACTATCCTGCGCACCTGTGAGCTTCTCACTGGAGCTTCCAAAATGACAGAAAGCTACTCACAGAGAAAGGCACAGTTGCTCATTTCAGCCTTTCTGATCACAGAGAAACTGGAATGTCCGAGGAAAAGGCTTCAGCTACACAGATGGAAGTACACAGGTCCACAGCAGAGTGAGAAAAGACCATTGTTTTGCAAATCTCATCGCTATCCCCACTTCCTGATTTAAAAAAAAAAAAGTTGCATCTTGCAGACAGAGGCTGAGCAGAGCAAGCAATACAGTGCAGCATCAGTAAAGGCAATTAATGTAAAAAGATGTTTCACCCACAACAACGTCAGTCATATACAGAGTAGAAATGAAGACTGTCACCATTGAAATCAGGTCAGCAGTTCCGCTCAATAGAAGGAAAGCCAAAGTTCAGGAAAAGCTAGTGAGCTGGGCTAGCGGGCCAAGAAATTCAAAACTTGCAACTTCAAATACTCACAGAGGCAGTGTTAGTGCTGAGCACAGACTACGAACAAGCTCTGGGTTTGACTGTAAGGTACCTGTGACTACCTGTGTGACACGAAAAATAGTTATGTACATTTCTATGTTCCTTATTAAGGTGTTTCCACCAAGCTCCAAATATACCTCCTAATATACTCTGTGGAACTGGAGCCTCCACATGGTGTTATTTTTCCTTTTTCAATTGGCTTCCTGTAGAGTTGTATTAATAGAGGCCTTAGAAGCACAACCAAGGGGCTGGAGGCAGTGGGAGGAGCGTCTGCTCGCTTGTTGCTGTTGGAACTGTTCCCAGTGGCAGGAAGCGACCATTTCCCTCCCTCTCCTCCCACCCTTTTCCCTCTCCCCTCACTCCTCTCCCCCTCCCTCTCCAGTCCAAAGAGCAGTCAGGGTTCCCTGCCCTGTGGGAAGTCCAAGGTCCTCCCCCCTCTGTCCATGTCTAGGAAGGTGAACATCCAAACTGGCTAGGCTCCTACAAAGCCAGAACATGAAGTAGGATCAAAACCCCGTGCCATTGTCCTTGGCTTCTCATCAGCCCTCATTGTTCACCATGTTCAGAGAGTCCGGTTTTATCCCATGCTTTTTCAGTCATAGTCCAGCTGGCCAAGGCAGTTTCGTTATTCATTAATCAATATAAGCAACACACCAAAAATTATCAGACAAATGAGAGACACCAAAGAGAACTAGAAATTTCAGGAGCTATTTCAGAAGGTCAGAATAGAAATTCCTTAAGGGTGTTGATAGTAGAGAGATAGAAAACAATATGGTGAAGAGATAAAAGGAGAAAAAGTTCCTGGATTTGAGCTAAATATAAACCATTAGCAGAATAATACACACACACACACATACACACACACACACACACACGCCACCTTGAATCTCAAGATGATGCTCACAAATGTCAAATCATGAAAGATGAAAGAGTAGGCACAGACGCTCTGTAAATTGTGGTGCAGTTGTAGCCTGATAAACCCTTCCTTGTAAATTGAAAGTGTCTTAAGCAGGTAACGCATGCAATCTCCGGAGTATCAGTTTAGAAGTGCACTGTATCACATGGCTGCAGAGGTTTACACCTGTGGTTTTACTGTTGACAGAGATGTAGGTTAATGCCACTACCAACCATGATGGCAGGTCATTACAGCCAGACTTGGAAAATATCAAAATTCAAAATTTGCCAAACAGTTTCTAAAAAGGCTGTGCTATAGCAAAGTCTATCATGAGTTGAAATTGCAGGAATAGCCTGTATTAATCTGTTACCAAAAGTGGATACAGGAACCAGTGAGATGACTCAGCAGGGAAAAGCAGCAAAGCTCGTCACGTGAATTCAATCCCTGGAAAGTCAACAACAATAACAATAACAATAAATAATTCTAAAGCACGATAGAACTTTACATGCTTAAGAGCATGTAATTCCAGCTGCAAGTGAGCCAACCAACCCTCTCCTCCAAAGACACTGCACAGACACTCACATGCACAAACTGACACACACGCACACACACAAATTCACATAATTAAAAAATAAAATTTTTAATAAACAAGGAAGGATTCAAAGAAAAAAATAACAATTCCATTTGTGAACAGAGACATAATACCTTAAATAAAGCATTGCCGACAGAGGTTGGCAATGCATGCTAACACAATAGGTTATGCCTAAGAAAGATTTAGTTCATAAGTGCAATACTAGTTTAATATTGGTATGCTTTAACATAATTCAGTAGATGGGTAAGGAGGGGAAGTATAAGATCACCTTAACAGGCACGTGAAACACCCTTTGACGATAATGAACATATATATATATATATATATATATATATATATACACACATACGTACATATACACATAAATGTATTTGAGAGAGAAACAGAGGTATGGGTGTGATAACTAACCTTAGTTGTCAACTTGACCACATCTAGAATCAACTAAAACCTAAATAGCTGGACCACAGAACATTTCTGTGAATTATTTTTGATTGGATCATTTGAGGTCAGAAGACTCAACCTAAGTTTGGACCTCACATTCTGGTATCAGCCCACAAAAGCGAACATGGGGGAAGGAAGCTTTGGCTTTATCTCTGCTTGTCTCACTCTCTTTGGAAAGTTCATTCATCCAGCAACTGAGAGATTTCTTTGCTGGTTTTAAAAAGTGCTTCTTTGGGACTTCAACATATACCGATAATCAGTTGAAATCTACAGCCTCATGGACTAAAGATCTTTGGAGTTCTTATCCCTTTCATTGGTGATAGTCATTCTTGGACTATGTAGACCACAAACTGTAAGCCACTTTAAGAAGCCATATATATACACATACATACATATAGATATACCATATATAAAGAATATATAATATACCACATATAAATAATGTGTAAGTATACATTATTTATATACACACATAAATAATTTATACTCCTATATAATTTATATGTAGATAGCATCTGCACATATCATTTTATCAATTCTATAATTCTGTTCCTTTAGGGAAACATGTTACAGAAGTGGAGAGACAAAATTGTTATTATTTACATCTGATACAGTTATCCTTATAGCATGTTTGATTTCTTTTGAAATCTATGAGTGCAGCATAGGCCCTGAAAGATGCATGATTTTAAAACGCAACTAAAGCTATCCTGTACATCTGAAAACTGTGATAAATTTTAATATTCTTTTTGATGGCAAAAATACAAAGTCAAAAACAAGAAATCAAGAAATAAATCACAATAATATGGAGAAAATTACAAAACAAACACTGCTGGTAATGAAAGGCAAGTAAAAGAGAAAAGGGACTTGCTCATGAGTGGGTAGCTGTGATACAATAGTCACCACTTATTTCATATGTTATATACTCAAGTGAATCCTACAAATTTACCACTACTCTTTGTTTTTAAAGTCATCTCGATCTGCTAAGCCTGAAGCCAAGTGAAAGTGTACACACACATACAACACACACACACACACTACATACATATGTATATGTATATATGTGGCAGATCTGAAAAAGAATAAATTGTGAGTAACTTGGTCTAACAGTCTTCAAATCATAAAGTTTTGGAAAATGCTGTAGCGTGCTTGGTGTCTGTGTATACGGAAATGAATTTATGTTTGCGAGCACTGAGGTATTCCCAAGTGAGAACAGCAGGCAGATAGAATAATAAAAGCAGATCAAACTTTCACTGCTTCATTCACAACGCAGGTAGTAAGGATGCTCATCGTTTGATGACACAGCATCTTTAAGGACAGGGTGGTGGCATGAAGAAAGTTTCTGAAAAGAACTGCACCTTCCCCCTAAGTTTCATACGAGGCTAATGAACTGACTAGAAATTTAATGGTCTGGAAAGCTAGGAGTGTTGCAAGGCCATAATTATTGTCTGAAGTTGATACCCCAGTTTTTCCTACTTTACCTTGACCCACTTGCCTAATATTTTTGTCAATGTTTTTTTTTAAGTGCCTTGGTTTATGAGTTTCTCTTGATTTTATATAAAAAAACTTCATCAAACTTTTAATTCATTGGTACAAGGAATTTGTAGTACCTTAAATCTATGCTTCTCTTCCATGACCACTATTATTTGTCTCTAGAATTTAAAAAAAATGATTTTTTTACTTTGGTTGTGGGCTTCTGGCTAAGTACTCTCTCCTAATGTGTGCTCATAGAAAATTTCAGTAATATAATTATATGTATTTACTGATTATTTTTAGGTGATGTATCTAAATATTTGTACAGCTTCATTAATGCTGAGAGATTTGTCCCTTTCATCTCAATTTAACTAGCTCTTCATCAACTTGCATCATGCAACAAAGCACTATAATACTAAGCTGCTTAGAAAACCTTTTATTAGATCTCATGATTGGTTATTTTCATATGGAAATTGCCCAGATTCAGCTGGGGGATGGATGTTTTAGAATGATGCCATTTACATCCAGTCACATGTCTAGGATGCAAATGGAACGATTGGATGGAACAGGAGCCTTCTCCATGTGAGGTTTTATCTTCCAGGAGAAGAGCTAAGAAGTGTTTATGGTGATAGGAAGATTCCCAGCAACCAGAGATGGAAAACCACATTGGCTTTTAGGCTACTACCTACATCAGATTTTCTATAATCCCATTCATTAAACAAGCCAATCCTAAAGTGTATGTGGATGGAGCCAACCCAAGAAAACCCATCTAACATGAAGAATAGCTGGATTCACACAATGGAAATAAGTGGGAGCAGACCAGGTTTTCTTTTTATATATTTCATACTAGGAGATGTTTTTAAAGCAATGAATATGTATTGCTTTTGCAAATTATATTGCTTTTAAAAGTAGGAAGAAAATACACTTTTGCAGTTATGAACCTTGACTCCATTTTCCACATTTGCATATTTCCCAGCCATTGAGTCGTCATGCCCTTGCCCTTATTAAACACATACTTTCCCACAGTGAGACTGTAAAATGCCCACCTCCTCCCAGAAGCCTCACCTTTGTAGTCACCCTGGCATCTGCCAGTGCATATGCACAGATACCATCAACGCACGCATAGCAAAGCAAACAAGGACGAAAAGCCAGTTAGAAATCTCAGCAGGCTGTAGCTGCCGCTGTCCCACAAAGAGGGGGCATTATTTCACTTTAGAAGCTTGTTTAATGGGTTAAATGTATAAAAATTGAGCTTCTATTGCTCTAGTTTAGTTGGGGACAGTATAAAAAAAGAGATAGTGGGGATTCTTCAGTAAAATAAGATAAAAGGAAGAAGATCTAAAAATGGATATGAAAGGAAGGAAATAAAATGGGAAATAATGATTGTGAGAGGCTAAATTTCTACGAAGGATGGAAGTGTGCGACTTATCAAGCTATTGTCTTTCTGCTGTGCTGTTTGGAAATACTCTGCTTTGCTGCGGTGACCCTAGGATACTACAAAAATGCTTTTCCCGTTGTCATCAGCCCAAGTTTTAGCAGGATGCTTCTTCTCTCTGCTGTTCTCATTGGAGCCTATTTGATATTCATGCCTTTAGTTTCTATCTTTTAGCATATTTAGAACAAGTCTCTGTATCTGGTCAGATCTGCCAGCATTTGAGGGGCACCATCCACACACCTTTGGTAATGAAACACAGAAACCTTTAATGAAAAAGACATTCAGCTTTAAATAAATACAGAATACGGTTAGAATCTCATTTAACTAAGTGTCCAGTCTACCATCTTATTTTATAGACGTGGCCCCCAAGGAGGAGGCAATTGAGTTTCACATTCTTTCTTCCATCTTGTGAGGTGACAAAAACACGAGGAGGGGGAGGGAAATGGGAGGCGGGGAAGAGGCAGAAATTTTTTCAACAACAAAAAAAAATAAATTAAAAAATAAAACAAAAACAGGCATAGTCTCAGCAAACTCGTTACGTTAGCCCTTAAGACATCAAAGACAGCTGAGCTAAGAGACATTGTCATATCTTGCTCTGATATTTTTTTCTAGGTTCTGTTGAAAAAAATATTGTATGTCCCTTACTACAAAGCCAAATCATTTATTTCTTTATGCTCAGCAGCACTGGATGAACACTTCAGCCTCTGTCCATTCCTTTTCAAATGATACAGTTTCATGGCAGATAGCTGTATCTACTCTTAATCCTAAAATTTCAGATGGGAATAAAAGTACATGCAGCCCTATCAGGCTTTATGTATTCTAATGGGAGACTTTAGATGAGAAAGCTTCTGGTTCTGGACTAGGTATTGTTATATATTTTAAACATTTGTGTTCTCAAGAACTCAAATCATTCTGGGAAGAAAAATAAACATGGGAGAAGGAAGAAGAGGTGGTGACAGCAATACAATGCAAGGTTCAGAATGGGCACTAAAACTAATAACATTGTAGTATTTTTTTTTTTACAAAGGTAAGAAAATATCTACAATTTGGGCATATTGGATGTCTTTGCAGAGTGGATCAGACTTTAGCCTTCATTTCCAGTTAATAAAAAATCCAACCTAAAAGTATTGGCAAAAAATATGATTGCAAAAATTGCTGACTGTTCTCTGGCTCCAAGCACCATTTCTTCTCACTTTTTATACATGCATAGCTTATGCAGTCACAGTCACAATATATACTGGGTTTGGCTTATATTGTCAGAAATGCAAGGAAGTACTTTTATGATTTTATAATTTAAAAATAAGTGTTGTTTTTAATGATTGTGTTGTATTGCATTGTTCGGTTATACTGTATGCTGTATATGTTTCCATTTATGATTCATAAAATTCCTTCTTTCTTTTTAACTTCAGCTCACAAAACTCAAAGAGTTAAAAATTCAGAGCTTCTGTGGACCATAAAGACTATGCCTGGTAGCTCTGTGGCTACCACCATACCTTAAAATGAATAAATTGAATCAAATTCCATGTGATATGTAATTTGAAATACCCCAAGAACACTAAAGAAAGGAAATATAAGGGGCTAATGTTTAAAGAAGGCAAGAAAATATTCATGTGAAGGCAAAACTCTACCATATACACCACCATGCTGAAATACAACGAAAGAAGAGGCTACAGAAGCTAGATCATAGAAAGAGGTTAACGTCAGCTCAAATAATCTAAGGGCTGTTTTCTAAGTTTGTTGTGGCTTACCTTCATCTAGAAAGTTCTATATAAGCTGCTAAGGAAGGGAAGCAATTATAATCCTATCAGTTGTAACATGCATGGTATCTGTAATGGTGCAATAGCGACACTCACATGTTGATAGTACCAACACCTGCCTAAGTAGACTTAAGATTTACTTACCAGGATGAAAATCATGCCTGGTTCTAGAAACCTAAAACTACCCACAGCTAGTGAGGTTATGGATATTAGAAGAGAATCTATTACTACCACTTCGGTAGCCCAGCATAATTCCTTATTTTAAATATTATGTATTCATAATTCTAAATCACATAAATTCCTACATTTTTAAATCTTATCCTCATATGTTAGCTAAGTATATACTTATTTAAATATCCATCATCCTTTATCAAAAAAGTTCCTGACTGCAGCAAGAGGAGACCATTACAGAGTTATTTGGTACAATATAAAGATTAATGGACTGTAGGAAGCCAGGCCCTAATGAGATACATGTATAGCATAACATCTACCTCTGTGGCTCAAAAACATTTGCAGGAGAGGTAGCAGAAAGATTATGAGTCAGAACACGAGGAAACCTGCTGTGAGATTACCTGCTCGGGAAACAGCTGTATAAAGAAGACCTGAAGAGTAATAATAGCAATAGACATGATAATATGGAAGGAGAAAGACGCCAGAACAGAACCTTACACAGTAAACAACAGCCTCGTGGAAAGACATATATTAATAGAAATGAGTTAATTTAAGATGCAAGAGTTAGTTAATAAGAAGCCTGAGCTACAAAGTCAAGCAGTGTTGTAATTAATATATTTTCTGTGTGCTTATTCAGGTCTGGGCATCTGGGAAACAAATGAGCAATCTTCTACAAATGGTGACCATATGTTTGGGGCTAACCTGCATAGTCAGCCACATACTTCGGGTCCAGTTACTTGCATGCCCACTCAGGGTTAGGAGGAATGCAGCTGAGAGCATCCTGCCCCTCAGCATCCCTGCCTGGGCAAGCAGCTGGATCAAGTCTGTTAGACATGCATAGGTAGAAAAGCATGGTGGATTCCTACAGGCATACACAGAAACATTTCTAGGCCACATAGCATGCTGCATGGCAGATTTAGCTTTTACTCAGACAAAAAGGGTTTATGTGCTGCTCAGTGCTTCCCAGAGTTGAGGTGGTGAGCACAGCTCCCACCCAACTGTCCCAGAACTGGCAGTAAAAGCACCTCTGCCATTTTCAAAGGCCAAGAGATGTGGAGTCAGCATCCAGAGCTGTTGCAACTACACTTCTTACCATTTTAAAATGTTCTATGTGTACTTCAGATACACCATAGGATAGATTCAGACATAAAAGACCTCTAAACAAGACACAGTGTGTTTTTCAAAAATTGTATGTAGTTTTGGGAGAGAGAAGATAAAGAATTTAGACAGTTACAAAAAAAACAGTTTTTTTAAAAATAAAAGTCTTTAAAGAGGGTATAAGCAATACAAAAGAGTACTGACAGTCATAGATTAAAGGGATAAAAAAATAAGCCACGAAAAGATGGAAAATATACAAAGAATCTGGATTATGTATTTTATTGTGTTTTCTTTGAATTTTTGACTGTTAATGAGTTAACTACATAGAGACATCTGAATCTGGGGGTTGCTAAGCTAAACCAACATATATATTTTAAAGTTATCTTGACTTCAAACTTTGAGGGCTAAGGATATGTTACTTTGGAAAAGAGATTCTGCTTTTGTTTCCACAGAAGATGAGAACCTGTGGATTCCTTCCAGGCTAATGTTGTTTGATTGAATTAGATCTGTCCACCCCCCACCAGAAAGATCTCTATGAATGCTAAAAGTACTTTGCCCAAAAAACAGCAGGGAGCAGTTTGGAGAAAACTATGCCCAAATTCTCAAATATAAATGTTTGTTTTCATTTAAAGAGAAATAAGACGCAGAAATGGTTACTTTGCATTGATATGGATCTTGGTCTATTGATACACTGTGTATATGTATTTCTGCTTTTGTTTAAGGTATTGTATTTGTGCAGCTCATTTAAAAATGTAATGGATAATTAAGAAATACAGATTAACAGATAGTCATTTATAAAAGTCAAACTTTTTGTAATGATAGTTAGGTTTTCTAGATGTACAGAGATATATTTCAGATTGATAGATATGGTATTTAGAATGTTTTAAGAACTTAGATTTTTCTTGACAGTGAGACATGTCTGCTTCTGGCAGCACCAAAAACTTCAGAGAGGTTGATGGTCATTGAAGAAACTTGCTATGTAATTTGCCTTCAATACAAGCTAGCCAGTTGGACAAGAAACTGCTCTTGCCTGGACTGCTTAGTAGTATGCTGTATGAACTGGACATGAAGGACCCACAGAAAACTTACTGCTAAACTTTCCAAAAGATGGGATGGTTCTTCAGGATTTCTGCTTCACAGAGGAAACGGCCAGACATTCTGCAGTTCACAGAAGAAAGCAAACTGACTTTGCCAACAAGGCAGAACAGATCTTCAAATTTTCTGCTTCATGGAAAAGTTGCTGGATACTATGGGCCTATAGGCTGAAGATGGATGGCCCAGTGTTATAGAAGAACTTTGGGTGACTGTGCAGGAGCGAGATGTCTCTGTCAATTCTTGAGTTTTGGAAGTTGCTTACTTCCAAACTACTTCTTGTTTACTTAGGTAATATATCCTTCTGGAGTCTTTGAAGAGTTGAAGACAGATAGTTATAGTTTTCCTTAGTTATGTTAAAAGATAAATTAGATATAAAACTTTAGACTCAAAAGGATAGGATAGATCATAGAGTGTTTTCCTTAATTTGCCAAATGTAAATGGATTAAATATTGCAAGTATAATTCTTGCTTGATAAATGTTTTGTTTTTGTAGATATAGTTTTACTATGTTAAAGTTAAAACTTCCTTTTTAATTATACATAAAAGGGGAAACAATATGGGGTATCCTTTCGTATATGTGTTGCTTTATGATAAAGCTGTTTGGGTCAATGGCTTAGCAGAGTAAAGCCAGGTGGGAAATCAGAACAGAGAAAGAGAGAGTAAGTGGAGTCAGATACCATGGAGCTGCTGAAGGACAAAGAAGCCAGAACAAAACCTTGCCCAGAAAGTCACAGCCTTGTAACAATACATAGATTAATAGAAATGAGTTAATTTGAGAGTTAGTTAATAAGAAGTCTGAGCTAATAGGCCAAACAGAGTTGTAATTACTATAGTTTCTGTGTGATTATTCAAGTCTGGGCAGTGAGGAAACAAATGAGCAGTCTCTGTTTACAGGGAATTGCACTTGTACAAGCCTTAAAGTCCAAGTTTGACCCCTGGGACTCACCAAAAGGTGCAAGGAAAAATTAGCAATTATTTTACAGGAAGTCTATACAGGTGTGGCAGCATTACTGCTATCCAGGAACTAGTTTATCTGAGTCATGTCACCTTTTTTTATCTTTTAAAGGAAAAATCGTGGTGTGATTTGATTTGCAATTTTAGCTAGAAATAAAAAAAAAAACCAGAAACTTCCCATCTGTTTTCCCTTTGTATTTATTGAAGATTATACAGTGATCAGAGGCTCTTCCCTCTGAAAATACCTCATTAAAAAAGTAAAAAATCAAGTTAAGTAGATGATAAAGGAAGCGAAAAGTTGTTTAGAATATTTGTACATATTTATGTATATAGAGAGAGATGTGATATACACAGATGTATTTATTCTCCCTTATTTACACTTAGCACAATATTAAATGTTGTTTGAATAAATCTGTGTAACCCTGATAACAGTTTGATGATTTGTTTTTCTGGTGATAAGTAGGAAGTTCAAGGGGGTGAAAGAAGGAGTTAGTGGAAGACAACTTAGTGAACGTGAGCCCCAGCATCCACATAAAAAAAGCTGGGCATTGTGGCACATGCTTTCAATCCCATAGCTTGCAGGAAAAGACAGGAGGATCCCTGGGGTTTGTTGGCTAATTAACGTAGCTCGAACGGTGAGTTCGAGAGTTAGTGAGTGTGTCTGTCTCAAAACTTGGATAAAGACCAATTGGAAAAGAAACTTATGTTAATCTCTAGCCTTCAAGCACACACACACACCACACATACACACACACACACACACACACACACACACACACACAAAGGTCAAGTGACTCAGTGCCACCAAGCACAGTAGCAATCATCGTCTGTGGTATTTATCAATGTTTCTCTATGACTTTAACCCAGGTTAGGTTTCTGTCTTTGTTACATGCCAACTGCTGCGATAAAGCCAACAAAAGCAACTTAGGAAGAGTCTGTTTCCTTTCACAGTTTGAGCTACAGTCAATCAGGGTGAAGCAGAGCAGCAGGAACTTGAGGCAGCTGGTCACATTGCATTGAATGTCAAGAAGGAGAGGTGTCTGTTTGAGCTCAGTCCAGGATCCAAGCCCAGGGAGTGATGCCACCCATAATGAGACCTGACCAGATTTTTCCTGCTCGTTTACCCTAACAAAGGCATAACCAAAGGTCTGTCTCCCGCGGAGTTCTAGTTCTTATTCAGCTGACAACTGAGGTTATCCATCACAGGTACCCTAAATGATTTTCCAATCCTGTAGAATCTGTGCCTCATAAGGTATAGCAGACCAGAGAGATGACAGAATATCAGAAATTGGTCAAAGGGACTCAAGGCCAAAACAAGATTCAACAAAGTGAGATCCACTTTAACAGAAAGTGCTTCAACCATTTTTCACAGCAGGGTTGACTTCATTCTAATTCTTTTTCTAGAATTGATATTTGTTCTAGGCTAACCGTCTATGATATCATTATACCGCATACAATGAATTATTCACCAAATATATCTTACAATTAGCTTCAGCAGAGTAGTTGCTTCTTCTGTCCAAACATTTTACTTTATCTATGAAGATTAAATTAATCATCTCTGCCAGCCATGAATGACGGAAAGAATTAGTTTTTAATCTCTGAAGCAGAGAAGGGGAAATTGCAGCTAACATAATACATTTTGCTGGGCCAGTAACCCGTATTTCCTCTTCCATTTTAATTCTTCACTCTCTTTGGCTGGAGGGATGGTAGTATATGTCATGTCTGATCAATGACTAACAGCAACCCTGATTGCTCTTCGAGCAGATGAGGGAGGGGGGCTTGATCGGGGGAGGGGGAGGGAAATGGGAAGCGGTTGCGGGGAGGAGGCAGAAATCCTTAATAAATAAATAAATTAAAAAAATAATGGAGGAAAAAAAATGACTAACAGCTCATTTTGAGGGAGAGAATTGGACACATCTAACTAATGAAAAAATATTTTGCTTGTCATACTATTAGTTCATTCTTCATCAGTTTTCACAATGCTATTAGATCCTCTTAACTCCTTCAGGTGAGAGGTGAAGCCTGAAAGGGTTAGGGCACTAATCAAAACTGGATACCACGTCTGGGCAGCATCAGCACAATGTTTGAGAGTGGGCTTCAAGATTCTTCATATACAATCAGTCAGCTGTGTTTGAGAGCTACCCACTGAGGAAGTTTCTCACCATTGTTTGGATGGTGAGGATGATGATGATGATGATGAAATAATAAGTAAAGCAGGGTATGTCTCACAGTGAAGGAGGCACCCTTGTTAAGTGTCTGATCATAATATTTTGATTAAGCTCATTAATATGCCCATGAAGTTGTTTCTGTAATTATCATCACATTTAAAAAGAAAGCACAGTCTCAGAAAGAAAAAGGGTCAAAAGGAGTTATGCTCACTCTAGAACTCATAATAACTATTAGCCTCACATTATATTACTATGTTTTAATTATAGAAAATTTTCGCCAAGTATACCCAAGACAAAGGTCAGTGTTGCAATTATAATTCAACATGAAATAAAATGAAACATATTTGAATAAGAACATGTTCTTCTCTTAGAATTTACCAAATGACTAGATTAAAAGTAATTTTATCGTTATTAAATTTTAAATTTTCCATAGTTTATTAAAACATTTACATATGCACCTGACTAGCATTTTATCGCACTTAAACATTTGCATGAGCTCATGGGAAGGCTCAGCAGTTAATGCACTTCTCACCAAGCCTGATAACCTGAGTTCCAATGTCTGGGAAGTCTGTAATAGAAAGAGAGAACTGGTTCCCACAAGTTTTCTTCTGAGTGTTGCACTCAGACAGGGGTGGGGAGACTTGCATTGAAGGGCAAAATGAATAAAAATTGGGCAAAATAAAAACTACTTCTTGAAAGAGAGAAATCTGCACATAATCACGTTCCCTAACACAGATTCTAAAAGCAGTGGTGATTGCACAGCGGCCTCTGTCAGGGCAGCTATGAATTCTTTTGGCAATTTAAAGTAGTGGGATTATATTTCCTGGGGAACCTCTACAAAAGCGTCCTAATCAGTGAAAACTTCTGGAAATTACCACATGCGCTTATTGCCATGCTTAGAAACAGCAGTGGCCTGATGCTTTCCTCTCAACTCCTTCATGTATTTTCTACTTTGGTCATCAAACACAGTGGCCCTTTAGAATCACATTAGGGGAGATGAAACTCCAACATGGATGGTTTCTTCCTTCATTTGCCCTCACATCCTTATATCTTGAATGATTCCTTGAAACAAACCCTCTGCATGACAACTGACATAAATAAAAGTTTTGAAAATATTGTTTGAGTCAACAAATTTGCTTATAGGAATTAATTTAAGGCAATAATGTATAATTTGAGTGACATTTTCCCCTAAGGATACTTATTATGCGTATCAGTTACCTTTTTATTGATGTGCTCAAATACCTGTCAAGATGCAGTTTAAGGGGTGGGAGAGTAAGGGAGAGGGAGGGAGAGAAGGAGGGAGGGTGGGAGAGAGGGAGGGAGGGAGGGAGAGAGAGAGAGAGAGAGAGAGAGAGAGAGAGAGTCCATGTGCATGTATGTTGAGGGATTGTTATTTGGACCTTTGGGTACAGAGGTTACAGTTCAGCGTGGCTGGAAAGTCATGGTGGCAGGAGGTGGTAAAATTGCTTATACAATTAGAAAGTGGAGAATGAACAGGAAGTGGAACCTGACTGTCAAATCTTAAAGCCCACCCCCAGTGAGTCAATTCCTCCAGTAAGACTTTACCTCCACACTCAAACCACAACATCATAGTATCTCAAATTTATATAAAATAAAAATTTTACAGAACCTAACTATATTTCTTACTGACTCAAAATGGAGAAATAGCAACAAAAACCCACTATACATATGTTTAATATTTTATATTGTAAGATTAGTTTGTATGTACCTAATTTTCATCAGTTGTTTGTGTCTTTTAAAACTTAATATCATGTTATAATCTGTTGCCCAAATAGTTAAAATTAAAGCAATTTTAATTATTTAATTAATACATCAATGTTAAGTAGCTGTAAAGTAATTTAAATAAATGCAACAAAGACTAATAGTTATTTTAGTTGCATTTTAAATGATGTATGTACCATAAACCAAATGATTCTTTCATTAATATATATTTTATTTTGGTTAATATAATCATACAAGCAAGTGGATATTTATTTAAACATACTTTTTATTTCTATTTATAACTATTTGTAGTTTGTATTCACATGAAGAACTGATTTCTAAAACTGTAAATATACATATTTTAAAATAAAATTTCATAAAGTGCAAAGCAAGGACTTTACATTAAAGCACAGCAACTTAAATCTATTTATGTAAATAAACATTCACTTTCAAACAAAATCTATTTAGGGACTTCATATTGTTTCTTTTGTCTTTAAGTTTGCTTAAAGATTGCTTGCTTAAGCTCAGACTGAATTATCTGAATTAATAAGACAGGCCTTTATCAAAAAGGTGATTTTTTAATTTTATAACCTCAAAACAAAGTTCATCATATAATGGTTAGCATGGGCTTATAGTATGTTCATTTTTTATCCATATTTCTATCTGTATATTACTTGTGCTGTTTTTAAATTAAAGACTATTAAGTTACTTTCATGCTTCAAAACCACTAAAATGTTCTTTATTAAGAGGCACTAATTTATGATTGACGAATGTGTTATCATCTTGTTGGCCAAGACCAGTGAAGAGGCTCACTGGAGTAAAACCAATCCACAGATTATTTAATTAAGAATACCATTCTTGGATAAATTGCTTATGCAGCATATTTCCTTTATTGTTATTTTTCACTATGCATCAGATTTTTTGTAGAAATGATAAGTCCCTTCTTCTTGTATGACCATTAGGAAGTTTTCCAGATTGTACTTAATCCATGATTTCTGAATAATAAATGGGAACAATTGTTTCATAACAAGATAAATGTGTGTAAAGTAGCTAGCTAATCATTTGAATTGGCCTAGCTAGAAAACATGAGCTGTATTAATTTATTAATAGCCGGTATAACTCATGAAAATCCTGCAATTCTCCTTAAATGAAAGGCCCTTGAGAGTATAAATCTAAATATCTTATCGTTAATCATAAGAAAATATCTTCATGTGCCAGCCAAATGCTTGGTTTGCTCTCACTAATGATTTTTTTATTCATTGCATGGAATCTGTCCAATGCCTCAGGGGAGTAAAGCTGTCAAAGAGAAGCCAATAGAAACGTCCTCACTAATGATAACAAATATAATTTCAGAATAAATGTCATGTTTAAAAAACATAGGATTTTACAAAAATTAAACAATAATTTCCATTTTTTTTCTCATCATCTTTATATGTTGATAACTGAATTAGCCATAAGTTTGTTCACAAGATACAGCCATTTTTTCATGCAGAGCACTCATTTATTTGTTTTCCATTTAGGAATTAGTTTTAATTCAATATCTCTACCTGTGCCTTAATTCTATTTATATTATTCCTTATTTAGGCTTTCTATTTGTTTTCTAGAGGTAACTATCTTTTTCCCAAATTTTGTTTATGGTTATAATTTGGCACTTTGACACATAAGAAGACTTGCTCCTTGTATAGAATAAAGATCTCTATGTCATAGAGATACTATTAGGTATTCAACCACATGAGGTAATGCAAAACCCTTTGTATGAATGAGTACTGAGTAGGCGGTCCTACAATTCTGCTCTGGTATTACTTAACACTTTCCCTTTTCTTTTTATCAATGAACTGGAATTAGCTATGCCCCCATGTGGTCTTGAATTGCTTTTCCAAAGTACCTAATGATGTGGGTTTCCCTCTGTATGCTGTGAATACATTTTATTACCATTGGATAATAAAGAAGCTGCTTTGGTCTATGGCAGGGAAGACTAGAGCTAGTCAGGAAAAATTAACTGAATGTATAGAGAAAGAAGGAAGTATCAGGCAAATACCATGTAGTGGTCATTTAAGATGTAAGAGTTAGTTAATAAGAAGCCTGAGCAAAAAGGCCAAAGAATAGGTATTAATATTAAGCCTCAGAGTGGTTATTTCATAAGCAACTGAAGGAGCTAGTGAGCAAGACCAGGTGGATGGAGAGCAACCGGTCCAAGGGAACAGCAGAATGGAGAATATTTGTAGGCATAACCTAATGAGGCTAAGCACATTTATTAGCTAAATATGTCTACCTCCATATGTTTTCTCCCAGTTTTTCATTGCCACACTAGTCTTTTCTATGAATTAGCACTGTTTTATACAATTACACTGGTATATAAATACTTGTATGTACACATTTACATATATATTATCATAATCCTTTGCAGCCTATAAAAAGGGACATAAAGAAGGAATCTTGCTCTCTTTTTGCCTGATTGCTCTTGCTCTCACTAGCAAGTCCATTCCTTCATTGGCATTAGAGCCTACTTAAATCAATAACTATAAGAGGCCATCCTTTTGGTAATAGAGAAGGCAGAGGAATTCCAGATTGTAGAGGATCCATTGGTTGAATTACCTTGTTGACAGCTCTTAGATATGGCACCATTCTCCATTTACCAGATTTCTTTCTAACAACAAATACAAGAGAATTCTGAGGGCTGGTTGATTCTTCAATGTGCTGAGCATCTAGATTCTCCTGTACCAGCTGTTCTAAAGCCTACAGTTTGTCTTCTGTTAATGGCCACTGTTTAATCCATATTGGTTTCTCAGTTAACCATTTTAAAGATAGGGCCATTGGTACCTCTAAAGGTTTGCTAGTTGCTTTGGGTTCCTGTACAGCCTGAATGGCTGGTGACCTTTGGGTATAGTACCCTATAATATCTTTCCCAGAATTATGAGTTTCTGGGATTACAAAATGGTTAATCTGGGTATTCCATTGCTGCAACAGGTCATGACCCTCTAAATTCACTGCAGTATTACACATACAGTCCCAGCCTTCTTCTCTGTCCTTCTAGTCCTATGCATTCAACACATCTCGTGCTTTGTTTCACTTGAGATAGGGTACCAATTCCTAGGTATTGAACATCTGCCTCTTAAAGAGGCTAATTTGGATGTCAAGATTCTGGAGTAATGATACTCACATCTGCACCTGTGTCTATCAAACCCACAATTACAATGCCATTTTTATGCACTTTTAGCTTTATATTATTTCCTATTGGAATTTTCGATTCATCCTTCATGTTTATTCCACCATCCAGAAAAGTATGGTTTTTACAGATGTCTCTGGATTTTTTAATTTTCCTCGTGAGACATGTCCTCCACAGTGACTGGAAATGACTGGACCACTTTTGACTTGGGGGCCTGCAAGAAACCCCCCAAAGAGTTTTCTGATGCTATCAGGGTGCCTTGTCTGTCTTTATTGGTCCAGTGTCAGCCTTTGACATACCTTCTACATAATCCAGAAATTTGATACCTTTTATTTTTGCTATTCTTAGAGGAAATATTATTCCTAGGTATTCCTTGTCTACAATTTTTTTCTCAGATGTTCTCTTGTACCACAATTGAAACATTTGGCATTTTGATGTCTCCTCATACCTTTGGAAATTGCTTCTCCTACCTAAGATTCAGTATGATAGTCAAATGTCTCAATGTTCATTGTATACATGATCTATTCATCCATTGGTGCTGATCTAATCTTTAAAGCCTCAGGTATCTTTTTGCATTCTAAGTTGGCATTTTCAAAAGCCAGAGATTCAGTACTCATCTACCATCAGGGTCTCTTACTCCTATTTGTACAGCGTTCGTTAATCTTTGTAAAAAGTCACTAAAGGGATCTTTGTGGCCCTATTTAACCCTGGTATATGTTTCAATTCATTTTCCTATTTCTTGAATCCTGTCCCAAGCATTTAAGGCTGCTTTGTGGCATAAGGAAAAGATTTGTTCATTGTAAAGAGCTTGAGCCTGTGGGTCAGCATAAGTGCCCTCACCAAGAATTTGATCTTGGGAAATCTCAAGTCCTTTTGCTTTTTCTTGTTGCTCTAAAATTTTTGCCTCTTGTCTGAATAACATTTCCATATCAATTGAGGCCCATCATCCAGGACTTCTGAAACTAACTGAAGCCAGTTGTGTGGCATGGCCTTAATGCTAGAAGCCCATGTTTTTACCATCTCCCTAACAAATGGGGGATGCAAGCCTTAAGTTACTACTGCTTGCTAAATTTCTTTTAGATCATTCATTAATATAGGTATTCATCTACCTTCTTTAGATCCTTTTGGGCCTTTAGAACTTGATATTTTGTCAGAGTAGATTACAGGGTAAGAAGCCAAAACCCTGGGTAATTCATTTCTGACAGGTATTGGCAATGTTAAATCTTGTCCTTGTACCTTCTTTCACAGTTCATCAGGTCCAATACATTCCTCAACCATTTCAAATCTTTTTACTACTGTCTTTTTTAAAGCCTAAATCTCCTGGCCTGTATATATTTCTAGTGATTTCATTGAGGCACCTAGCCTCTGGTTCTCATTCTGCACATGTGATTTCAAGGTCTGAAGTTTTTCCTTTAAAGATAACATCTCATCCTTGTACATTATTTGGATAGCATGCAGATTCCCTTCCTGGAGAGATACTCTATCTGCTAACCTATCATAACTTTTTAACAAATTTTGATTGTCAAATTCAATAGTATAAATTCTTTCAAATTTCTCAGTACTCTTAGACATGGATTCAATATTGTCTTTCAAATTAATGTTATCCTTTTCAATAGTATTAATTTTTCAGGTAACTTTTGTTTTTCGATGATATTAATTCTGTCACCTTGCTGTTCGTTATTAGTCTGCAAAGACTGTATCATTTCTAAAAGTGCCTCATTCTTGGCTGTTATCAAACCATATTCTTAACGATATACTATGAAGAAAAAAACCTGAGTCCCAATATCCAATAAATGAATGTATCACAGTAACCATATAAGCCTTGTAGAATACAATCCATAGTATTAGCAAAAAGGTTATTAAAATTCTCTATGGTAATATTGTCTGCCATTACATAACTTTCAAGTTTATTGATTTATTAATTAAAAACTATTTACCTGTGTTATAAGGTCCAGTAAATTGTTTTATGTGTAGTAATTTTTATTGTCCAGAAGGAATCATGGTTGCAGAGTTGCCACAAGTGGCAGCAAAACCGGTGGTGCCATGAACAGTCCTGAGCCACTTTGGTTTTTTGCCTTGGTGCTGGTTAAATACTGACAAATATGCTTTGCTTGACAGATCAACAGCAATTAAATCAATTCTGTACACAAAGAAAGGAGCCTAGAATTAAGGAGCGGGGGTCACAAACCGGAATCTGTGCAAGTCACCATGTGGCAGGGAGTGCGGCAATGTGTGTGTGGGGAGCATGTAAGCAAGCTTGGGAAATTTCCAAGTCACGGCGTGCACTTAGCTCCACTGTGGTGGGGGTTTTACAAATAAACACTTAGTAGGTGAAAGTGAGCCAAGTTGTCAGGGGTGGGAGACTTTCTGGGCTCTGCACCGTTTGTACCTTTTAGGCCAGTCCACCTGGTAGGTGTGGAGTTCGAATCCACGTGGGCACCAGATGAAGATGGGCTCGAAAAAGAAATCCCACACTAGCTCAGAATTGAGTATGATAAAGGGTTATTTATTTAGTGGTAGACACACAGATCACAGTCCTCTGCTTGAATGAAAAACAGCAACCAAATTCAACAGTCAGGAGAGAGAGAGAAAACGGGTGCTTTACAACGGCATTTATAGTGTAAGAGGCCACACCCAAGTGAATTGGTAACTTTTATTTTTATTGAGAAAAGGAAAAAAAAGAAAAAAGTTTCCGCCTCCCCCCAGCCTCCCATTTCCCTCCCCCTCCTCCCACCCTTCTCCCCCTCCCCCTACTCCTCTCCCCTTCCCTCTCCAGTCCAAAGAGAAGTCAGGGTTCCTTGCCCAGTGGAAAGTCCAGGGTCCTCCCCCCTCCGTCCATGTCTAGGAAGGTGAACATCCAAACTGGCTAGGCTCCCACAAAGCCAGAACATGTAGTAGGATCAAAACCCTGAGCCATTGTCTTTGGCTTCTCATCAGCCCTCATTGTTTGCCATGCTCAGAGAGTCCAGTTTTATCCCATGCTTTTTCAGTCACAGTCCTGCTGGCCTTGGTGAGCTCCCAATAGATCAGCCCCACTGTCTCAGTGGGTGGGTGCACCCCTCGTTGTCTTGACTTCCTTGCTCATCTTCTCCCTCCTTCCACTCCTCATTGGGACCTTGGGAGCTCAGTCAAGTGCTCCAGTGTGAGTCTCTGTCTCTATCTCCATCCATCACCAGATGAAGGTTCTATGGTGATATGCAAGATATTCACCAGTATTGCTATAGGATAGGGTCATTTCTGGTTCCCTATCCTCAGCTGTCCAAGGAACTAACTGGGGACATCGCCTTGGGCTCCTGGGAGCCACTCTAGGTTCAAGTCTCTTGCCAACCCTAAGGTGGCTCCCTTAACTAAGAATTGTGCTTCCCTGCTCTCCTATCCAACCTTCCTTTATCCCAGTCATCCTGTTTCCCTAAGTTCCCCCCATCCTCCCCTTCTCACTTTTCTCTCCCCATTTAACCTAACCCCCATCCCACCCTATCCCCAAGATCCCAATTTTCTCCCCTGCAATATTGTCTACTTCCCATAGCCAAGAGGATAACTATATGTTTTTCCTTGGGTTCACTTTCTTATTTAGCTTCTTTAGGTTCAGCAATTGTAGACTCCATGACCCTTATTTATGGCTAGAAACCAATTATGAGTGAGTACATCCCATGTTCATCTTTTTGGGTCTGGGTTACCTCACTCAGTATAGTGTTTTCTATTTCCATCCATTTGCATGCAAAATTCAAGAAGTCATTGTTTTTTACCGCAGCGTAGTACTCTAATGTGTATATATTCCACACTTTCTTCATCCATTCTTCCATTGAAGGGCATCTAGGTTGTTTCCAGGTTCTGGCTATTACAAATAATACTGCTATGAACATAGTTGAACAAATGCTCTTGTCATATGATAGGGCATCTTTTGGGTATATTCCCAAGAGTGGTATTGCTGGGTCCAGGGGTAGGTTGATCCCGAATTTCCTGAGAAACCGAAACACTGATTTCCAAAGTGGTTGCACAAGATTGCATTCCCGCCGGGCGTTGGTGGCGCACGCCTTTAATCCCAGCACTTGGGAGGCAGAGGCAGGCGGATCTTTGTGAGTTCGAGACCAGCCTGGTCTACAAGAGCTAGTTCCAGGACAGGCTCCAAAACCACAGAGAAACCCTGTCTCGAAAAACCAAAAAAAAAAAAATAATAAAATAAAATAAAAAAAAAATAAAAATAAGATTGCATTCCCACCAGCAATGGATGAGGGTACCCCTTCCAGTAATGAAAACAGTGTGGTACTGGCATAAAAACAGAGAAGTCGATCAATGGAATCGTATAGAAGACACACAAACCTATGAACACCTCATTTTCGATAAAGGAGCTAAAAGTATACAATGGAAGAAAGAAAGCATCTTCAACAAATGGTGCTGGCACAACAGGATGCCAACCTGTAGAAGAATGAAAATACACCCATATCTATCACCATGCACAAAACTCAAGTCCAAATGGATTAAAGACCTCAATATCAGTCAGAACACATTGAACCTGATAGAAGAGAAAGTGGGAAGTACCCTACAACAGATGGGCACAGGAGATCGCTTCCTATGTATAACCCCAGCAGCACAGACATTAAGGGCAACATTGAATAAATGGGACCTCCTGAAACTGAGAAGCTTCTGTAAAGCAAAGGACACTGTCACTAAGACAAAAAGGCAACCTACTGACTGGGAGAAGATCTTCACAAACCCCGCAAAAGACAAAGGTCCGATCTCCAAAATATATAGAGAACTCAAGAAACTAGACTTTAAAATGCTAATTAACCCAATTAAAAAAATGGGGCACTGAACTGAACAGAGAATTCTCAATAGAAGAAGTTCAAATGGCCAAAAGACACTTAAGGTCATGCTCAACCTCCTTAGTTATCAGGGAAATGCAAATCAAAACAACTTTGAGATATCATCTTATACCTGTCAGAATGGCTAAAATCAAAAACACCAATGATAGCCTTTCCTGGAGAGGCTGTGAATTGGTAACTTAAAGGCTACCAGCTGTAGAATTTCCTACAGCATTGTTGTCAACTTGGCTACATCTGGAATTAACCCAAATGGCTGGGCATATGTGTGATAGATTTTTCCTTAATTAAACCATTTAAAGTAGAAAGATCCACTTATTATCCAGATTTTTGATGTGGGGTGATGTACCTTTCTTCCAGATATTTTTGAGGTGGGAAGAATCGCCTTTAATCTGAGCTATACCTTCTGGTGTCAGCCTGTATAAAGGACATAGAAGAAGGAAGCTTGCTCTTTCTTTGCCTGCTTGCTCTCACTTTTGCTGACAAGTCTATTTCTTCTCTTGCCTTAGAGTCTGCTTCTTCAGGATTCTGGCATATACTCAAGACCAGCTAAGACATTCAGCAATGTGAACTCAATAGTGACTGGATTCTTGTATGCTCTACTGATAGATAGTCATTGTTGGACTAGTTGAATCCCAGCCTGTAAGCCACTCTAATAAATCTTCATATATATATTTATATTTATATACACACACATATATATGTATTTAGATTCATTCTCTCAGTTCTATTCCTCTAGAACACTGACTGACAATATAAACCAGTTAAAAATATCCCGAAGACTAGAGTACTACAATATCTTCAAACTTCAATAAGACACAGTGATATATACTTATTTAACCCATTATTATTGTATGCTAGTGATCAAATTCAAGGCAAGCCCTCTGCCACTGATTTACAGCCTCAGCCCCAAGAGTCTACCATGGTATGCTGAATGAATAAGGCAAATCAAAGTGGAATAGAAAACATACTGTTGTATTGAAGCAAACAAAGAAAAATTATGTTAAAACAAAGCCTGCTAATCCCACTGGAAACCATTTCTTTCTTGTCTGGTAGTAGAACGTGAGCAGCACACCTCTTTTCTCGTGGCTTTGTTGATGTCTGCCATCTGAAGCCACAACTCTTACCACCAGCAGCAAGCACCGTGCATGGCACTGAGGTCTGTTGTGAGTTTCTGATCTTCTCCTTGAGACTCTCTCTGTCCCTCTTCCCTCCTGACTTAGCTGTTTCACTACTTTGCATGGCCTTCCCTAGAGACTGCAGCAGGGCAATCAAAGGCAAGCAGCACAAACCTGGCAGTTTTATAGCAATTTGTAGCTCTTATAAAACCATTTCTCCAAGGGAGGAGAGTTTAATGAATTGTTTCCATAAGAGTTTGGGATTATCTGCAGTTTTTAATTATTCCTACTATCAGGATTGTTTCTGCCCTAGACTCAAGACTTGCCTATGTGGTTTGGATAGGCTCTTGATGCACTGAGTAATTAAAGGCACAATTGATGGTTGAGTCTCTAACTTTATATGCACTGATCTCCTTTTATTAGACATCTACTTGCATCTAACACAGAGTGCCAATTCTTCAGTCAAAATCGTATTACTTTACTTTGCTCTAAACACTAGTGGCATTCTTTAAGTGAGAGATCCATGGGTCAAAGACTATGTACATTAACTAACCTAAAGCTAACCCTTTAAAAGATCAGAAAGTAAAATGTATGTTTAACTTGTTGCTTTCAATAGAATGTGAGTTAAATAAAAAGTCAAGAACATTTGTTTTAAAATGCCAATAATCTGCATTAGGATGTCACTACTTTGTAAGAGGGTATGCCGCAATAGGCTGTTTTTTTTTTCACTCTTCCTTTCATTATTATTTATGAAATACTATCACCCAGTCATAAAAATGCAGAATAAATGCCCCTAAATTATGATGACAGTAGAGTGAGCAAGTGACAGACTGACAGAATCAGCAATTACCCCTCCAAGGCAGTGATCCCTTAGTATGCCAAGTTTTAGTGCCCAACCCCACAGTTCTTTCTTAAGGAAACTGATTAAAGAAGACAGATGGGAAAGAGAAGGAAAAGTTCATCAAAGCAAAACAAGAACTTTATTAGAGTGATTCAAAGGACTAAGCCTGAAAGCATCAAGATAGAACATAGAATGTCACCAAGGGGCTCTTAGCTCTCAGCAAATTATAGAGGAGTGAAACCCTCTCTCCCAAAACTAAGCTACGCTGAACAACAATAATGAACCATGCTAGAATTCCTCCATGGGGCATTCTACAAGGGCTACATTAAAATTAAGGAATGTTGGGCTAGGGGGATATTTCAATAGGTTAAGTGTTTGCCTTAGAAGTACAAAGATCTGAATTTGACCCCCAGATTCCACAGAAAAAGCATTGCCCAGCAATATGTACTTGTAATCCCAGTATTAGAATGGGTTTGGGAACTAAATTCAGGATAATGGATGTGGTCCTGTGTTTGGCATACTATCTCAACACAAGTACAGTGCAGTAGCAAAACCTACCATGAAACACAGATAGCTCCCATGATTCTCTTCTGGTAGAAAACTGAAGCTCCCTGTAAAAACCTCTGTTATTTTATTTTATTTTATTTATTTCTCTTCTTCAATAGGTTCTGCACAGTTACCAGAGATAGCCACATGACCATGTGGGAGAGCAAATCTGAAGTTACTGAAAGACTGAGGTAAAGTTTAAAAAAAGTGTAAAAATTATATCCCATTTTACATTCTGACTAATGAATAAAACATAAATAGACAGTTTTTCATGGAATTAAAGACAGTATGAATCTGTCATATGATTTTTTAATTTAGACTTTATTATTGTTTTTTCTATTTTTATTGATTACGTCTTTTCTTTTTACTTTTGAGATTATAAATTTTTATATTTTTTTAAAGTACCATTCAAAGAAAGTCTCCATTTTGGCGTTTCATACACACTTTGTTTATGCAGTTCTCTTCACAATTGTTCTCACCAGCTCTCCTACCCTGCTCTTCTCCTCTCCTTTCCCTCGAAATAGTCACCTTTTTCATATTACATATATTCAGTTACTTTTTCCCTCTGTCCTCCACACTCTCCAGTCCTTTTTCCCTGTTCATGGTCCCCTTTCTAGTTTCATGATTTATATTTTCTGGCAATTGCCACAATTCCTTTTTCCATGATAGCTGAATAAAATTCCATATGTAGCAGTTCCACAGTTTTTAAATCCATTTTTCTGTAAATGGATAGCGAGTCTTGTTACATTTCTTAGCTGCTGTGGATAACGCTGAAGTAAGCATGGATGGTCAAGTATCTCTTGGTAGGACTTCAAGTCCAAATCTCAATTCCTGGAAGTGACTCAGTTAAGTGGAATTGGTTTAACTTTGTATGTAGGCAGCTAACTTTTCTGTTTTCCATGTACTTTGAAAGTATCCTTCTGTCTATTCATTGCTATTCTGGCTTTCCATTCCCTGTGTTCTCTAAAATGAAGGAAGTAATTCAATGTCATAACCCGCAATTCTTTAGCCATTTATCTGGAAAACACTCAGTGCATAATTAGTCATTGTGTCCGTGTCAAAGAGGGAGTGACTAATGATGTTCTTAAAATAGTTATTTCTCTCTCTTTTGGTATTATCACACTATTTTAAAGAGGCAAGAAAACAATTAAGCCAATAATGGTAGCAGTCTTACCTTTCTGCTCATGCAGCCCACTGCATACTTAAGTGAGTTGGCTCAGACCTCTTTTCATGCCTTTTCCCCTGAGTTGGCACAGAGTGGTGGGGATGAGACATCCCATGGGTTTTGATACACACTGCCATCAAGTGTAGATCAAGCAAAGCTGGACCACTTACAGTTACTAATTAAATTCAATTGAGAACATATTTCTCGGCCTTGTGAATACATTAATTAAAGCCTTGAAGATATTTTGGAGGGAAAGCCAAGCATGGGTATATCAAAGTATTTTATGGAGAATTAATACACCCTTCTTCACTTCAAAGAAAGTAGGTCATTTACAGGTCTAGCTCCTACTGAGTCCTTGTCCCAAACTAAAGTGTTGATTTTTACATGATATAAAGAATGAACAATAGTGTTACAGTTGCTACCTCTGGGATGCAATCTACACATCTGTGTGGCTGAAACACGATTAATGAAAACTCGGGGTCAAAAATTGGGGTTCAACCTGAAGATCTGAAAAGCAAAACAGCCAACCACTGGCTCTTACCTAGACCTCAGTCTGAAATGGTGATCCTGTCTTCCGGAATCTTAGAATGAGATTGCATCTGAGAGCTGTCTTGCCCCATTTTATATTCCTCTCTAGGGCAGGAATCAAAGGCATGCACCACTAGGATTAAAGGCATGCCCCACCCGATTTCTATGGCAACTAGGGAGGCTACTGGGATTAAAGGTGTGTGTTACTATAATCTGGTCTGTAAGGGTGACCAGTGGGACTCTTTTACTCTCAGATTTTCAGGCAGTCTTTATTTATTAAAATACATTTGAAATACCATTATAGGTTGTGCCTTTTTATTGTTTTTAAAGGTAGGATCGCTATTGTGTGGAACTTATTTCAGTGTATTTTCTTCCCCATGAAGAAGCAAATTATAAGGTGACCATGGGGAGGTTATAAAGGAGAACTCTAGACATGGTACAACACCTCATGCTGTCAAAGGGCAAACACATGCCTGGAATCATTCACGCTTACACATCAAAAACAGAGAAACCCACAGTGCCCATCAAAAATATTATTGGGGTGACACACCCTGTTTTCTACCTATGAGAAAGGTCTGAACTGTCTGTTGTTGCTCTCACACAGCAAGTAACACAGCTATTGATTCCTGTCGCTGGCCTGGCGACACAGATGACAACATCTTGCTCTAGCTTTCTTTCTAAGAAGTAACCATCATCAATAACAATAACAATTGCAAAGGAGACAGTGGGTGGGTGGGGATCCATCCCCTTTGGAATATGGGGCATAAAACCAAGTACCCAGCTTTCTTTTCCTGCACATATTTATGCATTTTCTCTTTTTACGATGATTTGGAGTCAGTTCTGTAAAATTCACAGCGTGAAACTCTACAAACTGTTGGAGATCACGTGCTCATAAACACACATTCACTAATCAAGCACACCAGTGACCACTAAGTTGTTCACCTTTTAATACAGAAGAGGTGGCAGATTAGCAATGAAGAGTCTTGAGTGAAAGCCATTGCCCTCAAGAACTGCCTTCAGCTAAAACTGGCCATGATTTGGTCCCAAATTTTATCTTATCTAATCAAATTTTTGGTCGGAAATAAGGGTCTGATTTCCCTATCACACCATTGTGCCTTTCACACCCTGTTGCCTGTGACTTGATATCTCTTTTTCTGGCACTAATCACTCTGGTTTCAGAGATCCTTGTGGTAATGTCATTTCCTGGTTTTATTGCTCTTCAGACATTCTGATTCATTAGTCACACATTCCTTTGGGCATTTTTTCCCATCTCTCTATCTGTAATTCATTCATATTACCTTGAAGCATTGTTATACAGTTTCTATGCATCATTATGAATTCTTTCTATTGTGGTTCAACTTTCTTAAAGTTTTTTTTTTTTTAAATCATATCTCTACCACTAAATTCCAAGTACCCTTGAAAGAGGAACTGTGGTCTCCAGAGTCTTCTCAAGGCCAAACATGTAGCAGGTACTTATTCATGAAGACTTTGGGCATTGATGTCTAGATAAATCTAGACACACTCTTCAGACAAGATCCCACCTTGTAGTAATTAGGAGCAGCAGGGCTGCGTTCCCAGCACCCCAGCCACCTGCTTGGCTAGCTTATGCCCCGAAATAATTACACAGACACTGTATTCTTTTAATCACTGCTTGGCCCATTTCTATCTAGCCTCTTCTAGGCTAACTCTCGCACCTGGACTAGCCCATGTCTAATATTCTATGTAGCACAGCTAGGTGTGCTTACCGGGAAGATTCTAGCCTACATCCATCCTGGGTCGGAGCTTCATCTCGTGTCTGCCCAGGAGCTGGGAGCATGGCGTCTCTGTCTGAGGCGTCTGCTCCAGAGAAGAGAGCTGTCGAGTCTGAGCTCACTTCCTCTTCCTCCCAGCGTTCTGTTCTGTTTACTCCTCTCACCTATCTTCTAACCAATGAGGGCCAAGCAGTTTCTTTTTATTTAACCAATGACCTTCCTCCATCACCACCTCCCTCTCTCTCAAACAGAATACAAAAAGAAAAGAAAATATTTGATAAAGCCCGGAGAATACAGTATCTTTTATTCTCTCTGACAAGACTATAAGGGCCACAGAGTTGCTGACCCAGCTCTGGCTTCCAAAGGATATCATCACTGCATTTCAAACCCCAGGAGAGGTAATATTCTGCTAAAACCAAGGCATACACAGAAAAGAGAAGGCCAATATGGCATATATTCTCTCAATGGCAACATTAAAAGCCAGAAGAACTAAAAAAAACTATTATTAACAGAGAAAATGATTTTTTTTAAAACTAGAATTCTGTACTTGAACAAAGCTGCCAGTCATGTTTTTAGAGATGTATAAAAATCTAGAAAATACATTCAAGAAGAAAAATACATTCTATCAACCTATATTTGAGAGAACACTTTTGGTAACAAAGGGATAAAATAAGAAAGAGAAACCCATTAACCCTAGGAAACAAGAAATGTATCACAGAAGAAGATGAGCAAACACATGATGTTAGATGAGAAGCTGGAGAAAAGAGTAATGGATACATGTTGGAGGAAATAGAGAACTCTACCAGAGACATCTTTAAGGATTAATCAAATTAGATCATTAGGCATATTTAGCAAGGTAAAATCCTATCTTGACAGGAACTTTCAATTAATTAATGAGAGTCCAAATAAATTCAAGAAAATGGAAGAAAAGGCTATTATTCATTCCAGGAACCGATAAGCATTCACCAAAATGTTAGTACAAATGAAACAATGAATATCACACACTGCTTTTTCTACCAAAGGTTGATATTTGCATTACAGCAATCAGAAAAGTACCAAAAAATATGTATTTGATCATACTATGTTAAAAAAAAACTATAATGAAGAAATAGAAGGAAAGGGGCAGAGTAAGAGACAAAAATCATGCTCCATATTATGAAATCGGTGAATAATACTTGAAATCAGTAATTCTGAGGATGGGCAGGTGCATGCTCCCCTAGAAAAGGAGAGCAGACATGCAGAAGAAACAGCTCAGACAGAATGTGGTGGCCTCTGGCAAAAAGGATGACGGTAGAGCTGAGGAAAGTGCAGTGTGTGGGGGAGTAGTTTACACTTGATAGTAAGTTTGATTTGTCCTAATCTATGTGTATGTATTGGTTTGATAAATATTGAAATACATGAGAAAAGTGAACATATTCTTGGGCTCAACCAACATATTGCTGATGGACTTAAAAGGCCAGGGACAGATCATCACGACATTCTTCTCTCCTTGGTGGGAAAGTAAGAAGGAAAAAATTCCCTGTGTAAACTGACAGAACCAGTAGTTTGAGGGTTTTCTTAAACATGCCCCTACCTCAAAAAAAAAAAAGTTTGAAGAAAAGAATGGCCTGACCTTGGGTCTGGCATAAATAATGTAGCCTTTAGAATCCACAACCAAAATTTTGTCTAGCTGGCCACTACGCAAGGTCAGATTCATCACCTACCTCTGAGTTTTCTCAGGTACAAAACAAAAATAGTGAGGCCTATATCACAAGCCTTTTTAGGATTAATATTCTAACCACTGTTATGAAATTGGAGTTGTTAGGCCTGGAGAGGTGACTTAGTATTTAAGAGCACTGGCTGCTTGCTCTTCCAGAGGACCTAGGTTCAAGTCCCAGTCACACTGTCTCTACCTTCAGTAAGGGATACGAACCCCTCTTCTGACTTTCATGGGCACTGAAAAAAAAAATGTGGTGCATAGACAAAAAAAAATGTGGTGCACAAGCAAATTCATTCATAGAGACATAAAAAATAAGTTTTAAAAAGACTCTTGGCACTGTTAATACTGTTATGGAGAGTGACCCTGAATTTACCAGGTTTTTAAGTTCTGTTGTGTTAAAAAAAAAAAAAGGATCCAATTCTAAGCCTAAAACTTACTGGAAATGTAACCCTAGACTGAGTCCCCTCAGCTGTGACAAGACTGGAGAAGGTGCTGAGCTCAGAGGATATTTAAGGGGAGTGAAAGAGAGGCCTTTAAGGCAAAGAGTCTGGTAAACACTAACATTTAATCCACTGTGCTCTCCACCCTGTTTCGTCACTTGCCCCTAGTAAGCCCGCTCCCTTTTGTACCCTATCCATAGTATCCAGGTAATCCACCAGGAACTCTCAGTTTTCATACTCTAGACAAATACAGACCTTACAGTTAGGTTTTTAACTATGCTTTCATGTGTGTGTTTGCGGATGGTGGGAAGCACTATCTTGAAAGAAGAAAGAAAGGAAAATGAAAGTTGGATGGCTCCTTTGTTTTGACACACTGTTCAAGTTGATGGAAGCATAATTTGATAATGACTGAGCCAGACTTCTCAAAAGTAGTACTTCAAAGGGGGTGGTAGACATGTGTTCACATGGAACCTCTTCTAGTGCCGTGCTGTATAATCACCATTAAAGTTTCAGGATGACTTTATCATGGCACAATCAACATTTAGCTTTTCCTACCACAATTTTCTTAAAATCATGCCACCCAGCTCAATGGACTCCATGCCTGGCCCCCTTATAAATGTGGTGCAGTCTCAAAACCCCAACATCATACCCTGGGCTTTCCTGCTTATGTGATTATATTTTCTGTCTCATGCCTATTTTCCTGAAAGCTCATGTGTTGTGTACAAACTTGTCTGCCTTGTTGAACATTTTACATAGCATTTGCCTACAAAGAATACAGCTTACCCTTTTATCCAAGTAATGGATATGCCTGGCAAAAAAAAAAATTAGCTTTTCTTTTTTACCTGGCTCTACTCTATACATTGTGATTGCCAGCGTGTTTGTGTTCATTCAAGTTTAGTTATTTGAAGTCTGTATCTGTTCCTCTAGTCTTGAGACAGTTCCTAAAATGATTTTATTTCTAAAGATCTTAGCTGTTAATCAGGGACCAAATAGTCCTAAAATGTGGATGAGATATACACACGGCATCACTGTTCCCCTGTACACGTAAGGTCAGAAGGGCTTCCAAGGTCTCAATTTTGATAAGGCTTAAAAACCTAAGTAGATCCCTCTGAGAACAAGAAAATAACATAATCATAAATGGGCTATGGAAGAAAGAAGAGAGAAGATGGGAAAGAGTGGCAAAGAAATAAGCAAGTCGGCATTTTAACAGGCAGGAATAAACTGCCTATGCTGTATCAAATCTCCCAGGCGTTTGATCCCAATAAACTATCTTAATCCTTAGGGCTCTTCTGGCAGCATGCGATAACTGCTCTCCAACCAAATGTATTTAGCATAAACCTCATACTCTGGTGTTTATTTTCCATCTGCTTTTAAAAAGTTAAACCAAAAAAAAAATTTCAAACTTCTTTGAGAAGACATGAAGGGAAACAGCCCCTTCTGTGCTGTCTAGATCCCGCCTGCAAAAGTCCATAGTGCTGGCATATCACTGGCCAGAGGACAGTGGGTTTTCTTAATAGAGGCCTTTGAGATTCATCATTTCATCTGAGCACCTTGAAGAGGTTCTAGTGTTGACAACTTTTCCTAGTCTGAGAACACACAGATGGCTTTCTGGTGTGAATATGAGTGAAAAAAAAAAAGATAACAGTCAACTTGAGGTCAATCTATACAACACTTGACATTTTAAAAAAATTACATTATCTTTGATCAAACCACAGTCAAATTTCTTTTTCTTCTTGGATTTTTTTGTTCAAAGGTCATTGATTTATGTATATCTGATGTTATCAACATTACATACTTGCAAATGTTGTTTCTGTCAAATATCTGTCAACCTGTTTAAAAGAAACACTCACGTTACATCTGGATCATCGTATTGCAATAAAGGTCACCTGTCAAATGAGGAAGTCTTTCCATCTAATTAGACAAATGGCTTAGATTATCCAGGTATATTTTAGAAATGTGGTCTTTATATTTGTGCTTAAACAAGTTTAAAAGTTAAGGATTAAGAAAAGCAGTCAAGGAAACTCTAGCACAAAAGACCAATACAATGACTAAAGATATTTTTTAAAATATTTATTGTGTTATAAGTATCAAGATATTAGTTTATTTCCCTTATGAGAAAGGAACTGTATGTGAGTATATAATTCAGAGTTTATTACTTCTGAAAAGGAAGAGTGAAAGAGATAAAATAGGAAGGGGGAAGAGACAGCAAGGAAGAAAAAAGGGATATCATTGTTATGCCATTCATTTGGCCCTGCCTTCTGAGCAAGCACAACCAATATGGGCACTTATTGGGCTGTGTCTCTTCTGTCCTTTCTTATTGTCTCCTGTTGTCTGGTACTGAGAATGAGTCATTCTTGTTTTCTGTTTTTCAAGTGTGGAATCAGTGCTTATCCCCACAGAACACATAAAGGCACATTCCCCCCAAACTGCATTAGGATGCCAGGGACATTCAGTTTTCCAGTTTTAGTGACTTCATGTTTCATCCTACCGCCTGCCTGTTATTGTGTTTTCTTGAAAACCCAAGCAACCTTCTGTAAGAGTGCTTGGATGGTGGCGCACGCCTTTAGTCCCTGCACTCGGGAGGCAGAGGTAGGTGGGTCTCTGTGAGTTCGGGGCTAGCCTGGTCTACAAAAGCTAGTTCCAGAAGAAGCTCCAAAGCTACAGGGGAAAAAAAAAAAGAGTGTTTGGATGTGCTTTGCTGGGTCTCCAAAAATTCAAATTGAGATAAAAGGTGAACCAAAGAGCTAGAAACAGAGTAGGAAATGAAAAGGAAACCAACTATTTTCCATTTTATTCTGTTCCATGAAACCAAGTAACAAATATTTGCTGATGACTTAACCTGTGCCTTTTCTTACTACGTACCTTTTCTGTGATAAAGAGGAACATGCTATCAAAGAGTCAACATAAAACCTTTTCTGTCTTCGATTCTTTCTCATAACACTCAGGAAAATTATAGCTCAAAAATAGGAGGGGAATGAGATTCAAGAAAAGAAAATGACCATTGTCAATGGAGAGTAGAACATAAACAAACAAACAAACTATAAACATGTTCTTAATGGCTCTTTCTCCAGTTAAATTGATGTAAAGTCAGATTAGTAATATTTAATACAAATACATTAGATTTACCTGCAGTAAAATTGGAGTAGATTGGTGCTCATATTTCTATGGTTAAAATAAATCCTTGTTTATTTATATATGTGTGCATTAGTATTATTCCTCCTTACCAATTTCCTTGAAGAAGATTCTAACACACAAGTTCACAACTTACAAAAGGCAGAGCAGCTATCTATAATCTTAATGGATGTTTTATTCATTTCAAAAGGTGATTGAACGCACTTAAATTGAAATACCAACCAGCCAAGTAGCCCTTTCAGTTTCCAGGCAATCTCATTAAATGACCAAGAGTTCAGTTTTCAGTTAATCTGCTCTTTTATGTTGTCATTGGATAAAGAAATAGAATCATGTTTGTAACTGTCCATTAGAAATAATGAAAGTTTATAAAGTTGGAAGCACAGTGAAGAAGGCTAAGGTTCAGAGACCCAGGGATAACTATTCTGCACATGCTCCCTTGTGTTGTTACTTTCCTTTCTTTCTTTCTTTCTTTCTTTCTTTCTTTCTTTCTTCTTTCTTTTTTAAATAAGCAGTATTGAATGATAGTTTTCCATGGGAAGGTAGACTTCAGAGAAAATGAGATTATTAAAATAGAAACAAATCTTAAAAATAAATGGTGGGTAAAGAGGGCCTTGTACTCTTCCCTTCATTTGGAGCACATCTGAAAATGGCCACAACTGTATATTAAATTAAATGCAAAGTAAAAAATAATACCTTAGGGACAGAGTTGCCTGAAGGCATCTTGCTTTTTCTGTTTTTAGCTGACCTGTTGCCCTAGGAAAACTGAGAGCCCAGAACTGGGACCCCATCCGAAGGGTTGAAGATTAGGATAGGTAGCATTCTTGGGCTTAGCCAGAAGAGAACCTAGAAACAGATTATTAGTAACACTGAAAATTTGGCTAGTGAGACATGATTGAAAGGCATGTTTTCTTGACAAACGGAGGATTCAAAGAAGTATTCAAAATGATTGCATATCTACTGTATTTAGGCTTTTTTCCTTTATTTTTATTGAGTATGGATGAGTGTTTTGTCTCAATATGTCTCTTGTGAATCATGTGTGCAGTGCCCATGGAGGCTAGAAGAATGCATCAGATCCCTGGGAACTGGAGTCACAGATAGTAGTGAGCTGTCAAGTAGTAGGTACTGGGAATCAAACACAGGTCCTCTGGAAAGATACCTAGTGCTCTTAAATTCTGTGCCATCTCTCCAGCCCTACTTCTATGTGTTTTTTTTTTGAAGTCTTTGGTGCTGGTTGACATGACTGTATCCATTGTTTTTAGTTCTTCATGAGTCAGTAACAATAGCATATTGTGGTAATATTCAATATTTATTAAGATTTCTTATGTACCAGGCATATGCTAAGCATTTACATGGATTATTTAATTCAGTCTTTCCAAATACACCTACAAGATAGGCATAATGTAATTACAGGCTTGAAACTTTTAGCCCTTAGTGAGCTCATTTTCTAGAGGTGTAGCATCATAATGCAAGCCATGGCATACTGATTCTAGAACTCACTTGCCTAAGCACTAAGAACATTTCAGGACTTCTTGAGCCTCACATTGTTCATGTTATACCCCTCCAAGATCTGACTTTGACTTCCTTTGACAGCTTTGTCTCTTGTATGCTCTGACTCTTACACATTCCCCAATATTGTTCTGTTGCCCTAGCTCCTACTCATATGATTTACCCTACTCTGTGGTCCAGCCTCTTGTTTTACTTGCTCTTTCATCTAGCCCATGCTATTGCTTTAACTTTAGAGTTGCTTCTATATGCCACTCTCTTGATCCTTTGAAATGTATCTTCTACATACTGAACAATGCCCCGTGATGAGATCATATACTCAAATCCTAACTCCAGAAATGTCTATATTGACATAGAACCTCCCATAAAAACTATCCAATAATATTAATGGCTTTGTAAGGAGAGGAAGATGTCTGTCTGTCTCTGCCTCTCTCTCTTTCTCATTGCTCATGGCGACAACAAAGGCCATGGGTACACACATTAAAGGGATGGCTATCTACAAATAAGAAAACTGAATCTTTTAGACCTTTAGGTGAGATTTCCATCTTTAAGGCTATGAGAAATTTCTGTTGTTTAAGCCACCCAGAGTACGTTATTTTGTCATAAGAGCTTGAGCAAATGAATGAATAAATACAGCATCCTATCCCTGATGTTTCCTTTCAAATATTCCTCTTAAAATAGGAAATGGATACTCTAGAGAAAGCAGTATGTAATTGGAGAGGTTCTAAATTAAGAACTACAAGATTGGACTTCTTATTACTACCTTGCTTTTGACTATGTGAGCTCAGAGAAGTTGTTTAAGTTCCTTGTGCTTATTTTCTTTTATGTTCATTTATTTATTATTTTTATATTTAAATTTTCAAGTGTGTGTGTGTGTGGGTGTGTGTGTGTGTGTGTGTGTGTGTGTGTACACATGTACCTGCATAAGCCAGAAGCATCAGATCCCTGAGCTGGAGTAACAGGGGGTTGTGAGACACTTGCCATGAGTTCTGGGAATTGAATCTGGTCTATTCTGCAAGAGGAGTGCAAGCTCTCAGCCACTGAGAAACCTCTCTCATCCTTTTTTTTATTTGTATATAAAATCATGAAAGTGTCATCAATTTTTCTAAAGGAAAGGAAAACGTAGCTAAGATACAAAGATTCGGTATTCCCGTTGGTTGGTACCAGCTGACACATTAGTGATGCTTAAAAGTTACTCCAGGCTAGATATCATGGCATATGCCTTCCACCCTAGAACATGGGAAGCAAAGGCAGGCAGGTTTCTGTGCGATTGAGGCTAGGTTTGTCTACATTATCAGTTTCCGTCTAGCCAGGGCTATATAGTGTGAAAAAAAACAAAAACCCTATCTAAATATTTATACATACGTAGTTTCATTACTCATATTATGAATAATATATGTATATTATATATGTATATATAGGAATTATATATGTGTATAAAGAAAAGAAACAAAAGTAGTTTCATAAACTCTCTTCTCAGGACCGTCAACAGACCCCTCATCGTGCTTCTAGGTGGCTTTCCACCTCCTTTTTTTAAAACATTGATACTTACTTCTGACATCTTCCTCACCACTGTTATCTCAAAAATAAGGCAGTTTCTGCTTGCTGTCTTTTTTATGTCTGTGACAGAAGTCCTCTTCTTGCCTCTTTTCTTCAAAATAGCCCCTGATCTGGATTGCTGGCTCCTCCACTCACCCTGCAGGCTTCCTGAGGACAGATCTATTAGGCCCTTGTTCAAACATGATTATGTCCTCTATACTCAGGGACATACTGGCCCTTGACCAGAACTTCCCATGGCAGTCTGCCATTCCTCTTTTCTCTTCCATTGACAAGATTCTAAATTCTTATTAGTCATATGTTTTGCTGATGTGCTTTTTATAGTCCTCATGCCATTGAAATTATAAATTTAAGCTTTCATTAGTGTTTTAGTTTTGACTAAAATCCTATAGCCCTTTTTAATTGTTCCAAGTCTTTCTAGTTCACCATTCCTGTAGGTAAAGTCTTCTGAACACACAAAGGACTTCGTTTGTGCTTTTTGAACATTATTACTATTAATCTCTTTAGCATCCCTTATTTCAGTTGCACTAATTATTTAGGAAAAAATGAATAAATAAATGACTTATCAACCCAATCTCAGTGAAATCGTTTGGTTTTGCTGGATAAATTACAGATTTTGGATATTTTTGGAGAAAGTTCAAACTCTGGGTAAAAATGTAAGTCTATATGAGAAACAAAGGAGTTAAAGTTCTATTTATATTTTCTTTCTTCATTGAAGCAAAGTAATAACAGGCCATAATGGATTGATTGTTCATCATGTTGAAAAATGCTGAATTATCAAAAGAATGAATGTCAAAAATGGTCTATGATGTATAGTGTGTAGTAAGGTTTAGAGAGTTCACAGGACATTACATTCTGATTCATAACAGCAGCAAAATTACAGTTATGAAGTAGCAATGAAAATAACCTTTTGGTTGGAATTCATCACAATATGAAGAGTTGTATTAAGTGGTCACAGCATTAGTAAGGTTGAGAACCACTGATTTAAAGCAATGGTTAAATTATAAATTTTGAGGAATAGAAGGCCCTTTGCATCAGAGAATGCATTACCATGTATGCTGTGCTAAGAATGTGCACCTAAAAAGCTGGATAAAGTGGGGTTCAGGGAACTATTACAGACTTGATGAAAGACTCAAAAAGGGATCAAAGAGTCAGTATATTGTATATGTATATGTATGTATACACACACACACAAACACACACACACACACACACACACACACACACATATATATATATATATATAATCAATTGTAGTGAAATAAGAGGGCAGTGAGTGAGTTTATATGATCGAATAAAATGATTGCTCTGCCAACCTCCAATAAGCTTCTTTCCTAGACTCTCAGAAGAAATTTTGGAATCTTTTTTTTTTCTGTGATAATAAATGATTGTTTTTTATAAGTAGATATGATTTCAGGGCTATGGACTAGGAATTGTACTGAGGGCTCATATCCATATTAGGTCATTTAGTTCTACAACAGAGCTAAGGGGTATGTGGTATATTTGTAGTTTCCAAGAATACTCAAGGTGCCACAGTTGACAGAGAGTAGGCCCTGTATTGAGGGCCAGAATTGGAACTAAGCCTTGCTATTGCCAAACATAGTTTCAAATTTCAATTCAGTAAAAAGGACAGTGCCATGTCGACTTCATCATTAAAAGAAATTAAGAAATGGTTTCTCTGAATGTGCTTTGACCAGTGGTTTGCAAACAAGCAGCATTTCAGTCTTTATTGTCTCTATGTGGGAAACCTACTGTCTGAAAACTTCACTGCAATATTTATCCATAAAATTGTTAACTCTAACAACATCTTCCTCAAAATATACTGACTTTATTAAACCAGACTTCTAGACATTTGTTTAAAATGTGGCAGACAGTCTTATGTTACTAAATGTCAGTGATATGTTTGTTATTTGGGAATACACTTCTCGATTATACCTAGTACCTTGAACTGACTTAGCTGTACCATTTAATAATTACTAAATTAATTGTTTTATTGTTTATCAGTTGTGGTATAGAATACCCAAGGAGAGAAGAAAATTATCACACAGAGAATAAATTAATAATCAAATATTAACATGGAAGAGGCTAATATGAAGAGTCCTCTCTATATAAAACAAAGGTAAAGATCTTTGTTAGTTTAGGTGGATGTTTTAAAAACCTAAAAATTGTACATTGCATAATTAAGTCATTGAGTTTTAATGCTTTTATTTATTTATTTTTACAGATGAGAAATCTCAGCACATCTGTGAATTTCATTCACGTGTATGCAGTAATCCATCTAGGACACCAACCAACTCCACTTAAACTTAGATCCCATGTGTTGGTCATGGGCTTCCAGGCTACTGCAATGTGACTATCAACATGGCTGGAAAAATATCAGCCAAGTTTTTCTTAAGCTATTTGTGGTTTTGTTCCTTCATCTTTAAAGTCGATTAAGAACACATAGATGAAAGCAGCAGAGCACCTGGCACATCATGGACACTGATGAGTCATTTCTTTATGAAGTCAATTATCTGAGATAATAACTATATAAAAAAGAACTTCATATAATTTAGTACTGCCAAGCCTGTTTTCATTCCATCCCCAAGATAGTCAACAGTATAACTATCCTACTAATGAAAGCTGAAAGCTCATAATGATACCATCATTTTAAAACTTCATTGAGGTTAGTGATTTAGCTAAATAAAAATTGGGGGGGGGTCATGGTGAAAAACAGGGTACAGCATTGACTACCCAGTTGTCAAAGTAAAGTGTGTGTCTAGAGTTCCAGAGATGTGAGAAAAGTACAACCATATTGAGTAAATGAAGACCTGATAGAGGGAAACTGTAGGATGAAACTCTAAAAATTAAAAAAATCATTCAACTTTCACTATAGAATTTGGTGAGCTTTTTGCTTTTGTTTTGTTTTTTTGTTTGTTTGTTTTGTTTAGTTGTTTTTCACTATGGTGGGCAGCGTAGGAAGAAAGATATTTAAAGCTTTCTTTACAATGTTATGTCTGAATACAATTCCTGAACAACCTCCAAAGTTTCGTGACTTATGGAAAACACTTAAAGATAGCAAACATTTTTGAAAATATAGCATCCAGGAATCTTTTTTCAGAAAACAGTGCTTCTGACATCTTACCTTCTGGAACATGACTTTTCCACCTCCTTTTCCATTATAGCAATCTAAACACAAAGTCTTCAGGTAGAGTGAAGATAATCCATCTCATAAATATACCTCTTGGGTCATTCCGTAATTAGTAAGTGTCAGAACAGTCTCTAGAACATGTATGTGGTTCTAGCTTCCTTAATTCTTAATAAAAGAAGGCTTATTTAGCTGTGTGCAAGATCTTTTACCAAGTTTAAGAAAATAAAATTGCATCATAACACAGGGGTTTTGGGAAGAACATTTTATTGCTAAGCATATCCTTGAACGAAAAAGCAAATGGGAAATAAACGTGAAAAGGAAAAAGAAAAAGCAGGAACATCACAACATCATGAAAGAAATTCCTTGAGGGTCTGCGAGGAAAACAATGAAAGCTCACATACAGAATGCACAAGTTCCCGTAAAATTGTCCAAATAGAAACTTACACGAAAAGGAATAAACAGATGAGTTTTTACTCAGACTTTTAAAAAAAATGTAAAGAAAGAAAGCAGGAGATCAGTTCACAAGACCTCAAGACTCCAAGAACAGCAATCCATCACAAACACCGAGATATAATCAACTTCATATAGGCTGGGCCATTGATCTAAAATCAACTTCATATAGGCTGGGCCATTGATCTATAATCGTGCTTTGATACCCTTTTATAATTCTGTCTTTTTAATTACAACAAAAATGAGAACTCTTAACACATTGAAATCTCAGATAAGGAGGAACATCTCTTTCCATACACATCAGTAAAGGCTACCATTGTTTTAGACTGTGCCTTCTGCCCCATGTCTTTAAGATTTTTTTTTCAAAGTCAAATATTCATGCAACTTACAAAGACCAGCAAGAGTAGATTTCTAAATCTAGACGGCTGATTGGTTTTCATCTGTACAAAAGAAATCGTATTTATGTCTGCCCCTCCAGAGGACACACTTCACCTTTATGCGAATATGTGTCTTGTTTTATCTTCTTGCTGTTTGAATGGCTATGGCCACAAAACCAGTTTATTGTTACGCTGTACATTGTTTCCTCTTTATAAAAAGGAGACAGAATGGGATACAAAACAAACAAACAGAGAGAAAGGAAATAACAGTTCTTAAAGCGGTATGTACATACGTGACTAAGGAATTATACCAGCAAAAATGTAGTAAAATATGTAAACAAAATCTGAGAAGTTTTTGTTGTTGTTGTTTAAATTCTCTTTGACACAGTTAACTGTGACAAAACGAAAACTCACACTTTCTTCACATTTTAAGGTTCGCTTTTTTGTTGTTTTGTTATTTTTTTCTTTTAAAATAACATTCTCATTCCACTTCAAGACTTGAACAGATTTCTGTGTCAGTCATCCCATCAAACATACCATGATAAATATATCTGTATATATATTTATTTATATATATTATACTATTAAATTCCTTTTGTGTGTCACAGCAGCTTTATTCATTTATTTATCTGTTTTTAGAAAAGATGGGTGAAGGGCGACATGAAGGAGATGGAAAGAGATTTATTCACATCAGGCTACAAAATCAAACCGCTATGGAAACCATTATCACATTGGGGGTGGGGAAAGACTGACTTTCACACCTGGCCATGACATGGCTCCTTGTGAGCATTTGTGGTTGTGTTACAAGTTGGGAACTCCCCTGCAGTCTGTTGAAACAGACCTTAGTATTGTCTTTTCTTTATCTGCATGCATTTTGACCACTCACGGATCCAGTCCACCCCCTGCCCTTCCCTTGGAAAGGCTCTGCTTCCATTTGTGGGGCTTCTCTCTCCCCTTTCACACAATTTGGGTCGATGGACAGGGACAGTATTGTTAAGTGAAACCAATAGCTCTGATAAAACCGGCCCCAAACCCGTCTGTTCGAGGTTTGAGTGGCAAACATTGAAATTAGATCTTGGGGACCCACTTTTCAAATAGATCATCATCCACCCCATAGGTTCATCAAAGCATTAGGAAACAAACAACAGATTCTAGAGATACTACAACCTGCTACGTGGAGTGAATGCCATGGTACCTTTTGAGTTCATATGGCAAGAGTCTCATACATTTTGTTTTCTGAGTATTTTTTTCTCTTCATATGTGCAGTCATTGTCAAAAAAATAAGTGAAAACCCAAAGGCCATTTTCCCCTCAGATCTTGAAAAGTTACACTCACATTGGCCAGAATCTGATAAAGGTTATTTCTGGGTTTTTTGTATTATTTTCTTTTTGATTTTTTTAAAGCATTTTTCTTTTCTCATTTTTTTCTTATTTTTTTTTACATAATTAAACAAACAAACAAAAAATAACCCAACATTGTTACAGTCAAGATTCACAAACATCATCACAGACTCACTTGCAGTTATGAAACAAGTAAGTCATATTGTCTTCTACCCCTGTCAAAAGGTCCTGGAGAGAAGGAAGCATCCAAAGTCGCATGGAGTCATGGGCTTGCTCCAGGGCGCTAAGCATGTGCTTTATGATACAGCAGGGCAGAGAGAACTTTCTGTCTCCGAGCGCCATGGCTGCAATCTCGCAGCATGGCTGAACTTTACAGAGAGATACACCATCGTATGTGTCCTTTTAAAAATGGTTTTCCCCACCATAGTCGTGGTGTACCCCGTCTCACAGAACACATCCGACATGTTAAGTCTCATTGTCAAAGTACTCAGGTGTGTGTATATGAATCTGTTTTAAATTCACATACGAATAGGCGTTATGTTTACACATAATACTCCTTGTCTTTGTTTTTCTGTTTCTTATGGCCGCTCTTGGAGCTGGCTTGCTTCTCCTTCATGAGCGTGCCGTTGCTCTGGGCCGAGTTGCTGATGTAGTTCCTCGTCTCGTCCACTTGATAGGACCCCTCGTCCCTGTTCCTGTACTTGTACATGGCGTACAGGAGGATCAAGATGCAGAGGGCGGCAGCAGCCACAATGCCGACGACCATCCCTGTTGTACTGCTGGACTCCCGGATCACCTCTGAGGCCCCCGGAACCCGTCTGATTCCTGGCTCCGTGGGGTTTGCTGTGGGCACATTACGGAACATGGGGGAAGTGATTAGTGGGTTCTTCAGTTTGGTGCTGTCTAGCTCATAGGCAGTGGGCAACGGAAGCAAGACTATATCAGGCTGGGGTTTGAGATCACGGTTATTCATTTTGCCAGCTGGCAATTTGGGCACCATCCCAGACGAGGAGGACGCTGTGAAGCGGATCAGCTCAGGGGACAAAGATGTGGTTGTAGTTCTACTAGTTTCCGAGACTTTGTTAGGTCTAAAGTCCTTGGATTCCCACTTGGGCGCATGTGCTTTGTAGCCACCTTCGAAGATTGAAGTGGAAAGACTCTTATCTGTTACCAAGGAGAAGGTGGTGTAAAAATCTTCATCATCAGTAGGGGGCAGGTTAGAGTCAAAGGTTTCCCCTGAGCCATACCCAGATATCACCAAGCCATCATCATCACAACCATCGCTGCCTTGGTCCGACAAGCAAGGTAACCCCGCCTCAGAGGTCATGGACAGGGAATCTTTGGTGGTCTCAATAATGGTGAGGAGGGGGCGGAAGGTAGGGGGGAGTGTAATGGAGGGTACACGTGTAGCAATAGGAGGGGTAGCTAAAGGGTCTTCTACAAGAAGAGGAATAACTAATTCACCTCCTGGGATTAAAAAGAAAAAAAGACATAATTAGTACAGGATAAACACAGTTCATCGTCACTCTAATGAGGGCAGGGCAGAGCCCATGCCTCTGAAATGGCTATGAGGTGACCTGACTCTCCATAACTGGTACTCCTGACTATCGCCTTGTTCTTCCAGGCTGACACAGAACCGATTATACGCCTCTGCACACCCAAAATTTGGAACCGTGGAAATAAGTGTCTTAGATTTTTAAAGATACTCTCAAGTGATTTATAGTGACAAAATTCAAACAGGCTGGTTCCAGAATCTGCTGGTAAGATGACTCTTAGTTAATCACGTTCTTAGACCTACTACCAAGACTTCATGTATGGTTGTATATACATACACAGTGAGCTTTATTTATGGATGTATCAACCAACACGCATGTACCATTTCTCTACTGCTTCGTAGTTACTTTCCTGAGAGAGGATGGCTAGTGTTTGAGCAGCTGCTAACAAATATGTCCTTTGTTGAAGTACCCTCCTCCATCAGTGACAAAGCCAGCCTGGGATTTGCAGCAGGTTTAATACTGCACAGTCCAGGGACGTTTCAGAGAGTCAAACCTTCAAGTTGACAGTTTACCAAGATCCATTCCTAGAACTCTTCCACTCAGCATCCCTCACCACGAATCTTTAAACACCAGCCAGGTTTCAGAAACACTATATCTGTGCCACCCAGGTATGTTAAAAAGAAGGCCTGGCAGCAAACACAGTAAAAACCTTTGACTGCCTTCCTCCCTAGCCAATAATTGTGTTACCCAGAAAGAGACAGGTCAGGGAGATGCTCGTGTGAGTTCTGAGAATCATACAGAAGGGGAAGGACAACAAAAAGTGGCATGACTATTTCTCACCTAAACAGATAGTGTTATTTTTTCAAGGGAAAGAAGTAAAACAAGCATCTTCCCAAGAGCTTCAAGATGTCTGCGGTCTGGGGTCTCAACTCGAGTTTCTATTCTAACGCGCAGAGTTTGAACTGATGGAGCAAAATGATCTTTGCGAGGTTTTCAGAGCCCCAGGTTTCCTTTGCTAGACCAGTATGCCTATTTTTTTTTCTTTTTAACATTGTGAACATATATAATTCATATTCCTTGTGACTTAGTTAATACATAATTTACACACTTTAGCTAGTTTTTATAAATGGGATTTGGAACACAATTCCCTAAAGGAAAGATAGCCCTAAAATCTAATCCTGCACAAACTATTTTTCTTATATTCCTAGTGGTGGGGAGAGGGGAATGTGTGCTACATTCAAGGTGATCTCTGGGAAGGGGGCAGTGTTTAAATGGAGGCTCACAGCCGAAGGAAAGAAGGGCAACTTTACTTTCCAGATGTTTTTTTCCTCTCTTCCTGTGTGTGTGTGTGTGTGTGTCTGCGTGCACGCGCGCACCTGCGTGCATGTGTGTGTGTGTGTGTGTGTGTGAATGTGGGCACAAATATGCCAAAGCCTGTGTGTTTTAGAAACGGTTGTGGATTTCTGCATTTTTGAGGCAGAATTTGTTTTTGTTTTGTTTTGTTTGTTGTTGTTGGCTGCTGTGTGTACTCTATGCTAGCAGGTCCTCAAGCTTCCAGGTGACTCCCCTGTCCAATCTCCACTTGTAGCAGTGCACAGATGACAATGTAAGACACCAGCTCTGTGGGTTCTGGAGTCAGACTTGTGCACCAAGTGCTCCTACCTGCTGCCCTATGGCTAGACTTCGGTTCCGTGTAATCTGGGTTAACTAGAACAAAGGTTCAATGTGTAGCTTCGTTACCAACATAAAATCAGAGTTGTTTGTTCCTTGAGGTTACATCAAAAATATACCTCTTAAGCAAGGAAGGAAATTGGATTGAGGATGAAGAACATCTGACTTGTTGGGAAGCAATTCACTTAAATCATAAATGCAAACGCCTGCCTTTCTGGGAATCAAGGTCTCCATCTTCATCCTTCCCAGAGGGCATTCATTTGTCCATTGACAGAACCACCTGTAGTACCGACCTGATGACTTAAATTTGACTTGTTTGTTTTCTCTTCAACCCTTGCTAAAGCTTCACGGTGTTGTTTAAAATTTACAAAACCCGTTCACCTTCCAGTTGAATCAATCTATTCTCCTTTGCTATTCTCTTCTCATCCAACAGCCCAGCAAGCACTGCTGATTTCAAAACAAAGTCAAAATTCACCTTTTCCCAATGGTACGGACAGAGGGATCTATGGCTTGCTAATGGAGCGTCTCTAATAGGCTGCTGAGTTCCAAAGTGAAGTGAGAGCGATTAGTTTTTACAACAAAATGATGGGTATTGTATCCCAAGTAAAATGCGAAAATCTTTCAAAATTACCCAAATTTCCTTTTTTGCAATGCTTGTGTTACTAACCCTGATTGAGGTGATAAGACATTAGAAAGGATGCTCTCTGCCAGGAAAATCTGAAGCCAAACTATTCTGATTTCTACTCGCTTCAAATCATAGAAGCTTTTTCAATCTTCTCACTTGGCCTTGCCAGGAATTGGAAGACTGCCTGGAGTTTGAAATCAAGCTGCTTGCATGGGAGGCCCATTATTACAAGTGGGAATTAGAACAGGAAAAAAAAAAACTTTCAGGTAACTGTGGACATGAGAACTACCTGGAGTATACACAAGTTGGGTATATAATTGAGTTTAAATATTCCATTACTTACTTAATTACCCTTTTTATCTATTGTATGTGAGTATGCATGTGTGATTATATGTATAGCATATTCATGTATATGGAAGTGTATGTACAATGTCTTCTACAACTGTCTGCCCGATTTCTCTGAGGTAGATCCTATTCCTGAAACTGGAGCTCATTGGTCCTCTACTAGGATGGCAACCAGCAAGCCCCAGGGACCATCCTGTCTCAGCTCCCCACAGTGCTGAGGTTAGAGGCACACACAGGACCTTTTCCAGCTTGTTGGTATCTGAAGTTGGCTCCGCAAAAACTGTGAGCCCTGGCCCAACTCCCTAGCTCTGCAATCAATTTTTATATGAAATGTTGTCTTTAGGAATTAAAGTAAATACAGTATATAGTTAGCTCTCTGTATTTATGAACTCCCCAGTCAAGGATTCGAATGACTGCAGATAGGAAATGCACCCTTTCCCCAAAACTGTCTGCACTGAACGTGGACAGAATAAATAGTATCACAATCATTTCTACAGAATATACATTGTATTTGCTATTAGGACTAATCCAGATAAGATTTAAAGAACAAGAAAGCGATATACAGATTTGTTGCAAATTATGCCTCTTGTTTTGTTTTGAAGATAGGGTCTACATATGTTTCCTAAGCTGCTCTCAAACTTCTGGGCTCAAGCAAAAGAGCCTCTGCCTTCCAAGCAGCCAGAAAATTAACCACAAACTAACAGACCTGACTGACCATGCTGTTTTGTGTAAGGGGTTGTTTTTGTTTCCTTCCCTGTTGCTGTGATAAAATACTCCCACAGGAGCAGTTTAGAGGAGAGATTTGTTTCAGCTCAGAGTTCAAGGTTGCAGCCCATCATCCATGGAGGCACGTGCTAGCCACATGGCAGCAGGCAAAAAGCATCTGGTTCACAAGGCTGACCCCACAACAGGTAGGAGCTTCAGGGCACTGGTCACATTGCATCCGTAATCAGTAAAAATGGATGCTCGTGTTCAGTTTACTTTCTTCTTTTTACACAGTCCACGCTCCTGCCCCAGGGAATGATGATACCCACTGGAGACAAGTCTTTCTATCTCAACTAACCCAATCAAAATAATTGCTTACAAGTATGCGCAGAAGCCTGTCTCCCAGGGACATTAACACACACAGATGTTGGTGTCAGAGAGGTGATTGGAACCAAACCTCCATGCCAACTGATCCAAGGTGATAGGGTTAGGAGGGACGCAATAGCTAACAACAAGCCATTCTGTCACAAAGACTCTATAATTATAAACCGGTGTCTAAGCTTAGGAAAGTGTTCATACAATCAAGGAGTCTAAAACTAACAGACGGAGGGACATGAAACCTGGAATATATTAAAATCGTAATTTTCTCTGCTGTTTCTGGAAGTTTCCTTTGGTTGAGAATAAGAACTATCTGTTTTCTTCAATGTTAGCATCTTAAAATCAGGAACATACACTTTTTTTTTTTTGACAAGACTGTGCTTTTCCTTAAACTAGAGAGCTCACTAGGGATATAAAAGGCCTATTTTAGCCCTGAAGGCTGCCCTGCTTTTTTGCTCTATGAGTGTATTTATAGATATATAATTCATGCCTCTAGGGCTGATATCTAGCAAAGGGTCTGTCTGCCATTGCAAAAGACAGTGTATTAAAAATTCAGTAGAGCTCTTCTGAACTGTGAGGATGTTGTCGGTGATGGTGCATGTAGTGGGTCACCAAAAAATAATAAAAATAAAATAACAGCATCAAGTTTCAACATGGCTTCAGCCTTTGCCTCTCTGGAGACAGCTGTCTCTGAGAGGTCAGAGAAATACAAAAACAATGATTCTAAGCAGGGAACCCTAGAGAGGACTCTGTGCTCCAATTAAGGGAGTTCTGTTATGTCCATTTGGATTCTTTTCTTTGTCTCTGATTTGCATTATTCTAGTTCACTGGCTCCATAAAGACACTTGTTTACATATCTGGAGTCATAGGAGTGAGTCCTTCCACACGCAGAGATGCTGAAGCTTTTAACCATTAAATGGCTCTATATTGATGACCTACAGAAAAAAAAAAGTACCTGGCAAAACATAGCCAGTAATTGGTGGGAAAAAAAATAATAAAATGCAAATGTCTCACTGGAGATAATTTATATCTAACTTTATATCTAACATGATGTAATTCTTTAAGTAAACCAGCCCCTAAAAACATCGCAAATGGTTCATCTGGAAATATTTTAATTCTGAAAGGTTACCAAATCTTTCTTCTTTTTTGTTACTTTTACATATGTACAGCTGCTTGATATAATTATGTGTAGTAAACTAGAGAATGCAAGATGAAGTTTTCATTTGCTTATTACTTAAGAGCTTTTGTTTTGAAGTCAGTCTGCCTAGACTCTTTCTAATACTGGAATTACACTTATACTGGAATTACACTTATAAGCCACATGACTTGAGTAAGTTTTTTTTCCACTCCAAGGAAAATGGAAATAATATCAGAGCCTATTACAAGCCACCACACATTGAATATTTACTATAGTGACTTCTGCTACTCAGAATGGCTTTTTACTAGTTTTATTAATATTCCAATCATTGATGAGCTTATCTGTCAGTTTTAGTGCAGTGGCTTCATATTCAGAGACATAACTACACAGGGCTCTAGAGATAAATGTAGAAATTGTGGAAAGATTCATCATTCAAATACAAGTTCAAAGATCTCGTATTTGAAAATAAATGATTAGCCTATAATAAAATGGATGGCTTCTTCAGAAAACATAAGAGCTTTTTAATACAATTAGGTATATTAACACCCCTTTGGGAATCTGGTTTATAAACCAGTACAAAATCATTTGAACAGAGGTGAAGGGAGCCTGAGCCCATTCACAAAAGTTGCCAGGCTAAAAACATGTCTTATTCTCCACCCGGTTTGATATTTCTTATAATAATTTCAGATAACATTGATACCTGGAACTAAAGTTAAAACAAATCACTTGTTCATTACAGAGGTTTCATGGTGCTTCTCTCAAGCCCTGTGATTCTGGCGTGCAGTTGTTGCACCGAGTCCAACAACCTCAAGGTTGAGGCATTTTCTCAATCCATAGTTACACAATGGTGGTACTTACCCAGATCCTTTCTAAATAAAAGCTGAAATATGAAAACCATCCTGAGTGTTCTTGAAACAATCATAAGCTCCCTAGGAAGCTTACCTGTTTAAATCCTTCAGGATGGGGAGGAGGGGAAGAAAAGAGACAAAGGAGAGGACAGGAAAAGAGAGGGGAGGAGGGAAGGGAAGAAAGGAAGGGGAATGCTTGTGCCTTTTCTCTGTGTATACGTGATGTAGTGTGCTTTTGCCAGGAGTTGGTTGTATACTTTAGAAGGCATCAATATCATAGCGCAACACTGTAAACACCTGGGATTCTTGATGTCTTTATTCTGAGTAAAATTGATTTTGTAGCCTGTGGTGAAGATGATAGCGTAATCCTGGAGAATCACTCTACCATAGTCACTTGAGAGTACCTTATTTCCCCTTCGCTGAAAGAAAATTAGATAAAGGGCTGATTTCCCTGAATATTGTCTAAGGAATTAAATTTAGGATAAAATTACCACTAGTAATATTTGGGACTAACTCAAATTAATTTTTTTTTGATCTGATGTACAGACCTCCCATGTGCTGTAGCCAATTTTAATACCCCACTTTAGAATAACCAGTCCTGCAAAGACTTTAAAGTTAGCAGTTAAAACTAAGTTCAAGCAAAGACTAGGTTTCTTGAGTTTGATAATGACTAGGCATCTATCTTCTTAACTGAAAGTAGAATTCCTATTGATTATTGAATGCAATTCAGCACAAATCAGAACAGTGAAAATTAAGCAAAAAAGCACAAGTAAAATAAAATACTTGATATCGTTCTCAAAATAATATAGTACAAAATAAAATCAAGCCAAAACAAGTCAAGCAGAAGGATAGCAAATAATACCAAAGCATTCAATACAAGAACACAAAGCAAAGGAAAATAAAACAATAGAAGCTGTTTCGGCTAAGAGAGAAAGAGAAAAGGAGAAAGAGGGAAAGAGGGAGAGAATATTTCAACATAAGCAAAATAATTGAAATTACAACAGAAAAGCATACCGTATTAATTTATAGTCAACTTACATCAACAAATTGCCCGCATGTTTTTTGGCATGAAAGAAAAATTTACAAAAGAAAGTTGTGTAAGAATGCTCTTGGACAAACAGAATTGCCACATTCTTGTGACTTGCTTTTTTGTTGTTGTTGTTGTCATTCCTTAAAAACTTTTGAGCAAAATGTCTAATTTTTCAAATATAATAATTTACAACAGAGAGTGATACAGGGAGGCAACAACACATACATTCACACCACAGAACATGAAAAGAAAAAAAAATCTGCACTTCAAAAATTTTTACGTTGGGGATTTAGGAGGGCATCAATGTTAAATTTAAAATAACTCTGATCGCTATGATTGAAAGTGAAAAAAACTGTTTTTATAATTTGCCTCTTAAAAAAATCTATGCATCTATAGGGTTTTGAATGAATTTCTTCGTTGTGAGTTTTCGAATATATATTTAGCTTCTTATTGTCTTTTTGACAAATTTTAGATTTTTCCTTAATTTGGGGGAATGGATGACATCACATAAATTGTAACAATGCTAAAGAAAGGGGGGGCATGGGAAGGGAGGATGCGGAAAGGGGGAGGGTCGCATCTACGAGTGTACTACACAGGAGATGACGATGATAGGAGTAAATGTGTAAGTGAGTCGCCATGTCCATGTAAGGGCGGCACGGAGTGATCTAGCTGCATTAGAGCTTCTGGCTGTAAGGAAGGGATGGGCAATATACAAAAACAAATGAGCCTACACATGCCCATCTATGGAAATCAAGAACAGAACTCTAACACTGACAATCTCACACACCCTAAGCTGCAACTTCTTCAACATGCAATTACTCCAAGATCATTACAGTTTCATCGTAAGATTTTTTTCAAATCATAAAAACACTTAAACTTTTTTTTGCTCCTACTCAAAATAGACAAAGTACATGAAGTAATATTACTAATAAGATCAAAAGATTAAAAGCAAAATTAAGGAGACTTGTGTTATGCATTCCAGTTGAACAACTTCACCGGCAGCCACACAGCCCCATCTATAGCAGGGCATTGAGAGACACACCGAGACGGTGAGAGGTAATGTCCTGGGCTGCTAACAACTCCTCTACACAGAGATGGCGTGTTCCAAATGACATCATCCACTTTCCACAAGCCACCCATAATCTGTACTACTGCCCATGAGACTGGCTTATCTGAGAGATGTGGATGTGGGTTCTGCGGCTGAAGTTGTTCCAAGTTAAAGAAAGGGTGTGCGAAAAAAACTGCAGAAAACAATTTACAACTTTTTCTCATTATTTTAGATAAAATCAAGTCTAAAGATAAGATCTAGCAATTAAAAAGAAATACATTGATATATATAGAGATATAATACAAAACATTTAATTTTCAAACAAGAAGGGGGAAAATAACAAAAAAAGACTTTTTTTTTTTTTTTAAAGAAATGAACAACCAGATGCACACATTGAGAATGTACAGACAGAGCAGTCAGGGGACACAGCATCGTACTCATGGTGTTTTTTGCTGGTTTTTATTTGCTTGTTTTAGATTTGGATAATTGATTCCCCTTTTTGTGACAGCCAAAATTGAAAACAAGTTCAAATTATTTTTGAAAGTTGCATTTTGGTTTTGTTTCTCTAAAAAATAAAATAAAAAGGGCGTGCAGTCTGGATGTACATCCTAAGCAGACATTTAAAAGAGAAGGTGGATATTGTCTATCACCCCTGAATGGTCGGGATGCAAATCAAGTTAACATGCTTAAAGTAAGTTGCATTTAGGGGAAAATAGAAAAACAGAACAAAGAGCTGGGTTAGGTAGAGAGATCAGCAAGACAAAACCAATTAGGGGTGGGATAAAGGAACTGAGTTTCATTTCATGCTTTTCCAGTAGGGGTGAAACACATCATAGGACTTCCTAATGTCAAGTGTAGTGTGTGTGTGTGTGTGTGTGTGTGTGTGTGTGTGTGTGTGTGTGTGTGTGTTTGTGTGTGTGGTGAAGCCTGTAGTGACAGGAATTGCAATAAGGTATAGCAGTTCCCAAACTGTGCTTCTGGGGACTTGCCTGAGAAGGTATGCTTGATAAGGTATACCAGAGTGACAGAAGACAACATTGTTTCATTAGTCTTCTGTGTTCTTGCTTATTTTCTTTTCTTTTTAAACTGACAGAGTGCATGGTTTACAATAGGATGTTAAAATAACCCTAGTGAGTGCAAGAATAACTGATGTTACTTTTAGTGATAATTTCAAAGATTCTGTATCATCAGCACCAGTGTCTATAAAGAGTGGGAGGAGGGGGAGGGAAATGGGAGGCTGGGAGGAAGTGGAAATTTTTTTTAATAATAATAATAATAAAAAAGAAGTGACCTGTGTTTTGTCAAAATTTTTTCTACCTTTTATGATATGATCATCTGGTTTCTGTCCTTTAGGACACTCATGGCCTGGACTATGTTTATTTATTTACATATGACAAATCATTTCTGCATCTCTGGAATGAAGTAAACTTTTCAGAGTGAAAAAGATAGAGTGATGATCAGGATGCATTGTGCATGAGGGAGATGGTGTCAGTCTTACAGAGACTAACTCAAGAGATCTACATTAAGAAAAGTAGGCAAGAGCACGTGAATGTCTTATATGTGTGTGCATGTGTATTTGTGTGGTGTGTGTAGAAGCATTGAGAGAAAGAAACTACATAAAGGACGTGAAGAGACTTTTAGAAATGGCTTCATCCCCTACTGGAACAGATTACTAAAGTTATAATCATCATTATAGCCCTGTGAAAACTTTAATGTTCAACCAAGGACTGGGAAACCCGGGTAGACAAACCCCAAAGGCAAGACACTTGAGAGAGCTTGGTTCTGATAGCCAATTCCAACCACTTCAAAGAACCCCTCTGGGTGACGTTGACAAATCAAATGAATTTTGAAAATGAGGCCAACTTCTGCCCCCTAGGAGACGCCCCTTTTATTATTTTATTTTAAACAGAATTGTAGTAATGTGTCCCCATGGGTCAGTCCGTACCAAGAGTTTTAGTCTCTGGTTTAATAATGTCAATCACTGTTTTCAGAACTTCACAAAGGGCAGCTGGAATGTTTTAATGTGGAAGGAAGACAATTCCAATATTACAATAAAAGAAAAACCCTTGTTGTTGTTTGGCTGAGCTTTTATTACAAAAGTTTTAACAGTGAATTTTCCTTGATGAGAAGATTTTGGAAGTGCTAAGGTGACTGGTTATAAGGACATCGAATGACTTTCATAAAAGGGTGGGCGATGGTGGCGCACGCCTTTGATCCCAGCACTCGGGAGGCAGAGGCAGGCGGATCTCTGTGAGTTTGAGACCAGCCTGGTCTACAGAGCTAGTTCCAGGACAGGCTCCAAAGCCACAGAGAAACCCTGTCTCGAAAAACCAAAAAAAAAAAAAAAAATTCCTCGGTAAGATTCACAGAGACTACTTTGGGTTTTACATGTAACTACTGAAAGCAGGAAATGAAGCTTGTGTAAGTGAAAAGGCTCAAGGATAAGATCAAGTCTGAAGGCTCAGATTTCAGGATAATGGGTGGCACTTTCAGGACCAGATGAAAAATTTGAGTTCCTTAAGGTTACTGTAGAGTAAATTTACCTATTTCAAAATTGCCCGTTTCAAAACTATTAGAAGTAAGGCACCACTTAGTTTCCAGAAATCACTGGTTTGGACAATTCAACACGCTAAAATTTCAGGTTGTTACTTTACAAAATTATATATATATATATATATATATATATGCATACATATATATGTATATATATGCATGTATTTTTTAAATTCACGGAAGCTATAGTTTGAAATGAAGCCAACATCTTGGATATAAAGAGCACACCAATATTTACAATATAAGTTAGTCATTAGTATATATATATATATATATATATATGTGAAACTGCTTTGATCTATAGTACAATATACAAAATAAATTGTTCATAGTCATGTTATTGTTTCATTATTATTGCTCATTATCTATCTACACTAGCTTTATGCTTCCAACAAGTACATATTATGCATTTAAGGTCCTACTAAATGCTAATAATGTGTTCCAGTTATATTTGCCTTTGAGAACAAATAATACAGTAATTTGATTTAAACTAGCTTATTCCTAGGCAACCATTTTTATCTCAGCATGTCCAAGTAGCCCCATCTAAATGTAAAATGTAATCCTTACAAAAAGTCCTATATGGTGGAATTCCACAGGTCAGAATTCATTGTAGAAAGCTCTCATGAACTGAAAGCATCTGTTTCTAAACTATTAGACCGAAGTGGAGTTGGAGAAACTGAAGGATATTCTCAGGTAACTTAAAAGCAAGCCCGCCTGCTTTAGGAGGAGGTCCTCCTTCTAGAAGTCAAGTCTTCTTCCACATGAGAAGATAAAGAGCCAGTGATAAAGCTGAAATGAATGACATTGCAGCTTAGTAAGTACTTAACTTTGCCACTTATAATATTGTAGAGACTGGAAGAAGGGGTGTCCCACGAGTTTCACTGTAAGCTTGCAAACTTATGAGGTCACACACATAGAGAAGATTTTCAAGACAGTTTTAGCAGATTTATAAAGAAAGCCTTTATGCCGGTCCCTCCTACTAATATACAAATACATCGTTGAATGACTGATTTTGTGTATCTTCAAAAAGGAGAGGATTCTTGTGTGTGAACCAATGACTCAATTCCAAATCATACTTTTGCTTAAATGTTGGCACGACACGGATGTGGAATCCAAAGAATGTGAAGATTGCTTCATCTTTGAACAGCAAGGGCCCTCCCTATACCTTGACACATCATAACTTCTTCCCCAGGATCACCGTGACAAAACTTGTACATGTGGCACTTGTTTCTAAATAAAAATACTTACTGCTTTGTTTCCAATGCTGACATAAGTTCATGCATTATTTGGTTCTAGACTCAGTTTCCACACTTAATTATAGCAGGTAGGAATAGGGAAAGACTATATATTTGAGATAGAAGAGCCAGTGCAAACACCATCAAATCCAATACTTAGAACTGGAGTTTTGGCTAATGATCTCATGTTCACTACTCATTCATTTTCCAAATTAAGAGAGTAGATAGGAATGGATAAGATATCATAGAACGCATTATTAGGTTTAAAAACTCAGTAAGATAGCAGCAAATATTTGATAGAGCATGGGAAGGACCTTAAAGTAAGAACTAAATTTATCTGTCTTAGCATTTGTCATTAGGTCTATCCCACAGTCTCTATCCTTCTTGTGACCATAATGTAGCCTGAATAGATTTCTATTAACCCAGTGTTACAGTAAACTGATTTGTTTCTTTTTTTATTGTTTTATTACTTTATAAACAATACCAATCAAAATTTCCACTTCCTCCCCTCCTCCCACTTCTCTCTTGCTCTCCCACAACCCTCCCCTCCCCCTCCAGTCCTGAGAGAGGGCAAGGTGCCCTGCCTTGTGGGAAGTCCAAGGCCCTCTGCCCTACATCCAGGCTTAGGAAGGTATGCATCCAAATAGAATAGGATCCCAAAAAGCCAGTACATGCAGTAGAGACAAATCCCATATAATGGCACTGGGATTTGTCTATACTGCAAGTACTGAATTTGTTTTCTTATTTATCTCAGCTAGAGCCTGAACAATGTCCATTTATTTTAACTCCCAATAAAACAATAATTATTCAAATTCTCACTTGGATAACTTGAATTGCTTACCCCCTTGCCATCACCCTAAGCTCTAGATACCATGACGGCACTGATGTTTGTATCTATGACATGCCTCAATTTATGCTTAGATTGTCCTTAAAACATAGAGACTGAGTCAGGATACCTTAAATCTTAGCCTTAGTTGCACTGCAGAATATGTTACCAAATATTCAACAAATTCTTTCATGCTATTGAGTCCATTTCCTTATGTATGATGCAAAGATGATGATGTCTGCTCAGCTAACCTACTTCACAGGGTAGATGTGTACAACTAATGAGATTTTCAATGTGAAAGTGCTTATAAATCTAAAGGGCTTTGCACATGTTTGCTACTGCTATCTTCAAAGACTGCCAGCAGCAGCATATAAAGCAGAGGAAGCCGAGTCCCAGGCAATCAAGAACGATGTATTTCAAATGTCATCCTTGGCATGTATACTTCAAATATAAACAAGCAGAATCCCAATTTCTACCCCTGACTAAAACAGACATGATGACTTCCTTCCAACTCTGTTTCTACCTCTACCACCTTCTTTTTGTTGTGGTGGTGGTGGTTTTGTTTTCTGAGACAGGTCTTCTCTGTATAACAGACCTGGCTGTCCTGGAACTTTCTCTGTAGACCAGACTGCTCTTGAACTAACAGAGATCTGCCTGCCTCTGTCCCGTGAGTGCTGGGATTAAAGGTGTGCATCATCACTCCTAACAGCATTGCCTTCTTAATGCTGAATTCATTTATCTCTAAATGGTGAGTGTATGTTGTTATTGACACTTGTAATAATATAGTTACTTCTCTGCACTCTTGTAGATTAGAAACAAACTTTGGAGAGGTCATATTCCAATGTATTTCCATCAGAACATATTATGTAGTAAGAGAAAAGACCAGGAGGACAGTTTTCAGGTCCTCTGTCTAGAAATCTTTGTAAACTGAGACTTAGATTTATTAAAGATAAAAAGATGAAATCAAAGAGGGAAAATTCACCATAACCTTTGAAGAAACACCTGACCAACACTAAAACAGTGAGATCAAATGAGAACATAAGGGAATGAAGGCTAAGGCAGTAGTTTAGTCTTCTTATTTCTTCCAAAAGTGTTTAAAACTCATTTAAAAATGGCCAAGTATTCATTTTATTTTTTTGCTATTGTTGTTTTGTCTTAGTGCTAATTGGTTTTTAGTCTATAGGAGCTTTTCTTCACTCAGAGTAAGTATAAGCTCCTTGATGCACAGGTTGATGTTTTACGCTTCTGTTCCATTTTTAATCTGTTTGATATAGACACAATTAATATGTATTTTGCTGAACTAAAATACAAACGTAGAATGGCTTGGTAAAATTTAGAGCTTGGTTTGGGGGAGTCAGGAGGGTCGGTAACGATTGAAAACTCCATTTCTCTAACACTAGTTTCTTCAATCAGGAAGGAAGATCTTCATGAAGTGAAAAAGAAGAAAAATCAAGTGAAAAGTGACTCTAAACTGTGAACTTGACCACCTTTCCCTTCTTCCTGGTCTGGCTTTTGTGTAGATTTTAAGGTTTATGGATATATATGACTTATCAGTTCCTTCTAATATCATTGTAGGTGAGATTAAAATATCCATTCTGTCAATACTTTAAAAATTCACCTTGTGCTAGTCAAAATGGAATTGATGTTGGGTTCCCCTCTTTATTCTGTGAGTATGATTATTAACATTGGTTAATGAAGAAGCTGCTTTGCCTTATGGCAGGGTAGCATATAGCTAGGCAGGAAAAATAAAGTGAATGCAGGGAGGAAGAAAGCAGAGTCAGGCAGATGCCATAAAGCTGCCAAAGGAAAAAGATGCCAGAACCTTACCAGTAAGCCACAGTCCTGTGATGATACACAGATTAATAGAAATGAGTTAATTTAAGATGTAAGAACTACCTAGAAATATGCCTGCACCATGGTCCAAACAATGTTGTAATTAATATAGATTTTGTGTTATTGTTTGGGTCTAGGTGGCCAGGTAAGGAAAGCACGGGCTGTTTACAAGGAATGCCCTTCTACCTGAAAGCCTTTAGCTCTCCAGCTCTAATAGTGTAAGATTGCACAGTTGGTCATTTTCCTGCCCTCATCTTGCTCATCTGACCAACTCTCAGCTTGTCGTAGACTTAACCCTAATGTCTGTTCCCAATGAGCTAACAGTGTTTTCTGTGATGAGCCCCTGTATCCAGATGTCTGCCTCATGACAGGCCCAGAGAACTATAAACTAAGAGCTCTAAATTTATCAGCCCAGACAAATCCACTTCCCCTTTGGCAGATTTTCAAAAGGATTTAGTCACAGAGGTGAGCAAAAGACTAACATATTTAGGGTTTCTTAGTTTTCTTAGTGATCCAGTCCTGCCTCTTACCTTCATACATCATAGAAAAACCATATTTCTAAGGAGTTAATATGCTAGGGAGAGAGACACACAGAAAAAGATACATTGGGAGAGGGACAGAAACACATAAAGAGCAAAATATTATCTGACCTCACTTGTATGTAAAGTACTTTCTTGAAAAAGAAAACAAACCCAATATATAAGATAGAAGTGCAGCAGTGGCTAATAAGGGAGAGGAGATAGGAAAGGATATGAGACAACATGGATCAAAGCATAAAGTAGCAGAATAAACAAATCTAGAAGTCTCAGTTCAACAGGAGCATAATAGTAAATGATATTGTATTATACTCTGAACCTTTGATAAATGATCACATAAGTTCCCTTGTCACATAGGGAAGGTAGGTTACTATGCAATAATAGATGTATTGTTTTGAGTAACTATTTAGTATATGTATATACCAATATATATATATATATATATATATATATATATATATATATATATAAACGTGTGTGTTGTAAAGGTGAATTATATATTTTTTTTCGGCACAACTCATGAAAACTTGTTGTATACATTAAGTATATTATAATGTAGTTTGTAAATATAGATTATGCATTGGATTAGGTCACTTTCCTCTCTAAGAGTATCTCAAACTTCTCCAAATGAAAGCTGAGTCCCTTTATCCACTGTATAAGTTCTGTAAATGCTGATAGCTGCCTTCAGCCTTATATTCTAACGCTTCTTCTTACCCAGATGTCTTAGGCACTGGACATACTTTTTGCTTCCCTTTCAGGAAAAGGCATGTCTTTGATCCTTCCCTGGCTGACCCTTTCAGTGACTGAGGTCTCTCCTGCACTTAGTTTCCCCCTCCAATCCTTTGGGGACCTTGCTAGTAAAATAGTAGCTCACTTTTAACACCAGCACCTCATATGCTCATCCTTCTGTACAGAGATTACAAGCTAACGCTGGCCTATTTATCATTGTTCATTACTTTCCTTTGGGAACACACATTCAGGGAGAGCAGAGACTTTGTATTCTTATGAGACAAAGTCTCCCTAGTTCAGTCACAGAAACATAATATAACTCAGAAAATCATGCCGAGACAGGGAATGATGCTCCCAGCAGCCTTAAAATCCCGTTCCCAGGGAGATCATTTCGCTTTAATTGCATAGTCTTGCATAACTTCTAGCACATTGCGTTGCCCACCCAAGGCAGAGAGATGATGTTTTATAAACAGATGATTGAGGCATTGCTGTCTGTGTATTGTTTCTTTTTCTCTTTTTTAAGCCGGAAGGAACTTCCTTGAGTTCTGCTAACTGGACCTTTCCACCTGCAGGTAGCTTATAAATCTTTTTGAAATATACGATACAGGTAATAAAAGCTCGGGGTTCCCCTTACAGAAAGATCTGCCATGTTTTGTTCTTTTTTTCCCTTAGTGTAATTTGTATTATAAAGATATAACAACATAGTATGTAGATATAACTGTCTAACATTGATGATTGTTTTCAGGCAATGGAAATAATGGGCCAAGCAACTTCTTACTGGAGTAATGGTAACCAGGGTGGTGGAAACAGGCTTTGTTATCCTTGCTTGTTGAATTCTTGCAGCTCCTGAAAGAAGAACCAGGCAGCAGTGGGACATTTACTGCTACCATGATCCTTCAGGGTTATGCTTAGATAGTAATGAATTATTCAAAAAAGCTTACTTAGTTTTGGCTTTTCTATTTTACCTGTTTTGACCAGAATTTGGGCATGTTTTCATGGATACTTTTCTGCGTGATAGTAGTTAGATACTGCGAGTGTGTTGCCTTTCCTTTGTAGGATCTTCAATTTTTAATTTTTCCTTCTTGTTTATTTATTTATTGAGAAAGGGCTTCTCTGGATAGCCCTGGATATCCCAAAACTTGTTTTGCAGACCATGCTGGCCTTGAACTCAGAGATCTGCCTATATCTTCTCCCTGAGTGCTGGAGTGCTGGAGGCATGAGTCTTGAATCTGGCTAGGGTCCTGAATTTTTGAAGTCATCGCTGGGCAGTAATTGAACTTGACAACATAGTACAATAAAACTTCTCTTCTCATTTACCCTGAAATCTATCTCATTGCAAGGAATGCAGTGATCATAAAATCAATTGGACCACTGTGTTTTCTTTGTGAGTGGAAATTAGCACGACGTAAACAAAATGGAAAGCTTGCCCAAGACCCATGCATTTGACATGAAAAGTTGAACTATGACCTTATGGGTTCAACTGCATCCAGCTAAAGCTTCAAGTAGTTGTCCTATGAGAGTAGATGGCAAAGAAGCTCACAAGGACAAGACACATACATTATTTTTTTTTATCCAAGATACTGCAAATCAGGAAGGAATTTATGAGAAAGTTCTTAGTTATTCAAAAAGATAAAAAAAAACATAGGTCTCAGATTAGTTAGAAGAGGTGTTTAGGGGAAAATACATATGAACAAGAAAATGGTTGCCATAGTGATTTCCTTTAACATAGAGAAAAATTGTAAATTGTAATCATTTAGTTAAAACATTAGTCAACAGTAAGACTTTCAGACAAAAGTGTTCTTAAGAATATTGACCACTGACTCTGTCAGATATTGGAAGAATAAGTATAAATGATTTATTTAAACATTAAAATTATATCTTCGATATCAGTAAATCCGGGCTTCAAAAAGCTAAATTATTTGCTCAGAATCAAACAATTAAGGAGCTGGGTAGCCATAACTTAATGTTGCCCTGTAAGCTTTCAAAGAAACTACACCACCACTTTCAAACAAATGCTGATTTTTTTTTTGTCTTATGATCTATTCTGTGTGAGGATTGGTAAGTATAAATAAAGTAGTCTTAGATATAAAAAAATCCACAAGGTGAGGTGGGGCAGGAGGGTCTTAGGTTCATTACAAGTTTATTTCACACCTTTACATGTTAGGAGCCACAAGTGCATAATGAGAATTGCTACCTAGAGGGGATATGGAGGTGGACTTCCTTCCATCCTCTGACTGTCACCTGGTCCGTGCCGTGTCAATCTTTCTACTAAAGGCAGTGAGGACAGGATGGCAGGGGAAGCCTAGAAGCTGCAATTTTAAAACCTTCTCCTATGAGATTTTCCTGCAACATCCAGTTGAGGTACAGTGTTCGAAATCCCTGATTTTGTTTGCTCTCTGTCTGGAAAGGATGCATCATAACCTCAGTTGATGTGGTGAAAACATCAACTTTGAGCTCTACTTATACTAATATTGGCTGTGATTGACTTTAGAAGCCTTGCAGAAATCATAAACATTTTTGTTTGTAAAGTGGATGTAAGTTTCACTGGCAATTGATGCTAATGGGATATGAGATATTTAACATAATTCTAAAAATATGGCAAGGGTAATAATTATCTTATCATACCACCAAAACAAAAGTCATCTAATAGCATTTAGTGCATAGAATTTAGAACCAAACAGTAAGTATTCTTTTGATATTCTGTTTATCTGGGATTATTGGGGTAAAGGCTTTGGTTGTCAAATAAGTAGCAATGAGATGATGTGAGTTTGGGTTGCTTGGTTTCTTCTGGGATGAAATCAAGAGTGCTCTCTGGATGTCTCTGTCCTATCTGATTATATTTTACCCTACATACATTAATCCATCAATGCCTATATGAAAAGTTCTTAAAAGCACCATAAACTAACTGTTGGAAGAAAGCATCACTTCTGTTTCTTTTCTAGTATTTTATTGTGCATGTTAACTCTATTACACAAGGTTATGGAGTGGCATTGTTTTGGAGTGGTCCTGAGTTAGATTCTAGGAGAAAAAAATAAACCACAAGGGGGTCACTTGTGCTAAGAGCTATGTAATCACACTGAACTCAGATACACACTACTTTCGTTTAAAACAAAAGAAGGAAAACCGTAACTGCTACATATAACAGGCCCAATTTTCTTGAACCAGCATGGTAAAGAAACTCCTTCCTTCTCAACCCTATAAGAGACACAACTTTCAAATGGCAGCTTAGCTGTCTGCTCCCTCTTTCTGTTCTCTTCATCTCCTTTCCCTCCAAAGCAGCTCCTCTCATCCCATGGTAACATGCATCACCTTTCACACAATGAGATGTTCTTGATGTTAGAATTAAGGACATGGCCAATAAATCTTGCGCTGAAATACGTTGCAATTTTGTCTCTTAACAAGCTCAAGCGTACAGGTTCCACTAAATATTGTAGGACATTACAGAAATTGTCTTTGGAACACGTCAAATATGTATAATTGCTACAACACCATCAAGAGGTCCAGAAGGCATAGGAAATGGCTCCAACTGTGCCACCTTCATACCTTTGTTTCTCCTGGAAAGGTATGGAGTTAGCATAGGGAAATGCTACCAGCAGGTACCACAGCTATAGGTTTATACTAGACTCAGGAATCTTTTCTTCAGTGTATATGCATGTATGTGTTCATATGCTTGTGGAGGCTAGAAGTCAACCTTGGGCAGTTTTTCCCAGGTGCTATCCACACTGGTTTTCTGAAACAGGGATCTCTTAGTAACCCCAAGCTCGCTGATTCAGCTAGGCTGGCTGGCCAAAGAACACCAGGGATTCATGTTTGTGCCTGTCCAGTGTTGATATTGAAGCATGTACCACAGTGCCAAGAAGTTATATATAGATTTTCAGCATCACACTCAGACCTGCATAAGGGTATGGCAAGCACTCTATCTGCTGAACCATCATCTCCCTAGCCTAATATGCGTATTCCCGGAGACACAAGACCCCGGGCCATCTGTCACTTTAAATGTCTCTTCATTCAAACAACAATCATTTTTTCTCCGTGAGTCTCCAAGGACATTTCTCCCAGGTAAGCACAAACTCATGGAGTTTGTGCATATTTTCTTAAAATGTGATGTGATTTTTAGTTTAATGCCACAGATGATGACCATGTAAGGTAGTACAGGGAAAGAAAGTTGGAGAAACATTCAAGATTTCCTGCTTAGTCACTGTGGCACAGTTAATTAATAAAGTCAGCATGGCCAATACTGAAACCCAATTAGAATCTCTCTCTCTCTCTCTCTCTCTCTCTCTCTCTATATATATATATATATATATATATATATATATATATATATATTTGTGTGTGTGTGTATTCGCACATATTCTTTTCTCATGAGATGCCTGCTCACTAGCTTCATTCCTGTTTCATGGTAATTATAGGTAGCACTGTTTCTCCCAGTATTACCTCACACACACCAACACACCACAGTCTATACTTTTAACTTCATTCCAAACATGTGGATTGTACTTAATTTTAACTTAAAATTTAAAAGGGTAAAGCACTGTTTTAATAAAATCGTAGGATCTAGTACTGGGCATGCTTAGGACATTTGTGTTACTCTTTTAATAAACGAGAAACTGTATAAAGCATATATAGTACATATGTGACTAGGAATGCCCTTACTGTCTTGAATAACATGGTGAAATTCATCAATGAGCAATTATTACAACTCTGACTATTGAGCTTGTATATCGGGAAACAAGCAACTAAACAAAGGCAGCTTACAATGTGCTGTGAAATTGGCAGATGGGTACAAAGTGAGGCAAAGAGAAGCATGTGGAATTTAACTGTTACGAAATGCCTACATTTTAGAGATTTGATTATCCCACAGTCTCGGAGACTGGTTCAGAAGGGGAGAAAATCTTAAGGAAGAAGTTACGAAGGTGGAAGTCTCCAGAGAAACACTCGCCCTGGTGCTTTTAAAGAAAATGACATCCGAGGGCTGGGAGTGGTGAAAACAATGACTGTGTTAAGCAGTGCCCATCATGATCTGTGGCCCAGAGGAAAAACTCATCGACAAGGAGGAGATGGAAATAGCTGTTCAATATATTTTCAGAGAAGCCGGGCAGATAAGTAGAATTGGATGCTGCTGGGTCCTTCCCCACGGGTTATACATCCCACTAACAAGCAAAGCTTCCAGAAAACAAGCTCTCGTGACCTCACTGGAGAAGATACAACATTAAGAAGCCAAACTTGAAGGCAGTCTGATTGCTATAGGGCTTCAAGCAAACGGCTTAAATTGCTTTTTTTGCCCATTTTTTTTCGGACTGTAAAACCAAAGTTCCATAATATTTAAACAAAATGCCTTAAAGAAAATAAGTGTCATTGCTAATAAGCTCAATTACTCTCCAAAATTAGCACTATCAATTGCAGAATATTTCAAATAAATTAGCATTACTGGTCTCCTTACTATTAACAAGCACGCCACAGCATTTCTGTCTTGTTGTAACTTAGAACAATTTTTGCTAATTCCATCTTTTTAAGTGTGGCGAGAAAATTCTGGAATTATGTATGAAGTTAATATTATTACCTCAGATGCATAGGAAGTAGAACAGAGCGGGTGGTAGATGACTTCTCTTAGTAAGGGGGGGTTTGCAAGTTGATTCTCCACTGTGCAAATTAGCCACTGTGAGGACTCATTTGGAACAATGGACCCAAAGAGAAAGGCATAGGGAATAGTCGGTCATAAATTTATTGTATGTTCTACATATGTTATGTAAATAATGGCAAATTTTCCATCTAGCAGCTTCTGCTTTTAGAAGAAAGTATTGATTGTGACTAATTTTTATTGCTCTGGGACACTCTGCCCTGCTGTCTTTTGTTCTGCGCTGCTGTTCAGACACTTGAGGTGTTTTAGAATCTTCAATCTAAGGTAATCAGAGACAGCATGGCAACAATTATCCATCGGTAGTCTGAAGCTGCAAGCAACTCCTTCTCTGTTGGAGAACTCCTATTACAATGGCGGCCAAACAAAAGAAACCCACGTAGATTTTGAAAAGTGTCCCTTGAAGGGCTGCCGATCGCTCTGTGTCACGTATGCTTGTCTTATCCAGGGAAGTGGAGGCAACTTTCCCATGAGCCAGAAACTGAAAGCATATTGTTTACCCGCTGAAGAAGGGCTCTTGGCTTTTAACAATGTCAAGGTGTCAGTTGAAATGTCAGTTGACAAGCACTGCAGTGAGGACCATCCAGGCTGGCCCACTGGTGTTACACATGGAACTGATGATTGAAAGAAAGCCAACCATGAAAGCGGAATGGGCTACGAGAACAAGAACTGTAGATCACATTTGGCATTTTTTTTTTTTTTGGCGTCTTCTTTGTCATCTGCCAGTAGATTCCTATGGTACCCACAGCCGTTTCAGCCATATTCTCTGACCTGTTAATTACATTCAGCTGAATATTGCTGATCAAAATTGCACTTGTCTACATTTCTCCGTACAATATAAGAAAGAGACAGTGGTAGTAAGCATTCTGCCCTGATGATCTGAGCTGTGGGAACTTGGAAACAACTGACTGCAACTTAGTGCATGGATACCGTTGACAACAGTCACCCACAGCTAAGGTACCACTCAGATACTCGATGCAGGCCAGGACTTAATTGTATCTGATCAATAAGTGGCCAAGACTAATCCTGTAATGTTTCTCTGCTGTGATTGCCATTTCTACGTGAATGTCATGGTAATCGATCATAAAGCCCAACTGCTATGTATAGGCATATGGGACATTGTTAAAATTATAACTAACAACGCTTGGGAAATGTCCTTAACCATTTTGCTTATGAAGAAAAATATGGGGCTGGAAGGATGGCTCAGTCACTACATTACCCGCTATGCAAGCATGAGAACCTAGGTCAGGTTTCCAGCATTCACATAAAAGGATGGGTTCAAGAGTATATCCTGTAATCCCAGCACTGAGGGGGTACACAGGCAGGTGGATCTCACTGCCTTAGACTCACTGCCAAAAAGTCCACCTAAATTGATAAGATGAACTTCAAGTTCGCTGTAAGATTCTGTCTCAAAAAAAAAAAAAAAAGGTAAAACAGAAACCACAGGTAGAGAACAATGAGGAAGGGCATCTTATAGCAACTTCTGGCCTCCGTAGGCATAAACCTGCTCACACCAGTACACACACATGCACTTGTACACACACGTGTGTGCACGTACCTACCCTAATAAGTATGCACATTTCCACACACAAGAATATAAACTCCAAGGCAACAGTCACATTCCAATTTGAATAACTATTGGCTACCACCAGTTTCTTTTGTTTAAATCTCCCCGCTGAGCCACAAGGTACATGATTAGATAGTTATTCCTCTATATCAAACTTCCATTCCCTTAGGAGAAGACCTCCTATGAGTCCCACAAGAATGAAATCCCAGAACAAAGCCCTAAAAAAGAAGGAGGCAAAATCAAAATCGTTGAAATCTAATTTTTTTCCAAGTTAAAATAACTCTCCAGGGAGTAAAACTAGATACGCATTTTTTATAGCACATTAAAACGAAACATGTTATGGTATAAAGTGAAATGCTTGAAAATGTCATTCTGCATCCTTACAATTATCAGGGATGAGGACTACATATGGGCAGTGTCAGAGCACTTGATTCCCTGTGCTTTCAAAATTTGGTTTTAAATCAGTACATAAAAATTGTATGTAATTATATACAATATGTGTTGAAATAGCTAAAAACTGTGAAATGGCTCAATTTTTGTTATTGAAGAGAACCCTGCAAGGTCTCTGTGATGTGAGAAAGCTATTTCTATTCTGTGTCCTCTGGGGAATAGGGATGGCACTCCGTGAGTCAGAGGGAGACAAAGGATATGAGAATATGGTTGCTGCAAGCTCTGGTAAATGATAACTGGAGATTAGATGCAAACTTTCCTAATTTTGACTTTACCATTTTAATCCATTTACTAGAAACTCAAACCATCATACTTCGGAAACACTTCAGCAGCCCCTTCTGCATCATACTGATGGGAGAAGTCTAGGAGCAAATAATAATTTATAGTGAAAACATCTGGTTCAAAAATAGAAGGGCTCAAAGAAGTGATTCGACCTCTAGGAGAATCAAACATGATGTCTTATCACATATATCATGCACATTTTGTAGGAAGAAGGACATAATTAGGAATCCTGTGTCTGAGGAGAGGGTCTCAATAGATATGAAAATATATTGGAGAATGAGTTTGGATGAAATGTCAGCTTTAGTAAGCTAAATAGTTTGCTTCTTACAGTGTTACATTAAATTTCATCAGATTAGTATATTTTCACAGTTACACATTTTAAATGGATAAAATAATCATATTGGTTATTTATTATTATAATAAATATAATTAATATAATATGTTATATAATATATAATTGATATATGTAATATATGTAGTATATATAATATAATGTGTCTAAACAGCTGATAGGCTTGAACAGTATTGCTTGGAAAATTGCTCTTACACAGTGATTTTTTTTCTATATCACAATCAAGATATATAAAACAAAACACTATGAGTGTTAGTATAATATGTGTGTGTGTGTGTGTGTGTGTGTGTATGTATGTATATAATTTTGTGTTTGTTTTTATTTTCTTGGGAGGGCAGCCCGAGCTGTCATCCTCTATTCCTTACAAGATGTCATTATTTGGCAAATATATATTTGAAGATGCTTTCTCCAGATTGCAAAGTGTTTTGCCCACCTGGGTCACTATTCATTACAAAGGGCCCATTAAGTAATATTTTGCTGTATTTGTATAATTATTCAATTTAGCTATATGGCTGAGCTACCAATCTAAATCTTTTTTTAAAAAACAAAAGCATGTATGTTAATAGACGATGTCAACATTTTAATCAGTTGCTATCTCAACAGGTGGTCACCGAATAGAGTGGAAGAGCAGAGTCCTGTTTAAAAAGGACTTAGATGGAGACAAACACTTTGAGAGCTGCTTTGATTTTAAAGATGATTTTTTCAACTTTTATTTAAAACCCTGAGCCCTACCAATAATTGATGAAGACTACATAGTTGTTCCCAAAGAAAATGATCATGTAAATCAAATTTTCAGAGAAAATTGGAGGAGTTTGTTCACAAACTCAAGTCAAAGAATTTTGAAGGCAACATTATGAAAATGAGCGAAGTTGCTAATGTCCATTGAAGCGCCTTGCAAATGAGAGGTGTATGATGCAGTAACCACACAGTGCCAGCATCCCCAAAAGAACGGACTTCAGTAATCCTATTACCAGTGTTGTGGTTTGGCCTGCTGGAGTTTACTTCCTTCTTTTACTGTCTCTAGTTATCCGAGTTAATATAAAAGGCCATTATTAAAAGTTGCCTCCGATGTAAAACATATTTTCTTCTAATAAAATGTGACTAAATGTTGTTAAGTTTGATATTCATCAGTACCAATAAAATGAATCCTACTCTGGGTACAAATCAAATGGAGCTGGATGTTAATTAACGAGATCCAAACATTTTAGGCGGGCTTCCATTAGAGAGGCTGTGTCGTGGCTGTACACTAATAGAGAAGCCTATTAGCTGCATGGATTCCAATTTCCCTTATCTGTATTAGTCACTGAACAGTAAGTTTCTTCTAACACTGCTTAATATTTTGGTTTTTATATGCTTAAAGAAATGGCTTTGAACCATAAAATAGAAATCAAGATTGAGTGGATGAATTTAATATCTCTTAATCTGATAATGCTTATATGTAATATATAATCTGAGTAAAAACATTCCTTTTTCTTTCAAGAATCAAAACTGGTGTCCCTGTGTATAATTCTAGACGTTGGTGGAACACTTCCTATATGTTAGAGTCCTACTATAATCTTTGGTTAATTGCGTACGAATCATTATATTTTTAAAGTGAGATTTTTAAAGTGCAGTTTCTAAACATCAATAATATTGATGTTTTGTGTCAGATGATTCTGTCACCATAGCTGCCCTTTGTGTAATGGGACATGTAGCTCTGTCCCTGGCCTCTCTACTGGGCACTGTTAGCTTCTCTCCTCTTGTGAAAGTCAAAATATCTGCACATACTTCCATGTGTCCCTTGAAGGTGGAATCATTCTCAGTTTAGAGCAACTGATTTAAAGATAACAAAGTTACATTTCGGAGGATTTAGGGTATTGGTCAAGGTCAACAAGATAGATCAAGACAAGGGTCACAGCCTGTATAAAGTTCTAGTCCCGTTTGCCGTGGCCCCAAATGCAATTTAAGAGACATTCCATACCATGATTCTCTCAGTGTTTCTGTTGAAGTAGAAGTCACTGACAAAGATAACACTAGAATGTCATGAAAATAAGTCATGAAATAGAAGTCAAGAAATAACATGAAGATATGTATCAAATTCTACAGTAGTACAAAGTGTTATATAAACACACACACATATAGTCTCATACATATGTATATATGTGTATATACATATGAGAGAGAGAGAGAGAAAGAGAGAGAGAGAGAAAGAGAGAGAGAGAGAAAGAGAGAGAGAGAGAGAGAGAAAGAGAGAGAGAGAGACTACATTCCTGAAATAAATATCTGGAAGAAATAATAGGACATAAACAACTAAGAACAGAATGACCTACAAATTCGACGGTGGGTCTGCTTCTGACTTTAAGTCTGCAAAACTGCAGCAGTGTTCTTAAACAGTATTTTAAGTGCTTAATACAATCTGGCTACCGTTGGCATCCTGCCCAAATGTTCTATTAGCCGTGGCCATGGAATGCAGCCAGCATCCAAATTATCAGTTCTTAGTCTCTGGTGAGGACTAGGTACAAACAGATCTCATCTTCCCTATCTCTAAGAGTACAGGAGTTGTGCAGGACCAAAATGGCTCCATCCCCCAGACATATAAAAGGATGCTAGAAGCCCCCATGCTGAAGATGAGGATGAAATATTGCACAGTGCTGTGGCCCAGGGAAACAAGGGCTGGGAAAAGTCTAGGGGTGTGCTCTAAGCTCTCGTGAGTACCCACTCTTGCCTAAAAGCACCAGTGAGTACCCAGGACAGTTCGTGGAGCTTCGTTTCAGCATTTTGTCACCTTGTGCACCGGAACTCCCCCACGCTGATAGTCTGTATTAACATTCTTGTACTTGACCAGTTCTCATGGGGAAACACTGATTCACTAGCTTCTGATGAGAGTGTGCACAAAAGTGGGAATAGGTGCTCAGATCTATGTGGGAAGCTGTAGGGAAAAAAATGTGTTCAGTCTCTTTTAACAAAATGGCTCCTGTTGTAAGAAAGCAAGCATTTTTCTTAAAAAATGTTCAGAACATCCTCCATTTCCAATTGAATCTAGACATTCCCTTCATTTTTCTTTTCCTCGTAATTCCCTGGTGGTCTCTCTCTACCAGGAATGCCCACCCTTAAACAGCTCATATCAACACTTTCCCAAGTTGGATGGAAACTTCCTTGGAGCTTATCTGTTTATTTTACACTTGTGTCATCAGAAAAAACACCAACCAAGGAAACAAACAAACAAAAACAAAGCAGCAACAACAAGAACAAGAAAAAAAAACCCAGTGAGTTTATTCAACCTCCACACGATTTTATCAATCAGTATGAAGAAAATGATAAAATGGACTGATCAGAGAAGGCTTGGAGCTCTTGACAACGCTTTTCACTAATTAATTCAGGAAACACACAGATTTCCTGGCTTGGGTACTGAGCATGTCTCTTCATAAAGTAAATGATTAGAGGATGGTCATTGAAACAGGGTTATCTTAGACCTATAGACCAAAGAGAAATTATGTTGCTTCTGGCTGTGTTGACTCAAATTCTGCTTAAGAAGTAGACAGGTTTCCCTTCACTGTGAAATCGGCGCATTTGTGTCACTGAATAGTAGCAGAAAGTGCCTTATCTGTTTTAGAATAGTGGCTTAAGACAGGCCTCTGGGAGGTCTGCTTGCTTTCAAGATCTCCCTAACTTTGAGACTCAGTGAAAAACAAGAAGTTCTTAGTGAGCACCCCGCCCCCTTTCTAGTTAAATAATTGTAGAAAACAAAAAGGCATGGTATTTTTGTGGTATGGCTCTTCAGCTGCCCTAAGGCCAAAGGCCACAGGCTTGCTTGCTGATCTGTAGTATTACTGCTAGAACTATCAGGAGGTGGAACCCAGTAGAAGGAGGCTTGGATGATTGGGAACACCTTTATGAAGGGGACCCAGAGACTCTCGTCTCTACCCATGCCTAGATCACACAGGTGAATAATTTTAGTGTACTACATGCTCCCTACCATTATATATATATATAACCTTAGTCTCCCTACTGGCCTGCAATCATAGGCAATTGACCACTGATTATGGAATCTGGAGACATATGCAAAATAATCCTGTCCACTTTGAGGTTGATGCTCTCAGTTATTGTCATGACAACGAAAAGCTGGCTAAAAACCATTTCAAGCCACTCTTCCACTCTTTCTTACTTAGTTTCTCACTACACAAGTTACATGATTCAGGACATGTTGGCTTTCAGGAAGAAACTCACTCCCATTCTAAAACTGAAAATAAAAGGTATTATTGTCATTATTTAGAAATAAGAGACGTGACTCCCACACCCACTCAAGTTTGTTTCTTGACTCTGTAGTGAAACTCTATGGCCAGAGGAAAAAAATCTTGGATAAAACAGAAGACATCTTTCTGTGTTCTTTCTAGGAATAAAATGAGTCATTGGAAATTCCAGACTTATTCTTTGCACACATCTGAAAGAGTCTCACAAAGTAACAACTGTGCAATTAAGATAGAATCACAATTAGAGCATCATTAGAACTCCATCCTAAAATGATTCAACTTCTCTGGACAAGCCGTAGTACAGGCAGATTGGTGTATATACAATGGCCTTCTTCATCCTTCCATGCCAGACCATTGTGAAGGATGCAGCCATGACACTCACATTTTTTTTTTTATAACATTGAATGAACTTTATCACTGGGCTTTCAAATCCACTAAGTGTGATGCAGACAGATAAACAAGCCCTGCTTGGAGGAAGTGCCACACAGCATGTCTGCTTCATTCAGAACTTGTTGAATGAAGCAGTGCATTGAGATGAAGTACAGTCAGCAGTGCTGTGGCTATGCTGGAGCCTCATCTTAATGAAAAAAAAATGTCATTGGATTCTGTGGAAGACTATGTGTGTAGATGGTGTTGCTGCCATTACTCAGTTCTATTCTACTGGAAACACATTCACTAGCAACTGAGGAAAATTTTAGAGAAGTCTCTATCTTTTAGAAGTGAAAAAATAAGGCCCAGAACTAAGCTTTTGTGACAGCACATATATTGATTGTTGTGTGAACAATATAAGAATTCATTTCTAACTTGACCTTGACAGCTACTGGTTCTTCACTACCTAAAAGATGCTATGCCACTTAACAAATCTAATGGTAATCAGTAGTGGTCTTACAAAATGTAGGCAGAATCAAAGGTGATATATATATATATATATATATATATATATATATATATATTAATGATCAGGAAGTGATCATGCCTTAGCAGTGGCAAAGAGAAGCCCTGCTGTTTCCCCAGCTGACAGAGATTTTATAAATACCAATTCAGTACTGGGATGCTGTTGGAATGCTAAAAACACGATGCGGAAAACTTCAGCATAGGAACAGGCTTTCTAGAATAAATCCCTCATTATTTTCTCTGTGGATAAAAAGCATTATTTCTTTATCAATATAATTATCATACATTGACTTGATAGAGAGCATTTTTTTAGAATCGATATAGAAGCAAGTATAAGTACCACTTTTTGTTGTAGGATGTTAGTAAATCAGAATATATAAAAATTAATTTCTTTGAGATCCTTAGTCACACTGGGAAATTCAAGTACTTGAAAATTACATAGTTGATACCATAACTGATAATGACTTGGTGGTTGGGATGTGATGAGGAGGGAGTACTGTGTTTTCCCTGGTGTATGGAATTGCATAGATAATATGTAGATCGATATTGGATCTCTATTCCTTTGTCTCTTTTAGTTCTCAGCACACTATGAAGAGGATTTCTACTTCTTTATAAAATATACAAACAATTCACCAATAGGTTGAACAACATGTAAAAATGCTTGAAACTTTCATGTTCTTCTAAGTGATGTCTCCTATATTCAGATGAAAAATCTTCCCAGAGAAATAATGTATAATCATATGCCAAACTGAAAAGTATGATCTAATATTTGAGGATCTGGAAATAGCTTTGGTGATTCTTCCAGTCTAAGACAAAAAATCCTATCATCTCCCATGCTATGGTAGGAATTGGTATACATCTCCCATCCTTCCCCAAGCCCATTCCTTTCCCTCTTAGGGATAATGGTGTATCAGAAGAATCATTCTCATTTATGTGTATTCAAATATGCAAACAGACATAAAAGACATTTAGAGTTTTTTTTTTTTCATTCCTGGGACAAAACCTATGAGATTTTTGCAGACTCCTTTTCCAAGTTGATTGAATTTTTTTCCTGATGTTTCAAAATTTCTAGCACAATCAGCTACATTCGTTTTTCTCTTTGCTCAGTTAATTCCCACTGATCTCAGATTATTCACCTCAAATATAATTTACTCAGAGCTTTCCCCACTTCCACCCTCAGCCCCTGCCTCTGTCACCTGTCCCACCATGATATGCTTCACGGAGCCAACTGCTTATGCTTCACCGCATCCATCAAAGTTCATCATACACATTTATGTGACAATCACTTGATGAATTAAATGACAGTTTTCACTCCTACCAGGATCATCCCCACTTCTATTTATCCTGGCATTCCCACTGTCTCTCTCCGCTTATCCCACCATAAGTATTTTAGTAAGCACTTATTAAATGAAGATGTTCGTGGGAAATATTAAATTAGACAGAATATCTCCTGTCATCAGAACTCTGTCTTGTCACAGTTGTAGACAACCCTACAAAGAAAAAGCTTCCAGTCTGTGCTTCAGGGGTTATCACATCAATCCACACTTTAATCTGTGACCATTTTAAGTGGGAAGAAAAGCAAAATAAATCATTGAACTGGATAATTAGAGCTATATTCATTAAGTAGAAACTGTACTTGAAAATTTGAATTTGGGGGATTTGGAGACAACTCAGGTGGGAAAAATCTTGTTATACAAGCATATGATCTGGGTTCAGATCCACAGAGCTCATATAAAAAGCTGACTGCCGAAGTACATTGATGGAGGAAGGTCATTGGCTAATAAAGAAACTGCCTTGGCCCATTTGATAGGCCAGCCTTTAGGTGGGTAGAGTAAACAGAACAGAATGCTGGGAGGAAAAGGAAGTGAGCTCAGACTTGATAGCTCTCCTCTCTGGGGCAGACGCAATGAAGATCTGACCCAGGATGGACATAGGCTAGAATCTTCCCGGTAAGCGCACCTCGGTGCTACATACATTAATAGAAATGGGCCAGGCAGTTTTTAAATGAATACAGTTTGTGTGTTGTTATTTGGGGGCATAAGCTAGCCAGGCAGCCGGGAGCCAGGTGGGAGGAATGCAGCCCACAGCTCGCTCTACAGTACATGTCTGTAATTCTAGCACAGTGAGGCAGGAAAAGGAAGATCTGTTGGGTTTACTGACTAGCAAATCTAGTCAACTCATGGAGCTCTAGGCTCAGGGGAATGTGACTGAAGAAGACATCCTCTGCCACCCTCTGTCCTCCATATGTACTCACCTACGTGAACACATACACAGATGATCTCAATTTTGACTAGTAGCAACATGCGGTACAGTATGCTCTAGCCATATTGTATGGCAGCAGTGAAACACACTTGCCACTGTACAATGACCTGGTTTCTCATCATGTTTGCAGGTGAGCTGTGTTAAACACATTCTCAAAAGACAACGTTTTTACCTAACCAAGGCTTGTTTGTTGTAAGTTGAGGATAGTTTGTACATAGAACAGGTCCACAAAGCAAATGTAGAAAGTGATGAATCAAAAACCGTAAGTTCTAGATGTACTTTTTCCTAACCTTGAAGCTATTTGTAAAGATTAGAAACATCCTCAAGCAAGGGAAGTATATGATGCCTTAGTTCTGAGCACAGATGATGTCTAGTCACACTATATTTCTCTACAGAAACAGGCTTCATGTTCAGTTTTCCAGTTGGAATATACATAACAATAACATGGAGTTATTTTTACATCAAAGGAATAATATATGGAATTGGTTTATGACTGAAGAAAGATGTGCACATTGAGCCATCTCTTTAAAATTCTTAGTTGTTGTTATTACTAAGTTTTCCAAGGTCAGCATGACAGAAAAAAAATCAGACCCAGGTTATTTGTATAACATAAAAAGTTATTTATCAACTATGCCAGTTTGGGGCAAAATATCCAAGACAGTCATATGTTGGGAGCGTGAAAGGGCAATTTGAAATGTTTAATGAAATAATGAAAGCTAACCAATGTTAAGGTTTCTTAGTTCCATCTATCAAGTAGGTGTTCGGTGTCTGGAGGCTGAGAAGGACAGAAACATGCCGGAGATGGTTCTTTTTGTGTCAGTTTTGAATGGAGACTTCCTTCAAAGTGTATGCTCTTACTAGGTCCAATAAGGCAACAAACCCTCCTTAATGCATCTCTAAAGCTTCAGTAAGTGAAAACAGTGCAAACAGAAGTGGAAAGAATTGATATAAAAGGTGCCAGTAGGGTGAACCCTTTTATCAAGTTCAATAGCTACAAACCAGCCTTTTTTCAGGGCCCGACCTAGAGTGAATGGGAGGCAATTTGAAAATTGGTACTGCAGTAAAAATACACTAAAGGATTACTTCAGCAATCCGTGTGATAAAGGAAGCTATGTAATGGCATTTGGCAGTGGACCTAGGACAAATCTCTAAGTAAACAAATGAAATCAAGACAAGAGAAGGCCATTAAGGAGACTGCATGCAAATGAAAAGTGGAATTGGAATTTTTTAAAAAACTGACCACATATACAAATATTTGTCCTTCATTTGTACCTCCTTGTCTTTGCAAGACATAGGTGATAGTAGTACTAGTAATTCAGGTGCATTGCCAATGTATCATTTTAAAGTTTGGGAATATATAAATATATATGTGTATGTGCATCTGTGTGTGTAATAGTGTGTGTAAGTATATATAATGTGTGTGTGCATATATGTTATCAAACAAGATTTTTTATATGTAGAAATCATGGTTTTAAAAACCGATTATATGTAAATTTTAAAAATAATTTTATATATGAAGGTACTCCCACAATTTGATGAATAGCTTCGAGTAAGTTGACACTGTAACAAAACCCATAGAAGCTATCCTAGAAGGAAACAGAAACCCGAGTCCTAGCAGCTCTCCCATCTTTTCAGCTTAAGTGTAGAAGTCAGAAGTGGTCCTGATGTGTAGAAGGATCTCCTTTTCTCTTTTAAACAGCCCATTGTTTGAGAATATCTGCTCGAGGCATTACACTCGGCCCATTTGTCACACCAGCTGTTTCTAAAACTATGTTCACAGTTGACACCCTTTTGGTGTCCTGCAAAATTGCTTTTGCCGAGGGCCTTTTCCCTATTTCCACCAGCTAAGGGGTAAAGATGTAAAAACAACATCTGCTGGGAGATCTTCCAGCCTGGGGATGGAAAGCAGTCATGCTTCAGGCTGGAAGGAGGGAACTCACCATCTCCTAAAGGGTTGAAGAGACTGTTGCCTTATTATGGATCTTTGTGCTCTGTGGAACAGAGATGATCCCTCCATGACATTTCCCGGGCATCCTCTCAAGGGAGAGAGAGGAGAAGGAGAAAGAACCAGAGGGGAGTGCAATGAAAACTTGAATGTGTTGAATGTGTGTATGTGTGAACTGTGTATGCACATGTGTCTGTGTGTGCAGTCCATATATCTACCTTAAGTTCCATTCCTCAGTAGTTACTCATCTTTCTTTTAAGAATATTTTTCATTGCTCTGGAGTTTATTGATTAGTCTGGCTGAGTAGTGGGCCTCAGAGATATACTTATCTTGCCTCCAAAGGCTGGGATTATAATGATATACCACCAGGACTGGTGTCTTCATATGATCTGTAGGGAATAAGATATCTCCATATTGTTGAGAGTATATAGATTTTAATTACGTATTTTCAGCTGCCTTCTTTTATACATATATTATGTTTAACAAGTAGGTGCACAGACGGGGTGTGGGCTGGCATTGAGAATATAGAGAACACCCAGAGAATGGGCCAAAGTCATATTCTTAAGTGTCTATTGAAGTCCACTCATACCCCACCTGTGTTTTCCTGTTTTCCAAGCACATACTTTTAATCTTTCTTGTAGTGGGTTCTTTACAGAATACCTTGTGCCCACTGCTGTGAGGTGACCACCTGGAGTATTGTGAGGTGACCACCTGGAGTATTGTGAGGTGACCACCTGGAGTATTCATGGACCATTTTTTACTTGATGAACAAGATCAACCATAGGGAACTTAGGCACTCCCAGCTACAATACATCTCTACATAGCATCAGCATTATTACCTTTGGGTTCTTATGTAAGCTTCGCTCGTAAGACATTACATCAGAATCTAACTTAAGGAAATGAAGGACTTATTTTATTTATGTTTCTGATCTGGCAGAGCTTCTGTGCATAAGTATTTATAAGATTTTCCTTCTTACATTCCAAATAGAGCTTATATTAAGAATAATACATTTCTTTTATTTCCAATTACATATATAACAATATTCTACATATATGCATTCTGGGGGATCAGTAATGAAATAAAATTACCCAATGGCCATCATATAGAGATGAACATTGTTAGGTTACTGGTGATATATATATATCCCATACCCAATTCAGGATTTGAAACAAATACACTGGAAACTTTATATGGTTTGTTATGAGGCTAAATAAAATGCCATATTTTCAATATTTAATAACTTTCATGAAGCCAAAGATTATTGTATAGATAATCCAAGTGACAGAAAGGGATAAAGATTGGATAATGTCTGTACAGACCGAGCAGTTGTTTTTGGTATAGTTCTCCCTTCTTACTAGATGTGGAGACCACACTATTTGACCTTGTCATGAACTAATATGGATGTTAGTTCAAATACAGGCTAATTTAGCTCTCTAAAGAAGCTTTTCATACCCTGTAAACAAAACTTGAGATTTAGCATACAGACTGATTTTTATAGGCGTGAATTATCTTTCCATGTGGTCTTAGGAGTTTCTACTTTTTGATTATACTTTTATTTCTACATCCATCTTGGCCTTCTCATAACATTTATACTAGAAGCTTTTGAAGCTTCCCATTCTATTTCATGACCATTGATTTTTTTTCCCTTAACTTATAAAGTCTTCTTAAGTTAAAATACAAAGTACTGCTGGGCGGTGTTGCTGCACACCTTTAATCCAAATAAATTGGGAGGCGGCGAGAAATGGATCTCTGAGAGTTCAAGGTCAGCCTGGTCTACCAAGTGAGTACCAGGACAGACTCCAAAGCTACAGAGAAACCTTGTCTCAAAGAAACCTAAATAAATAAATAATGCAAATGTACCACCATTTAGGATAGTTGATTACTAGGACATCAGGCAAATAAATAGTATTTTCTTAACAGCTCATAATAGAGCTTTTATGTAGGTCTTCAGTCTTCAAAATCTATTAAGTCTAGTGTGGCAACATAGAGAACATTAAAATCCACTTGTTTTCTCATTTTTTGGATGCTTATTTACCTGTTTGCAGTCTAACTTCACAGAAAAATAATCTGTGAGGCTAACAGAGTCACCAATGTTTATTTTTCTGGTTAAGAATGTGCTATAAATAATAACAAAATACTGCTGTTGTGAAAATCAATAGATTTTTTTGAGACAAGATTATGCTACGTTCCCTAGGTTAGCTTAGAATTTCATAGATTCTCCTGCCTCCCTCTCTGATAGCTAAAAAATATAGGCACACACCACATTATCAGGCTGAAAGACGCTGATATGGCCATCAAATTTACAGGGTAAATGACAAAAATTGGACTTGTCTCTAAGTTTGGTTTTATGGGTTGTCTCTCAAAATGTGCTGGTGGAAGCTTTGGCACAGCCTGGTTCTTGTTTGTATTTGAGCTTAGGCATACTGACCCTGTTTAACTAACCATCTGTGCTCTGTGTAGGATGGAAAGATTCCGATCCTGAGGAAGTGTGACTGGAAAACCGTTATCCAGTCTATTCCACAAGTGATTCCTGGCTCCACCAATTGCCTCAACAGTCACCTGTAACTTCTGAGTTTCTTTCGTGACCATTGGAGATGAGGATGTGATCTTTGAGTGGGTCAACTGCATCTTTTCTTGGGTACCAATGATGGCAGAAAGAAGGAATTGTCCCATATCCTCTATGTTATCTATCTGATTCCATCTCAGTTTAGAGTAAAGCTACTTGGCAGGGTTTCCTTGTCATTGCTTGTTTGTTTATCAGGAAAATTACTTGGATTATGAATTTACAACATTACAAACTAGTTCAATGACCGTGAGCAAATCAATTTATGTTTGTATAGCTCAAGGTTGTTACTTATACAAAAATCATTGCAATAAACCCAAAATTATCAAGTTAAAAATTTTTAAGTTATTGGTGGGCTTAACTTGATGCTCACTACTGCTAATTGATGCCTTATCAGGAAATATTACAAAGAGTAAATCCAAATTTATGAAGGGTTAAAAGAAAGAGAGAAAGAAATAGTAGTTTTGGAACCATTACTTGACCTTTTCTTCCTTGTTAGTTTTTGATCTTCAAAGTAAGGTAGCGTTTTAAAAGAAGAGTAATAGTTTTACATGTTTAATTTATATGCTATTACTTGAAGGCACAATTTCTTTATTAGAGTTTACAGTTCTGTACATTACATGATTTGGTTGTTTTAGCCAATTCTTCAACACTTAGATAAAATATTATTATAGAAACTATTTAAAGGAGGAATGACTTATTTTGGCTAATGGTTTAGGGCAGTGATTCTCAATTGTCTTAATGCTGTGGCCCTTTAATACTGTTCCTCATGTTGTGGTGACCCCCAACAATAATATTGCTTTCTTGCTACTTCATAGCTGCACTTTTGTTATTGCTGTGAAAACTGAGGCTATCTGAAATGTGAAATCTATGAAAGGTCATCAGACCCCCAATGGAGTCGCAGTCACCATATTGAGAACAGCTGATTTCGGGTGTTTCACTCCATGCTTGGCTCGATCTTTTGCTTTTAGCCAGCAGAGCAGAACTTGATGATGGGCAAAGCTGCTCACGTCTCGGCGGCCTGGGTGCACAGAGTGATTACAAAGGACTCAAACAAACCCACCCTCCGAAGGTGTACCTCCAATAAAATTCTTCCGCCCACTGAGCCCTATATTCTAATATGCCATTCACCTAGATATACATTAATAGACTCATTTTTTGGTGAAGTTAGTACACCTTATAACCAATTACCTCACAGTAGTACAGGTCATAGGGGACTAAGCCACAACATATGAGCATTCAAGGGGTATTTCATATTTAAACCACAATGTTGGTCTGCTTCATCAATTAGTCCTGACGATGGAGTTTACCTCCTTGCCTTGCAGGAAAAGCTATCAGGAAACACAAATCAAATCAATCACTTGGTAAAATGCAAGATTATTACAAAGTATAATGGGAGACAAATGACTTATTTTGGTCATCACTCTCAAGCCACCAATGAAAACCACCCTACCCTGACAGGGTGCTGACTTCTTTTAATCTCCTCAATGTCAGAGACTTATTAAAACATGAATTCCAAATTAGTTGATTTCAAAAACCAACTTCCATACCTTTATCTCTCTCTTCCTCTTCTTTTCCCTCTCCCTCTTTTTCCTTTGGAACCTTATAACTTTAGACACAAAACCAAAGGAAAGGTGGTGTTAATGGATAAGGTTCCTAATGTCATCTCTGAGTTTACTCACTTCCAACGTCAATCTCACAAACTCTCTAGGGGCTCAGATGTGTTAGAAACAGGTGGTGCGGTTGAAAATTTTCACATATGGGTTTTTCATGTTTCCTTCCCACTGCCACTGATCTCTAATTTTAAGGATACTAAAGACACTGGGCATTATTTTATAAAAGGATGGTTTTGAGCCTGGTATTTTTCTAATCTGCTCTTGACTAATCCGCTGTCAGGTGGTAGAAGGCATTATTCCCCTTGACACAGGGTTCCACTTTCAGTCCCACACTGTATAATACCTAACCTTGGACATCAAGAAGGCTACGATATAAATAAATGTTTTTGATGGCAAGGCAGCAAGAACTCCTGTCTATGTGCCCTCCTACTCATCACTGTCTGTGTTACTGAGACTGTTTTTTTTCTCTTTCTCACTGTTTCCATAAAACATACAAAGATACAAATCAAAGCAGGCAGGAAAAGTTCTCAGAACCTTGCAAATATTGCATCTCAGTCATGTAGACATTTTCAGCTCAATAGCCATGATCAAAGCCCAAGGAAGAATTACCAGAAGGTGACACAGAATGGGGGCTAAGTTCAGGAAGCTCCTGCAGAAGTCAGAAAGCAAGGGAAGAGTGTGGCTGGTATCCCTGCAGAAGCAGGAGATTCGAATCATGGCTCTACAAAAGGAAGAGTAACGTTTGACGACCTTACGAATAATGGAATAATCCAGGAACCATGTTGTAGACCTGAGATGATTGCATGTACAAAACAATGACAGCAACTGCCTTAAACATGACCTTCTAATGTCTAAGATTATCTTGTGAATTTTCATGCATGCAGTGGAAAACTTAACACATGTCTTTATGAATTCAATAGAAAGGGCACAATGTCTTACATAGTTTCAAAAATGTATTAAAACTATTAATGTTTGAACATGTTATCCATTTGGATAGTTTATGGGAAGTTACACGTTATTAAACTAATTCAACAAGAAGCAGAATAATTTAAATATATCAAGAATCAAGGCATAGGCCAAGAAAATTTTTTCTTCCTAAGTGTCCCACACTTCAGTTCTTGTACACTGAGTTTTTTCTCCCTGAAAAGAGATCTATATGATGAAAACAAACCCTACAAGTTCTCTTAACCCATCACATTTTTCTGGATGCAGCAATGTGGTCATTAGTACAAAGACGGCTACATGAGACATAGCCTCCTGTGTACTGTCTGTGGCTGGTTTTAAATTGTTAAAGCGATTGAGCCTATTAGTTTTTAGAGGTCATGTGAGCCACCCCCTCCCCACAAAAACTGGAATATCCACTCTCTGACTCTTTCCAGGTAAAACTTGGTGGCCATCTGCTCAGGGTGACTGATCTAATAAATCTGAACATTTGAGAAAATAGCACAACATTTCTCATTATATTTTGGTAAAGTAGGAAGGAAGATGAACTGCCTGATTTTAGAGCTGTCAAGAGTGCTTAGGAATCAGAAAGATTCTAAGGTAAAGACTACAACCTCTCAGATACCATGCTTAGTATTTCCTTTCTGAGTTCTATCATCTAAAACGATGTTTTAAGGGGCATAAACATTTGTGCAATTAAGAATATATACTTTATATATTTATACTTATGTTTACTAAACCTTGTGCTAAGAACTACCCTTCATAGACTCCTCACATCAGTCAGAACTGGTATCTATCATCTCAGTTTTCAACAAGACCAAAAAATGGGCGATAAGCTAAAAAACTCCAGGGCACAGGTTATCACGTAGAAGACATCAGAGGAAGGATCTTCACATAATTCTCTTATTAATCCCGATACTTGAATAATTTTGCCACATATACACCAGGGGATTTATGTATGGGCATGTGCATGCATGCACACACGTGTTTGTATGTGTGTGTGTATATACATGTGGAGGCCAGAAGTCAATTTCTGGTGTCTTCACTGAACACTTACTATATTAGTTTTTGAGTTTCTTACTACACCTGGAGCTCACTTATTTGGCTCAACGGGATGGGCAGGAAGCCCTAGATTTCATTTGTTTCTGCCTCCACTGCACTGAAATTACAGGAGGATGCTGCTGCTCCCAGTATCTTATGTACATAGAAGGGATTTGAACTTAGGTCCTCATGCTTTCACACAGGTACTTTACTTATTGAGCCATCTCTATACTGCAGGGTGGCTTACTTTATCTATTGTTATTTGGAAAACAAAACATAATTGAACAACGGCATAACCTATCATGCCCTAGGATACATCATAACTAACCCATTGGTCCTTATTTCCTGATCATGTAATATACTTATTACCCACTTTCAGTGTTCTCTGGAAGGCAACTACTTCGCAGGTAGTGGTTAATGTGCATGAGACAGCACAGCCCAGTGCCCAGTGTGTAGGCTCTAGAGATAGTTGCTAGGGGTTTGATTTCTACTTTTTCTACTTACTGTGTAACCTTGGCCATTTGTTCATTTTGTTTAGCCTTAACTCTGTCCACCTGGAGATGGTAATAATCATGTATCTTTCTGAAATTGCTGTGAGGACTGAGAATTTAAAATATAAGTCACCTAAGACTGCACTAAAGCATCACGGCAACAGTAAGTACTAAACAAATAACTCAGTGAGTAAAAGATCAAAACTGTAGGAATGGCACAACTGTAGCAGAGAGCCTCGACATCCCTTCAAGGGACGTTTCTTGGCTGTCACTGAAAGTTGACCACAGGCCAACTGACTCTCATATGAAATTAAGGCAACATTTTGTACTCTCAGAAACCCAATCAGAGAATCTGTCTTGTCAAATTAGAAGAACTAATAAGGCCCAGTTCTTTCTGTTTTTAATTCCCAGGTCTCTCACACTCGTTTGCAAAGCAATGCCTAACTATCTAACCATAAATGCTCTTTCTACAAGCTGCAGACCTTTTCTGCAATCCAATGATCTTGATACGGCTTTGAGTGTTAATAAGCTAGTTTACTCTATGAGAAGATGTGGAAGCAAAGGGCATTGGCGTATTTCATGGCTCGGATGATTAATTAACCTGCACTGACAGCTGCAACTAAAGAAAATTCATTATACTTTAAAAGTTACAAAATCTCAATTGGGTGATGGAATTGTATTGTGGATTATGATCACATGCTAAGAAGACTATCTCCTACAGACTTTTGAAGCTGGAGAAATAAAATGTGGAAGCCTAAGAAATATTCTGTCTGTAGTCAGCACAAGGGGACTATTGGGCAGTCCACTTTTGATTGTGTTGTGTGTACAGTCTCAAATGTCAACATACATGTGCAGATGTATGACACATGGAGGCCAGAGAACAACTTTTGTTGTCATTCTACCTACAGTAGGCGTTTTCGAATGTTTTGATGCAGGGTCTCTGATAGGTTTAGGGTTTGCTGATTAATCTAGCCTAGCTAGCCAGTAATTTAATGGGATCAGCCTGTCTCTCCCTCCCCAGCATCATCACCCTGGCCAGACTTTTTTTTTAATGACCTCTCCCAAGGTCCCCATGCTCCCAGTTTACTTAGGAGATCTTGTCTTTTTCTACTTCCAATGTACATTAGATCTATGTAATGACATAGTATTACGAGCACCATTGCCCAATTCTGAGTTTAATGCTGGTTTCTTAAATTCAGCCATTTTTGAAATATGCTATATGATATAAACCTAGAGACTAAACTCATATTCTTGTGCTTTCAAGACAGGCATTTTATTGTCTCCCCAGTCCTCATAACTAACTTTTGAAGATTCAAAATCAGTCAAAACAAACATCCTCATGAAGACATGGGCATAATTTTTGAGGTGCTTCTCTTCAAGATACAAGAAGCTGTTTTGTTTTACTACCTTTATTTTGCTATCATTACCATCACAGTGTACATACCTTTATTTATTTATTTATTTTGCATGTATACGACTAAGGTAAGGACTTTCTTGAGGCAACAGGGAAGCGGTACTCACACTAAGCTATACAAATCATCACACAAAAATTCTTCACAAATTCAAATTAGACTCTTAGCCCTGACACTTAAGAGCAGGTATGTGACCTTGGCAAAGGAAAACATCAGTTCTGACTTTCTCAAGTATAATGTGACCACAATGATTCCTATTATCATAATAACTTAAAATGAGGTTTAAGTAGAATACTCAGCCATACATTCAGAGAGTGGGCCGGTGTTATTTTAAAGCCAGCTTATGAGAGCTGACTGCTCCATTTTTAAAAGACCTTGAAAGATTGTCATTAAGTTATAGCCAATCCTCAAAGTTACAATAGACACATTTAAATTTAAGAAATTTAAATATGCCATTAAAGACAATAAAAAGTTAAAACCTAGAAAAACTATATTGGGCTCTGTGGGAGTGTATGTGCATGTGCACTGATAATTTATTGTGTGTGGCTCTGTGGCTGTGCAAATGCTGTGGTGTATAAGAATGATGTCAGAGGACTTGGTTCTCTCCTTCTACTATGTGGATCCCAGGGACTGAGTTCAGGTAGACAGTCTTGATAGAGAGACTACTGAGTCATTTTGCCACCCGAGTTTTAAAACACTGGCAGCAAACAGTTGTACTTGGCATATAATCAATTATGTTCCCTCCTCTCCCTCCATCCCCCCTTGTTTTCTTCCTTTCTACTTTTATCTTTCCCTCCCTCTATCTTCTACATTCTCTGTCTCCCTCCCATCTTTCATCTGTGATTTCTGTTTAGCTTCTCAGAGGCTATTCAAATTGTTTTCTGTTCTATTAAACTTAGAAAAAATAATTAGTTTTTTTTTAATCTGTCAGTATCATCTCATCATAAACCACATGGCTTCATTTATTTTTTTCTTCTTCAGACCCAAACCAGTCTTTTCATTGTATGACAATGTTTTATCGAAACCAATAGCTACTACCCATTTTATACGGATATAACATTCCTTCATTCAATCATTAAGAGAAAAGAAAAGGTGTTTTTCACATAATACAATTTCATACTTCCCACATCAAAGCTTAAATCTTTTGAATTAATGCTTCAAGTTGCCTGGAAAGACATAGAGCATTGTTCAGCCACTGCACAGTGAACAGGGCACTTTCTACTACATCTGTCTCAAGGAATATAGACTGTCCTCAGAAATGGAGCTATTGTACCTGTCATATTGTTTAAAATGGTAAAATAAAGGATTTGGGGCCACGTCAAGATGTTGGCTCTTTAATGCTTCCGTGAATTAAAAAAATAAGATAAAAATAATCATTTGATTTAGAAAGTTCAAAAGATAATCTTACCTCATAATATACATGGGAGAACCAGTAGGCTGAAAGAGCTTGGCTTCCCTCATCCGTAGACCTCTTGTTGAACATATTTTTAATTTATGATAAAGTATATAAGCAAAACATGTTTTAGGATAGAATACATGTAGATTTCCACAAATGCCTCACCAAGTTAGGGGCAGGCTCTGCTCTGTGCAGCAGAAATGAGGATGCTCTTTCTTAGCATTCCCCAAAACAATCTTCTCTTTTGTCTGCCTCTGAAGAAAAGGTTCTAATTAGAAGGTGGATGACCTATGGAAAAACCTCTTGGGAAATTAGCACTTCCTTCAAGACCCTTAAGCAATAAGCTAATTTAATCATGTCAAAGAAAGCAACAAGGGTTTCTTATTGTTGTTTGAAGATTTATAGTGGTTTACCACTGTAAGTTTCCGTTTTCTGCTTTTAGTCAAGAAAAATGCAACTTATGTCTTTGAGGTGCAAACCAAACCATCCATACAATTCAAATGAAACTTGGTTTTGCTTCTTTGTGAAGTTCTTTAGGGGTGAGGTTAGCAGCAGAGACAACAGAGGAGTGAGAACTAAAGGTAGAGGACTTCAAATCACATATTACAAACAGAGAACAGAATCACAGAACGACACCTTGACAGTAGACTTGTAGACAAGATGGCCAGACAAAAGACACATGCTTGACTGCTATGCCAAGGAAAGAAGATACCAGAAACAAAACCATACAGAGATGCTGGCAGAGCAGCTCTTAAGGCTGCAGGGGCCCCATAGAAATAAACACAAAAATGAGAACCCATGACGTTGCAACTGCAAAGGAAAGTTATCCCAACTCAGACATGGAACTCGCTGGGTTAGCTGGGATGTGATACTTGGATGAAACACAAGATGGTATCATAACAGCTCATGCACTGGCGATGGAGGCCACAGTTAGTTGAGTACTACAGAACTGCCACAGCATGCCACACGATGATCGCCGGCTTGCCCAGAAATAAAAGATAAAACACATATCCTGCGTCTGCAATAAAATTCTTTTTATGCCATCTGAAATTTGTGGGAAAGGAAATGTTTTTGTTTATAATTTCTGCATGGGTTTCTTTTTAGTTGTTATCCCTGGCTCCTTGTGTGTCTTTTTAATCAAAGATTCAATAATGGGAATAGTGAAGGCAGGTGGTCTGTGCAGATACAAGGAGAAATTAAAACGGGGAACGAAGGAAATCAAAAGGGAACTATGGATAGAAGGAGGGAAAGGAAACATAATATTTCATTCTTTGGTACACAACTTTCTTGGATTTTGTTGAGAGTTGCTTTGCTTTTAGAAAAATACTGGAGGGATGTACTGAAGGGGGAGTCAACCCAGGGATGGCAAGAAAAGATTTTGTTGCCTTTTTGGTTTTGATATCTAAATATTTCTCAGTATTTACAAATAATGATTGCAATGCTTATAATTACTCATAAAAGTATAGCAATGAGTTAAAAATAGCCATAATGGTCAAATGCTAAATATGAATTAAAACAAAATAAATTGAACCACCAAAAATTCATGCGGCACAAGATGAGGTGAAACGACAGAAAATGTTTTTTGAAATATACAAGATACGTATCTATCTATATGTATACACGGGGATGTGCATATATAGATAGATACATCTGTATAATATTTTTCTTTCCACCCTTCCCAAGGATAACTGAATAATGAAATTACCATTATAATTAGGATGAAGAAAACCAAAGCTAAATAAAAATTTGCATGCTTGGTTCATCAAGTTAAAACCGTATCATGCATGTCTATGTTGGCTGATGCAGGTTAAAAGTGATGGCGTGAATTTCTGTGTAACCACACGACTGATGGCAGGGTCAGTTAATCTCCATTTACATTAGCCTGACATCATTTAGACTATGATTACATATACATGGAATAACAAGCACTTTGGTATAAACGCACGGCATTTATAAATATACATGCACTGTGTGCATGTACTTATTTTTTATGGGAGAAAAATAATACAGAACATAAACCGAATGAAAGGAAACCCACGAAACTTTTCCTTTAGAACCAAACCCTTCATTTTGTAAATTATACATCTGAAAGAGGATTTGCTTAATGATTCCAGCAAGCTCTTTCCTTAGCTTCCACTTGCATGGTGGCATTTGAAATCAGGAAGTTCTTGATTTGGGCACGAAATTCTCTCTTTATCATGGGCACCTATATTCTGACTTTCAGATATGCACCGGTTCTTGATCATCTTGCAGAAATATACCTCAAATTAAAGTTTAGCATTGAGTAGCACAGTGATGATTAATGTTAAGTTCTATGTCTCCAAGCTAAGCTATGAGTGGGTGCTCCTGGGAGTGAATTCAGTGAGAGCTGGAGGGGTGTACACAATTCATAGTGTCAGAGAACTCGCCCCCAAATGTGGATAATATCCTCATCATTTCTGCTCATTGCCCACATGGTTTCTTGGCTTCCTTCTTTGTTTTCTATTAGTCTCCTTGTTACCATGTTTGTCTTCACTAATAAACTGTGAACTCCTGGGTGGTATCTGGTGTCAGCCTTGTTTTCTCAGCACCTTTTCTGGTGTCTACTCAGAAAGGATCATGAAAATGTTACATATATAAATGATTTGTCAACCTTTAAATAGAATTACACTCACTGATCTTATGTTTATATTGACATCTTCAACACTCCCTAAACTCTTAAGTAATGGAGTTAAATTCACATTCATTTTTAATTTGCAGTTGTTATAAGATATATTTATGGGATGGAATCCTTAATAGAAATCAATGCACAGATGATATTTATGTGTTTTATCTAAGAGCTATTGCTTACTTATCATTCAGTAATCATTTCTATCTCTTTATTTTTTAAAATTTGTATTCTTCAAACTTGCAAAAATTATAAAATTAATTTTTATTAAAAAGATTATAGTTATTACATTTAAAGCTCAATGACCAACATATTTATGCTTTTATCCTCCATTGGGACTGGATGCTATTGTTCTTCACATTTTGTTAGGAATGGTCTTAACCTTTCAGCTATATTTTCTCTTATGTTCCAGGAAATAAAACCTCTAATGATGTGTAGAGTTTGGAACAACTGAGTATCAGGCTTTCTAATTATAAATACTTCACAGAGGTATTTCAAACCATATAAGATGAAGACCCTTAAACTTAAGTCAGTCAGAAAGGGTAACTATAGTAGGCTATTGGTGTTATGCTAAGCTTCATCTTTATTTAATCTGGTTTGAGTTTGACATGGGCTGAAAAAGAGAGTTGAGGAAACTAGGCCACGAACTACAAACCCAGAAATGTTAGATTGGAGGAGCAAAAGATACAGAGTTGAGATTCAGTTTGGGAACAGAAATCTGTCACCTTGCACCATCATCCATTTCAATATTCTCCTCAGTCTAAACTCTGGGAAAGCAGTTTTTGAGAGACTGATGGATGGATGCATGGTTGGATGTTTCCTCTCAGCCTCCTGGCCTCTGGTGGAAGTGTCAAATGGGGGTTGATCAGGTGACATTTAACAAAAGCAAAGGTGAAGAAATCAGTTAATTGATAATGAGAGAAACAAACGTCTTGATAACGGCAGAGGGATCAAGCCAAGGAGATCTCTCGTCTGATGTTGTGTCTGTTATTTTGAGGAGCAACAGTGAAGAAAGAAAAGGAAGAGTTGGAAAGCCATTTCCATGAAATTCTGAGTGTCAGAACCCACGCTCAGATTTTTATTACAAATGAATATTCATTAAAGGTCTTAATTGCTTTTTGACTCCCATGATCCATGAAGGCTCTCATCTCCTTGTAATGATTTGAATCCTGCGCTCCTTGCCTCAACACAACTGTAGTCCTGGAGAATGGGGTTTGTGGGCAAAGTCAGAAACAGCAAAAAAATAAATACTGACCTTTGCAGACAATATATCAGCATTTACACCTTAGGGTTTAAAATCCTGATTCTCACATTTAGGCAGATGACAATTATTAATTTTTTTTCTGCAATTTTTTGGGTTTCTTTGTGTAGCTCTAGCTGTCCTGGAACTTTCTGTGTAGACAAGGCTGGCCTTGAATTCAAAGAGATCTGCCTTCCTCTGCCTTGCATGCTGGGATGAAAGGAATTTACCTCACTCTAATATTTTAGTTTTCAAATGCTCAGTTTTGAGTATTTGAAATTCTGAAAATTGCAATCATAACATGGCTCAAGAAAGGACTTAATTCTCAAGGCAGGGAGTTCAGGGATGAGACTGTCAGGGAAAATAGAAATAAATCTTTTGAAATGTAGAACTTGTTATGCTGATATTATTTTTTTTCAAAGTCATGAAATAAAAACAAAATCAACACAGTTTTTTTTAACTACTTAAGTGGGGGTAAAGTTTTAGAACTAGTGAAAGAATTCTTCAGCTTTAATTTAAGAGTATTACATATATTGAAAGTAAACCTAATTCATTCAAAAACTTTAATGGGGCTTTTCAATTTATATTATTTTTTCTCGTGGCATAGGATATATTGTACTTTTTTTTTAAAAAAAAAATCATTTCCATTGAGTTTGCAATTTTAAAATATTGTCAATCTAGTTCCAAAACCTTATAAGTTGTATTTAAACATTTTATGACTAAATTATACCAAGCTACAGTGGCCAAATGCCAAGGTGGGTTCAGAGTATGAAAAGAATTGTGTAAATCTCACTTCAAACTGCAAGCATAAAAATCCCTTTCAAATTAGAAGAATCCCTGTATTTGAAACTTAAAGCCGTCATGAAATTCAGTTGGTAAATTATGTTTTAAACTGCACAAATGTTTGAAATGTGAGAGTCTCGAATGGATCTAAAGAAACCAGAGAATGATCTTTACAAATCTTTGAAATAAAGGAGGTAGAAAATAATAACCCTGTTATAAAGGATGAGAAGAAAAGGGCTTGTTAAGGATGAGAGAGCAAGGACTGGGCAGTGTACTTCTATCAAGTTTTGGGCCTGAGAAAAGGAAAAGTTTTAGAAACTGAGGTGGTAAACTGGTGTGTCTAAACTCAGAGTTTTTATTTCAATGTCCACGTAGAATTGCAGGTGATGTGATGTTAATGTCACCGTTACGAACTGTTGCACAAGTAGTGGATGATTTCTCCCTTTGAATTTCAAATCCAGCCCTAGAAACTGATAGTACTTATGATTTTAATTTCCATTGTCTTTGAAAGTGAGAAATCTCTGGATCTCATTCTAAGGCAGTACACAAGAAGGACTGAGACCTCAAAGCATGTAGCTCCATCAGCTCAATTACCTCTTCTGTCCCTGGGTCACTAGAAACAACTATTTTTATTGTATACAAAATATGCCTCTGACATATTCCTTTGCATACCCACGTCACTCACCAGCAATTAGAAATAAAATTAGAAGGAAGAAATGTTTATCCTTCAAACATGGTGAGCCACATTATTATTCAGGCTCAGTAATAGCTTCTACTAAGCAGCTCACTTAGCTCTTACAGAGGCAGAACTCTGTCCTCTACTTTATTAGTGTATCTTTGCCATATTCTCTTGAAGATTACAATACTTTAAAAATCTTATATAACCTCTTGTATCCATATTATTCAAAATATGTTGTCAATGAATTTCCTTCCTCTGAATTGAAATCAAAGAAAACATATAGGTGATCACGAAAAAGCAAGCAAACTCAGTTTGGGGACATTCAAGTTGGGCTGTTAAAATTCAACATCAAAAGCCAGTAACTATTATCAGCCTGACGATCTATGGGCCTCATAGTTTTGAGACAGGAAAAGTCCTTTACCTTGGAGCTATGGAGATCAAGGGAGCTATGGAGATGATTTTTGAGAGGGCATAATTGGGGGGGGGGGAAACTGAAAAATAATTCAAAATGGCCATGCTTTTATATTTAATGAGTTAAAATGAAGAGATTTGATAAATATTGAACTGGATGCAGTTATCACTACTTAGAAATAGAGAAGAGTAGAGAGAGAATAATCAGATGATCCTAATTAAAGTCTAGATATCTTAAACTAATCATCAGAAAACATTCTAATTGGGTATATACTGTACATATATTAAGTTCTTAGCACCTAACAAACACCAAAATATACAGGTGCCCTCGAACAAACGTGTGGTACTACGTTAGACTGGAGAACTGGTGTATGTAGCAAGGCTTATTGCTCTATTTAAAACAGCTCACCTTGGAACAGAACTAGATCAGAAAGGACTGGAGGATAGTGATGCATCATGTTGTGCCTAAGTGGTCAGGATTATTGAGTGAGTAAATTAAATAAATAGATTCATTTTTAAGTAAAACCTTGGTGCCAAATTTATTTCCAAATCACTTGAAGAAAATCTGATGAACAAGGTCACATTAACGTTCCTTCCATACAGCTAAAGTCCCTAAAGAACAGATCATATTATAGAATGGTAAGGTCAAATTATGGCTGTATAGCTTTAAGATACTAAGGGCAGAATGCCACAGAACTTCCTGAATCCAGAGCCACTTGCAAGAAACCAAGCAGTCAGCATTTACCAAAATCAGAACTGTTCTTAATTATTTTGGGGTAAGAAATTGACGTTTTAAATCTTTTGATATATTACTTTTCTCGGTAATTATAAATTTCTCTACAATTGAAAAGAGAAAAGATATAATGGCTTGTTTTTTTTTTTAAAAGAAAAGTCAAAAAAAAATAAGGCAACCCAAGGATCAAATGGAAATTTTATCTATTTCTTTTAGCCTCTGTAGAAATAAGATGAGGCTTTTCCTTTTATTAAACATACACAGAAATTCGATGATATCTGTTCTCTATTATATACACATAAATGTTTAACTTACAGTAGATCTAAAAACAGATAACTTGGGAAAGTTGAGAGGAGAGAATCGGGGATGTCAGTTACCTGTTGGACACTCTATCATATATAGTTCACTATACAGGAATACCAGAAAATAGCAAAATGTATCTGCGTCCAAATGGGGAACACACTGAGACTCCCATGCCAAAGTCAGATTAACTTCAGCAGTCGATACATTTTGAAGCATCCCAGATGTTGACATGGCATAGTTTGGTACTAATTTTGTGTTTCTTATACTCTATCACTTCACGAGTTCTCTAGACATTTAATGAACAAAATTAGTATAAATTAATACCATGTTAGCTGCTGTTAAAATCTCATGGAAAATAATTTGGGTTACTTATTTATTTATGCCACTCATAATCAAAACAAGTCTTGTGACTCATATGATACCCACCAATCTTTTGGCCTCCATGCTAGGTTTATGGTTTAAAACCAAAAATGCTCATTCAAATGTAAGCTTTAGATGCTCTTTGCCCCTGTCAATCTCATAGTTGCCATTGACAACTGAATATTTGTAGTAGTGATTCCAGTGCATAACCTGAGCAGGCAGCTGTGCAAAGTTAGGATACATATTGTATATTTTTCTAAGTATCAGAGACTTAAATTTACCTAAGCTTAATTGCTCTTTCCATGGGATTTGATGCTTTTGCTGGTAAATTAATATTTATATATGTATGCATATACATATATAGATATAGGAAATACATATACATTAACACACAGTACTATAGATAAAGCACATGTATAATCACATATATGTATGTATCGGGTTTTTGCAAATGAAAAAAGAAGCAAGCATAACAAGACTGACCTGACCTACCTGTACTTGGTTCACACTCGACAAAGTCTTCGTCATCACTTGAACATTCAGCAGATGAAACAAGGTCATCTGATGTTGGCTATTGATGTTAACAGAGCAGGGAGGGATGGAGGGAAGAGAGAAAACAGAGGGAGGTAAGGAAACTGGTAGGTAAGTACATTACATCTTTTCTATTGCTCCCCCCCCATCGCTACAGGTTTTTCTCTGGTGAGAATTGTCTGTATGGGTCTCCTACAAAGGTGCAGCTACTTTGAGGCTGCAGAGATTCAAGGCTGTCCACTTTGATTTCTGGACGAGGAGGAAGAAGGAAAGGAATTGCGTAGAATGGCATTGGAAGGGCCCAGCCAACAGTACACTCTCCGTACTTTGAGAGAGATTAAGTTCATATGGCACATGGTTTCATGTGCGCTGTTGGGGGGCTGCGGAACTATAGGCAGTATTATTAATGAACACTATGGGATGCTTTTCATTCAGTACAGCATAATAGCTTCTCTGGCTTGCAGCAGTTCCTCCTCATAATTGCTGCAATTAGCTGAATTAGTAACGTGGATCAGCGGAGTGATACTGCACAAGCTCCTGGACATGGGTAAGGCTCTTGCTGAAGAGAGCAGAACAAATTCCCACCATAACACTAGTTCAACATAAATCCATTTATTTTTTTAACCATGCAAAAACTTCCCAGTGCTATGGAAATTGTTAGAAGAAAACCACAGGACTGTGAACATTGGCAGTAAAGTGGACCCTTGGCACACAGTAGGTGAGAATAAGTAATTTTTATAACACAAATTATAAGTGTTACAAATACTAGTGAAAGACTAATGAAGGATTAAATGACTTATACAGTAAACCCCAAACAGATTTTGGTTATTATATATAGAAATACCCGGTGGATTGTAGGTTTTTAATAAATGCCCATTTCTTTTCTTAATGTCAGTAACATTAACTGAGTTTCTGATTTTATTATTCCCAACCCACTGAAGTCTGGATCCATATTCAAGAAGAAAAGGTCATAAAGAAATGTTTTCTTTGCCTTTTGAACAAGTATTATAAGCCAGTTGCTAGTTGCTATGACTGATGTGTAGGCATTCTTTTATTTTTCCTTGGAGACAGGGTTTCTCTGTGTAGCTTTGGAGTCTATTCTGGAAAGTACTCTACAGACCAGGCTGGCCTTGAACACACAGAGATCCACCTGCCCCTGCTTCCGGAGCACTGGGATTAAAGGCGTGCACCATCCACTCCTAGCTAGACATAACTGCCCTACCCTTCCACTGAGACATACAAGAGATGTAATTTCTCAGCTGATTTGCTGAGAGACACACATCGTGTCAGAAACAAAGTGATGATTTCTAAGACACATTACCACTATATTTGTGGCTATATATCACAGCCTTTCTATGCCCTGTCTTCTAGAGAAGATAGGTTGAGCTGTGATCCCCTCATACTTTAGGACTGGACTTCATTTGAATATTAAGCCTTAATGAAATCATTAGGATGACCCTCAATACAGTTGGATCAGTGTCTCTCTGAAAAGAAGAAATTGTGGCACAGATAAAGAAAGGGAGGAGTCTACGTAGAAATTCAGAACAGAGGTGAGCATCTACATGTCAGGGAGAGAGTTCACAGGGGAGCAACTTTGCTGACACTGTGGCTTCAGACTGCCAGCCTTCAGAATTCTGCGGGAATATGTTTCTATGGTGTGAGCCCCCCCCCCCCCCCCCAGTCTATGGTACTTTGTTACCATAGCAGACATGCTCACATGACAATTCAGATTTCCAAAGTGTACCCTCTTTTTAAGTACTCCCATCAAATGAAGAATGACCAGAAATAGAACAAAAGAACAGCAGTGGAAAGAACACGTCGGGTAATTCAGCTCACTTTCCAACACTACAGATCCCTCTTCTAGCGCTGAGAGGAGCAGACTCTGTCCGTGCTCCGTCTGAAAGTTAGAAGATGAGCAATCTGAGAAGAGCCCCTCCGTAAGTCTGTGCTACTAAACTAGCCTGTGCCCGCAGCTGTATCCAGGTGAACTATTCCTTGTGCCAGAAAAATTATACTCCCTTAATACATGTTCCTCAAAGTGCTAATGTAATTCTACTTCCCACAATGTAGGGAAGGGGGTTGCTGAGGGGTTATGTGTAAACAGACAAAGCAATTAGCTGAAGCCAGGGTGGTATGCTTCACTAATACAGCTGGATAGAGACTCAGGACTGATATGCGGAGAGGAAAACTATGGGCTTCTGTCTCAACAATTCAGTGCCCTCCCTTCGAGTACATGCTGTGTGTGGTGCATGTTTTCATAACTACAATTATCTTCCACAAATATCTTCCTTATGACACTGAGGACACTCAAAACTCACATGAAGAAATAGATACCTGGACTATCAAGACGCCTGGCTGTTAAGCATTTACTGTCAGTTCTAGTCAGGCTTCATATTAAGTGGTTAACATGCAAAACTCTTTTAGGACTCACAGGAATCAAGGGAACTGACATTTGTGGTGACATCTGTTGTTTCCACCCACCGTCCACATCCCTCAGACAATAATGCTACGGTAGGAGATGTTTCTACTTGCACACTTATCTGGGAATATTCACCAAGGTTCCTTCCATGTTGCTCAGTTTTTTTTTTCTTTTTTTTTTTAATGTGACTTTCACAGAGACTCTTGTTGTTTGAAAGACAAATGTTCCCCTATAGGTTCACATATTTGATGTTTTGGCCTCCGCTGCTGACACTGTTTGGGGAAGTGTATTGAACTTTTAAGAGGCGGAACCTTATTAGTGAAAAAGCAGCTGCAGCAGGCTTTGAGGTTTTATAACCTGCCCCTTCTCACTTCCTGCTTTCTCCCTGCTTCCTGAGCGCAGATAAAATGTGGTCACCCAGCTTCCTGCTATGGCTACCATGCCTTTTCTGCACTCTTGTCCTCTGTAACTGTAAGCCAAAAAGAACCTCTCTGTTCTTTAAATTCATTAGGTTGTGGTATTTCATCAGAGTAACTGAAAAATAACTAATACAATGACTCTTAACCGTACTTTCCAAGGGCTAAGCATGAGGTACTCATAACCTGCCTGTATGTGCTAATTCTACCATTGTTTATGATATTCCAAGAAAAATGAAATAGTTATAACTCCACAACGTAAGTAGTTTTGATAGTAGCAGGCTACTCATTTTTGTATCCCTTATATATGATTATGTAAGATGATTTCTTTACTCATTCATCACTCATTGATGAGTTCATTTGTTACTTTCGGTATTGTCACAAATGTATGAAGGAGGCACAGTGACAGTGACGAAGGAATAAGTGAGGGATAAAGTGGCTCTTCCGCTCTGGGAAGTCAGTCTCTGATGGGACAGTCAAGTACACAGGCAGACTCAACAGGGTAAATGGAATGTTGTGACAAGAGTTAGCAGGAGTCAGCGAGGGAGCAAGTGGCAGGAGACTAGATGTGTCTTTCAGACAGAAAGGAAGGAGAAACAAGCCCTCAGGGACAGATAGGAAAGGAGCAGTACAAATCCAGGATTGGAGGCTGGAGAAAGAGAATAGCATTTCATGTAAAATAAATAGTATTTGCTAAGGGTCACTAGTATGAAATACCTGCATTTATTTCCACATCTACCGGTAGTAGAGGAAGAAAAGATAATAGCAACTTGAATGATCATCTTTGCACGGGAACCTCATCTAACAAGCATGGATTTAATACCCTGCCTCATCAGATTCCTTCTTTCTCCTCCCTACACCTCATCAGTATCCCTCATGACATCCTTTTGGGAGTTGAGTGACATGATTTTGCAATGTGGTCCCGGAAAATGACAGCCACAGCTCTGCTGGTGTAGATTACCTATTTCCCTTTCTCTAAAGGAGTAAACTGTTCCTTTGCTTTTATATATTCACCATGTTCTATATCAAAAATAGCAATTACTATTATTCTATTTTAAAATATATATTTCATATGTTTAATCCACCTGTTGGAGGTATTCACTTCTGTACTAAGTTTCATAAAACTAAAGATATGTATTGTTAATAACTTTCAATAAAATATATCTGTGGCAAGTACATCTTTATTCCTATCCTGGATACACACACACACACACACACACACACACACACACACATATATATATTCAATGATTATTAAAGTTACCCTAGAATAAAATTGGGATTGAAGAAAGCTCAAAACTCTTGCCAGGTAAATTTATAGATGTGTTTACCTTCCAATTCCCTCAGTTTCACAAACCTGACTTTTCATTTTACTTCCGTGAGTTATTGTTTCTATAATCACCCCTGCCTAATTATTTATTCTTCAAGGCTCTACTCTACCTCAGCATCAGGACATATTTACACCATTAGCTCTTATCATCCACTGTTTGTGAGATGGAGACGTGTCTAATATTATAATCACAATGATTCATGTCAGTGTCACCATGTCCCCTCTCCTGACCAGCTGTCCCTTTTGACTTGAAATTCTAACCTTTAGCTCTTCATCTTACACCAGCACTAGGCTAATCGTTTAGGGGAAAGCCAATTTTCTCCTCCCAACTCCTTGGAAGCATGATTATCTGACTGAGATTAAGAGTAGTATAAAATAAGTCCTACCACAGAACAGCTTTATGAAATTATAAATAACTCACTCAAGAATGATTTCGCCATTCTTCCAGTGAAAAAGGAAAAGAGAAAGGTCCATAACTATCCCAAAGTTCCACAGAAAACAGCCATATATCTTAGCAGCTGCTCCATGCTAAACAGAATTTAATTCTTTCAAATGCCCGTGGCTTGAGCATTTTCCCCTCCATCCTTCTATTACAAGAGTAAGAATTGGAGTTTGAAGTTTCTCATGGCTGGAAGGGGAGGGTCTATATACCTCCGTTAAGAATGTACATTGTGTATTTAAGTAAAGGACACTGGAGTGAATCTTCAGTTACCAACAGCCTAGTGAGTCTAGGCAAACAATGACCTCAAGTGAGATTATAAGTTTGAACACTTTGTGTTTAGAGGGAAACATTGTATTCAATAAATTTTTGCCATTATGTACCTTGTCTTTGATCAATGTCAACACACACACACACACACACACACACACACACACACACACACGATAAATTCAAGACCCACCTCCATCAAGTTGATGTGGTATAATAACCAGGCTAGCTGAATATGAAACAGCAAAATTTAATGAAGGGACAGCTTACAACACCAGGGATTGAGCAATGGGCAGGAAATACAAAAGGGCCCGTGCTCACACCTGCCAGATTTATACGTAAACATTAGCCTGAGGCGAACACGCCCCCCATTGGGTTGGACTTCCCCTATACACACACACACACACACACATACACACATCCCTAAACGAATTTTTATGTTAAATCATAGATTTTTTAAAAAAAAATCACAGAACTTGGGAAGCTACAAGTTATTACTTTTATTACCTCTTCTCATTTACTTTCATCATTCCAGCAAACTCAAGCCTACTAAAGAAACAAGGTCAGAGCACAGAAAGATGGATGAATGCACTACCTATCCTCTCATTATATTCTGATGGAGCACACGCTTGCTCTGTGCCATCATCCTCAATAGAACGGGCAGCAAGATGGATGAATGCAGTACCTACCCTCTCACTGTATTCTGATCGAGCATGCTCTGTGCAGTCATCCTCAATAGAAAGGGCTGACATTTTTATGGCAAAATGAAACATAAATAATTTTAGCTTGCCATACTCGGAAAGGGAGCGTGGGAGCATAGCATGGGGCAGGCATAAATAATGGCACTCAAGTGATAATGTTGCAGTCTGGTGAAGAGGCTACCTCAGGTGACCCTCATGTTTTTTCCCTCTGTCTACCTAAGTTTCTGAACTGCAACAATGTACTGTGAATTTTCACTCTCTTTGCCATGCTCTTGGGATTTTCAATACATCACATCCTTTATTCTTTCTGCCCACCCAAGCTAATAAATTGCCAAGTAAGATATGACCAGACGCACATCTTGGTTTATGTACATGTGCAACAGGAAAAAACTTTAAGGAGACTCTTCCTGGCTTAAATCACTACATTCAATCTAAATTATTCTCCTCACTCAGAGAGCTGGGTTAAAAGCTCAATGTGGTATTGCTGGGTCCAGGGTTAGGTTGATAAAACCGGACTCGCTGAACATATCGGACAATGAGGACTACTGAGAACTCAAGAACAATGGCACTGGGTTTCTGATCCTACTGCACGTACTGGCTTTGTGGGAGCCTAGACAGTTTGGATGCTCACCTTACTAGACCTGGATGGAGGTGGGTGGTCCTTGGACTTCCCACAGGGCAGGGAACCCTGATTGCTGTTTGGGCTGACGAGGGAGGGGGACATGATTGGGGGAGGGGGAGGGAAATGGGAGGCAGTGGCGGGGAAGAGACAGAAATCTTTAATAAATAAATAAATTAAAAAAAACTCAATGTGGTCTGGATAGGTGATTTTATATATGTTTGCATTTCCGTACTTTATCATTCATTTCTTCCACAAATATTTATTAATTGTTTATGATATGATATGGCAATTACTGTGCTGGGCATTGCCCAGGCTCGGTCTTAGTCCTCATGGGCTTTACAAACTGTTGAACTTAAGCTAGAAAAAATAAACTCCACCGATGGGTTGCAGCCCTATGAGAGTGATGTTAAAACTTTACAATTAATATAGAAGACTACCTGTAAATAAGATTTCTTTAAAAACAAGCAGACTATACAGGAATTCAAGAAAATTCTGCTTCCCTAAAAATTGTTCCCACCTTCATTTTTCTTCTTTTCTATAATGCATACACTGGTCTGGGATAAAGAATGGCATGACTTGTAATAACTTTTGCTAACGAATTAGCCTTTGAGGAAATCCCTTTGCAGATTGCAGATTTAATTAATGGCAGACACACCAAGCAGAGCTGAGCTATATATTGTGCTAAAGATTTGGGTTTTTTTTTTTTTTTTTTTTTGTGCTGTGATCACGGTTTTAGGAGATGGTATGAGTAAGTATGGCTTGCTGTTTTGTTTTCTTTGTCTCTCCACTTTCAAGATTTCTCTTCCATCTGTTCAAAGAGGAAGGGTAGATCAAGAGAGGGGGAAGGGAAGAAGAAGAGAGTGGGTGGACATTAATCTATCTGTTGTCTGAGGCAGCCTGACAGAGGGAAGAGTATTGAACCACAGAAGATTAACCAAGCTTCAATGTACCCTCCCAAAAGCAGGAGGAATGCTTATGCTACGTGGTGTTGCACTGATAAGCAAATCCCTCTAAATCCTTTCAATTTATTTCTTGGCCTGGAGAAATTACGTATTATTTAGGAGACAGAAAAAATAACAATATAATAAAATACATTGCCCACCCATTCTACACAAACACTAAGAATCTACATGTGTTCCTAATGATTATGCATATAGAAAGTTTGATCTTTGATGGATATTTTACCCCACCCTTAACTACTGCTATTCAGAAAAAGGTGGCCATATGTCCATTGCAAACTTTCTGTTTTCTTCACAATTTTTGAATATTTAGGGTTTAACCATTATATGAGATGTCAAAATTTAGTTGATTCTCGAAATACCTGATGTGTTTTTATTTCTGTTTTTTTCTTCTTTTTCCTTATAGATAGAATTTTCATTCAGGTGGGCTTTATGCCAATATTCCTAAAATCCAGGCTCTGTTTGTGGTGGAGAATTGCCAAGGACAGATATTATTGTGACCAAAAGTAAAGATGTAGGTACCAGCTAGTGAGTGTTTTAAAGTCAAGTATATATGTTCTCATCAAGGATATCCGTAATGCTTTTGAACAAAAATGTTAATAGTATAAAGTTCTGACTCCACGGTCATCAGAGAAGAAGGGATATATGAAAATATAAGGAATACAGAATTATCGTTTCTTGCAGGCTGTTCTTTATCTTGGCCCTTTGTCATGGAGTCTATTACAATTCAAAGAGAACGGCTTTATTTTTCCTTACATAGAGAAAGCATAGCTAGAGGTCTTCATAAGACAAACATAGTGTGATACACAGTGTGATGAGTAGGAAAAGGTTAGTCCTGGCTGAATCGACAGAATGAATCCTCTTCAATAATTATACACCTGTAAGGGGTCTGAAGGGACCATAGTATGTAGTGATGACCTTAGACTTTGGTCTCAAGATGAACTTAGATATGTGAAATGAACAGGAGAAAATAGGGTAGAGAAACAGTAAAATCATTAGGAATTAAAAATAGTCATTTTTGTTTTAACTTATGCATTTCAGACCATTGTTGTTAGAAGGACCTTGCCAGGTTTGTTAACATCCAGCAGATCAGATTATTCAGAAAAGAAAAGGGACCAGCCATCTTAGAAAAATGGGCATGGCTGCGGTTCAGGCCCAACAAAAAGAAAACTAAAAGAACTACGGGCTCAAGAACATTTTACACAAATGCACAATTTCTAACTCAGCTTAGAAATTAATGTGTGAATATTATTTGTAACAAGAAAGTGCAATGAATTGAATAACTGTATTGTAATGCAAAGGGAAAAATGTAAGATGAACCTTTCTTTATCATAGGAAAAAAATGTCTCTACTAGGTCAGGTTATGGAAAATAAAAAAACAAAATAGATACCATAATTAAACAATCAAGCTAAATGAAAGCCAAGAGAAGATGAGGGGCATTATCAGTAGTTAAAATAAGGTTTGTACACTTGAAGTTGAACTTGGTAAGCTACTGAGAAAGTAACAGGTTCTGTAGCCAGTGACTCTGAGCCAGAACCGTGCGGGGAATATGGGGGTCAACTGAAACATATGACATGAAGCTGGAGAGACAAGAACTGCTAAGGTGGTCATCTTCACCCTGAGAATGAGTGCCTAGAGTTACTATAGACCTACTTAGTCCACAAGAGAGTACAAAGCTCCCACAAAGAGAGCCATGCCTGTTAATGCTATTCACTCAGTGAAACTCAAGTTAGGGAAAATCTTTAAGTACTGTTAAGTAAGAAATTCCTGAATCCAGAGAGTCTCACTTACTTCCTAGGTGTCACTGCCTCATTCCCAGTCTACAGTATAAAACTGACAAGCTCTTCATAGACACTAATTCAAAACAATTCACAAGACCAAGACAACCAGACTGGGGAGATGACTCCAATAGTGAAGTGGTTGCTATGTAAGTATGATTACCTGGGTTTGTTCCCCAACACCCATATAAAAAGCCAGGTATAGTGGGGACCACCTAAAACCCTAGTAGTGGGGTCTCAGAGAAGGGTGTCTGAGGCTTATAGAGAACCCAGTCTAGCCAAACAAGCTCTAGATTTTATGAAAACTCATGTCTCAGAAAGATAAGGGAGAAAGCAATTGAGAAAGATAAACGATACTGACCTCCGACTTTCACATTTCTGAATGCATGTTGTACACTTGTGTACATATATGCATACACAAGCATGCATGCATGGGCTTGTATACAAGTGCACATATAGCCATACCACATACCAAGTAAATAGAGCTTAATTTCCATGAAAACTGGTGAACTGTTTATTTCTCTTTTCTAATAGAAAGCGAGACTAACACTTGTCCCCTCCCCATAATAGCTTATAAACAAGGTTCATCTTGTCAAAGTAGGTGTTGGGAATACAGTAGTTGTAGTGACAGAAAGTGCCCATATTGCACTTTGCTATTCTTCCTGACTTGACATACTTAACCATTTAAGTTTGTAATTAGAATTCAATGGACAGTGGAACACATAAGTGGGCAAAGGAAACGCATGCAACATGTATCCCAATCTGTGTACCTTGCCATCCCCTCTACATGCAATCTTCCAAACATTTCATGAGCATAGAATTCTGTGGACATGACAAGCATGACAACTCTCTTGGTTATTTTTCTATGCTGTGAGGAGAGGCACCATGACCAAGGCAACTTATCAAAGAAAGCATTTAATTGGGAGGAAGCAGTCACAGTTCCAGAGGGTAATAGAGTTCATGACCATTGTGGAAGGGAACATGGCAGCAGGCAGGCAGACATGTTGCTGAAGCAGTAGCTGAGAGCCTACATATTGAGATAACAGTCATGAGGCAGAGAGGCAGGAGTGCTAACTGGAAATGACGTGGGCTTTTGAAAGCCCAAACCCACCCCCCAGTGACATACCTCTTCTGCCCAAGGCCTCATCTCCTAATTCTTTTCAAATAGTTCTATCAACTGGGGACCGAGCATTCAAATATATAAACCAATGAAAGCCATTATCATTCAAAACACCAGGGCAACAATATGACGACCCCCGCCCCTGTATCTCTCCTTGGGAAGTTGGTACTATCTTCTAGACAAGATTGACTGGGGGGTAAGTTCTTATTTTCATCCCTTTGGACCTTTGAATATCCCTCATTGGGAATCCCGTGACATAGAACACATGTGCTCTTCCAAGCAACCTTAGCAATTCCCTCTTTTCACCTGTTCACTCATGAACACATGGAAACTAATGGCTAAGAAGAAAAAGGGAAAGTGAGGGCTTCCCAAATACTTTTTTCCTTTTTGATCTTTACTTTCCAGTAAGTTGAAATGAGACTGTTTCTAGAATGTCTTTGATCAAAAGGTGGAATGCAAACTGAGAAGCTAGTTTGGAACAGAAACTCTACCTTTCTGGTTGGTAAGTGAATAATATGTATCTGTAAGCTATGCAATAAGAATACTAGGTTCCTTCTGTGATTTCTTCATTTGAGATTAATGCTCTTAAAATGGCTTTTAAAACTCATATTGCACCATATAAAATGTTAACCTGTGTTGATGACTTTATTTTTCATTTTTGTTTCCTTAAGTTCTCACTGAGCAGATCTGGTGGAAGGGGGTGGGGAGTAGCTGGGTGATGTAGTATTTTCCTATTATGTGCAAGCATCCTGTTTGCCCCTAGCATTCCCTCTTACCCTGAATGTGACTAAATAGCAAGTAGAAAGATCAGGAGACAATGGGAGGATGGCTGCAAACAAACTCTGCATTCCATGATTGAACAACACAGTTCCTCCCACTCTTGGAACAAGGAGATCCTTGCTTTCCTTTTGTGATGGTTTCCACAAAGCCTGGATATAGCCCTGAGAACAGTTCAGCAAAATGGTTTTTGAACAGGCCCAAATAATGCGGCATGGTTTTCAGATTCTCAAATTATGACAAATAGCCCATGCTTCTGAAGCTTGGTCCCTTGGGCTTCAATCCTTCACTAGCTTAATTCTCTGTATTACTCTGGGAGAAATACGACATCTTCACTGCTGTGTCTCTTCTAATCTTTCTGCCTCCACCTCAGCCCCTCTCATTCCCTTCTTCAGTAACAGTGTTTCAGAGACGGTCCTATTAGGCCAAGACTCATGGACTCCTACTCCTTCCCACTTCTGAGAAACTCCATTCTAAACAACCACTTTATATCAAATGATGATCAGACTATTTTCTGAAAAATGCCTTCATTCATAGTTGGGTGTCCAAGCAGGAATGGACACCCATTTCATACAAAACAAGGGACTTTGCTTGTGTAGGTACTGAGACAAACATCTGTCAGAGAACTGGTTTGAGCCGGCAACGGCAGGTGGTTTGCCTTTCGAGAACATCCTCTTGGGAAGTGAAAATCAACTCTGTAGAGTCATTGTTTTTATCAAAAATTGTATCTAAAAATATTTTGATTTATATTCTGCCTCTTCAAAAGAAATCAATGTGTCTTCTGCTGCCCTCTTTTAAATATGAGCAGCTCTATTTAGCTTTTCTCTGTTTTTCCCTTGTCTTGTAGACAGAGGAGGAAAATGTGTTCCATTTGTATATGTATTGATTCGATCACATTGAGGAAAAGTAAACAATTGGATGCAGTGCAGGAGCTTTAATGACTGCCTTTCAGGGATAAAGATTTCTAAGCACCCTAGTATCATTCTAGGTGATTGGAAGTAAACAGAAATCAATAAAACAGGATTACTGGACAATAAATGCAACCACTCACATTCATAATTTAAGAAGCATTTTCCCATGCAGTCATTCCTGAAGAATTCGCCCTAGTCCTCATTGATTTTTACAGTGGTTAGGTTTTCTCCCAGAATGTAATCTTTTTCTTTCTTTCTTAAAATATTTTTGAGACTCTAACCACAGACTCTCTGACATATACCAAAGGCTTCTTATGTTCCAAAAGTTGCTCAGAGGAGCTAAGATGCAAATGAAATTGTTTATCTTAAGAGACCAAACAGAGATCCTTAGATCCTCCCCCTTAAGCCAGACAGTTCCACATTCAACAAAATACCAGGGAAGATAAAGGGCACTGAACAAAAGAGAACAAGTTTGGGTCTGATGTGAGAAGGTAAGCATCATTGACATTGTCAGTGTCCATTCTTCTTGTCCTCCTTCCAACAATGGTCATGTGAGCAACTTAAGCAACGTTGCTTAGTAACTAGAAATGGCCATGTGACATAGATCTGGGGAAAGAGATGAATAAGACAATCTTCTAGCTATATAAATGCATATTCTATTCCTTATTTGGGGAAAGGCTTTAGGGTTTGGTGTCTCACCAGGGGTAGGTGCAGCGGGTAGACATTTGCCACTAAATCTGATGACTTGGGTTTGATCTCTAGGATCCTTAGGTATGTGGAGGAGAACTAACTTTAAACAATGTTCTCTGACCTTTGCTTACAGGGACAACATGTGTATGCCCTCCTTACAATAAATAAATAAGGGAGGGGATTAGCTAGTCCAGCTGCTTTCCTTTTTACCTTGCATTGAGTTTGGCGTTCTGGAGCAACAACAGCCACAGGGTGTGGAAACTATGTGAGACAAGACAATACAAGAACTGTGAAGCTGCTTTTGGTATTAGTCATGATAATGCAAGTTGAAATTAATCAACTAATTTCCGGTCTGGAGACTCCAAGGTCTTGCTAAAGAAGAAAGGGTATACTTTTGGCAGGCATCTGAGATCATGTTTTCTGTGACTGTAAGTTGAAGTCAGTCCTATAGAGCAACAGAGAGAACACTGGGAAGCAGAGAGAATGCCAAGCCCTACATGGCTGGGCTCTGCCTTTGGTGCTCATCAGTCACCAGGAGACGTTTTAATAATTCCCAGGATTGGGACTTGGATGAAAGCCTGATGAAGAAAGTGCCACCGTGATTACAGTGCTCACCAATGTGCCAACTCTCATCCAAAGGGAGCTTGGAAAGGCCCTTTGGAAATGCGCAAGCCGAGGAAAATATTTGTGACTGAGTAAGGCAAAGTAGTTTGATAAAGTATCTTTTAAGCTGCTTTAGTCAGTATCCCAGGCTGAACTGCTCTCCCCCTTGCTTCTTTGCTGCTGTCTGTGCTCTCTATATTCTCATGGAATGCTCAAGTATTAAGGTCATCTTTGAGTCCTCTTGCTCACCCCAGACCTCTCGGTTCCAAGTCCTGCAAAACCAATCTCTACAATATTTCTCTGAGTGTCTGTCTCTGTGTGTCTGTTTGTCTCTCTGTCTATCTCTCTGTTTCTCTCTGTCTTTATCTCTGTCTCTGTCTCTCTCTCTCTCCTGCCCTGGTTGCTTCCCTGGATGAGCACCAAGACTCTTTACGCAGAGCTCTGTCCTCTACCCTCTCCACTGTCTTCATTGATCATCAAATAAAATCCAAACTTAAAATCAAGACCAAACATAAAACAAACAACAAAGCAAAACAACAACAAAAATTTAAAACTCAGGATCCTCTAGCTCTGGGCTCCAGTATAGTCAGCGCATCATCTTCCACCATATTTTCCACTGATGTTTGTAAATGGCTCTAACTTTTACATACTATTTGATAAATGTTTGCTTTTCCTGAACAACTGAATTGTACTCTTGACTTCATGTTTTGGCTGCTACATTACTCATCCAGGTCTGTTTTCATTCCGCTGTACCTACTGAAATTCCATACATCTCCATTTAACGGTCCATATTTTTCATATAGCATTTTCTCCTCAAACACAATATTCTCCTTAGCATACCAACTCAGTGTTTGCTTTTAAGGTAGAAAATGTCTCATTAGTCTAAAAAAAAATCTTACAAGTAACTTTTGATGAAGTCCTATAACCATGTATCAGGAGATCAAATCCTTATTTAATGGGATAAGGCTAAAGTAACTCAGGGTTCAATCAGGAATCTGTCTCCACATTTTTGTGTGAGAAGTTCAATGAGTGCCATAGAAAGTTAGGGTGGTGGAGAAAAGGAAGCTACTTTCTTTAGCTCTACAGCCCAGGCTGTACAGAGCTCAGGGTCCATTGATTCTTTGGCTATACTTGCCCTGCCTCACTTAAACCAATAGGCAGAATTCTTTATATAAAGGAAAGTAAGAGAAAGTGTAATCAGTCTGGATTAATGCCCTGTAAAATGACTCCAGCAATTACACTGTTTATAAGTACCTCGGAGTCCATTAAGATAAACATCTATCTTTGAATATTCACATTAATGCACTACACTGTTCTTTTGTAGATAAATCTTACTTGAAGGTTGTGCACTTTGTATAGTTTATCATGCCTTAGTCCTCTTCAGTGAACACATTCATGCAAACAGAAGGGTAGTACTGAAACAGTGTTAGTTGCTGGGTACACATTACCACACAAGGCAGTTTCACTACACCTTTAAATGAAGAATAACTATACATTAGATCTTAAATACCTTTGTAGTTTGAATACCCAGAACACATTGTATTGGACTCTTAATTTCTCACATAAGCAATATCGTATAAGCAAAGGCAATAAATGCTGATACATACAAGAATTTTAATATGCCTCCAATTGTTTAGCATACATAGGTCCAAATGAAATCTAATTCCCTAATCACCCCTTTATGAGAAAAAGTATATCTATTTACATCATAGAATATATATAGCTATATTTTTATGTTAAGTGTGGGCTCAACTTCATTAACTTTTGCAGCTAAATTGAAAAAGTGCTTAATGAGCTCCAGGCCTTATTTACAGTGCAAATTTCTTCTCTCTTCTGTTGTGAAGGGCACACATTGTCTATGAAAAGGTTCACATAATTAACCGTCTTCTTGGAGTGTTATAACAATGACAGCACCAGAGCTAATATAAAATATTTAATAACCAGTGTAGTAGGACAAGTGACCAATCAAAACAGATGGTCACTGCAGGGCTGGCGCTGGATTGTGATGCTTCAGGAACTTCAGGCCTCCATATGCCTACAGTAGGGATAGAAGAGAGTTGAGTGGGGAGGAAGTAGATGCCTGGAAATGGGGTTGAGGTCTATGAAGGACTGACTCACCGACCAATATCAATATGCTTTAATTACTTGATGGATTTGAACAGAGGGACATGAGACCCTGTCTCAAAATAAAATAAAATAAAATTTGAAAAAAGGCAGTAGCATATGAAGTCCATGATGACATATTTAATATTTCTGTAAACAAATTTCTCTCTACTGAAACAAATCTGCTTAGTGCTTGCAAAGGGCATCCCCACTATACCAATGATGCAATAACACATTCAGCAATTCTCTTCTGAGCTAATGTATCAATTAGACCAAATCAAAAGGCATGCCTCTTTTCAATGGATACCTCTATTTAAATGGATAAGCATATGAAACAAACATCTCATAATAAAAATGAAGGGAAACTGGGTGGTGTCAAATGTACTTCATTCCATTCTCTGGAATGATCAATAAAAATCATGGAGATGGTTGCCTGGGGCTTACAGCTTTGGTGGGTCTATAGAATCTTAGCAGACAGGGTTAGGAACAATAGTCAGGAAAATGCATAGAGAGAAAAAAGTTTAAATTAAGGAATTGGACAAGGAGAGTAATTTAGTCTGACTGCAATACAGGGTACAAATGAAGAAGTTGGATTGTGGGATGAAGAATATTACCTACCCTGTCTAGCTTCTTATCTATCATCAATCAACAACCAACAATCAATTCATCAGTTCTCTAAACACCTTTTGACCTACTTCTCCATCCTCCATCCCTCACCTGTCTATGTAGGGGGCAGAAGAGAAGGGAAAGGAGAAAAAGGCAATCTTAATTCCACACTCATTAATTGCATGTCAGCAAGGTGCTGCTGCTATGCAAAGGCCAACACTTATTTGTTTAAGCTTTGGAGAAATGCATGTTCCAAAAACCTCCCACATAAAATTTCCCTTCTGGGAATGCTCAGTTGAATGAGGACTTTAGTGTGTGCACTTCAGAGATGAATGGAACGCCCACTTCTACCGCCTCTTAAATAAAACACCAATGAGAAGGAGAAAGCTTTCCAAATAATTCATCTTCATGGGTAGGAATTCTATCTTCTGTTCTAAAATTCACCCTGTGGAGATTTTCTGTCTTCCAGTGGAATAAACTGTTGAGCCTAAGAGACAGTTAATAAAGCCCCTGTGAAATTATGTCCGGCCCTACTGGTATTCAGTGCCAGACACTTGGCATGGTCACAATCACAATCAGTCTTGTGCATGAGTATGTGCGAGTGTATGTGTGTGTGTGCATGTGTGTGCACGTGTGTGTGTGTGTGTGTGTGTGTGTGTGTAATAACCTGAGAATAACAAAAACATAAAAGGGATGAAGTAATCTTTCAAGGCCCAATAGATTCCCAGCTGGAACACATTCATCAGAAAGAAAGTTACATAAAAGAAACTCAGGCAGCTTTAAGTGCCATCTGGACCATGCTGTGCTCATTTGAGCTTTACCTGCTTTTTAAAAAAAGCAGGACAACAAAAAGTACCGACAAATACAACCAAAGAAGAGGCTGTCTATAACTTGGAGAAGATACGCTCTTGCCTTCTTCTTTAGTCCTGTTTGATATACAAGCCAAAAGAGCCTTCTAAAATCCAGTCATAATCTTTGGGGAAAGGAGGAGGGAAAAAAATAAAAATGAATCTCAAACCTTGTGGGAAAAGCATTTCATCCAACTAACGTAGAGAGAAACAAGCAGCCAGAGATATAACCAAGTTGGTAGATGTAGCCAAGTTAGCTAGCTGCACCACATAAAACTGAGTTTGAGATGGTGGTTTATGCTAGTAATCATAGCAGTTGACTCAAGAGCTACAGGGAGGAAAGTCAGAAGTTCAAGTGTATTCCCAGATACACAGCCTGGGAACATGAAACCCTGCCTCCATAGAGGAAGAGAAGGAAGGAGGGGGAGAGCAAGAGGGAGATGAAAGGGAATGGAGAGAGGAGGGGGTGGGGAGAGGGGGAAAGGGAAAGAATGCAAGTAATACTCTGAGTCAGGAGCATCAAGCTGAATGCCAGTGGATTCTGCTTTCTTTTTATTAGTCAGCCAAAGCCAAGGTCAAAAGTCCAGGTGTCTAATATCCATTAATGTTATGTTTATAAATGATTTTTTTTACTTTTGTTTCAACTTCTTGGATGCACAAGGATCTATTTCTATCATCTGCATAAAACATCATAGTTGAAAGAGAAAGTTTAAGGAAAATTGTAATTGTATTCTTTTACTAAAACGGAATAGAACCCAGACCTACATCATTTGAGCTACAGTCTGTCCTGATGGCAGTGTTCTGGGGACTGGAGCCTAGCAGAATAGTCATTAAAGAGACCAGAGAAACTTCATCCAGCAACTCATGGGAGCAGATACAGAGTAACCACAGTAAAACTTGAGGTGGAGCTTGTGGAGGGGGATGATTAGGGGAACAAGAGAGATTAGACCATAGAATCAACTGACCAGGACTCTTGGGGGTTGGCTAAGATCAGGGAGCCTGGAGGAGTTTGACCTAGGTCCTCTGCGTATGTGTTATGGCTGAGTAACTTGATGCTGTTGGGGGACTTCTAATAATGGGAGAAAAATTTGTCTCTGAATCTTTTGCCTTCTTGTGGAACCATTTTCTTGATTCTGGGTTGCTTTGTCCAACCTTAATATGATGGTATATGCCTGGTCTTATTATGGCATGTTAAACCTTGTTTGGCTTATATCCCTGGGGGAGGCCTGGTCTTTTGTTATGGTAAATGAAGGTGGGGGTAGATCTGAGGGAAAGAGAGGAGAAGAGACTGGGGCTGGGAGGGAGGGGAAACGGTGGTCAGGATATGTATGAGAGAAGAATGGAAATTTATAAATGAACAAACAAACAAATAAATAAAGGAAATAGGATTTTCTATCTACAAATAATTTTCATATGATATTTTAATTGCCAAGACTCAGAGCATATGTCCTCAGGACATTTTTTACCTCCATACTATAGGGCAGTGGAGAGACTGCAGAGAAAACAAAATCAAAATGGTCATTGTTGGTGCAGGTCGCTCATTTGCTCCCTGCCACTCAGCCCAGAAATAAGCACACAGAAACTCTATTATTCGCAATGCTGTTGGGCCAATAATAGCTTAAGTATATTTCTAACTAGCTCTTATATCCTAAACTAACCCATCTTCATTAATCTGTGCATCACCATAAGGTCATGGCCTATGAGCAGTTGAGGTATGGCTTTAGGGTACCAAAAGGCTGCAGTCCCACTCCCTTGCCCATCTCTTCCCGTGTTCCACACCTTGATGTTGGACCCCTGTTTCTGCTCCATGAGTTTTCCCTTTTAATAAAGAAAAGCCTTAGAATACCCTATGTGGAGTTAGCTTGGGATTATTTGACTCACTTTCCCACCATTTGATGTGTTCTGTATCAAGTCATAGAATAAAAGAATAGGAGCTAGAATGCAGACTTGCCTCACCAACTGAATGCCAAAGTCTACACCTCAGTATCCATCACGACATAAGCAGCTGTGATCAATGAAATTCTAGAGACATACAGGACACAGAATACTCTAATTGCTGTGAACTACCACTCTTAAGCTGCATAGTTCACTCCTTCAAAAGGGATAGGCAATTCTGTTATTTTCAGTCACATTTTTGTTTTTATAGTTGTTCAAACGCTATTAAATGGAATGGCACATGCATATACGCACAGACAAGTGAATACACAACCATTTTCTTTTGAAAGTTTTAAGAATTATGTTCTCTCAATGGGATGGGAAAAATGTTTTGAATATCTTTGATTTTAGACAATATCAAAATGGTGTCGATTTGGACAACAAAGCATAAGTTGTTTGAAATACACTGCTTCCACCCAAAACCATCACCATGTGATCTCAAGTATAAACTGAAGAACAGGATTGCAAACACATTATGACTCCACTGTTAAGCAAGCCTGCTCTCTCTCTCTCTCTCTCTCTCTCTCTCTTTCTCTCTCTCTCCTTTCTTTTAAAAGAAAGCCTTCATCAAAGTAATAAAAAAAGCAATTTGGAACATTTTAATTTTTTTTCCTACTCAATAACAAATGGCTTTCTGGGTCAAACATGTTCTTCTAGTTAATGATCGGTTAGTTAAAAGGCTGGGTGACAAAGACCAAAGACCTATAGAGTAATCACTAACTGCCAATTAATGTCTACTTTATCAGCCAGCACTGTTTAAATAGCTCAAGACATATGCCAAGATATCCATGGAGGCCTGCATCCCAAAGTCATATGATTAAAAGCACACTTCTGGAAAGGCAAAGCTCTTGGGGTTGTCTGTGCTATTGGAGCATTTGCTTTTTTAGAAGACAGGAAAAATACCATAGCACCCTCTTTGTTCTGGTGCTCACTAGAAAGACATAAGACATAGCCACTCCTTGGCTGGGATGATCAAAAATTAATCCCACAAAGAGATTTAAGGAGGCCCTTTAAGGGAGAGCTATTGAATTAAGTGCTGTTCTAGATCTAGAACTGAGTCTTTATTTCTTTAGGTCAGCACAGACCTCCTACAAATGTCAGAAAATGTTAAATTCCATTGTTGACATCCTAAATCTTTAACTAGATTCATTTCCTTTTTTCACTATATATAATAATCACTTATAATTTACATCCACAATCAGTTCTTCAAAATTTATTAGCAACATTTTGGAGACTAGGGTACTGTGTAAAAGCCAAGACAATCACAGATCATTAAATAATTTAGAACTATAATACAAGATATGATAAAATGAAGATCATCATCATGTCTGCAAAATCTGTGTCATTCATTTTTAATATCGCTAAAGATTTCATTACATAAAAAAATCAGTAAAAATAAATGTCAGTTATAAACCACACACCAGCACTATCTAATGGGTACAAGTGTTCTCAGAGTTTTTAAGGGATAATGCTAGTCTCATCTTTCATTTGCATAGTTATTTCATGCTCCAAATACTGGTCATGTGACACACAGCCCTAGCATGACAGTAATCAAAGGCCATACCTTAGTAAGTATCAGAAGGCACCAGATACCCAGTTTCTTGACCTTGATCTACCCATTTGGCCTCATGACCCTAAGTAAAATACTAATATCAGAGAGAAGATAGAAGGACATTTTATCTATTTTAAATATCCCCTCTTAAAGATTCTGGAAGCTTTCATACTATGTGACTAAGATAAAAGCCACCCTCACAGAAAACAAAAACATGATATTTATAGCATAGTATGCAATGCTTTGAAGAAACAAGCAAGTTTTTGAGCCATGGAAGGAGTCTATTGCTTTCCAGCTACTAGTATTTATGAATGAAACAGACCAAATCTTGGTCAACGAAGACTCTTCACCTGTAACAAGGCATTTCAAAGATAAATTATTCTACTTCAAAACATTTGAGACTACTCAGGGTGGCTCTCTACAGAACATGTAAGAAGCCTTTTCTCCCTCTGGTCCTACTCCACTGAATAGACGCGTAAACAGTTTTTGAAAAGTATTTCTAGTAAAACAAGAAGCATGATCTGTGGCTTTTGCTATAGCAATAAAAGCTCTTGGGTTTCAGCTGTAGTGCCCGCAGGAGGTTGGGAAATCTGATGTGTGTGGAGAGTTGCTTCCACAGCCGTGGGATCAATTTGTATCCTGAGTCACAACAAATACCTATAAATATCAGTCCTTACTGAACTCCTCTCTACTGCTCCTCAAAACTAAAGATGCAAATAGTGTCAAGTAAAATGTGGTTTATCTCACGTGCTCAGTGTGTTAGGCTGGGAGAGCTATGGGCTGGAGACCTCAAGCCCATGGAAGACCCAAGAACTTGAAAGGAATTCCTCTTGTCTCTAAACTTCTATGGAGCATGAGCAATGATTGTGAATGCCAAAATTGGATGCTATTGGTTGGTGACAGAAACAAGTTCACTATATTATATACTGGTCTTGATACTTTACATCTTGTACAAAGTCCCAGGCATTTGACTTCTACTCTGCCCCCTATGTCATATCATCACAGACTTTTAAATCTTTACATTCTTCCCAAGAGATTTTTCTCTTGTAGTTGTAAGCCATCTATTTGAACTGGACTAAACAAACTACCATACAAAATTTGCCTAGTGATTAAGATTTAAATAATTAATGAACTGTCCAACTGATTATAAGCCTCTTATAAATAACTTCTTTTTCGTTTTATTTTATTTTTAACTAAGTGGACATGCTTATCTTTGTGTGAACATGTACATTTAATTGCAGGTTTCCATAGAGGTCATACATATTGGATTTCCCTAGAGCAGGAGTTACAGACAGTTGTGAAGTGTGTGACATCCGTGATGGGAATGGTCCTTTGCAAGGGCAGGACATGCTCTTAACTGCTGAGCTTTCTTTCCACAAGTAACTCTTCAGCTTTTAACAAGATAAGGCTATATCAATCCTTGAAATAATTAAGTTGAATTATAAAACAAACCAGGCCTGTCTCTAGACTTAAGTTGTATGAAGTATCTACATGAAATAAGAACTTTACCACTACAAATATACATACTACATTATACACTTATGCTTCAGAACCGGAACTTTCAACATGCTTGGATTTAAAGAGAAGCTTACTTCTAACTAACCTAAGCAATTACAGAGAGTTTCTAAAATCAATATCCTCCTCATGGTTCTATTTGAAATGAACACAGTTTAGTTTCAAACATTTTCTGCATTACTTGGAGGCTAAAATGATCAGTAGGCATGCATGATCTCAAATTAATATCCAGTGACTGCAAGGATACTTGATTTAAGGTTTTCTAGAGAAAGAAGATAAAAACACACTCAGAGGTTATTTAAGTAAGCAACATTTTAACAAAAGTATTTTGTAATAAAAACAGTTTTTCTGATTAGGAAACTGATTTGATTTCTATTTTTTTCTATTTTTCAAATATTCCAAATTAAGATTGCATTGGAGCCAGCTCCATTATAGAGTTAAAATCTTATCACTTCTCAATAATAAATACATATGGAACTGAAGCTGGAATACAAATCAAGTGACAAAAATCTTGAGTTGTTATCTCAAAGTATATAGTAAAGTGTGACAGTAAACAGATTTATCATCTTAGAAATGATAAGAGTTGTCATTTTCCTCAATGGCCAGAAGCATCTATGGAACATTAAGTATGTATTTTTGGTTTAGGGAAATGAGTAAGAGAATAGATTCTTGGACTCTTTTTTCAAAATGAAAACACAATAAAGAGATAGAAATTTAATATTCCAAAGCGTCTCCATTGGTCTAACTAATGCATACTGCACATGGGGTTGCTGTGTTCTGAAGTGACTTGAGAAGTAGATACTCGGAGTTAACAGCTCTGGATGAAGCAGCGAGATCTGCATTCAGAGGGGAATTATTGACTAGTTACTTCCTCCCGTGGTGGGGGATATGATAGTGGAGCTTACATTGCTTTAAACAAGAGCTCCAAAGTCCAACAACAACAGACCTCAACAAATCTCAAAGCCCAGAAATAAGCTAAAATCTTTCCACAAACAGAAGGTAGAATGGTAAACAGTTAACGCTACCACAGTGACAAGTCAATTACAAACAGCTGACAGAGATTAGTCCGTACTGTGTGCAGAGCACTGTGTTGAGTCATTGACCCATATCATTCTATTGAATTCTCCCAACATAGAAAATGAAGACAGTGTCAAAACTCCTGTTTTGTAGAGGATAAAACTAAGGCCCAGAGAGCAAAGCTACAGCAGAGCCACAGCTCTGACATGGAGCTGTCTGAAGGAGCTAAGGTCCCTCTTTTAACCACAAGAGACAGAACAAGAACACAAAATATCCATACAGGCTTTAAGCAGAGAAATTCTCAAAAGTCAAATGGATTTTTAAGGCACATTTATGAAATGCATCGATAAAAGCATGGGACCAATTGAATTTGTTTTGCATCTAGACAACTAGAAACCTGTATAGAGCTGGCTGTCTATAAACATGAATCTAATGTCTCTCCCTGTTCTTTTTGAGGAGAAGTTAGCATTTCAAGGAAGGTTACAGTATCAGCAAAATTTTAATCCCGTTTGTAATGTGGGTAACACGAACTAAACAAGAACATTTTATTCATCTTTTTATATACTTAGTGGAATCTGGTTTATTTCCTAATTCCTACCATCTAGGGGTAGAGCTTCAAACTCAGATCTTGCCATACGTCTTGTCCTACATCATCAATTTCACCTTATTTGGCGCATTAATCATGTGGAGTGTATTCGCTTATTTAAAAAGTGTGTACGGCAGATTGCAGTGGATCAGTCAGTGGAGAGGAGGGTTAGGAGGGTTACTATAGAAATCCTGGTTCTCAGGCCAGGTCATTATTGAAAGAGTCTTTCACACTGTAGGGAAATATATCAAAGATGCTTTCGTCATCAGTTGTCATCATTACCAATTGTCGAGCCTCCCACTTCTTTTTTCAATTTCTATAATTTAACTAAAATGAAAACACAACATACCCACATCAAATGAGCATAATACCTAAAGCAGCTGCAAAAAAAGGTATGCCTACATTCAAAACTTGAGAGTCTCCAATTAACTTACTGGTACATACAAAGACCTTGGAAAAAGAACAATCAATATTCAAGAATATAGATTGAGAGAGGTAGTGCACACAAGGGTAGAAATTAATGACATAGAAATGAAAAAAATAAACAAGACAAAGAATCAATGAAATGAATTTCTTGAGAGAAAATTTTGAATATGATCAACATCAATGTTATGCTCAAATCTGTCAAGAAAATAATTCAGATCTTTTCAGTGTTTCATCATTTCTTCCATGAACTGAGGTCCTCATTTCACCCCAAATCCTGATTACATGGTATTATGAATGGCAATGTAATTCTTTTGGGTCAGAATTACTAAATTATATAGACTTTATAAAAATGAATATGCTTCATATCAAAAATTAATTTCTATATATTTATCTTTTCATTAATATAAAATAATATTTATTACTTATGATGTATTCTTTAATTCCATCTTTTAATATTATTTAAAGGCAATGTCAATTTCTAGTGAAACCTCCCAAACATAGACATAGACTTCAATCTTTCACAAATCTTTCTATCCCTTGGGCTACTGTTGTGATATGATTTGATAGCACCCTGTTGTCTGGAGACATCATAGAGATGCTTTAGACACAAGTTGGTTGCTGTGCCTTTAAGCACATGTCTTCTTTCTATTTTGTGCTTCAAGAAAGAGACAAAAATTTCTGTGCTGTGGACTATTTAATTATGCAAAGATGTGTTGAATTTTTTTATGTTTCAAAATATTTGTTTAACTATGTAAAGATGCGTTGCTGTTTTTCCTTGCTTGTCTAAGTCACCTGATTGATCGAATAAGAAACAGAATGTTTAACATAGAGGGAGGAGATGTAGGTAGGGCAGGGAGAGTAAGTAGAAGGAGGAATTCATTCTCAGAAAGAAGAAAGGGAAAGAAATGCCAGGGAGATGCAAGGGGCTACATAGAGGAAGCAGGAAAGCAGGACATACAAACTGAAAGAAAGGTAAAAAGCTCTGAGGGAAAATGTAGATGAATAAAATAGGTTAAAATGAAGTTGAAAGTGCTGATGGAACAAGCCTACACTAAGGCCAAGCATTCATAAATAATGAGTCTCCATGTCTTTATTTGGGAGCTGGTTGGTGGACCAAAGAAAATTCCAACTACAGGTCTGCATCTTTTATCTGGTTCAATGTTATAGGAGACAAAAAAAAAAAGTGATTAGGGCAAAGTACCAGTCTTACTAGTGTGCTGCTGTGGTAAATGTTGAGGGAGTCCTTATACCACTTCCAAAGATTGTTCTCTTCGTCTCTGTCTTCACTGCCTTTATGACAAGAACAACCTCAAGGGTTTAGGGTTGGGAGGTAGAAGAGGAAGAGGGAGTCCAAAAGCAGAGAATAAAAATGTAATTGCCTACCTATCAGTTCCACTATCATAATTACTTTCAAACTCTGACATGGGTTGACTCAGATGAACAAACAAATCATTTTTTTTTCAGTTGACAATAATTGCAATCTTGGCTTATAAATTAAAATGTCACTGCAGGAGCACAAAGGTATGCCATTTCTGAGCTCCCAAGTACACTGTACTGAAAAACACCCAGCTTCCTTCTTCACGTCCTTCATGGCTTTCTGGCTATGTCTGCATTAGCCTCCAAATACAATCTTTGCCACATGTTTTCTCAGTTATTTAACAATGTGATACTAGCAACTCTGTCAATGCAGAGGGTTCCTAACACTCTACAGTTCCATATGGAGAATCTGTTCTGCTGCATCACTGGGAATCTTAACATGAGAACACACCACTAAATTAGGAAGAATGTGTTTGGCATGCTAGTGTCCAACCGCACCTTTGCTCATGCCTTCTCAGCCACTTCACTCAGCTGCTCCCTAGGACAGTAGAGCTGGTACTTGGAACTCTTTCTCTAACTTCCAGCTGAAGTATAAAGTTGGCCTAATCAATCAAATTTTGTAGGATTCTGTGGCTAGTTTATTTTATTTAGAAATAAATGAGACAAATTGCTTTAGTCAAACTACTTGGTTCCAGTTTTATCCATTTTCAACAAAATGCCATCACAGATGTTAATCTATTGCTAAGAATCCCCCCTAAATTTATATGCTTGTACTCCAAATTAAATTTGGATAACTTCAGAGAACTAACAACAGTGGGTTTGGTGTGGTTGTGAAGGTTGTGTAGGGCACACTGATATCATTGAAATAAAAATATAGTAATGTGCATGTGTGTGTGTGTGTGTAGCTTTTAAGTCAGTTCAACATATGATTTATTAAAAAATTGCTGAAATCAAAGATAAAACTGAAACAAAAGGTGTGTAAAGACAAGTGCATAGAAAAACCTTTCCTCCATACCCTCTCATCTCCACAAGTTTCCTCCTCACGTGAGGCAGAAACATGAAGCCAGCTGCCGATAAACTGGATCCTCTGAAACCATGAGTTGAAACGTCCTCCCTCCCTTAAGTTGCTTGTGTTGGGTATTTTGCCACAGAGATGTAAAACAACAACCAATACAAAAAATTGGTGCTGAGAGTGTGGTGGGAGTCCACATGTACAATGGAGAGTCAAGCATGCCTTGCATGTTGTGACATCTGCCTGCAAAGCCCTTCTTCCTCCTGTCTGCCTAGCACCTTCTCCAGGATAACAAAATTTGCCACCAACAAATAGCATGCTTGAGCATAGGAGACACTCAGAAAATGCACAGGTGAGCACATTTATCCTGATTTGAGGGTCTCGGATAGGATATGCTTGGCCAGTGTTAAAATCTTGTGACCCCTTTGATAATACCAGTAAGAAGACAGCAAGCAGCTTCTACATTTTTAATTGTGCCCAAACCCACAGAAATTAGTGTTGACAAGGCCCCTGGCCCAGGGTGTCATAAGCAATAGATGAAATATGATTATTTTCTATATGAGAAGACTTGGTATTGCTGCCAACTGATCAAAGTAATTCTACTCGGGAAGAGGATTATTGAAAAATGAGCATCTCTGAGGAGTGTCAGATCACTCATTGATACACAGGATGCAGACTGCCATTGGCATGATTCATTAGTCACATCACATGGAGTTATGTTACTCTTCCACTTGCTGGACAAAGTGGCAGTCAAAACCTTCAGAGGAAGCCATATTCCCAGAAGCAGAGAAGGAAACCGCAATACAAAACCTCAAGGCATATAGATTATTAGCTGGACATATTAGTAACATGGGAAACAGAGAGTTTGCTCTAAAATATTTTATGCAAGCTTTAAAATTACACATGAAACATTAAATATGGGACAAAGGTTCAAAGTCAAGAGATTTATTCGATAAGAATGAATAAAGGGCAAACTTGCAACCAGATAGATGCATAGAAACATAAATCTATATATTCAGTAATTGACCAATTCTTCACTTTTCTGAAAGAAGTATTTATACATAACACTAAATGGAAGCATCTTGACACACCAAAGTTCATGTTTGCAGCTATTATTGAAACACAGCTAAAAGAGAAAAGTGAGTTCTTTAATAGTTAAAGTTTGCAGAGTGTTTGAAAGCAAATGGACAACTATATAATAGAAGCTTTCCTTGGTCTCCCTTCTTGGTCATGCAAATTACACGGTCTTGTGCCACAGGAGGATGAGTTGCTGCCCAGAAGGACCTTGCTTTGATCTCCCAGGTTACAAACATGGTTCACTCACCCTGACACCATGATATTTATGAATAATATGGAGAGTTAGTAAGTATTCATCCATTTTATTGGCCTTTTCACAGAAGCTTCCACCCAGGATGCTTAACCTCTTGCTGTAGGCTGTATGTGATTTAAGATAGCTATGAATGTGATCTAACATATTTATAGATGAAAACATCATACTGTAGTATCAAGAGTTTGGACACTTCCAAAGTAATCATCACTAAATCAAGAATCAAGTAGAGTTCTTGAGAGAACAAATGAATCAAATGAACGCAAGACACGTACGATAAAAGGTGGAATATAGAAAATTATCAATCAGAAGTAGGAAAAACTAGGGAAAATGTATTCTATTAAAAGAAAGTTTGGGATAATTTTGAGGATATTTTCAATCAAATCTTGGTACAAGGGCAGCATTGGCCAGATTTTGATGGGGCTGCCAGAGGAATGTTTAGGGAACATTTCTTTGCTACCCATTTGCTCACTCAAGGACTAATGCAGGAATCCTTAAGACTGTTTAATCTTTTATTAACCAAACCTGTGCACAATAATTAAAATGCAGAAGGAGGTGTCCAGTCTGTGGCCAAATGTTCCACCTGTCCCACTGGGGAACCAGCTCTCTGCCTCATTCCTCAAGGACCAAGGGGAATGCTAAGCCTCAACTCTGCTAGTTCCTTCACTGTCCCAGAGAGAGCTGGAGACTCTCCTCCTTGTTCTTATCTTGTCACATGTCCAAAGAAGACCCACGCCCATAAAGATTAGTCAAGCCAATACCATTGGCTTATTGGACCAAATTCTCAAAACATAGTACTTATCTCTACCTCCTATCTTCTACAAAAGTCTCTGGCACATGGAAGTTGAGTTTCTAATCCAGCTACAAATAACCTGATATTTTGTATAAGTTTGCCCAAAGGTCAATAAAGAGCATATGGGCTGTTTTTTTTTTCACTTGTCAACTACTAAGATAAGAACACTAAGAAGAATTAAAGGACATCACTTATTTTATATGATTTGATGTTTAATATAAAGTTGTATTTGTGTGTGTGAAAAGAACATGAAATTGCAAAATGATCAGAGGATAAAACCAAGTTATGACTCATCAAACTTAAAAATCAGAGTTTTAGCACCATCATAGGAAAAAAAAGAGACAGGTTTTAGATCATTCTAGTAAAAAATGAGAAGGAAAACATTTTAGAATTCTAGATTGGGAAGGAGTTCATAGAGAAAATAGGATGGACATTGCTTGGTAACTGGTCTATAGGTGTGCTTTTACATGCTTTTATCAATGTAGAGCAGAGAATAAAAAACACACGTCTATTTACTATTCTACAAAGTGCAGTAGTCATCATCATGGCACTGAGATTTGCCAAAAGGAACCAAAAAAGTATATAAAGAAAGGGTCTATAACTGATTCTTAAAACTCAGAGAGAAATGAAGAAATGGAGCATTAAAAGAAAAACAAGACAGAAGTATTTAAGTGTAGCTTCATTGGATTCCTGCCCCTGATAATGCCTTTTTGCTCCAATTTGGCAGAAAGGCATTTAGCAAAATCAAGCAATGGAACAGCCCCTCCATTCTCTTTGGTTCTCCATGCCTTAACGTCTAAGCTAATGTTTAGAATGTAATTATTTCTCTCTATGATTAAATATTTTCCCTTCCCATAGAGTTGATTTTCTTTTTGAAGGCTGAGCTACCCTCCAGGGAAAACAATTTTCTCAGTGGACTCCACTTCCCTTCTCCCAATTTCACTTGAAAAGAAACCTAGAAAATTATAAATATGGCTACAGTTTCTACTGAAGGGACAAGGTTGAATGTTAAGGTTTCCATGTTTAAGTGTTTTGAGAACTAAGAATAGAGCATATCCCCAAATTCCACCCTTACAAGTACCATAAGAATATCTTGACTTTTGAAATTTCTTTGTTTAAGTAAAGAAATCTTTAAGTACTATTCAATTAGGTAAACCATTAATCAACAACATATTTACAAGACTGTTAATATTAAGTCACCTAAGAAAAGTGGAGGAGGATTTATGCAGAAAAGAAGACTCACACCTCCTTTTTCCCGACTGCCACAACTACAGTATGAATATCAGTACGAATAACCTGCTCCCAAATTATATATTGATGGCTAATTATCAACAGAATGACATTACAAGCCTTTTTAAAGGTGACTAGGTTGTGAAGATGGAGTCTTCATGAATGGACACTCATAAAAGAGACCGCAAAGAGACACCAGATCCCTTCCATCATTTTAGGAGGCAGGGAGAAAATACCTCTGTGATCTAGAAAGAAGTTTTCAAATCTATAGCACCTTGATTTTGCATTTTTGCCCCCTGTGCCCCAAATTGTGAGAAACATAGTGGTGACTTAAAAAGTACTTGTCTATGAAAGTACTTAATGATGTCATGGCAGCACCCTTCTAAAGTCTGATGACAATGAAAAGACACAAATTGGAAGCTACAGATCATTGGATCTTCATGTTAGGTCTTTTACTGAAAAAATACATGGCTTCCCACATTCCATACTCACTGAACTTCTTTAGCGTCACTTCTGCTATCAGATCTTCCTTTACCGAAAAGAAAATGGACTGTTTGAGAAGCTAAGTAAAATAAAGATACTGAACATAGTAAGTGATGAATATACCCACTTGGTCTGCATAATATTAAAATATCAGCTCTCAGTTCACTAGCGATGTTGTCTCCTCTTTGGGACTGTGGAGGAGGATATTAAATTGGGAATAAGACGATGCTAGAAAATTATTGCAATTGAGTCATAGCCATGGAAAAACTACTTTATAACATCTTTAACATTTCACAAAATCTTTACTCAGATCAACATCTGCACTAACATTCTTTCTTTCTGTAGCTACTTGAAAATACAAAAATAACACCCTGTAATCAGATTATGTGGGGCTCCAATTCAATCAGTGATCAGAAAGAGTGAATATATTAATCTGCTTGCAAGGAGTGACATGCCAGAACTTGGTTGATTTAGTAGTGTTAGCAATTTTTCCAATGTTCAGTTTTATGAAGTCACGCAGACTAATTTCTCTGGAGTATGGTAGAAGTCAGAATTATAATGTACTGAGTTTACAGAACTCTGTGAAGGCCTCTACCTAACCTTGTTGCCAATATGAAATCAACGTTCCCCTGGACACCTTACACAAACTAATTTAGGATGTGAACTATTGATATAGTAGGTTTATGCAGACACATGAGAATGCCTGCTCTAAATATAGCTGATATCAAAACCAGGGGCAAGGTCAACAATCAGCTGAAGTTTCTTTCAAGTTAATAGAATCACAACTTCTCTAAAAGTGCAAAAAATTCCATATGAAGTATTACCTTCTTTTACATTTAGACTTTTAGCCCACATAAAGAGCTGACAAATATTCATTTGATTTAGCTAATTTAATCATATACATAGAACCTGGACTATAGCTCATGTCAGAGTACTTTGTCAGAATATACAGTCCCTTGGTTCTATTCTCAGCACAGACATTGATAACTTAGTAAAGGTATAAATTATTTGATTCAGTGCTGGACATTATACCTTAATTGTGAAGAACTCTGGTGTGATATATCTCTATAGACAGTAATCTTGTTCAAACTTCCATGTTCTAACACAATGCTTGTCAACATTCCTAATGTGACCCTTTAATACAGTTCTTCATGTTGTGGTCTCCCCCAACCATAAAATTATTTTCATTGTGTCTTAATAACTGTAATTTTGTTACTGTTATAAACCATAACATAAATTTTTGGGAGTTAAATGTTTGTCAAAGGGTTTGTGACCCTCAAGTTAAGAACTGGAACTCAGAATGTAATAGATATTTGAACGGTAATAGAACAAAGTTCTTTTCCCTATTGAACACATCCCATATGTGAAGGAAGAGTGCACTTCTTAGCCAGACAGGGGAAGGATAATTATGTTAAACAGACCCACAAAGTTCACCACCTCTTCATCAGACACAGACCATCTGTGGTACAGAATGGCTTGACTGGAGAGGTTTCCAATTTATGGGTGTGAAAGTAAAACACACCCAGCAGAAACCATTCTTCAAAGTTTGAAGTTTGATGTCTTCCCCTACCTAGCAACATAGGGAACAAAGCACACCTTTAGTGCTGGGCAGTTGAAATGAGACACAGCCCACAGTCTGCCATACCAACAAGAGGGAGAAGAGTCTTCACAGTATGGACTGCTGCTGAGTTGTGGTATTCAGTAGATTGGGTGTTCTCCTACATGTTTTAAATTGGTTTGGAACTTACACCTTTCTTTTTTGTTTGTTTGTTTGTTTGTTTGTTTTTTGAGACAGGGTTTCTCTGTGGCTTTGGAGCCTGTCCTGGAACTAGCTCTTCTAGACCAGGCTGGTCTCGAACTCAAAGAGATCAGCCTGCCTCTGCCTCCCGAGTGCTGGAATTAAAGGCGTGCGCCACCACCGCCCGGCAGAACTTACACCTTTCATACATCAAGGAAACATCTACATGTAATATGGAAAACAATGAGGAAATGGCTGGAGAAATCTATTTCTACTGTCCATCAAATGGTAGAGTCTACAAGACAAATGTATCAAATATTTACAATTATATTAAATGCTTATTTGAATGAAATTCTGTACCACAATTCTCTTAAAATTATGAGTGTGCTTACTCTCTCTCTTGCATATCAAATTAATGCAAGTTTGTAGTGAACAGTAAAGTCATACTAACTGCAACACCTATTTATTATTTTTAAATAAGCCAGTTTAGTTTACTCGTCTAACAAATACCTAAGTCTCAGCCAATCACAACAACAGAGCTTCAGTTGATCCTAGTATCTAACTCTTCAAATCATGTTAAAATAAAATGCTCCATCCCAATCGGGAAATGATTCTTATTAATATTGAACCAAAAATTTATTTCAAGAATATCCATTTCACTTTGAATTTATAGTCTAAACTGTTTGACAAATTAAATATCACAATGAAAACATAACTTTAAATCTTTATTTTGAATGCCATGTGAAAAAGCAATTGTGTCATTACAAGTAAAAATAAGACTTCCAGGGGGAATTTTTTTCTTTACAACACTCTGAAAGATGATAGTATTTAATTGCTTTGAATAAGAGATCATGGAGATATGCTGGGTGTTATCTATTTAATCTGAATATCTCTAGAACCAGTGATCTAGAAAAATCAAGCTTTGTGTGCTCATTGACACTTGAAATTTTTCTATTTTGTAATTTATTTAGTGTGTGTTTATATTTGTAGTTTCTATATAGGTGTGTGTGTGTGTGTGTGTGTGTGTGTGTGTGCAAGTGGAGGAGGCTGTACATGTCCTTGGTCCTTGGGTGAGCCTGTGAAGGTCAACTTAAATTATCTTCCTCTACCACTTGCCACTTTAGCTTTAGGGACTGGTCCCTCACTGAACTGGGAGATCCAGTTCTTCACAGTAAGTCCTGTCATTATCTAGCAGAACTGGCTTTATAGGGTTGAGCTACCATGCCTAAGTTTTGGATACATGTGTCGAGGATCCAAACTTAGGTCTTCATGTTTGCACTGCAACTATTTACACATTGTGCTATTTCCCTAAGCCTGGTGATAAGAATAGCAGAGAAACAACACCATTAGTAATAAACAGGAGGGATTATGAAAGTGTGCAATGTCAATCATGAAGAGGAGTCAGAACCTACTTCAAGACATCAGCTCTTTAGGCCTTAGCGATTTTTAGTCTACATACTCTTTTTTAAAATTTATTTTTCATTTTACATACCAACCCCAGTTCCCCATATCTCCTCTTCTCCCACCTCCCATGTCCTCCCCTTCCCATTCTTCTTACATTTTTCAGAGGCGTAAGATTTTCCCTGGGGAGTCAACAAGGTCTGGGATACCAACTTGTGGCAGGAACAAGCACATCCCCATCAAGGCTGAGCAAGATATCCCACCATAGGAAATGGTTTCCAAAGTATCCGTTCATGCACCTGAGAACCTGAGAGAGGTCCTGGTGCCACTGCCAGGAATCCCCATCCCTAGCTCCCCACCAACAGATCAAGCCATGTAACTCTCGCCTACATTCAGAGTGTCTAGTATGGCCCCATGCAGGTTCCCAAACTGTCAGTCAGTAGTCCATGAACTCCCACTAGCTCAGGTCAGCTGTCTCTGTGGTTTTCCCCATCATGCTCTTGACCTCCCTTGTTCATATGATCCCTCTCCCTCTCTTCAACTGAACTCCAGCAGGTCAGCCCAGTGCCTTTTATTAATGGCATTTTGAAATAATATTTCTTCATAGTCTTATTACCTGGCTACCAGCAGAAGTTCTAAACTGGTAGACTAAATCGCCCTCCTTAACTTCTTGGTCCCAAGGAAAACCTAAACTCTAGCTGATTTAGGCCATACTTCAGTGGATTTAATTTTACTGTTATTTTGAGAAGTTTCATTCCCACTTCTTGTTTTCCTTCCCTTGAAATGGCTGCTTCTCCACGAGCAGACTTCTGCACCTAAAAAGCATTGGATATAGCAAGAGACCTTGGGACTTTAAGACAGGTTTTAAGACAGGTGGATGCAATCTCTCTCTCCATAGATGAGGAAGCTGACTTTTTAGAATTTCAAGTGTTTTTTTTTTTCTGGGCAACAATAATTTGAAAAGTATCTAGTAAACTCTTGAAAGGTGCAAAATATTTGGTGTGTGTGTGTGTGTGTGTGTGTGTGTGTGTGTGTGTGAGAGAGAGAGAGAGAGAGAGAGAGAGAGAGAGAGAGAGTTGACTTAATGTTTCTTCCAGTATCCCTGGGGATAATACAAGGTTCTTTTGTAATTCACCCCACTTCTCTGGATTTTTCACATGACATTTGGCCATTCCCGAGACAAACTCTTTTACTTGAAGATACTTCATGTTCATATGCTCAATCTTTTCCATTCCTTAGGAAATGAAGGATAAAAGCAGGCAATACGTAGGAGTCAACCTAATGCCTACAAATCAAGGAACTTTACAAAACTACTACTAAACTACTTGCCTTCCTGGAGTAAAAATATATAACAAACTCCCTCAATGTTAGGTATTATCATATTCTATTTTAATGGAGAATATGTATTTGAAGGAGAGAAAGTCTGTTGCTTGCTGCTTAAACACTTGAAGTATCACTGTATTCTGGCAACATCAAAAATTAACATGGCTTTCTTAACTTTTAAATCCTAATTATTTTCTCATGATGGGATTGTCTTTCACAGGAGCCTAAGCATGTTAGACTCTAAAAGGTTGAAAGTGACTTCAGAAATCATTCAGTCTATTCAATCCTTCAGCACATATATAAACACACCAGAAATTTGAAAAGTTACACCCAATATCATATCACAGGTTAAAGCGGGGCTGCATAAAGACTCAGGAGTATTGCCTTTCAGATCAGCAATCTTTCCATTACATCATACTGTGCCTCTTTGAAACTAGATGGATAAAACCAAATGCTTTGAAGAATTTTTAAATCAGTGATACAAATATACATATATGTTTGAGATTAAAATAAGAGGTGAGAAAAAAGAAACAGAGTTAATTAAAATTGTGGGGAGAGTTTTTGCTAATTCAGCCAGGCAACATTCCTATGACTTTGGCTTCTCCATCTCAATAATTTCAGGAAAGACATCAGTTACAAGACAGCACATCTGTCCCAATTGGATTTTTCCATAATCAGAATGATGATTGTGCTGGCTAGTTTTATGTCATGCTGATATAAGCCAGAGTCACGGAAGAGGAGGAAGACTCAATTGAGAAAATGCCTCAATAGAGATTGGGTTACAAGGAGGCCTTTAGGGAATCTTCTTAATTAGTGGTTGATGTGGGAGGGCCCAGTCCACTCTGGGTTGGGCCACCCCTGGGCAGGTGGTTCTGATTTCTATAATAAAGTGGGCCAAGCCACCCATGAGGAGGAAGCTAGTAACCCGCACGGTTTCGTTGTCTCTGCATCAGCTCCTGCCTCCAGGTCGCTGCACTAGCTTCCGTCACTGGTGGACTACAACATGGAAGTGTAAACCAAAAGAACCCTTTCCTCCCCAATTTGTGTGTTGCATTGCAGCAACAGAAATGTTAAGACATGGATGAAAATGTTAACGTGGTCAGACATCAATGCACCAACAAGACAGACTCACTGAATCTTTTTGTGTCCTTGTTTGTTGAATCTTTTTGTGTCCTTGTTTGTTACTTGCCTGCTTGCCTACCATTTGAAAATGATGCTAATTGGAAAATAAATAGCTCCTGAAAAATATTAATTTACATATAGCTGCAGTGAATAATCCTGCTTAGAGAGGTATACCAGCCCAAACACCCTCCTGGAATGGAAGGCTTGACTGCTAGTAGTTTAATAGCCACCAAACGCTCCAAGTTTTGAAGGTGAAGCTGCACATTGATATGCTGGGTCTCGTTATTAGTTCGGCATCCAAAAGCCACTACTTCTGGAGGATGAATTTTATGTGACCCTGTGAACAAGGGCTGTACCAGAGGCACGAGACACATGTTGATTACTCACAACAGAAGGATCCTGGGAAGGTTCTATTCATTGGTCTTTCACTTGCTGCACTTTCAAGGTCTTAGCCACAAAGTTTCCGTTTTCAGAATGCCTGAATGAGCAAACTTGGAGACTAAACCAGAAATATGAATGTCCAGCCCAGATTCACCAAGATAGAACAGGCGGTTGTCAGAGTACCTTGATCTTGGGTGTAGGTAGAGCTGAGTTCCCACGGAAGACTTCATAAATGACCAAATCAAGGGGTTTTCAGTGCCTTCCACAGCTCACTGAACTTGACTGTGTCACTTTTTCACACAGTCTGTGCTCTAGAATAACTCCCATATCTGCCTATTTCCTTTTCACAGTGGAACAGAGATAGTATTTGGAACAGAGATAGTATTGAGAGGGGGCTGTTGTTATTTCATTTTACACAAAATTACCAAATGAAGACAGAAAGAAACAAGAGATTTGGAGTGGTTGGAAGAGATTAAATAAATGAAAATGACCTAATTTTCAATTGTAGGATTTGAGAATGGCCATTTTATAAAGATAAACATGCATGTTTTTATTGTTCTAAAATAAGGCTTAACCATGGAAGTCAAAATTCACAGTGGAGACAAGAAGAAGTAAGGAATAATTATTTGCTTTTAATTGTAAATAGTAAGTTTCTACCTATCCTTAAGGTGAAGACTTGATTTCCAAAAATTCCATTCCTATCTTCTTTATAGCCTCTAGATTTGAGAGTGAACTATGCATGCAAAGGTGAGAAAGCCTCGCTAAGCAGAGTTAAGATTTTTCCATCCAAGATCACATGTAAATTGTTAGAAAACAGTAAGCATGGTAGCAGTGTTTAAAAATAGAATTGAGGATAAATAGTAGAAAGGAATAGGGAATAATTTCTGGCAAAAAAAAGAAGAAATATGTTCACTATTTTTTCCCTCTTATAAATGCTAGGAAGGTATTTCTAGACAAAGAAAAAAATAAGCTTTTCATCTGTCACTAAAAACCAAACAAAGCAAGGAGCTTGCACTATGTGGAAAAAATATCTAGGTTATGTTCTAAGGAAAGAATTCTCTCTCTCTCTCTCTCTCTCTCTCCCTCCCTCCCTCCCTCCCTCTCTCCCTCTCTCGCCCATATTGTCATTAGGCATATAAGAATAGCAGGCTTAGACAAGTGAATACAGATTTCTAAGTGATAGATCCAAAGTTCTATCAGAAGAAATTTATCAGACCCACACAAAGGACAGAAGATTTATTCTCATGCTTTTCTCCAGAGCAGAGAAATTTGATGTCCTATAAAGGTCCTTCCTGGTTATTTCAACATTTTACTTCATGTATGTATGCATGTATGTAGTATTTCTAATATATTTATGTATAATATTATATATAATACACCATAAATCTCAAATAATATCAATGAAAAAGCCAAAGATTGCTAACAAAGAAGAGACCTTTTGGCACCACAGAAGTATTTAAGGACTCTGACTTTGCAGAATGAGAGATGTGTGATACAATCGATAAGACAAAGTGGCCTGAAACACTATAACCTGTCCCCACAGGAGGAGGGAAGTAGGTTTGCTCCTCAGGACCATTGGGTTCCACTTTATACTGTGTTATACTTGTGTTGACTTAGCTATTATGACCTTCATTGAGCAGGTCTGGTTGCGGATAGACCTGAAAGGTAAGGTATACAATAGAGAGATGAAGCAATTCCAAATAGAACAAGGGCAAAAGAGATTCACCCTAATGGCAGCAAAGATCAGGGCCAGCTCTACAGCAGAGTTTACTGGTGAGCATGGAAAAATGTGGCCATGGTTGAGTTTACCTGTTACTCTCTAGCTAAACACGAAGGGATTAATGAATCCTCATTTACATTTCAAGTGTAAGCTAAAGGAATAGAAATGATTGATCTTTCCTATAACCTCATGTTTGTCATCCTGAAGCTGCCCAAGTTCTCCTTCGCCCTACATGGGAGGAGTCCCTACTTCTACTCCCGAGCCTGCCCTAAATACTAGGCAGAAAGCAGTGGTTTGAGTTTGTGCTAACCTGACTGTCCTCAGCAGCCATTTCTTTTTTTTGGGGGGGGGGGCTCTGGCCAATTACAAGGATTGGAGCTTCAAAACCCAAATAATAACCACGTGGAACTCTGCAGATGGAAAATCATGCAATCTGAGGGATTGTGCATGATTCTTGACAACCAACAGTGGGGAACTAGCACTCTGAACTCGGATTACAGCTGCCTCTCTACGTCATAGGTATTCAGTTGTTTATACAAATGACTTGTCAACTAGTTACACAAGTTTCTGTTCATTGTAGAATAAATATCGAGTGGTCTCATAAAATATATTACTATCAAGAAATCAGTTTGGTTCATTAATTACTTTTAGTTGAAAATGAAGGGACAAGTAGGGCATAGGAGGCACTTCTCACCTCAAAAACATAGTGAGGTGCAAACAGGATATTCCAAAATGGTGACATCTAACCTGAGGACACAGACAGATAGGACTGTAAGATTGTTTCAAGTTAGGTAATTTAAAAACAGGGGTTCATAAGATTGATAACCACACATTATTGTTTTATTAGGTGATCTGTTCATTTACTATGTATATGAGTCATACCATCACGGTCATGTGAGCAAGCACCGTCTAGCTGGGTATATGCAACCCAAAAGCCCCATAGACAAATATGTGGACACATCTTTTCCCAACAACTCCACTGAGCTCAGAATGGGCAGTTAACAACCAGACCCTCATCGATTCCACCTCATGTTATAGGATGATAAATTTCTCAGGGGTTGGAGGATGCAGGGTGTTGCTATGGGTTGGTTAAGAATTTTCAAGAACACTTCAGATATTCAGTTAGATCAAAAGAAAAGCTTCATGAAGTAACATCACAGGTCACAGTACAACAATTCCTTTCTTAATAAATATTTCTGAAATAAATTGCCACAGCTTCTTTCCAATCTGGAGGGGAAAGGTCACTTGACCATCTAGCAGAGACTTATTTTGCATTCAGTTGCTTTGCTCTGTGCTCTGTCTTAACTGCTCTATGTGTAAACTTCAGCCTGCAGAATGTTTGTGGGGAAAACCAGTCCATTCTTTCTTTGGCAACCCATGTGACAACAGCTTGGAACAAAAGCAAGAAAGAGAAGTATATGCATCCTAGGTGTTTCTGTAATAATGCAGGCAGAGTCAGATACAAAGTGGAATGAACCTGAATTAGGCCTCTTTTTCTTAAGCTCTTGCCTGGGTATTAGACATGCATGAGGATGATAGCATTCTAACACAAAGGACCCTCATTCACCATCCATAATTCAGCACTGTGAAGGAGGAAAGCAACTCTTCCAATGGTTATAGGAAAACAGTAGAAACTACAGTGCTGATTGGAGGAAAATGGATAGTGTGAAGACCTGAATAGTCTGTCACTAATTCTTTCCATTTCAGCCTTTAAAAATCCACATTCATGGTTCTTCCAGAGCCATGAATTTGGGCTTAATGATGCTAATAAAATTGACTAGGTTTATTAATTAAAAATGGCAATCACAACATTCATTTGCTAAATGCTGAACCGTATGACTTTGCAAAGACCCATTCATTTTCTTTCATTCAGAGTTTACAACAGTCCTAGGAGATAGATGATCTCATGGAGATTGTTCAGAAAAGTAAAGAGATTTTTTTTTTCCCAAATTGCAAAAACACAAAAGACAGAGGCGCGATAGTCCACCTAATGTTAAGTCAAGAGTCCATGTTCAGACGTATTGTGCAATACCAAGTCTGTGCTTTGGTGACATAAAAGATTAAACATAATTGCTTACACCTGAGATCACTGATAATATATCATAGATCATTAGATTTGTCTGCTGAATTTTGACATGTCTATTAGTTGATTTGTACATGTTCTAACTTGCAGCATAACTTCTCTAGAATTGGCTTCGAGAGAGGGGGCCCTTGGCTTGATCAGTATCATTTCTGAAGGCAACAAAATGGATTCAGAAATACACTGCAGGAGAGAGCCTCATTTTCTGAGTCAGTGATCCTTTTACCACGCCGTGTTTCCAGAGAAGATGCGAAATATCTTTTAGTGTTTCCTTGCCACCTTCAATCCATTTCCTCCAAACAGCTCTCATAATTTTTAGAAATGAAATTTTATCATGTAACTGTCCATTTTAAAAGCTTTCAATGGACCCTAGTTGTAGGAAAAATAAAATCCTAGTGGCAAAGTTCTCGGGGAAACGGTGTTCCATCTCCTCCACAGGACACTACAAATTTTCTGCCCTTTGGGCAACTATATATACAGCTTCTCTGACTCAAGTTCAAATCATAGAGAATGTTGGAGTCTCCACTCTTTCCTAGCAGAACTCAGCAGCAGCTGCTAAAAACCAAATGACCTATTTTGTGCCTGAGAAATGAGAGGCAAAAGGCTGGTTTCTTTCCTTTCATACCTGTTGTAGGTAGGGAAGTAGGGAGAGTGTAAAACCAAACTGTGCTCTTCATTTGAGTACAGCTGAAAGAGTTCTGGGAATGAGCAAGCTACCAGAGGCTACCTTCCTATAGAAAACTGACTCTCCCCATCCCACAGATGCCCATTTCTCAGCTTGCAGTAGGGTTTTCATGAGGTCCTCTGCTATCCATGCTGAAGTAGCAACTGGCTTGGTCTTCTGTAGACAACCACAGCTTCTATGTATTCATGAATACAACAAGCCTGTTGTGTCTAGAAGATTCTGTTTCATACAAGATCCATACAATCCTTGGTTCTTGCAATCTTTCTATCACTTAATCAGAATATTCCTTGAGCCATATGGGAGGAGGAGATGTGATGTAGGTGTCCCACTTAGGACTGAATTTGCTATAGCTATTAATTCTCTTCTCTCTCCCCAGCTCTCAGTCTCTTTATTAATTCCCATCCACTGCACAAAAAAAAAAACTTCTTTAATATAAACTGAGAGGTCACTAATCTATAGGCATATAGATTAAGCCTTAGAAGGCAATTTGACACAATGTCCATTTGTCAGAAAATAAAAGTAGTAGGTTTTCCCTGGGTGTCTAAGGTCTTTCTAGTTATGAGTTCTTACACACATCTATAGTACAGGAAATGAGTTAATCCTCTGTATTTGGCCTTAAATCCAATCAAGAAGAAGTTGGTTACCCCTTGTAACATTTAATCCACTGTTTCACAAAATTAAAAGGTTTTTGAACAATTCATTAAGACACCTAAATAGCTACAAAACAGTTGACCACAAAGAACCTATCAAAGGAATAGAGTGTATTTTAAATACATGCAAAGGAAATGTATTTATTCTTTGTTCTTTGTGGGAAACTGGTTTAGCCTTGGACATAAGATTGAGAGATGACTGAAAGGTTCAAGATTCTTCAATTACTGCTGACATGGTTCATTAGCATGATGAAAAGTTTAAACTTTGAGATGAGACCTAGCTGAAATCCTAGCTGTATTCTCACTTAACTTGGTTCTCCAGGTAGACAGAGTTGTCTAGAACAGCTTTGTAGGTGTGATGGTAAAATGATATTCTATGCAGACAATTTCTTTCTTAGCCTTGTATTTTTTTTGGGGGGGGGGATTAGAAAAGGGATATGTTATCACTTCATACTGACAAATGACAGATGAGAGAAGTAGAATGTAGGATGCTGGGAATGGTGTTTTGTATCTGGAAAAGAGAACACAGAAGGAAGGGAGAGGTCCTGGTTGTACTTAAAGGATTTGCTATCTGAAGCTTCTGCAGCTCCTTCACATACAGAATTGACAGTCTAAAGGAATAGGTTTTAAGCATGTACTACTTATGTCTGCTTTTGCATGTGATTTTTATTGTTAGACCTGTTATTCTTGAGCTTAAAACATTGTCAAAAATGGAATATAAAAATTCTTTAAAGATTATACCACAGTGATCACAAATGCAGAGCTGGCTTAACATGTGTGCATGTGTACAAGCCCACACCCTCCAACACACACCACATCTGTTTGAATGAGTCAGTTATAACTTAACACTAATCTTTTACTAAGTATTAAAAATTTTAAATGAATAAATAAAACAGTAAACTCACATACAGAATGATAGAGCAATTTCTACATCTCAAAATTATTTGACAATGAGTTAGAAAAAAATTTCCCTACATGTGGGTAATAACACTCCACAGACTAGGGTCTGTGGAATATAAATATAAGCATATATTTATATTATTTATACTATATAAATACAATATATATATATATAAATTTATATATATATATAATTTATAAATATACAAATATATATTATTTATATTATATAAATATAAAGAAGGTAAGTGCCTGCTAGCACAGGTATTCTCTCTCTGTTTCCTGGCTACCACCAATGAGTTATTTGTATGCTCTGCCTGTCATCATGCACTAAAACTTCCGAAAGCCATGAACTCTAATAAATCTTTGTTCTTGTAGGTTGTTTCTGGTAGGTATTTTGTTACAATGATGATATGAGCTAAATCCATTAGGAAACTTCTACCTGAATGGAGAGAAAGTAGAGTACATACATGAGGCTCTGATTTAATCTCAGTTTTACTTCTATTATCCTTTTCCCAAAACTAGTTTGGATGAGCTTGTGAATCTGCATAACCTATATTTATTGTGTTTCATTGGAGACATAAATTCATGATAATAATCATTTTCATCACTCACATCTAATTTCTGTTTACTATGCAATGAAGCTTGGTTACCAGGAGACAGTGTCATCTCATCCCCTCCTTATGTAGCATGTAATAGACTGGAATAAAAAATATGGTACAAAAGGAAGAATCTATTGTGACTTAGCAATCTATCCATGAAGACTAGCATTTAAACAAACTACCTGCAATATAAACATTAGGAAGCAAAGCTAGGGATGATTTATTCATTTTATTCATGATAAAATGACATCCCAAATTTAATTTGGAAAATTTCTCTCCCTAGAGACCATTAAACTAGGCTCTGATAGTTTACTGCTATATGAATTAATGTAAGACACTCAGTATCTTGATTGGTAGAGCTTTGCAGTCAAAGATGACCATTTACCTACAGGATAGTAAATCCAAGAGAGCAGACAAAAGGATCATGGTCTGACAACACAGTGGAGTGTAAGAGTTGGAAAAGGTAAACTGTCAAAGTATAGCTTATGAACCCCCTAACAGAATCCCCTGAGATATATATATATATATATATATATATATATATATATATAAAATTCTCATTCTATTAAAGTGTTATCAACTAAAGACAAGTCACTATAATTTTTCTTTAAAATATGTGTGTTTAAGGAACGGTGGTCACAGATGAGATATTGTTTTGATATACAGATTGCTGGTAAAATCAATTTTTCGAGGAGTATCATATTCTTGAAAACCACTGATTTCTTGTTTTCACTTAAATGACAGAAATATGAAGGCTAGGGCTGGAATATAATTTTGCTGGTATACTGTTTGCTGGCAAGCATGAAACTATGGGGTCAATGCCCAGAATCGCATAAAATCTAACACAGTGGTACAACCCTATAATTCGAGTACTTCTCAGTTAGAGACAGAGTGTTCTGAGAGTCATAGTCCTCCTTGGCTACAGAATTAAGTTGAGATAAAACTAAGCTATAGGAAACCCTGCCAAAAGAAAAAGAAAGAAGAAAAATACATAGATGATAGATAGATAGATAGATAGATAGATAGATAGATAGACGATAGATTGATAGACAGATAGATTCTAGGAATCTGACATATCTGAAATCTTATTTAAAATCATGCAATCTAGTACTGATTCAGCCAGGGTACTAATATTGGCCTGTGAGATGTAACTACATTATCGTCCCCATGGATATAACACATACAATAATAAAGACACGTGAAGAATTTCCATTTCTTTGGCATCTAGGTTTTACATATGTAATTCATGAATCGTCCTTTCCTATCCTATGTTTCTCTCCATCTTGGTTCCTGGTAATTTTGAGTCAATTACAGAATCATGTAATTTAACCTATAAAATTTGTATAAAAAAGAAAAAAAAACTATTACACAGTTTCTTTATGTATAGTTTTCTCTTCTAAAAAAGTTTCAGCAAATATTGATTTGCTGAAATACTTCTAAATTTTTAATTTTTGCTAAGTTTCTTTAATCTATAATTAAGAAGTATTTACAAAGGATACATTAATTTCTGAATCTACTAATTTAAAAATTGTTTAATTAGAAAAAAATACTAACAGTTTCCAATATAGGCTCTGTTACACTGAGAGACTCTAGGCAATTTCAGAACAACCAAACAGAGAAATAAAACTATCACAAAATGGTCTGGGTTATAACCCTTTTTGCACAAACCAAAACATAATTAGATAAAAATTATGAGCCTAATGGCGGTGAGGTGGTTTGAAAAAATGTCCCCATTAAAGAAGTGGCACTATTAGGAGTTGTGGCCTTGTTGGAGGAAGTGTGTCACTGTGAGGGGTGGTCTTTGGAGTCCCTTTTGCTCATCTTCCTCCCGTGTGACTGTCAGTTGATTTTCTTTTGCCTGCGAGATGTGGGATTCTCAGCTCCTCCACATCTGTCTGTGTGTTGACATGATCCCCATTGCAATGATAATAGAGTGAACCTCTGAAACTGCAACCAGGTCATCACAAGTATTTTCTTTGTAAGAGTTGCTTTGGTCATGTTGTCTCTTCAGAGCAATCAAAACCCAAACTATGACAGAAGTTGGTACCAGGGACTGGGTCATTGCTATGATAGGCCTGCCCACGCTTTTGTTTGGAGTAATAAGGACTTTGGTACTTTGGGTTAGGAAAGCAGTGGAATGCTTTAAGCACTGCTTAATGGAACATACTAGTAGAAACGTGTTAGACAATGGTGCTGGTAAGATTTGAAATGTTGGGATCTGGCTCAAGAAGTTTCAGAGGAGAGGAATTTTTTTGTTTGTTTGTTTCCCAGAAATCATGTGATATTTTGGTGAAGTAAGTGGTTGCCTTTTGTCCTTGCCTGAATATCCTGCCTGAGGCTAAAGTGAGGAGTTTTAGATTAATTCCCTTGGCAGAAGAAATCTCAAAACATCCTGATATAGACTCTGTTGTTTGGATATTAGTGGTAAATCTAATGAAGTTTTATAATGAAGAGGAGCAAGCTGAGCAAGGAAAACTATTTGAGGAGAAACGTGGCAGCAGAAGGTGGACTGGAGAAAAATCCTCTGTTCAAGGAGATAAGCAGATTAAGAAATAAAATTAAGGGAGAAGTGACCTTGGGACAAGGTCCCACCAAGTAAGATTCTAACTTGTGAAAAGGAACTTAACAAAGCTTAGAGCGGGTGTTGTGGGGCACACCTTTAATTCCAGCACTGGGAAGGCAGAGACTGGCAATCTCTGAGTTTGAGGCCAGAAAAGTATACAAAGCAAATTTCCAGACAACCAAGGTTAAGCAGTGGAAGACAGAAAACTAGTAAAGATGTAACTGAACATGTGGGTCATGTTCCAGCCCCAACAAGCAGCAGAACTTGGCAGTTTTCAGTCATGTGTCTCTGGGTGTAGAGTTAAGGAGAGAAAAAAAAGGAGTTATCAAATAAAACTTCTGAGGCCAGGTAAGTGACAGGGTCCTGAATGAATCTAGTAGAGAGACCAGTACATGAAACTGTGAAGTTGAAACCTAAATTGCCTTGGCAAACCCAAGATGTTAGAGATACCAGGTTATGGGATACCTGCCCAATGCGAGCTGCTAACAGGGAGTGGAAATCATCGAAAGAGAAAGAAGTATGTCATAGTCATATGGAGTTTGAGGTTTGAAGAGCATTTTTGACATTAGATTTGGAAATTCAGAGTTTGGAGTTTGTCCAGCTGGTTTTTGGTCTTCCTTTGGTCCAGTATTTCATCATTATGCTCCTTCCCAGTATTTTGGAATAATAATTATGGCATTACATATTTGAAGCATGTGACCCACTTTTTGATTTTGATTTTTATAGGGGAATTACAGTTAAGAGATTCCCATGTGTCTCAGAAGAGACTTTTGACTTTGAAAGAAATTTAAGACTGTTATAAACTATGGGGAATTTTGAAGTTGGATTGAATGTACGTTTTGCATTATGATATGGCTATAAGCTTTTGGGGACCAGAGAGTAGAATGTGGTCGTTTGAAAAAAAAAATGGCTCCCAAAGGGAGTGGCACTATTAGGAGACATGACCTTGTTGGAGGAAGTGTGTCACTTTGGGTTCAGGCTTTGAAGCCTCCTTTGCTCAGGCTTCCCTCAGTGTGGCTGTCAGTTGACTTCCTGTTGCCAGCAAGACGGAGGACTTTCAGCTTCTCCAGCACCATGTCTGCCAGCATATTTTTTACCATGTTCCCCATCATGACGATAATGGAATGACCCTTTGAAACTGTAAACCAGTTACTCCAATTAAATGTTTTCTTTATGAGAGTTGTCATGGTTATGGTGTCTCGTCACAGCAATAAAAACCCAAACTAAGACAGCAGGTAATCTCTTAACATTTTGAAAAACATGACTTGTTTTTGTTGTTGTTGTTTTTATTTATAGGCACTTGGGTTGACATAACAAAATTGGGAAATACGCACAGTCATCTATGCACAAATTATACATAGGTTTTTGTGACTGCCATCACCCTTTCATCGCTCACTTCATTCTTTCATTGTCTTGCCACACTGTATGTAAAATGATTAAGGGCTTCTTTATTGTAATGTACGTAAATGAGAGGGAGGGAAGGATAAGGAGACAGAAACTCAGGAACATCTTTCAGTACAAGGACTTAATTATTAATATGGCAAGATATGCAGCTTATGAATCCAGATAATCATGGGGTAATCATCTCTCAATTTAATTAAGGAGAGGAACAATGCTTTATAGAACTCCAGAAGGCTGAATGCAGTCTGCTCTGGCTTCCTACAGTTGAAATGTTCAGTCCTTAAAGGGAAGTATTGAATGTCATCCTCTGGCCTCACAATTGCAAAAAAATAACAACAACAAAAAATGTTAGTTAAATGATAGCCTATGACAATGGAGCTAAACTTGTACACTGATATTTTATACAAATAATAGCACAATAGTCTTCTCATGGCTAGAAATAATCTCTTTTATAAAAATGCATGTGAATATGCACATTCACATATATACAAATTGTACATAAGTTTTGATGACTGTCATTTTTCTTTGTTTTGTTGTGTTTTCATTTTAGTATCTTGCATATTTGTCTTCCCATTAGCATCATCTGTGTTTGACAGGAGCAGGGAAGAGGCTTCTGTTTCATCCTCAGAAGATGGTACTTCCAGGCTCTTCTTATTTCAAGATCCTAACTAAATCACACTTGTCAAGATTCTTTCTCCCAATATATCAATGTCTGTATATCTTATGGGGTATGTTTGGGTAATATTTTCCAACATCCTAAAGGTGAGCTGATGAACTTTATCAAGCCATGTACTGTAACTACAGCTAGTTCCTCTCTCTGGGTTCCTTAATGTCAGGACTCTTGTGGATTTTGATGGACAGTGGGACTAGAGTCTGATCTAAGCCATTCATTTCAATGCTTTAAACACTCTATTAATACGTGATGGATTCCATATGAAGCTTGCTAGTTTCGAAACCAACCTCAATTTCAGATGAAGTATTAAAACACTTTTGGAAGAATGCTGCACAATGATGTGACATATGGATTTAATTAATATTATGCTAGGCCAAGGATCATCAATTCTCACTGGTGACATTAAGATGAAATCAATATGGTAGGCCAAAAAAATGTTCAGTCTGACAAAAAGAGACAGCAGTTAGAAAACTGTTAAAATGAAATACATAATAAAAACTCCATGCTGGGACATTATAGATATGACGGAAATAAATATATATTGGCATAGTAGTTGCTGATGGTAATAAAAGGTCACCAAAGTTAATGTTTCTGATCACTATCAGGAAAGTCCTGGCATATATCTAACAGTGGATAATTGAACACTTCATTATATTAAGTATGCTAGCATTTCTATTACTTAGATGATGCAACATGAAATAATACAAGGATTTGGTTGTACTTATAATGCAAATTCTAAGTTCCACGGGCTAACTGCTGAGTGGATAAAAAGACCATTAGTAAGGCCAACATTTCCTAAAACCCAAAGAGTAAAGTAGTAGCCCATTGGCCAACACATGGCCCTTTGAAGTCTGGAATGACAAGCAACAGCAGTGCTTTTAAGAAGGAGGGTGGAAGAAAAATAGAGCAAAAGTAATAATGTATTCAAGTATAAAATCTCTCACTCAGAACATGATAGTTGGGTGTTCTGAACATCTGGAAGCTTGGTTAGCTAAGAGGATTAGCTGACATTTTGTGATTTTTTAGTCTGAGCATGTTTGAGTTCAAGTAACCATCTCCACAGAGACTGCATGGTCTACTCAAATCTTATTTTAAAAGCCAGATTTAACCCTCACATATGGCATCCAGCCACATTATCTATCAGCGCTACTCAAAAACATTAACATGGACATCCCTATACACACAACAGATAGACCTATGTATTCATCAGAGAAAGAGCCCATGTATCTCCGGAAGTTTTAAATTGCTGCTGAGGTTTTGAAATGCTCTGTGTAGAAGTCTACAGATCTAATAGAGTGTCTTAGAAATGAAGAAAAGGCTTTTGACTTTTAGTTATATTTATTTAGCCTCTGTGTGTGTGTGTGCTCATGCACATATGTATGCCAAATGTACACATGGAAATCAGAGGACAATTTGTGAGAGTCCTCTCTTTCCATCATGCAGGTCCCAAGGATTAAATCTACATTATTATGGGAAACAGCAAGTGCTTTTCCTTGCTGAGCCACTACAGAAGCCTAGGAAAATATTTTTAGCTAACATTTCAAACTGTAATGCTATAAGTCACTTAGACTGAGCTTGGCCATGTTCCCAAGAGGCATTCATGGAAACCATATGGATGGTATCTTTGTTAATAAGACATGATGAAATGTACTTTATTGTGTTTCTCAAATTAATTTCAGACATTTCATTTTAAGTTGTAAATGGGTCTGCTAGGAAATACAAGGGCTGAACTAGATGCTGGGAGAGTGGAAGAAAGGATCATATCAATAAAATGCACTAGATGGTAATAACTGAGACACTAGTAAGACTAGAAAAACAGAAGTATTGATAGGGGAGGTAAATATTGAAGTGTTAGCCTCTCAAGGTCCAAGGGCAATCAGCAAGACAGTCAAGCTTCCAGCTTGCCCTGGAACCATCAGTGAGTTCAGTCAGAACAGCATAGAGTAAGCTGGTCATTTTCTTCATTATTCTACTGTTGTTAACTACATTGCTTGATAGAGCAAAGAACTTTCGCTGTAACAACAGGAAGAGCAAATTTTTGTAAACATTTGTGAAAGAAGTCCCAGTTCAACCTGGGGCAGGGACCATAGTGGGGCCTTCAACAGGAAGAGATGAACAAACTGGGAGCAGTAGGTAGGAAGACTTCCTGTCAATGTCTCTATTACACAGGGGAGAGGAATGCAGCCATAGCTGGGCAGACATTCTTCAGGTCCCTTTACCAGAAATAGCTGAACACTTTATAACCTCATTCCATCCCAGCGATTTTCCTTCTGACTTACACTCTGCCGTACTTCAGAGGACAATAGCCATGTATGAAGTATGAGGCTTTAAGTTATGGCTGTTTTTGAGTTATGTGCACATAAAATACCCTGGGCAACATGGAAAACCCATTTACCCCCAGGTCCTTAACTTACAAGATAGCTCAACAGATTCACCTAAAATCTTCTCTCCTGCAATCAATTGAAGCCAAGGTTGGGCTCAGAAAAATTTGAGTCTTTGAGGTTTAATGATTCAAGGAATGTTTCTCTTTCTATTTCCTTTCAATGTGCTTTTTAAATAGTTTTTCATATTTTTTCTAAATAAAAAGTCATTTATAATTGGTGGGTGACATATTGCATCTTAAGATAATGTGCATAGTGGCCAGATGTAGTTCTTTTCTAAATTAGTCATAAAACTAAACGGTGGTAACAGATTTCACCCTTAAGTATTAGGCTTAATAAAATGGAAAATGGTGCATGTGTAGCAGAAAGGAAGAGAACCAATAAGGCTTAATACTCTGTAATCAAAAGACACTCTTTTAGGAACAGGATAAGACTGGGTATCTATTTTTCTCAAGAAGACTCTGGTGCTATGGTCCAAGGGGATCAAAGCATGACTTCATTATAAGTGAATGGAAGAATAAGGAAGAATAAGGTAATCTTGGAAGAAGTCTAGCTTGAATCTCAAGGGTTTGTGGGCTCTAGCCTCCTTTCCAGGTGATCTTCGAAATTCAACTCTCCTGACTCCTGGACTCCTCCCTTATAGACAGAGGAGGTCTTAACGAATTGAAAAAAAAGAAAAAAAAGGTGAAAATTGAAATAGCCAATTATCATCCTAATAAAATTAATTTTGGATATCTGTGAAGAAATATAGCATAATCAACTGCATGATTGACTTATTTTTATAGGTTGCTGTGCTTAAGAAATAAATGAGGAAAAAGCAGAATATGAAATAAATATAAGAGCTGTTATAAGATTTTTTTATTTAATGCGAATGATGATTTCTCAGTTATCTATCTCAAATATTGAAAAAAATTACGTATCACGTGAGGCCTGTTGGACATCTGCCATCTAATTATCAACCCAGCTGCCTTGACTCTCAGGTTGCCATGACATCTGGATTGTAAATGTCGTGACATTTCAGTCATTCACGATGCCCACATTTGACACACCCAATATCATGCCTAGCTGCTAAATTAAAATTCTCCGATTGTCAACCAGAATCCCCAGGCACACACAGAACTGGGTACTCTTTCACTAACGGCACACAAGAGTTATTTAGAAACGAATGCTAGCTTTTGGGTGCTTTGTTTGTATGTGTTTACCAGGAGAAGTAAGCCTGCCCCCAAAACACACTAAGTCAGGGAAGGTGCAGACCTGAACTGGGCAAAACAATGCTTGGAAGAGATCTGAGAGAAGATTTCATACTGTCAGTCAATGAAGATTAAATAAATGATGTAGAAAATGTTGTCATAGCAAGGCCACGTTGAAGCTAGCCAGAGCGTGTATACAGTTTTAATTAGCTGAAGCAGCATTGGGACCAGCCACTGACAAATTATCAAAGCAAACAAAGGAATGTCCTTGGTTCCTATAGGGTCAGGAGTATCTGTACTGAATCACATGGTGGAAATAAGGACACAAGTAATAAAACAATAAACAAAAAAACTAAAAAAAAACCCCACATGTAGACATTCATTTTTTAAGCCTTCTTATATATTCCAATAAAGAAATTATCCAAACTGCAAGCATAGTTCTTTTACATTTTGTTTTTTCTTCCTTCTGACTCTTATTCTATTAAAAAAAAAAATCACAGTTATATAAAAGAAAAGCAAGTCAACAAGCCAAATTTGGTCTTCATGTAATATATGGCCAGTTCATTGTGACAAGAAGGAAATTTGTGAATTCAGCAATTTCCTAGGGGTTGAGCAACTGCCTGCTTCGCACCTCCACTCCTGTGGCATGATAAAGCATTGTTACCATTCTGCCCGGAAATGGCTCAACTTCATTATCACACACAGTAAAGGTTTAAGTTGCACATTTTCTCTTCTTTGCCTGAAGGAAAAGTGATATCCCCGATAACCAAAGGGCATAATTAAAAACTCGTTTCACAGAGAGGCTAACGATAACTAAATTCTTTCTCCATACGAAAAGCCAAAGTTGGCATATAGTTAAGCAAAATGTGCCTGACATAGGGAGGACTGTGTATTGCTGGCTCTTGTTAACTGAGGGGCTATTTTTTTTTTTTTGAACAGTTCTTAGGATTGGTGGAAGGCCGGTATTTAAGACAGTTGTGTTTTGTTTTGTTTTGTTTTTTCCTTTTCCAATGTATTACCATGGCTTGGTAAATACAAAGCCCCTGATGTCCAGCTTTTCTGCTACAGTTTTTGGAAGAGACATCTGGATTTAATTATTCATCCACCGTGTATTTTGTAGTTGGCCGCAGTAGTTAGGTTCATGAAAAAAGACTTCAATTTATCTTAGGTCAGGACCCTTAAATGTAACATTTATTTAAAAGCATATCCTGCTGATTATGAAAATATCATCAAATATGAATTTGAACACTTTCTTTTGAGCTGTGAAGAGCTATTTTTCTCTCTCTTTTTCATTCTTTGTCAAACCACATTAAAACAATGACTAAAGACACAATAGGTTCAAATACCACTCCCTGAGATCGACAGCTATATGAATTGAGAGAAGCTTCTGGAACTTTTGATTTCACATTTTTTTAGCTATTAGATGAAGACAGGGAAACTTATTCTGAGGTTTGTTGTGAGAGATAAATGAACCAGTAATCATAGAAGTATACTGAAGAGTGCCTACCGCATATGAGTTTAACATATTTGGTAATATTATGGTGTCGTTATTAAAGAAAAACTACAAAACACCCAGTTTTAAATCTTGGCAAGCCTTGAGTTCTTCTAACATAATGAATCAAATTCCCACACAGTCCCTCAATGTATTCTTTAATAAAATAGTTTTCAGACTCCATTTTCTCTTGATTAACAGAAAAGACTAGCTTTTCTATCTAAGCAGATGAGCTATAGACCTGAATAGCATGAAGTAGGCCAAGCTACCATGATGGAACTGATTCCAGGAAATGTCCCTTTTCACCTTCATGTCCTCACATTTAGTCTTGCATTACTTCCCTCTCCCTTAATCGATTTCTTTTCCTAAAAGTATTTCTCTTATGAGACCAAATGTAAGATAAAGGTGAAGAGCTCATTGTTACAATGACCTCAGTTAAGTCAATTCACAAAATATGGTAGGCACAAGCCTTAGATGTGTTATGGTAAAAACTGAGAGGTTGAGGCAGAAGATCTCAAAGAGTCTTCATGGCTTTATTAACATACATACATAAATGTGGATGGAATATACATCTCCAGCTTAGGAAGAAGCAGTGTACAAAGGGCAGAAGTAGAGACCTATATGAAGACCTTGCAGGTGAAAGTCAGCAAACAATATATTCCCATACTCAGTTCTCTCCTTAGACAAGTGGAGCAGATATGGGTGTGAGGGAAAGAGAGACAGCGGAATAATATTCAACTAATGCCAATCAATAACACTGTAAGATCCACAAAACCAATTTAGAAAAATGGTTGCAGTGAACAAAAGAATAGGATAATCCAGGCAATTAATTGAGGTGGAAACAATTTTTTTTCTTTAAAAAAAAAAGGAGAATTATAGATAAAAGAAGAACAACTCTATTTGGAAAGCCACAAAGCTCACAGAGTGGGAATATTTAAAGCACTCAGACTGGTTTTTTAGTCAAGAGTTGCAGTTCTTGGTAATTTCATATCATCTGAAAGGAATGACTGTTAAACTGAAAACTATGATGATCAGTTCCCAATGGGGTGTGTGGTTTAAAGAATGGTTCATTATTTTCCGCTTTGCATGTTGCACCTGTAAAACCTGTTAAATAAAAAATCTAAGAGAATGACTGGAACATTCATGGAACGACGGCCCAGAATCAAGGGCATTCCTTAAACTTGAGCCCTGTCTGTTTAAGGGTTTATAAGGCAGCACAGTCAGAGCTAATAGACATTAGCAGGTTGCTGCTGCAAGTTGGGAAATTTCGGGGGCAGTATACCAGGCAGCAGCAGAGTGTCTGGGGCTTGTTTGGCTTACTTGATCTACTCTGTGCTGTCGGGTGGAGGACCCCAAACATTCCTCTCTTCAGTGTGAAACCAAGCACAGAAACCATACTGCTAAACAGCCTACGGTCTGCTAGTCCCAAGGTTACCTCTAGTGCCTCCATTTCTGAACTGTGGACTGGTTCAAAGGGCACAGCACATTGGACGGAGAGGACATGCTCCAGGGTGACTTCGCTGCCCCTCCTTCTAAAGCAAGACCCACTCCAAGGTGCAGGTCATGGTCGAGGGAACAGACTTGCCTGTCAGGAGAGGTGAGACGTCTGCCTCGGGTCAAATAGCTACCTTTCCTATGAGATCAAGGAGTAGGTAATAGTTTGGTTTGGGGGAATGGTTGCTCATTTTCTAAAGACTCTATAGTACATTGACTTATATTTAAATGTTTTCCTAATATGGAACACTAAAATTTTCCCATTTATTAAAATCATACTTATGATCTAGGGACATCTAGGGACACTTTTTTGAGGGATTGAATGGTTAATATCCACAATTCATTCTCTGTTCATAAAAAGACCGGCAGTGTAATAAGACACAGAAGAAGAAAAGAACTCACTGCATAAATCTTCCTTAATTATTATAATGAATGTCTTTCTATAATTCACCTTATAGAGAAAAGCAAAACGCCAGACCTGATTTGCCAGTTTATTGAGATAAGACAATTTATTTAAATCACCAGAGTGACCATCTAAGTTAATTCTCAAATGTCTATGGCGAGAATAGCTTCTTATTGGTAGCGTCTATGAAGTGCTTTCAATTTTTTTTCTAAATTGTGGTGTAATAGAAATGAAAGTGATTGAGAAGACCTCCCTTGTAGGAGGGCAGTTGTCCAGAGACAATAGTGAAGGAACTCAGGCCCCACTAGCCAGCATAGGTTTGAACGAGATTAATTTTTTTGTAACCAAATGCGTCGCATCAACATACCAGAGGCTCAAACTGGAAAGCAGTGGCCCATATTCCTGCGTCTTATCACAAATCCTATGCCTTTAGGAGGAAGAATAGAAGGTGCTATTCATTAGCATACTCCATGGTGTTGAACTGGGATTCTTGCCTTGTTCCATCAAAACCATGCAGAAGCTCCCCTTTGTGGAGCCCCTTCTGCGGCAGCACAAGGCTGCTGCTCCTCTACCTACCCCTGCCCAAACCTCAGAACTTGCTTCTGGTTCCCATGATTGTGCTATGGTTTTGCTTGGTCTTGCCAATCATTCATTAATAGTTAAGATGGGTGCATTGAAGTAAACCGCTCCTTAGATTCGTGCCTGGTCCCATTTGAAATGCCTTCGGTGCTCGGGCCCTAATGTCCAAGTGAAATAAACAGATTAAAGCAATAGTCCCACAATGGAGGCCATCACCAGGCCTTTTTCTGGCAGAAGCTGTAGAGGAAGGAGACACTCTTAGTCATTCTTATTTTCACTTCGAAACTGAAAAGAGCATAAATATACCCCCTTTGATTATTCCACTTAAAGTGAATTTCTGGACATTGTGACAAGACGAAGGAAGTTCACCAAGTATCTCCAAAATTGCTATAGTCCCCACATAGCCACTTCCTTTTAGAAGTAAAACCTTGTGGTTGGTTTTAAACAATAGTCTATGGCCACCCAGTCAGTGACTATGTTCTTACATCTTGTTTGGGAGACAAATGTGACCTTACAATATAAGTATTACCAACATGACGAAAGAAGGGTTCTTGGTGCAATTAATATTTTCCTTAGATAACGTACAAGTCTCACTGTAGTGTCAAGGTAGCAAACATATAGAAATAAGGTGGGAACCTCAAGGGACACTGACCTACAATTAGCATCCTCCTCCCAGCACTCAGCTCACACTAGCTGCGTAATCAAAAGTTTGTAACAACCAAATTGATGCTGCAGGTTGTCTCCAGAGTTACAAGTGCCACACCCCCTTCTTCTTCCCCTTTTATCATCTACTCTTCCCTGTCAACGCAGTGCTAATTCCTCAGCCAGGCGTTGAAAGAGAATGGTACTTACACAGTGCAAGATTGATCCTTGCGTGCCACCACTGACTCCCGACCATATCACTCACTGACAGTGGGGAAAGACAGACGGGAAAGCAGCCATTTGAAAGGAAATCATTACGGTACATCCTGCTCCATGGTATCACATTCATACGAGGATGGGAGCTAACTTTGAAACTGCTTGCACCGTGCTGAGAACCCGTGTTCCAGCTGGGGCCTGGAAAGATGAAAGTCTCCTCTTGCCTTCAAAGCCTTTCTGCCCTAGTGTGCCTCTCAAAGGCACCCACGGCTCCTGGATAGGCTGCCCTGGAAACAGTGGTTGCCAGTGACCCTCTCCTTGTGAAAGAAAGCAACTGGGGAGGAAAACGAGCTGGGTCCTGGCAGGAGAGAGATTTCGCCTTGTCCATCAGAACTTACAGCCTGAACCCATGCTGAACATGTTGGAGCTACCTACTTCATTGCTCACTGCAGGCTGTCCCCAGGTTAGAAGGACAACTCAAGAGCTCCGTAGGCTAAGCACAGGCTGGGTTCAATTTCAAACACGCAATGGCTCCACTTCGCTTTTAAAGCCAGGCTATTCCATGCAGTCATTTTTTTTTTTTTTTTTTTTTTTTTTTTTTGCTTTTCATTTCGCTGGGAAACACCTACATGGTTCACACACTGCAGGATTGTTCTACCTGGAAAGAAGTTTGCCCCAATGTGAGATTGAGTTGTTCAAAGCTTCAAAGGGACCTTCCCACGTACCTTCAGGGAGACGGTCCCTTTCAGACAAGGCCAGCAGTTGGAGAGGTAAAAGCCCACTCTTGCTGAAAACAGGGAGTCCCACACAATCTCTGTGATTTGTGGGCATACAATGAATTCTTCCTACATCTACGACTCTGGGGGGGGGGGGAGGCGACAGAGGATTCTAGTCTTGGATTAAAGATTGATCACGGTTGTTTATACCTTGGCATTTCCTTAAGTTCTAGAAGGAGTCGGGGGGGGGGGGTAGTGGGGGAGGGAGAGAAAGGAACATTTATCTTTTAACACATTCTTTTAGAGCCAACGTAAAAACACAATGTTTGTACAATAGGGGTTCTTTTTTTCTTTTCATTGGCACAAACCAGCAGCAGGGAAATAGGAGTTATTCGCCCCAGAAGAGAGGTGTCGGGAGGAAACAGAACTGAAGCATTGAACAGTGCAATTCCTTAGCTTCCAAGGTTAGGCCTCCCGGGTTTCTCTGCTATCTAATCTCCTCCCGGTATACACCGGGTTACCACCTCAAACAAACAAGGCATCTGGACTGTGCTCCTCCACAGTCACGTTCTTCCCAGCCTGACACACAAGTCCTCCTGTTCCCCTGTGATGATAGACATTGTCCCTCATTCTGGGGAATGTCAGAGTCAGTCCAGGATGCTACACACAGCTGCAGAGGTCTTGAAATACTGGTTTCCTTTGACCTTACCCATTCTCTTGGTCTTACTAACAAAGTTTTCTACTATCAAATGCTCCTATTTCCTCTAATTAGCCACGCATATGCAGCTAGTCTAGTCAAACTACGACTTGTCAGACGTTACCCTAATGATGGGTTAAATAACTAGATATTGTCATTGTGCATCCAGTCAGCTTTTCAGAAGAACTGAGTGCTGAGAATTGATGTGAAATGTATTTTAGGCAATGACTACCTAGGAATGCTGTAAGAGCAATGTAGATCACGCTTAATTTTCATTGTATTCAATTGAATACAGACAGTTTACCAGAAACTATGTTAATCATTTGATACAAACTCTCTTTAACGTTCCCATTAGAAAAGAAGGAACTTTACCAAAAGCCACATGGCTTCTGCTTGATGGTAGATGTGGACACTGGTTGGCAACTTCCTTCCCATTGTCATGGATACCCTGAATGACTGAGAGTCATACACAGTCATGTACACAAGACTACTGTACCCTATACATACGAATCCACACAGCAATCTTTTTATTATTTGCTAAAAGCCCAGGGTATTTTCCTAACAAGAAATTAAAGAGATTTTTAAAAGGCACGTTTCCCTGGACTGGTAACAGATTTTTATAACATAATCTTACTTTTTTGCATGCAAACTGTAGAAATAATAGCACTATTGCTAGACAGCTCTGGGTTTGTGTTTGCTTCTCTGTGAGTGCCCCACTAGAGAAGACATAGTCATATGCAGTGGATAATGCAGACCGAGGAGTTGTTGAACGCCTGATAGGACAGCAATGGCCTTCTACAAGTCAATGAAGGCAGCATCTTTGTGTGCTTCAAATTCAAAATGTGTGTGTGTGTGTGAGTGTGTGTGTGTGTGTGTGAGTGTGTGTGTTTATATTCATACTAGTATGATGGTGGTGTATGTATGGGGGAATGAAGGACAACATGCCTCAGAGGATGAATATCTTTCTCCTGTCCTTTCTTTCTCTCTCTTCCTTCCTTCTTTTCTTTTTTTTTTTTCTTGGAGCAGAACTCTGCTTGGCTTGAAACTAGCCAAATAGGGTAGACAGACTGGCTAATGAACTCCAGAGGTTTGCCTATATGTTCCTCCAAAGCATTAGAATTACATATTTATGGATGTTCACCATCATGCCCACCTTTATTTTTTATGTGGATCATGGTGAATTGAATCTGGGTTCTCATGTTTGCATAGCAAACAGTTTACTCAATGAGCTATTTCCTTAGCCAAGCACACTGGCCTTTTGATGGACTTATATGTTAAGATACACAAAGAGTTGTATGTTGAGTATTTAAATTATTTCTCTACTTATTAAATCATTATGGTAAGGGACTAAAATCATGCGGAAGCATCTTGGCAGATAAGTATCTCTATCTGGGCAGAACATGCCAATTACATGATGAAGTCACTCCACTAGTATTTGAGGGAGTCCGCACCCAGGAACAGAGTCAAGGAAAATTATTTTAAAGCCAATCCTTGCAAGAACCAAATGTCTACGTCTCTACATCATATAACTAAGTGTTCATAAAATTCACTTCTTTGAACAATGAAATAATAAGAAAGAACATGAAAAAATTATCCTAAGACTGTTTTTTTGTACTACAAATGCAAAAGGGAGGAAGGGAGGAAGAGAGACAGAGACAGAGAAACAGAGAGGGACAGAGAGAGACACAGAGAGAGGATATAAATATATCAGGAGTCCTTCCCTTGTAAAGATAGTAGGAATTTCTTACAAAATATGTACACACTCCATATCCTCAAGTTCCCTAGGACTCAAATTTGTCAGTGCAGGAATTGTCTTGACAGTTTCTCTATGCACCTAAGGGTAGAGATATGGATCGCGTTAACTTTTTCCCTTGGAACAATTCTCCTCCCAGGCTGTACACATCATGTGTGAAATGTGCACCCAGATGTTAGCAAACAACTCCATTATTTCCCCCTTGCAGAATCTCTGTCAAAAACTACTGCGGAGTTAATGGCTTTATAAATATGTCGTGAATGAGAGGCAGTCACAAAAGCTGGAGCTGTTCACTCATAAGGTTCACCAGATCTTTAGTGAGAACACAAGGCTGCTGACATGGCCTGTTTATTCAGTGCCCTGGACTCACAAAACATGCCTAGTATATGCCACTGGGTCGCGAAGCTCTTTGACCAGAAGTCAATAGAGAAGTCAGTGGATGTCATCTGAGCTAAACATGACCTAGCTCAGCCCAACCTAGAAGTGGGAAATTTTTTTCCCAGTGTAACTGCACAAGGGAGTAAGGGTCCAGGCTTCTAGTTCTGGGGTCCAATCCTACAACTGTTTTGTAACAGTATGCTCTATCTAATACCTGATTGAAGATGGATCTAAGACGATAAAAGACACAGGAAAGCCCTTGACTGAGGAAGAGAGTAGGAACACTGTCATATGCTTTCCTAAGGAACTCCTGGCTCAGGTTGTCTAAGATCTCCCTAATTTGACACAAACGAAGCACCAGAGTTGGGAGCTTCCAAGCTGCCTTGTCAGTTTTGATTTAGGTCATGATGCAAATGGGAACCCTCACATGTGTCTTCTAATGTTCTCTCAAGAGTCTAGACTTTCTGGTTCGCATACGATGCTTGCCCAGTTTTCAAGAGCCTTAAGAACTTTATCTTTTTCCTAAGAAACAGTCTTGTACCACGTTAAAGGTGAGCTGATGTTTCTTCTTTGATCTTCCAAGCAGTTCCAAGCAGTTCTGTAGTTTTTATACCTGGCACTTGTTGTCGGTGACTCTAGAAGTCACTGTATATGGCCATATGTATAAGTTAGAGGATCTTACTTCTCAGATAAGAAGCCCACCATCTTCACTCAGCTCCTCATGCAATAGTGATCCATTCTGCCTCACCTCTTGTCTTCCGTATTTGGTCACCCACAAGAAGACAAGAGGTAAAATTCCTCCTTCTTTCTGGAATTTCCATAGTTTTCCAGTCCACTGTATCATCAAACTCAGGGCAGAATTTCATCAGGTTTGATGTCACTCAGTGCTTACATGTGAGTGTTGCTCTAGTAATATTAATAGCTTCTAAGTGTCTCCAGTCTAAGCCTCAAGGACATACCCATACCACTGCTTTGCAACCCCGCAGTCTTAATTATTCCATCGCCTATATTGACCTTGATCCTACAGTTAGATCATAAAAAAATAAAAGTTGGGGCTTCTCTCTTGCAGTGTTCAGAGAACAGAACTCACAACTTTCACTTTTTCTGTCTCTCTGCAGTACATTAAGTATTCTGTGACCTACAGAGTTCAGCATTGGATGCATCATGGAAACAGCGGCATCTGGGACCCCTGCTCACTTCACATCAGTAACTCTTCTATCACTCTTCCTCCCTCTGCTGTGGCACCAAGCATTTGACTATCAGAAAACGTCTCCTTGGAGGATGCCCTGGAAATCACCCTCACTGATATATGTATATATGTATATATATATAATATGTATATAATATACCAAATATATATATTATATACATACATGCATATGCATGTATATTACACTAACAGCCACAACAGAAGCACTAATAGACAGTGATTTGTGATGTTTGATGGTCTCTTTGGCTTAGAGATACCAGATAACACCAAAAGTGCCATGGGCAGAAGACTCAGGTTCATTTTCACCTATGAGCCTACCAGAGTCATGCTTTTTCCAGACTCTTTCGGTTTATTGTCTCTGAGGCTGTGGTCAGGATACAGGTATTTCAGCAGAGTCTGTGTAAACCTAAGATGGTATAGTAGCCTTTGTAAAAGGGTGCATGAGAAATATCTCACTACCTTTCAGCTCGTCCGTACAGAAACAACTTAGCAAATAAAACTGCTTTGCTGAAAGTATATTTCACTTTTTGTCAGCCAGGGGAGACCTAGTTTGGAATAAACTCCAGAGCAATTTTAGCGTGGAGTCAAAAGGAAAGAGCAATGAGTTAGTCTATTAGCGATCAGTTTCAGAAAGCATGACCTGGGAGTTCATAATTCCAAAAGGTTAGAGCCCAAAGCAGAGGCAACTCTCTCATCTGCCAGCTTCTTTGCTTACAGCAAGTTTTTAAGCGGGGAAGGGAACTTGGCTCTCTGCCTGGGCGGTCCTCAGATACCAGGGAGGAGATGAAAATGAACAAGAACTTTCTAGAAAGGTAACAACTCTCAAGATGGTAATTGATCAGAGCGCTGAGAAAGCGCAAGAAGACCCCGGGGTGCACTTTTGGGTGGCAATTCATTGCTAGCTCTGAGGTTCCATTTGTTTCCTTTACACAAACGTACGCAGAGGAGTAGAAATGGAGACCTGGCAAAAAGAGAAAAGGAAGGAGGAAGGAGCAACGGAATCCCTGCTCAGGTTATTAATGGAGTGGGCTTGGATTTCAAGGATCTTACTCTGCCTGTGATGCCAACAATTGATCATTTACAATGTCACCCAGGCAACCAGCAATTAGGACACACTTTATACAAGTCGGGCAGGGCATGTGTCCCAAGGTCAGGTATCTGGACCACAGGCAGTTCCCCCCAAAAGGGAATAGAACATAGAGAATTTATTTCCTGTCCACGATATCTCCACCCCCTCTTCACTGCTTTATCCCCATTCTCATTCTTTAGTCAAGGGCTCAGAAATCACAGCACTTCCAGCTCTGAAAATGAAAATCTATGCCCACCTATGTCAGGAGACTTTCAAATACTACTTCGAGGCTCCTATGTACTTCATATTTCTCAATGGTGGGTGCTCATATATATCTCGGTCTTCCCACATTCCTACCTCTCTTACATTGCAGGATCTTTCTAACATGTTCAACCTGCATGTGATACAACCTGTTTAAGCATAAACATAAACAAATCGCTCTGAGCGGAGCCCAAAGTTCCAAAGGATGAAAGCTGACATTAGTTGATTTTATAGCCCACACATCTTGTTACATTCCAGCCATCATCTAGTCGATTATCTCCTACTAAGAAACATAAGCAAAACCTACTGAAGGCCCACAGAGTGGCAAGGCTAATCTAAGTGTCTGCTCAAATAAAGCCTAGAGTCAATTAGAAGAAGCTGATGTAGGAAGACAATTACAGCATAGTAAAATTGATAGTGAGACAATAATAAGCTTCATTGAGTACGGGAACACGTGGGGGAGGGGCAAGGGAACTCCAGCTAAGATCAGCCGGCTCTGCATTCCACGAGAGTCAGAGCTGAGCAGAAGACAAACAGTGGGAGGCAGGAGTGGAGAGTGGTTCACTGCAGAAGCACCTGGCACACGCGCACCTGTGCAAGGAGTAAAGGAAGAAAGTTCACTTTGCAAGACAGAAGCAGATCAGCATAGCCATGGTGCTAAGCAGTGGCATGGGTGGTATGAGACACAACTAAAAAGCTAAGCATGGTGGCAAAAGTCATGCCATTTAAGGAGATGAGAATCTGTCCCCTTGGCAACCCAGGGACATCAATCCTTGGAGTTTTTTTTAAGTCAGAGATGGCTTGCTCAGATAGGGCTGACAAAAAGTTATTCTGCCTTACTGATGCAGGAAGGTCATTGGCTAATAAAGGCACTGCCCTGGCCCATTTTATTGGTTAGAGGATAGGTGGGAGGAGTAAACAGAACAGGATACTGGGAGGAAGAGGAAGTGAGCTCAGAGACTCGACAGCTCTCCGCTCGGGAGGAGACGCCTGAGAGAGACGCCATGCCCTGCTCCCGGGATGAAGCTCCGACCCAGGATGGACATAGGCTAGAATCTTCCTGGTAAGCGCACCTTGGGGTGCCATACACAGATGATTAGAAATGGGCTAAATTAATATGTGAGAATTAGCCTAGAAGAGAATGGGCCAAGCAGTGCTTAAAAGAATACAGTGTCTGTGTAATTATTTTGGGGCATAAGCTAGCCATGTGGGCGGCCGGGTGTGGGGGACACAGCCCTGCCGCCCCATATTACTACACCTTACGGCCATTGAGAATAGGCCAAACTCAACTCTGAGAAATGACATGGAAATTTTAAAGTTAACATGATGATGTCAGTGCCTCTAAGGAGAACATCTGTAAGGAGAAGGGATGACTTAGTAGCAACTAAACAGTTACAGTAGGTGTTAAGACAGCTCAGGTGAACTTCAGTCCTGTGTGGCATATATAAAGACTCACCCGTAATCCCAACACTATTGAGTCAGAGACCAGAGAATTCCAAGTTGGAAACTAGTAGGTAATAGGGACTAGATACAGGGCTAGAGTCTAAGAACTGGTCATGAATGAATGAGTGCATGAATGAGTGAATGAATGAGTGAGTGAACAAATGAATGAACTGATGAGAGACTGAAAGAAAGAATGAGTAACATAGCCACATTACAGAACAGGCTTAGCAACTAACAACAACAAAGCAGTGGGGAGAGCATAAAACCTGTGGTGTCTGACTCCAAAACCCTTTGCTTCTCACTGAAGGGAACACGCTGCTCCCTCTAAGGGGCCTGTTTAAACTCTTCAGTAGTATGAGTGGTTAAAGCTGCTTCCTGGAAACAAGTTGCTTAGAGCTAGAGAACGGTAAGCTCCCTTTCTCAAGCACAGCTTGGGAAGGACAGCAGGACTCCAGGTCAGACTGAGCAGAGCAGGGAAAATCTCAGCCACTGGCAGAGACTGTGTATTAGCACAGGGCGGATGGCTTTCATCCAAGCAGTGTGTTCAGGAACAGCTCTCTTCTGGTCTCTTCCTTCTCACAGTCAAGAAATCCAAACACTAAATTTTCAGTTTTTCTTCCCTTTATTTCATCCCATTGCCCAAGTAATCCCTTACTTTGTTTGTGGTCAGTCACTTTCAAGTAAGTTCTGTAGCCTGTAATATCATTTCCCTTGACTTGTCATTCGGCCAAGCTATATACACTTTTAAGTACTTTAATCTTTCTTCCTAAGCCATTCCTTCCTTAATCATTCCTGTAGCTTTTTTTAATGGCCTGCCTCCAAACTGTCTGCATTTTGAAAGAGCCCATGGAAGCAGAAGATACCATGTACTTATTAATAATTCTACTTATTCATCATGTACCATCACCATTTTAAAGTCCTTTTTATTACTTGGGACAGTTTTCTTCTGCATGAAATGAACATCTCTTGAGAATCCTGCCTGATTCCACTGTTTCCTCCTTTCAAAGAGGCTCTGACACCACTCACCTTTTTCTATCCCAGTACATAATGCGGGCAGAGAAGGAACAGTAAGCATGATCGACACACTTCAAGACACTTATGATCTGGTGTTGTGGAATATTTGTATAACCAGCCAAAGCTGTGTTCCATTTGTTTATGCTGCATTCATTTATCTATGATGTAAAGGTGTGTCGCTGTTTCACTTTGCCTGCCTAAGGCACCTGATTGGTCTAATAAAAAGCTGAATGGCTGGCCAGGCAGTGGTGGTGCACACCTTTAATCCCAAGACTCAGGAGGCAGAGGCGGGTGGATCTCTGTGACTGTGAGGCCAGCCTGGTCAATAAGAGTTAGTTCCAGGACAGGCTCCAAAACTACAGAGAAACCCTGTCTTGAAAAAAAAAAAGGAAAAAGAAAGCTGAATGGTTAATAGCTAGGCAGGAGAGGGATAGGCAGGGCTGGCGGGCAAAGAGAATATATAAGAGGCAGAATCTAAGCTTAAAAGAGGAGAAAACGAGGAAAAAAGAGAGGGAGATGCCTGAGGCCAGCCTGCCAGGCAGCTGCCAGCCAGTCAGCCATTGAATAGGACATACAGAATGAAAGAAAGGTAAAAATTCCTGAGTCAAAATGTAGACGAAGAGAAACAGGCTAATTTAAAAGAGCTAATGGGACAAGCATAAGGTAAGGCTGAGCATCATAACTAATAATAAATCTCCAAGTCATTATTTGGGAGCTGGTTGGTGGCTCAAAAGAAAGCCTGCTACAATATGGTTCTCAAATTAGCTGGGTAGTACATTTTTTGTTACTATACTATGCTTTTAAGACTGCAGGAAGATATAAGAAGGCTAAAAATAAAATTTATCTGCAAGATGCTTTTAAAGGGAATGCATTTATGACATTCTTATAGAGCTTATTTGCAGCTCTTTAAAAATAATTGACTATGTAATTAGAGAGATAGATCATATTGGTATAGAATACATATAGAGATAAATGCTGCTTTTTATAACTTCCACTAGCATAGGTTGTGGAAATGCACAGAACAAAACTCACTGAGTATTTTAACTCTTAGTTTCTCACTTTACACAATTTTTCAAATGAGACCTCAAACACACTCCAGACTTTACTATTTATTGTTATTTACTTTACTATTCTGCAAACCTTCCTACTTTCACCATTTATTTATATTAGTATTATACTCTGAGTCTATAAAAAACAGTAATTTCCTATCACACGCATGGCGGGAGGGGGCAGCACAAACACCAATTTTCTGGTATTTGTTTTCTTTTCCTTCTTCCTCCCTTCCTCCCTCCCTACCTCCCTTCCCCTTCCTTCCTTCCTTCCTTCCTCTCTCTCTCTCTCTCACTCTTTCTTTCTTTCTTTCTTTCTTTCTTTCTTTCTTTCTTTCAGACAGGGTCTCACTATGTAACCCTAGCTGTCTTGGAGCATTTTATTTAAACCAGGCTAGTCTGCCTGGAACGCACAGAGATGCATCTGGTTTTGCTTTCAAGTACACCACCAAGCTGGCCTTTTTTAGTATGTTTATTGAAATACTGATTTTATTGAACAACTTAACTGTCATTACTTTACATGACTCATTTATGAAACATTCACAACTGCTTGAAATATGTCAATGGTAAGAAAAATGTAGACATGGACCAGGAAGCTATGTGAAGTTGGATCTGCCTAGCAGCATAAATGGGTTCTCCAGAGGTTCTGCTGATGGATTCTAAGCCAGGTCACTTACAGGTTTAAAATGAGGATAAGGTCCTTAAATTCCCTGCTGAAGTGTACCTTGTCTGAAAAATACGTATCTATGCAGACATGCAGTTTGCCCTGGTAATTATAACAACAAACCCTTGCAGATGTACAATGACAAGGGCATTAGCAGAATTGAGCCTGGCAGAGTAAGATAAAGCAATAGAAAGCATGGGCAACTCACCAAAGAGATTGTATCACAAATGAGTCTAGTGGAGAATTTTCCAGGCAGACAGGGTGGATAAAGTCATGACAAAAACAATAGCTAATAGCTATCCTTTAGTGAGTGCTTACTATATTTGAGGAAGTATTCTAGGTTTTTGAAACATTAGCCCTCCCTCATTTTCTTCTCAGAAACACAGTGGAAACAGTGGTCTACTTTTCTCATTGAATGCATGAAAGTGCAAGCTGTTATGAATGCTGAATATGCCCAAGTATAAAACAACATATTCAAAATTATGGCCCAGTCGATCAAGAATGATGGGAACTTGTAAGAAATACTGTAGACAAGGATAAAAGCAGAAGGAATGGAAAATGTATGGCCTTATACATGTGATTCTCCTGCAGGTTGCCATTATGCGTAGGATTACATTGCTATGAGTTTCTCTAAAATAAACATGTACAAATTGTTTAGGAACTATAATCATAGGAGTATACAATTCAGAGAATTTGGACGTGGAGCTGTCCTTGGGTGGAGACTTAGGTGTATGATGAAAGGGAATGAAACCAGGTTCTTTGATTGAATTTGGCTTCTAGGACAGGAATGCTCCTGCTATATTTATAGAATAAAGGATGGTATTGGAGGCACCTGTAATGAATTATGAATTAGGGTATTATATGATACCAAAAATTTGGGGAAATAAAAGCGGGAAAGATAGTAAGAAAACATTTCAAGAAAATTTCTTCCAGTGAGAGCTGATGTGGGCAAGCACAGCGGTAAAAGAACTTGAAGAAACAAATGAAAAGAAGAATTTCTAATGAACAAGGAACATGTAAAACTTAGTGGTGAAGAAATGGAGAGGAACTGAGCTGGATGGTTAAAGAAGATGTTGACAAAGATGTGGAATGAAGTAAGGGACTGATAAAGGACAAGAAGAGTTCTTGAGACCGGGTGAAAGCCAAAATTGTCTTAGTCAAGGGACAGAATCAAAAGCTTTGGCTTTCTACTCAGAGACCCCCCTTTTCCTTTTTTTTCTGAAACTATCTGGATTATCTTGTTAGAGGTGGAATTTTAAGCAAAGAAGACATAATGAGATTTGAATTTAAGAGGGAAGTTTGAAGGAATTAACATGTTGCCCAGGAGCCAATTCCAAGTTTAAGCTGGATCACTGTGCTGTTTTGTAAATGATGGTTGCAGGTGGGATTCAGCATAAGGGTTTTGTTTTCTGTTTTTGTAGTTAAGTTGGAGGTCAAAGCCTTGTGTTCTTTTTAGGACCTGGAACCTTCTTAAGGAAGTGATACGAGCTATTAGAGGCTTTTCATTACCTCAAATACTTTTCAAAGCAATAATACCATGATCAAGAGGAGACTTTATTGATATCTATAGCATCATGAGCCGTACACCGAGGTATAATCCATCTCCAAGACCAAGAAGAATCTGCTAAATCTGCTTTGCATCAAAATGATCCAAATGTAACACTTAAATACAATAGGGAAACAGAGACTCCCTGTCATTAATGAAGGAAGAAACCATCTGGGCAAAGAATTGAAAGAAGCTAAATCTGGAGGCAGTAACTATGAAAACTGCTACTCAACCAAGCTTGGATGGAGAGACCTATTATTAATACTAATAATAACAACCATGATAAGAAATGAATTTAACCCTAAAGCAGGAGGCATAATTAGCAGCGTAGGCATGAAAATCTCATAATCACCCAAGCTTCAGCTGTGCTCGGGCAGCAAGAGTGGGAAGAACCAGAGAAAAGAATTACAATTAAAAAGAAATTGACATCTATGAATTGAATTGGGTACATTATCTCCAGCTTCTGGTTCAGAGTTCTTATTATAAAATTAAATAGAAAGGCTAATTAGACTGCAAGAAAATTTCCAATGAACTTTACAGTCACTACCAGGAGGGAAGAAAGACCAAAGCTATGCATGAGAAAACAGAGAGAACAGGAAGTCTTCAAAGGACAGATTTCCAGCTACTAGAGTTCTACTGAAAAGCACACGGATAAAAGCCAAACTCTACACTAAACTGTTTCTTCATATTTCATACATGACAGGTATCAAACATACTAACAAAACACTCATGACGATTATATAACTGTTCCTTATGTGTTATCCATCTTTATATAAAACAGTTGAAAGTGTTATGCAAAATGACAATGAGTGTGCCCTATGAAGATATTTGCATCCTTGCACATGTGTGGAATTGCCTCAGATTTGTGTCTCTGATTTTCACAGAGGAAACCTGAATCTTTGGCATATCATGAAGGCAGTGATTGAAAGGCTGTACTCAGGTGAGCATATAGTCCCTACCCTCTAATCTAGCTATGGAAACATTCAACAAACCAGTCCTGCAGACCTTTGACACAGCAAAGAACTTGCCATTCTAATTGCCTTTACCTAACCCTTTGTCTTTGTGTTTTCCTATTGTTCTGAAGAGACACCATGACCATGGCAACTCTTATAAAGGAAAGCATTCATTTGGGGCTGCTTTATAGGTTCTGATGTTTGGTTCCTTACCAGCATGCTTGGAAATATGACTGTGTGCAGGCACACATGGTGCTGAAGAAGCTGCTTGGAGTTCTACATCCAAGTTTGCAGACAGCAGAAAAAGAGATAGCTGGGCCTGACTTGAGCAATTGAAATCCCAAAGCCCACCCTGCAGTGATACACTTCCTCCAGCAAGGCCATATTTACTCCAACAAGGCCACACCTCTAAATCTCTTTCCATTAGAGCCATTCTCTGATGATCCAGCATCCAAAAATGAGTCTATGAGGGCCATTCTTATTCAAACCACCACACCCTTCAAGCATAGACTTATCTTTGTCTGTCTGCTATATTTCCAGACATCACAGCCACTGTGTATGTACTGAACACAGAAGAGCTCTATCCTTGGCATAAGCTATCGTCTTTGGAGGAACACTTCCTTATGCTGATTCAATTTGAATGGACTAGTTCCTACACTGCTTTCCTAGGAAAAGTCTTTCCAGATCAAGAAACTAACTAAAGACCCTTTCTCTTTTTCTAGCTGTCTCTCTTTGTTGACGTTGTCAATATTGTGATTAAGAAATTAAAAAATTATCTTATTCATGCATTTTCTCACATTATAAGAAGTCCCATGAAGACATCCAGCATATGCCTGACTGATTTACCCTATCAGTTGCTTCTAAATCCTTATACTCAGCAGGTACTAGGCATTGTAAACTCAGTGAAAAGTCAAATTCTTCACAGTTCAATAACCTAACACCCTCTTGATCTAATATTAGACACTGTATTAAAATTACTGCAAAGATCAATTGTTCATGTACCTCCCCATCTTATGGGCACCATCCAAAATTTAAGTTTACCTGACCATTAAAAGTCCCTGTAAGAAAAATTCTCACAGCCACTACCTGGGTCTCTCTGTCTTCAGGGAGCTGAAGAAAGGCTGAAGTCATCCCCTTGCCTTCAGCTTTTAAGGATATGACAAGATTTTACAGTGCCAAACACAACAAAACCATCTCTGATATTGTTCAACACAATCTCCTTTCAGTGTATAGTGCAAAAGAAAATGTATCTTGAATTTTAAAAGAATGCTGCCGAGATGGGGAAGATATTTACAACAGTCAAAAAAAAAAGAAAGAAAGAAAAAGAAAGATGTTGTAGTAATAGGAGCGGAGGGGCTGCGTCCCTAGCACCCCGGCCGCCTGCTAGCTTATGCCCGAAATAACAACACACAAATTGTATTCTTTTAAGCACTGCTTGGCCCATTAGCTCTAGCCCTTACTGGCTAATTCTGATATCCCCATCAACCCATCTCTAATAAACTGTGTAGCTCCGGTCTTACCGGGAAAGATTCAGCATGTCTGACCTGGCGGCTTGCTTCATTGTGTGTGTCTGCCCGGGAGAGCGGAGCATGGCGCCTCTGCTCCAGAAAGTAGAGCTGTCAAGTCTGAGCTCACTTCCTCTTCCTCCCAGCATTCTGTTCTGTTTACTCCACCCACCAATCTTCTAACCAATGAGGGCCAAGCAGATTCTTTTTATTTAACCAATGACCTTCCTCCATCAGAAAGAGAAAACTCTGTTACACCACCCAGGTGTAGCCTACTCAGGAGAACAGCTAAACAAAGAAATATAGCTCTTAAGAAACAGAGAAATAGGGATAGACAGATTATAGATAGAAGATAGAAATATAGATAGATGACATATAGATAGATAGATGGATAGATAGATAGATTGATAAACTTTAATTTCCTGTTTTCAAAACCAATATCATGATGGGTTCTGTTTCATTGCCTTCTATTTCTCCATAGTTATTATCATACATCTAGCTGAATATCACATAACAAAACCACTGGTCTAGATATTCACCCTGCATCCCTCAAAGTAAAAAAATATGAATTTCCCCTGGCTACTGGAGTCAAAAAGAACATTTTATAGATGTTTTCTGTACAGTGATATGGTGTTTTCAGTGTGGCTTTGGAAGTGAATTTTGCTATTTACTCACTTGTTTCTTCAAATATTTTGGTTTACTGCAGAGCCTCCAGCAATCTTTGTTTTCTGGTTAGAAATGTTTGATAGAAAAGATTCCCAATAGAAATAGGCTTAGAAACTTCCTCATCACCTCTCCTCAAGTTTCTCTGAAACTTTCCATTGATATATTTTTTTTTACATTAGTGTTCACTCATCTCTGCTTTGATGGCTATAACCTTCAGCTCATTCCTAGTGTAATTACTTGAACACACCCTCTTTCCACCATCCCAAATCCATAAACATTAGCATAAATTTGGGGAGGGGTTTTAGAAATCAATTTTGTTTCTTAGAATATGTTATTCCTTTTTAGGGGAGAATGTAGAGGCAATTGTTTTTCTTCAGTACCTATCATGTATCTAAAGAAAAGCAAATTCAAAAACATTGCAGTAAGGGAGCTAAGAACCAGAGGAACAGACTGTCACCAAACAATTTATGAGGGAGCCCAGAGACACACAAACACACTGGTTGCATAAAACTCCAAAGCCGCAAATCTAGTCCCTGGCACTCTAGAAAATACAAGCATCTGCTGAGAAGTAGAAGGGTCAGCACATACTCATTTCTTGATGCAAAAAGGTTAAAGTGCTTATTCAACTCATGTCCTCTCTGAAGTAGTTAAGGAATAAATATTATCCCTAAGAACAAAACAAAATAAGTATATTAATGGAATAGCAAAAGAGCTGAGAGTCTGGAGGGATGCTACACAGGTCAGATGACTTGACTTTGGATCCTCAGAATTCACATAAAATCCAGACACAGTAGTGTACATGTCTATAATCACAGTGCACCCCTACTAGAAGATGAGAGACGGAAATGGGAGTACTGTCATAAATTCAAGAATAAACTTACTTGGTATATGCAGAGGTGAACAAGAGAGACCTTATCAATGACTGGCAACTGAAGTTGTCCTCTGACCTCCACATAAATGCCCTAGAATATACATGCACACATTTGTGCATATGAGCATATGCACAAAGTCAGAGAGAAGAGAAGGGGGACAATGAAGAAGAAGAGGAGGAAGAAGAGAAGGAAAAAGACGAGATGGAGAAGGAGGTGGAGGAGGAGGAAGAAGAAGATTTTGCTTCAGTGAATAAAGGGAGTTGAAGACACTAATAGTTCTTACTCGAGTTGTACATTGATGATAATGCATACATATGTACATGTGGCTTAGAGCTTTATTGCATCTCACTGGTAAGCTCAAAATTTTATGTTTTTCTATAGACATATTTCATACTCATGCTCGTGTGTGTGTTGTGTATTTAGTAATAGCTCAGCTGAACAAGACTCAGGATGTCAGCACAGTCCTGTTCAAATGCAAAACCCTAGATCTACAGATGAGCATTGTGTTTAAAGGGCGATAGCATGTAGTCTTCAATATATGGATTGCAGATATGAACTTGAAGTTCACTGGTGAGGTGCTGAGATTTCAGAGAGAAAGAAAAGTAAAATGCATTTTAGGAATCGGACACCAAGCTACTGTCAACAATTACATCATGAAATGCTTAAAGAAACTGGACAAGTGCTTTCAAGTTGATTACTTCTGCCATATGTCTCTACTAAGAAAATGATCAACAAATGAGGAGGGTGGACTATAACCCACTCCAGATAGGAATGTCTTTCCAGCTTCCCTTCCTCTTTCTCAGGTATTCAGAGGATGGTACCCATCTTCAAAAGGGAGAATAACTAAGTAGTGGGAATGTTCAAGAAACAGCACACAAAAAGACAGCTCTGGGAACGTACACACTTGTAGATTAAGGCAGAACAGGACAGCAGCTGGGAGGCAGAGGGGACCAGAGTGGAGCAGAAAGAAAACCAAGAAGACACCAGCCAGAAAGCAGCAGAAACGACAGGCTTCCTGTGTATTCTCTGTGAGAGGACTTATGTGTGTGTTAGCTATGACACTGAGAGGTGGAGAGAGAGAGAGAGGCTAATGAGATAATAGAGGTCCTCTTTAACAAAGAGCTTCAGAAGAAAGGAATGATGATCATAACATTAGAATGTTAGCCAAGGACAAGCCTTTATTCCATTTTCTTCACAGCAGCTACCTCGGCACCTAGAAGAGTAACCGATGCCTTCTATAGACTGCGTACATATTTCTAAAATGAATCAGCTCATATGTGATCTTACATTGTTCTCAGTAAATGACATTACAAAGCCATAATAATGTAACCGTTGAATACCGACTTAACCAAATAACGTGATAGAAAAGGTTTACTGGGCAATTGAAGATGGAGGAAGTATGTGTGCTTGGGTGGGAGAAAGAGACGAATCTCAGGCATTCTCCTGCAGTTAATATGGTGAGAAAATTATGAGTGAGAAGCATGGTGCATATGAAGCAGAAAAATCTGCAAACTTACAGGAACCAACAGGAGCAGAGCAAGGCTGCAGGGCATGGCGAGGAGCATGCTGCTCTGCCCTGGCCTGCAGGCTGGTGTTTTGAGGTGTAAGGCTTCATTAAGTGGGGTTTTCAGAGAAGAGGCACTAAGTACAACATGTTCTGTATGAGAAGATTTAGAGTCAGAACCATTAGCATTGGGGCAGAAGACAGCAGCAGTTCACTGTGCTGCAGCAAAGATGCCGAGAGACCCTGATGATGACAGAGACATTGTGGTCCAGATTGAGACACGTGGTAGAGGCTTTATATTGCTCCTGTTTTACCATCACTTTGAATAGGCATCACCCTCAGGAAGGGGCTCAAACTTGGGCAAATGAATTTCTTAGTTAGGGCCGTCCTTGGTGATGGACTCAGACCAGACCTAGCAGCCAACACTCTGAGTTACCGAGGAACAGGACAGATTTTCGTTTTGTTTCAGGAGCTATTTACTGTGTGAATGCATTGTTTTGAGAAAAATAAAATTAAAATATAAAAATTACTTCTTACTGTTTCTATGGGGGTCAATCATATACAACACGGTGTTTTCAGGGGCAAACCATTAAAGAGTCAGCTGTTCAGAATACTTCAAGAATACTGGCTGGTTTAGTAATCCTCTGTAGAAAAAGTTTCGATTCCGTTTGTTGTTTCCCAGTGTCAGACACTTTATGAGGTACTCCGCATTTGTGGAGCTAATTATTTTGTCTTTTTTTTTTCTTTATTTATTTCACCCAGTACCTTAACCAGCTAGGCCTTCAATTAATGATGCCATTTCACTGGTTGAATTCAAATTCTGTTAAAATTGAAGCTACATGTGGTGCCTCAGCCAGAAATTCCATGACCTCCTAAACCCAACTTCGGAAGTGCAGCATTTTCTAAATCAGATTGCGGCACTCTCTGCCTAGGCTAATGAATTTGCCATTTATCAGTAGACACCCATGCTGTGACAGTGTTCCTATTATGGACACTCTTCTCAACCAGGCCCCACCATGCAGACATCTTCAATACTAAAGCTAGCAATAATTTACCCATCATCTTTTGTTGGAATAAGCAACAGGAATCATATACTGCCTTATATACTCCATATATATATATATATATATATATATATATATATGGAGGTTCAAGGCAATGAACTTATTTTATCCTGTCTTTGCATAAGTAGTCTTGTAAAACAAATGTCTAGGTTACATCTTATTAGTTCTTGCAGACAGAGTATGAACAAAAACAAAAGAGCATGAGCACAGATCATGGTATCTTTAATTTCAGACCTGAAAACGAGAATAGCAATAATAAGGGAACAACAAACCCTCAAATAAAGGAGAACAACAATGAAAACCCTTTGGAGGTCAGTTCTGTTTAATAAAAACTATATCTATTCTCTTTGTCCTTGTTTCTCCTTCATGTAAGCCACTTTCCTTTCCAATGCCAACCCTTCCCCTTGCTAATAGATCACACATTCCCTAACAGGACAGATAGGGTAGTAGGGTACTAATAATGATAATAATAATAATGAGAAATGGCCCCAGAGATATATTTCATGTGTCTTGCTCTCTCCTTGTCTTTCTTCAGCAGCACAGTTTCCCAGGCAGTGGGACATTAATCATTGGAACAGCAGTTCCAAGATAAAGGCTGGATGAAATTTCATTGTACATTTTAGAATGAGTTGTGGGTGCATGACTATGTGTCTCTCTCAGTATCTTGGAGGAGGATATGGAAAGGCAGAGCAGAAAAATCTGTCATTTCATATATTTATACTGTTCAAGACCGTCAGGACTGGTTCCCCATTGTTACAGTGGATTAAAATCATTCACGTCCTTTTGCTTTCATTTGAGGTCAACTCTCAGAAAAGGGGATAAATATTCTGACAAGTTAAATTCTTTCTTCATTTTTCCCCATCTGTCTTGGGGATATGCTGCAGAGTGAGGGATGGGAAGAGGGGCATCAAGAACTGGGGAAAGCAATGTCTGATGGGAAATACTCGTTGCTAATCCTTCTTTGTCTATCTATTGTTGTGGGATGTATGATTGCAATGTGAAACACTGAGTCTGTGTTAATAAAATTAACTTTGAATCAGGAAGTGAAGCCCATGACCACTTGATAAGAATTAACCATAGAGACCTCAGAAGATCCGGATAGAAGGATAGAGAGACACAGGAAGGAGTAGGAAGGGAATTAGAGATCTGTAGGCTTCTGGAAAGATACTCTCTTGCTGGGTCTCCGGCCAAAAAGGAAGGACAACTGATTGCATTTTGGTTTCTCTGATCCAGTGGATTTTAACCCCAATATCGGACTCCTGTGTCTTTATTGATAAATAAAACAACTTATACAAAAGCAACAATCTATTCCTTCACTTATCTAATACATTGAATGAATGAGACTTTCTGCCTTGAAGAATTCTGAACTACGTTTGGGGAGAGGATTTGAATAGGATGGGAATACACAAGCTGTGCTACTCACAAAGGAGCTGGGAATATCTTTAAGCTCTTGCCCCATAAACTGAGCAGCATGATATAAGTCCTCCGGGAGCTTGTGCACAATCTCTGGTGAGACTCCATCCCAAATGAGAGTCTATGCTTCAGAAAGACCACTAAGTATGTTATATGAGTGTTACACTCAACAAGTATCATTTTCCATAATATATACAAACGCACACAAGTATCCTATCTCCTCTTTCTTTTTATCTTATTCTCTGTCTTATTTGTCCTCTGTGTCTCTGTTTTTCTATCTCTTATATACACACACACACATATATGTATATATACATACATATATAGATACAGATAGATAAAGAGAGAGAGCGGGGGGAGAGAGAGAAAAAAAAAGAGATTGCACTATGTATACAAGTCAATCAAATTCCCATCAAGCAATTCTCTCTGTTTGCTGTCACTGCTAGCCTCTGGAAACAGGGTGTATGTAATTCTCCAACCTTTTCATCCCAGGATGATGATGAGAAAATCAAAGAGACACTTACTTCTCCATTTAGCTAACAGTAGCAGCTCTCTAGACATGAAGACTTTAATTAGAAGGTTTCAAAAGGCAAGACTTGTCATAACAACATCCATGTGTTTCTAATTTCTGCAGTCATTCAAATAGGAACCAAGAAGAGAACATCCCACCCTCCCACTGTCCTGTCTGTCTGTCACAGACAGAATGGAACTGCCTGTGTTGAAGCCTGGCTACTCCTAACAGCTGCTTGAAGATTTTTCCTCATGGTATAGAAGCAGGAAGAAAGGGGTGTATTTTCAGAGACAAAGGACAAAAACTAATTCCTGGACCTTGATTTAAATTAGAATTAATGATTCTTTCTGATGACCAAAGAAATACTTATTAGGTAATGTGTCTTTTACATAAAAGTGCTCATTGCTGGATGTTTTCAGACAAGCTTTAAGCAACGAGGTAAAAAAATGCTGTATTATTATGTGAATTAAATCAGATCCATCCCATTTGTCTTTCTCAACTGAAGCCATCCAATTTGTGAAATGGATGTATAATTCTCTGGAATGATTCCAGTGGGTGATGTTTCATACAAGGGTCGTGAAGACTCAGCAGGTTAAAACTAGCTCTTGCTGGGGCTTGCTTTAAGTAGGACTGGACAGATAAGCCAACAGGAACATTCTTGCCAACTAGAGAGAGTTGATGTCTCTGGGATTCCTGAGTTTTGTGGGGTTTAGTAATATTATTATTTTATTTTTTGATTGTTCATTTTGAGGACAAGTCTTACTCTAAAGCCCTGATGTCCCTGAAACTTGCAATGTGGACTCTGTTGGCTTCACATTTCCTAACATCCTCTCATGACTGCCTCTTGAGTGCTAGGGATACAAGTGTACACCACCAAGCCTAATTTGGATTCTCTATTTTCTCTACCACCTCCTGCTTTGAGACAGAGTAGCATATAGCCCAGGCTAGCCTCACACTCACTATCCAGGCATGTATGGCCTACAACTTCTGATTTTCCTGCTTCTGTTTCCCGCATGCTGGGATTATAGCTGGAAGTCACCAAGGCCTTGTTAGCTAGAGTGCACGATAAGCAAGCGCTCTATCAGTTGCAGTATATCCCTCTCCCAGGGCTCCTTATTCTCAAGGCAAGAAGTCACGGAAAACAACCAAGAGCTTCAACAGGCAATAGGATTCTGAGAAGCAGCAATCGGGAAGCTTGACATCCTAAGTTTTAATTATTAAGAGACATATATGCTTTCTTTAGAGGGTGGTCTGTAGTGTGTTGCCTGATTATTAGGATATGCTGAATACTAGTCCTGGCACAAAACAATTGTTTGTGTGTGTGTGTATCTCACAGGTATATAAACATATATGTGTGTGTGTGTGTGTATCTCACAGGTATATAAACATATACATGTGTATATGTGTATGTGTGTGTATGTATAATAGAAAACTGGATGAAATGAGAAGGTGAGCGAGCTGAAGAGGTGGGAAGTGCTAATTCCAGCAGATGAAAGGAGCAAGGCAAAGACGCCAGCATGAAGGGGATGTTTAAACGTGCTTGGGACTACTGGATGTGGTACTCAATAAAGGTGCACAATTTAAGGTAGTACCCTCAAAACTCAGATTTTAACTTAATGATTTTTAACTGTAAAACTTTAAAATCAAAATTAATGGGGAGAGTGACTACCCATAAAAACAATGTTTAAAATTAGGACAGCATATGAACCAGTAATGGCCTTGTTTGATTACCCTTACTTTAGATCTACATTTGCAGAAGCATAAGAGACTCTATACCTAGAATCCTATGGTATGAGATCAACCTGAGTGACAGCAAAGTCATCAATCATAGGCCACAGAGTAAGGACTCTCGCTTTTGTCTCGACTGAATAACCAGTTAGGTGATTGCAAAAAACACCATGATGCTTAAAACACTTGTGGATGGCCACATGTGGCCAATCAAGAGCTGAATCAAACCCTCTTCTAGCTGTTCAGATGCTTTGCCATAAGATCTAATGCTTTATCGGTAGTTTGGGTGGAAAATCTATTTTATCAATACTGCAGTCCAATTAGATGGGCATTTCTACCTCTTTAAGCTTCCAGGCTATCTGCTGTCAGAACCTCCTCAGAAGACCTTTGAAGAGACTAGTCATCCCTCTGGGAAGTGCCTGTCCCAGACCCTCAAACTAAAGTACTGAAGAAGGGATGAAAAGAAACCATGTTCCATTATCTTCCCTGGGTCATATGTATTGGCAATGTACATGTCTTTAAGAGGCAAGTGAACCAACAGTAATTTTTTTTCCTTCCTTCCTTCCTTCCTTCCTTCCTTCCTTCCTTCCTTCCTTCCTCCTCCTCCTCCTCCTCCTCCTCCTCCTCCTCCTCCTTCTTCTTCCTCTCTCTCTCTCTCTCTCTCTCTCTCTCTCTCTCTCTCTCTCTCTCATCAGAAGTATGCAATTCCAGAGAGAAGCTGTCACTGGAGAATCTTACTGGGAAACAAGTACATTGGAGTCAAGTTTCCTTCCCTCTAAATTATTCTCAGAAAGGGGAAGGAACGTTATCTATGCGAGGGCAAACAGAACACAGGAGATATTTCCTGGCTGGCAGCTAAAGTCTAATTAGACTGACAAATCTTCAGCGCCTTCCCCAGTTATGAGGCTTGGCAGGAAAGAAAGGAGCCTGGAGCCACACATTATGTAAGGCTGTTAATCAATATTAGCTGAGCCCTGATCCTAAAAATAAACTTTCCCGGGAGGTTTTGTTGTCTACTGTAAAAGGAAGGGAGTAGAGACTGGATTCCTTTTTGCATTTCCTTCAAGCTCACTGCATCAGGGAAAGGGGAGAGGAAACCAGACAGGATAGCTCTTTGGGCAAGCATAACTATTCTTGATACATACTATGATCACAAGGCATTCCAGGACTGGTAGATCTGATTTGCATTTCAGGCTGAGACCAATGGATTATTCAAAGTATGTAGAAAATACCTGGTGGCCTATATTGGTCCTCAGAATTCCCACTGATGATGTGTACTGTGCACCTGAATGCTTTGTGTTTTACTGAACAGCATAGAATTCCTAACCTTTCACCGTTTTGACCTCCAGAAATGTCAATTTCATATACTTTAACATAATAGCTCCTGCTTGTGTACAAACTGCTCAGCTAAGCTGACTTCTACTCAAACCTATGGACATTTCCTATAGACCTCTATTTTCGTAGATGAAGTCAGAAAAGGTCCTAGGCATATTGGCTTATATGGATATAGAGTAAACAGTGCTCATATGGAACCTTCAGGGGTGCCAGGCTCCATGAGGGTATATGGGTCTGGTGGAGTGTCTTAGGTGCAGATGGGAGCCTAGTGTAAAATTCTTCAATGAACATGGATGAATAGCTTTCCACAATCAGATTTATTGCTCATAAGAAGAGTTATGATTATGTCTCTTAGGCAGATAATGAAACCTGCTGAGAGAGGGATGACCCTTAGACATATGGCTGAGTAACAAGCTCCCACTCAGAAGTTCTGATGACAAATCCCACAGTCTTATTTGAGTATACTAAAATCCCACTCAGAAGAGATGATGTTTAGGGGCAACTTGCTGAGTTTCAAACTGTCGTTATCAGTATCCAGTCTGAAGTGTGTTCCTAATCAATCATCCAAAGCCTAAAACTGAGGAGCAAAAGGGAGAAACTGCCATGTGCGTGCTGTTGCAAAGTCTGAGAAGTTAGCTCCTTCCTGGAACTTTCAGAGGCGTTTCCCATTCAATCATCACCATGGCGACACCTGAGATAACAATGAAATCTCATAGTCCTTCAGTCCACTCTTTATTAGATACTTTCAATGCAGGCTAAGCATCATAATTTTCTGCCAATTATCTGGTGGCACACAGTCTCCCCAATGTCAAGGTGACTTTGCCTATGCCTAGGATACAAAAAGTAGGTTGTGATCCAGTTCTTGCTAATAGCTATAAACAATTCCAAATGGCGATTTTCACAGAACACACCAAGCTTCTTCTTTGTTGAAAACTGCTCAAACTGGAGGCCAAAAATAAGAGGATACACATTTACTTTTTTCTTTTTGCAACTATTTTCCTTTTGACCTGCTCGTCTCTTCTGGGACTATTCAGGCTGGAGAGACTAAAAGTAACAGTAGTGGCGAACGACACGTGCCACTCATTTTTTCCTTCAGTCCTGAATGAGGCAAAGAAACTTGAGTGCAGTCTTTACATTTTATTTAGAATCAGTGTTACTGTAGTTGCCCACCTGTATAGGTAAAGGTCCCATATGGTCCTGGGGGATATAGTTTAATGTGGAGTTCTTCTTGTCTACAATAAGCAAAGCTCTGGGTTTGATCAGTAGCACCCCCCCCCCAAATAAATGTTTCCACAGAAATACTCAGGATATTCCCAGACTATAGCCACAGGGAATTCAGTTCAGTTCACTCCTCTGATTCCTTCCCCAGATAAAGGTGGTGAGCACTAAGCTAAGATCCTCAAATCCTAGAATTTTTGTGTGTCACATCTCTGACTTACACCATAGCTCACAAGACCTGGACTTTCCTCCTCTCCAAGTGTACTCACTCTCTAAGGCCTAGTATTGTGACTATCTTATCTACGATGGTGCTCCAAGCCATTCCATACACCAGCCTCCCAATACACACCATGGTTCAGAAGTGACACTGAGAACTCTTGTCTGCTTTAGGTTATTAGCTCCATGATACAAGTAATCTAGATTCATATTTTTTGTGACCTCCTAAAACATGTGGAATTAGGTTGATTTCTGGACACTGCATACTTTTTAAAGCCTACAAGCCTACTGGACTCTAAAGTTGCTTTAGGTTATTAGCTCCATGATACAAGTAATCTACAATCGTATTTTTTGTGACCTCCTAAAACATGTGGAATTAGGTTGATTTCTGGACACTGCATACTTTTTAAAGCCCACTGGACTCTAAAGTTGCATTTAAAAATGAAGTAAAAGTCCAAGGTATGTAATGAGATGGCAGCGGAGTCTATTCCTGATGTCATCAACTTATTTGATTTTCCAGGATTAATTTTAGCCTCGAAATTCTACTCAGATTATTCTGAATATCTCACTGTCCCACCCTAAAAATTCTAACCTCTGTTCTGAAATATAGCTACTATTATCAATAGAAGCATCCTGTTTGTTCAGTAGCTTATTGCTTAACATACGTGTCAAGTGAAAATAACAACAATCATAAGGATTGATAAAACACCAACAGTCCGACTCTGCATGATATACTTTGTGTAGTAGTTTTCTGGTTGACATGACAGAAATATCTGACAAAGTAATATAGAGAGGGTGAGCAGCTCAGAGCTCCAGTGTACATCATGGTGGGGGAAGGAATGTCAGCGAGAGAATGAGGCAGCTGGTCACAGTGCATCCACATTCGGAAAGTGGGGGAAAATGACTGCTTGTGTTCACCTTTTTATTCATCCCAGAACTCCAGCTGATGGAAAGATCCAGCACACACCTAGGATGTGTCCTTCTAAACCAGTTAATCTAGAAAACTCCCCGATGGACATGACTGAAGACTATTTTCATAAATGTCTTCAAGTCTTTCCTGATATTGGAAAAGGCCTGGAAACTTGAAGCAATGGGTGATGGTGTAGATAACACAAGCCCGGTTCAGGCCCACACTATGAGGAACTGATGGCTTCTGCTTTATTTCCATTAAAAAAATTGTCTGAGATCCCGGAGAGTTGCCACTCTGCTAAAGAAACCAACAAGGTAAATTCTTGGTACCCCATGGAGAGACACATCTACATGACTATCTGACTTTGTAAATTATGATTTCTAATGACAAAGTTGTTTTTTAGTTGTCGAGTTAGGGGAAAGATTTTGCTTTCAGCAATAATAATTTAAATGTCCTGTGATCTACCCAGGATCCCTTAGGTAGTGTGCGAATGGACTGGACATTAAGTCCAGGCTATCATTACATTATGGTTGTGCCAGTGGAAGAATGTCTACACACCCTGAGTATTGTAGAAGTAGAGCATATTTGCGGCATCGTACTTCTGCATACTATGTGGTTACAAGACAGGCTTTATTTGCTATCTTGTAAGACTTACTCAGTGCCTGCTGCATATTTAGTAAATACAAGACTTTTATTGAAGATTATTATCTGCCCACCTGGCTTCTTAATGTGCACTTTAGCTGACTTTTTCCCCCTCTAAGTTGAGGGGAGCATCTTGAAGTATTCTATTTTAATATCAGGGCAAGATCCCCTGCTTGGGCACAATAGCTGTGAGTAATTTCACACAGCCCATGCCATTCACAGGCAGGTCTCTACCCCTATCCGTAACAGACTGATCTATCGCAGAGATCAAAGCACCAATTACTTCCAAAAGACTGGAGCATTGGAGAGCTGTATCAACTCAAAGACGATTTGTTCACATTCATCCACCGCTAAGAGGGGCAGTAAAAGCACTTTCCAGTTTCCCTTTGATCTGCTGTGAACACTAGCCAAGGTCCATCAGAGATGAACTCGTCAAATGAGTTTTTCTCGGCTTATGCTTTAGAAAGGAATCAGGGAATTTTTTTTTTTTGAATAGTGACATTTTTAGGCTTGTAGTCACACATGCTTAATTGTTTTTTCTCCTAGAAGAGTCTCATTTTAGGACAAGATGCTTTAATGATGATATCAAAGTGAAAAGCAAAGAACGGAACAGCGCTTGTAAAATGGTCTGCATGTGGTTTTTTTTTTTTTTTTTTTTTTTTTTTTTTTTTTTTTTATTCCAAGACGAAAACTGAATGATGGACTGGTGGATGTGAAACTTAATCTTTCCTATTTTCTTCTTTGAAGTACCTCTCAGAGATCAAAGCTTCATGGGTCCTCTTTATCTAAGGAAATTGGAGGGGTCTTACACTGGATGCATTTGAAGCTGCTGGGTCTGATGGTCTTCACTATGTCGGGCATCTAAGACTTGTCCTAAATCTTTGAGTAGATTTGATGCACTCTGTAGACTATACTTAGGCTAAACTAAGTTTAGCTATGAAGTTTGTGAGCTTTCATAAAGTATGAGGCAAGACTCTTGTGCTAGCTGGTGAGAACAAAGGCATCTAAAATTTTCCATTCCACATCTTTTTAAGTTCCTCTTTACAAAATCCTGGGGCTTCTGGATCCTTTGGCCTAAGTCTAATCAATTTGGCAAAGCTGCTGCCTTTCCTCCAGGAGTACATATTTACAAACTCGTAAAAACAAAGAGTGTCAACAGATTTATAACCCATCTTTATAGCCTTAGTGGAGGGAGAGAGGAAAAGCATGTAAAGATGTAATCCAATTTTCGCCAGTCTCTGAAAGAAGAGCAGCTCACCAGAGGAAAGCTATTGGAAAGGGCACTCTCCAGAGCTTACTTCCTCCGAAAGACATCCCAGTCTTAAAGGTAAATCACTAGCGTGCCTTACGCACCTTAAAATCCACTCCCGTCCAGAAGCCCTGATTCTCTTAGGTTGTAGAAAGAGTCTAGAAACTCAAACAATCTGCCCAATTTGTGTATTTACTGTGAGAAGGGAAAAAACCAATGGCTGAAGATTACCACGTATTGAGGCAATTCACAGAATCCCTGTGTAGCCTTAAATCCACTTGTGGTCAGTAGAAATCTGGCCCTAAAACGGACTGCAGAATCAACCTTTCCTATAGAGAAAAAGCCATTTGCTCTTCGGCTTCCCACAGAGCTAGGAGAATATACTCTGACAGAAACACACCAGATCTGCCAAGACCTGTGCAAACAGAACTATCCTTTTACCAACAGTAAAGAGATCCGTGTTTGAACTATAGAGAGTCATAATAGAAATATATATTGCCTTTTATCTTCTTCCCAGTGATTGGATTGAGGTGTCAGGAGCTATTGCTGCAATATCAGTGAAGAAGTACTATTTTTCTCTTTCGGGTATGTGCGTAGGTATGCATGGAATAGCACCCATGATTATAGGACTGCTCTGCCAGCCAGGTTCTCAGCAGCCTTTGGAAAACACATAAAATGGGCTGAGAGAATCACCAGAACACACGGCTTCAAATTGTTCTTAGGGGCCACGAAAGAAGCTGTCTGTGGTTTTCGTTCAAGTGTGAAGAGAAAGAATAAAGAAAGCCAACATGCCTCCACACAGCTAAGTCACATAGCATAATTTGAAAGATACAAAAAACACATGGATGAGTTTTAATTCATGATTCACTATATGTTTACAGTGCCCACTGGAATGGATAGAAAAGTGATTTTGGAGACTACTGTGCTCCTGAATCGTGTGTGAAAACTGAGAAGCAAAAGAGAGAAGTATGCATCTACTGATTTTACAAATAACCGACCAGGGTAATGTGATTTCCACAAACATTGGGTTGCTTTCTTTGATGCCAAAGCATTTAAGGTTAATAACTCAATTAACCTCCTACCCACCTACTAACTAGATTTATGAACTGCCAAGGGAGTTAGCTAAGTATTAAGCTTTAGCTTGTATATAATTTCTTTCAAGTAAACAAAAAAAAACCTTAGCACAAAATTAAGAACTTTCTGCCTAGCTGAAATCAATCCTTTTCACTTTGTAATATAATCAGTATATTAGTCAAATAAAGTAAACAAAATAGACCCAAAATATCAAGCCATTAATTAGGACTTAATGTCAAACACAAAGACTATTATTCACAAGAAGTGGTTGAGCTTCTTGTTTTAATTGTCCTTGATTTAATGATAGCCATTAACCTTAATAATAAGCACTTTGAATTCTACCAAATATACCAGGAGGATATAAATAGAATTCAACCAGGGTACAGACTTGCTTATGGTAACACACCTTTCTTCATCCCTTCCCACTTTCTGCTATTTGAAAAGAAAATCTAATACAATGAGAGGAGAAGAATGTTTTGTAACACAAGTGTAATCTGTTCATTTTGAATAATAGCTTTTCCATTTCAGTGACAAATGAAAGGGATAATACACATTATCTCATGAATGCCACAGAACTTCTCTAATTCTCTCAATCATTGCTTACTCTTCTCCAGTCTTAGGTCTCATTACCATGAATCTTCATCCTTCCTTCACACACAGTAATACAAAGTCCTTAACTACCAAGAGTATGGACCACAGCAATACTGCTGCAAAGTCAAGAACGAAGAACAATATCATAACAAAAGAAAGGCTTACCTGAATGCTGGCTGTAGAGCGATTCTTGCGGGTGGTGGTTGTAGCCATAGTGGTGGTGGTTTCCATGACAGTGGTAGACATTTCCGGGGGCATGGAGGTCGTCTGTGTTGTTCCCGAGACTGATGGGACTTCTCCCACTAGCCGAACACTTCCATTGATTCTAATATTAGGGTTGTTCTCAGCGGCCATGTTCAGTACTTTCAAACCATCATAATAGAGCCCAGAGAGTTGGCCTTGGAAGAGGCGTCCTTTGTCCTTCCCTCCAATGGCTATTTGAGCCTGGGTGTTGAAGATGGTTAACTGCCGGCCTAGTGAATTAGGTGGAGGAAATACTATTATTCCCATACATTTCTGCTCCTTGTCTTACCTAGTCTGTATGGAGCAGGCATCTAATAGGCTTCCTTGAACAACTGAAGTAGATAAAATTTACAGGAAAAATTCATTACTGAGATCGGTGAGTAACATTTCACGATGATTATCTCTTCCACTGTCTAGATAAACATCCTAAGTTACCAGAATAACTGAGGATTTGCCCCATTACAAGGAGGAAGACCTCTTGGTTAAAACATGAGCAGTGTTACAGTCTCCTGAGACATATAATCTAGGATGGCAGAAACATCCAGCTCAGATCATGACCAGAATGAATCACAGATGCCTAGTGCTCTGATTTTAAGCTACAGGGTAACATAATGACAACAGAAAAGAATGATATGCAGCAAACAAAACCTCAAAGAGGTGATTTAGAGCACTGAGTTTAAAAATTAGGTTCAGTAATTAAATGAAATTTACTGGAATTAAACTGCAATTAAGAGGATCGGATTCATTGCATGCTTATAAAAATGGACACTCTAGTCACCAGGAACAGAGTTTTCCATAAATCTTCACCTTGAGTAAAATTGTATCAGCATTTGTTATTTTAACAACATCATGATAGATGTATAATTTGGAGGGAGGTTTGATCAGTCAATAGATCATTCTCTAAGATGGGAGAGTAATTAGGCATTGAAAAAGCTTCTAGAATAGAAATGGAGGTGGGGATGAGGTGATTCTAAAATAGTTTTAAGAAGATATGGTGAGGGTAATAAAAATATATTATGTACATGCATAAAATTATCAAAAAATAAAATTAATCAATAAAAATGAATTATCAAAGAAAGATGGGTACAAAGAAGATAACTTATAAACTTCCTTGAATGATTTAGAGACATGGCAATGGATTGCAAAATAGCAATAGTTAATCTTATTTCAGGTTTTCTGTGGGTACCAGTTTTACTTCTGTGGCAAAATAAAAAAAACTCAAAAAAAAAAATTCGTGGCAGAGCAGTTTAGAATGGAGCATTCAACAAGCTAGACTTATTTTCAAAGATTTCTACTTATTTTCTAAGTCAAACTGGGTCTTTTTCATGGAAACAAACAGCTTTTCAAGCCTCATTGTAATTTATCATGACAGCAACATGCTAAGGCTTGTTATTCCTTCATGTTATCTCTTTAGATTAATTCCATTTGCTTACCCACATGGAGTAGAGATGGGAAAACCGTAAAGTTAGATACATCCATTCTGGAGTTTTCTTTAGTCAGCGATCTACAAATCTAGTAATTCTTCATCTTATCACCTAGATTATTTTATCTGTAAATAACTGAAAACAATTGTCTGCTACTTATGCCTGCTTGGTAAAATCCGTATGCTCTCCACCTTCAAACTCTAAATAGAGGTATGTTGCAGGGTTTGGGTTCTCAGCATTTATCACTAAGATATTAAGCTCAGGTTTGCACAATGCACAACTAGCCTGAATTTCTGGAACAGAAGGTGGGTATACCTTCTTGATGTATACTACTGGAAGGTCTGGAAATAAGAGAAAAGGAAACTGCTATTTCCAGAGCAGACTCTTCAGACAAGTGTCAGCTTTACTATCTGGTCAATACTTACGGGTTATTAATTGAACGATTTATAAATAATACTACTCTGCTTTTAGACTGGGGAACTTTAGTAGGGTAGAAATAATATACACTTCATAAGAATCTTGGAACCATTCAAAAGAATCTCATACTTTAATGATAACAAAATTCCCTAGGTCCCAGGGATGTAATCAGTTCATTCCATACTTTCCCAAAAATCCCTTCCATGAGTTGGTGCCATTTGACAGTTGTATAATTTTTGTCTCTGTTCCCTTCACATGAGGTGTAACATGTTCAGTGCACAATGGTGCAAGATAATGGGCTGGAGTTCACACTTCTTTCTTTGCGAGCCATACACTTACTATAATACAAATGGGATAATAAAGGCAGAGAATAATTTTTACTTAACTTCATATCAGCATGTGAAGCATCTTACCATACTGATTTAGAAGAAAGTGTATAGTGGGAGATTTCCAGGATATAACTTTAATATCTTAAACTAGATAGCCTCCATGCAAGGTATCTTTTATATATGAACAACTGCTTCCCATTTATGACATTATCTCTCTCTTTCTGTTTTACTTTCTCCCCATCTTCCTCCCTTTCTCTTTCTTATGTAGCCCAGCATTGATGATTAGTTAATGGCTGAATAACATTGATTATATATAGAAGATTTTATTCTAATATCCTTGCAATGCTTTATAACAATAACCTCTTATAATGGTCCTCATCTTACTTTCTTGGGAAGATTCATTTTGCCAGCACTTAAAAATAAAAAGACAGTCAGAGAAAATTGAAATTCAAACTGCAATGATGGATTGCCTTCATTCTGTTTTCTATAGTTCACTCCATAAAGTGGTCATTGCTTATTCAGGAATGACCGGAGAATGAGTAAAGGCAGGGCATGTTTGAGGCCATTAGACTGAGGAGTTGCTTTATTCTTGGTTATCATTGCTTTACTATAGAGACCCGGTCACTCACTTCACTGGTGGGTGAGACAGAGAAGGGGGCTATTCAAGTTTCAATTTCTCTTCATGCCATAGGAAGTGCGTTTGGGTTTCTGTTAGCTTATTTGCTTGATAGGCTAGATCTTTTTTCTTTTGTTTCACAACCTTCTCCTAGCCCTTTGCACTTTTCCTAGGTAGTTAAGGACAAAACTAGAAATCACTGTAGGAAGAGAGCACTCTGTCTCCTGCCATGTCTTTCTGCTACTACCTCATCTCTCTTTAGCTGCACAGGAGATCATGAATAAGGGGGAAACAGTTTCAGTACCTTCTCCTTATGGAAGATATACAGAACTGACAGGAGAAGTTTCTGTGGTTTTTTTCTTTTTCATTTGCCCAAGGGGCTTCAAAATCTATGCCTGAAATCATTCTCATTGTTGTTATTGATAATGTGTAATTTTTAGAATAAAAATATCATGATACATATGCATTTGAATAAATGTGTGTTATAAATATATACGCATATATTTTTGGAATCTGAGAGTTGTTCTACCAGCAATAACATGAAATTTGATAATAACACCAGTGCAGTATTCCTAGCCTGTAACTGTTTATTTCATTTTAGATGCACATCCTTTTGGAAGCCAATATTTGTTGTTTCATTTTAACACCAAGTTCACATAGGCTTAGATTAAATCTCTGCACGTCTCTAGTCAGTGTTGCACAAAGACTAATTAATTAAATCTCAGAATACCCTGGGGGAATAGGCAGTATTATTTCTCCTCTCCTCATATGGGAAATCTGAGACACAATGAGGTTAAGTGGATTGTTTAAGGTCAGAAAGTCAGTCAATAGCAGCCAGCCAGCAAACAGACTTGGGAATGCTGTGACCCAGCTCTCCTCCCCAATGACAGAAGTAACTCCAAAGAAATGCTCCATGTACTTCTAAATGCACCTGTCTAATCATCCTATTTATCTATTTGCCCTTTATCTATACTCATCTTCACAAACAAGGTAGTTCAGTGCAAATTTTTCATTCCATTTGAAAGTGAAGTTAGCTAGACAGAGGAAGAGGTAAAGAGAATAGATGCTACTCACTCAGATTACATAAAGAGCAATTTCAGGGAAAACAATAGGAAAAGATAATCTTGCAGTTTGCAATAAGTTGTCCAATAACATGATCGTACTATACTTACATATATATTGAATAAAGAAGCCAAGACACCCCCACCCTGACCACCCTTTCCCATCCCAGCATTCAATATGTGTACAAGATCTTCTATTTACACGGAAGCCAGCTGCTAATGAAGCTAGCAGAAGGAAAACTAAAAGCCTACTAACTGCTTTATAATGGGTTGTACAAATGAAAATGCCTGGCATGCTATTAAACTTAGACTTCAAAAGGCAATGGTATAAAATAAAATACTATTAACATAAAATTGAAAGAAACACAAAAAGTTCTCTCAGGCACATGAGACTCCGACATGCATCTAATTCTCTGTCTTAAAAGTGAGGCAGTTGTTGTCTTTAATGTTAAAGGGACTTTATGAGCTGTTGATTACAATCAAAATTATTTGCTTTTTAGAGTTATTCTTAATTTATTTTTAATTAGACCACATATGTTGAAAACAGGGCGTGCAGTTAGAATTTGGTAAGGATTTTCTATGTCTGAATGTTTTCACCCGGCTAAAAAATCACACACAAGTGTCTTTTGTCTTGGTGTTTGTATATTACGGAATAGCCCCAATTCCTCCTCGTATATAACTCAGTCAAATCTCTGCAAAATGTAAGGTGCTCTTTTAGATCTCGAGGCAAGAGCTAGCTTATGCTGTCTCAAGAAAGATCAGAACTTCTAACTTTCTTGGAGATAAGAAAATTGGCTTCATCGAAAGATAACTGGGTATCTCGTAAACAAAAGAAACCTCATAGAAAATTCTCCCAGGATTCCTAACTGCTGCCCTTGTTTGTTCATGGAGTGGTTGTTTCTGTCAGCAAATCAGAGCTTGCTGCATTGCTTTTCACGAGACTTTTCCCTTACCAACTCATTGCCTTAACAACTTACACTTGGTTGCATAAAACATCGTAGGAATGCACGAGGGTATCACACCACCAAAGTGGAAAACAAGTTTGTTTCGTTTTAGTCTCCTGCAGCAACTGGAATGGAATTAAGCTCTCCTAGAAACTTTCGCCTCTGATGGTTTGAGTTTAGAGGCAAAATCTGTTCTTTCTCAGCCTTTTCTTTGTTTAAAAACAAATGTTAACACATACTGCTTCCTGTATCACATCTGTTTTAAGCAGTTTAAGTTACAAGACTTGATTGAAGATTTTTTGGTTTGGTTTGTTTGTTTGGTTTTTTTTTTTTTTTTTTTTTTTTTGGTTAACCACGCTATAGACAGTAAAGCCAAAACAGCCTCAAGATGTAAGTTTAATAGGTTCTTTTGAAAATTCTTTAGAAAGCTTTGGTGAGAGGTAATTTAAAACAAATTAACAAATAATGTCATGCAGTGGTTAAATTGCCATAATCCAGTTCTCTCTCTCTCTCTCTCTCTCTCTCCCTTTCTTTCAAGAGCTTTCTGGAATTTGTTGTCTGTGGCTGTCATGCGGGCAGCAGGCTAGATGTTAGTCCCTTTAACTGTGTTTTAATGGCGATGTATTATTGCATGATTTATCAACATATGGCAGGTGGAAGCTGACACAAATTATAATGAAAATTAAAACAGTCATTTATGCAGCAGGCGATTATCATTTAAGGAACATTTATTCTGCAGGCTTTAAAAACGAGGGTTTAGAATCAAATGATTTTAGAATGAAAGTTTTAACGACCGTTACCTTTTTCCTGCAGCCACTCCTCTACGGGCCGGTTATATTTGAAGGGGATTTTCTGTTTTACCATTTGGAGGCGTTCATTATCAGTGTTGCCTTTAAAGTTTAAAAAACAGCTTAAAGAACAATCTGAAAAGTCAATAGGTCATTAAAAAAAAACACATCCTAGGTGTTCAGTTTGTTTTATGAAGGTTTTTAGAGATAGATATCAATTTATCTTTAGTAGAGGTGGAGTTGAAGCCGCTCTGCCCTCGGAGGATGGGCCTGAGGTCAGATTGATCTCAGCTGTGCAGTGCTCCATCATGTTGTGGTCACGTGATTTGGGATAGAGCTCTGTAAGCGGTTGGGCTATTTACGGAAATCTCATTACAGTTCCACCCTCTCTCCTTCTTCTATCTACCACTGACTTGGTCCCAGTGAAATTCAATGATCTCATTGAGTTGAATAATTCTACTACCACTGCCATGTCAATTGCACAATGAAAAGGTAGCATCCAGCTCCTCGGTCACTGTTTTCCCAATGGGATCCATTTAGGAGCAAAGTGCCCTTCTGCTCCTCTCAAGCATCTGTACTTGCAAGCTCTGGATTCTAGAAAAAGGCACCAAGATAACGACTGAATCCCTGCTAGCCATGGGAGACTGGCCAAAAAACATTTTCAGGGTTTTGTACATTCTTTTGTTTGTCTGGTTGGTTTGGTTTTCTGAGATAAGGCTCTGTATTTCTGATTAGCGCTGACTTACGGTAGCTCCCCTGTTTCACCCCCTAGAGCTTGGATTAAAGGGAGATTTCTTACTCCAAAAGAAAACTCTGATATTACTGTACTTAGGTGAAACTGGCGGAGCCATACAGGTGGCACAGTAGACCTTCATCTTTTCTGTTGCGCATTTTAAGCAGATGGAACCCACAGAGAACATAACTTCAGGCAAAGGAAGTTATACTGCTATATAGCATTTACAGGGTTTTAGGCACTTACATTTTATTAGTGCTAGACCATGTTGGCGCAGCTGTTCATTCTCTTTCTCTCTTTTTCTGCCTTCCCCCCTCTTTCTATTCTGTGAAAGGGTCGTCTTGAACATGAATCTATTCAAAAAGCCTGTTAGGAATATTTCTACCAAGCATGAAATATCAAATTAGTTTCAGGCTCAAACATTGTGTTTAACTGATGGTGTGGCCCCTCTTCCTTTTGAAACTGCTATTACCACTCCTGGGCGGTTCTTCTAATTAGGCGATACTTGGAAAGTGGTGGTGTGGATTTACACCCCTAATGAATATGCTTCCGATAACAAAATAATGAAGGCATGTTTGGGGAACTGTTTTAGCTCATCAGCCAACCTCACATTGATTTAGTAAAAAACAGCACACTGTAATTCATCATGTTTGGTTCAGAGCTCCGTATTAAAATTTAGGGAACTCCATTCCAACTTACTAATATTTTAAAAGGGAAATAAAAATTTTGAAACAGGGGGCTTGGGAGGAAAGTACAGAGAAGCCTGGAAGCCAGAGCGAATATGAGCCTGTAGCATCGTATCAGGCCAAGTAAATAGAAGTGAGCCATGGCACTTCAATCACAGAGCCATTGCAATGAAGCAGTTATCACTGGCGGAGAAGATGTCTCATTTGACAATTAGGACCTGCTTGCTGGGCTTGGAGGGGGAAGATAAGAGAATCCAATAGAAACTGGGTAGTACTATCAGAGGCTGGTAGTTCCCCCTAGTCTTCTCTAATGAAGACATTATTCTAAACATTTGAATCTTCTTTCCTGTTCTGGAATTTAAACAAACAAACATGGCTCATGAGAAGCAACTATAGGTGTGCTTCTAGCCCACAATGTAGATTTCTATCTGCCTACATAAATTATAACATACCAACATATCAAAGGGCAGTTGTAGTTCATTGGAGGCTTTCTTGTTCAGCCACTCAAGACCTAAAGTTGTTGCTTGGGACTACCAAACAAACAAAAAGTTATTGGGGGATAATGTAGGTAAAGGGAGTTGAATAATCAGCAGTTTTGGATTTTCATGGATAATTTAAAGCTTTTCTCTAAGTGCAGCAGCTGTCCCAGTACGGCCATCGTGAAGGACACTGGCTTAACTGTACCATATAACTCCAATTATTGATTGTGATGATTGTTGTCCTTGGAGGACAAATGTTATTTTGTATTCTATTAGTCCAAAATACATTTAGTAGCTTCTCCAGTGTTTTCATAGAAAAGGGGTACTTTTCTGAAAAGAACCCACACATGTTACCCAGCAGGTAACAGCTAAGGTGTACACTGTAAGGTACCACAGCACAATGAAACGCCACAGTGAGGAATGACCATCAATTGTGCTGGGTTCACCTTTGATAAATTTTGCTGCTTTGAGATTTCTGCATTTATCACCAGTGTGGATTCTGTGACTAAACACAGTGCTGATTTTCACTCTCCTCCCTGGAATGAAATAGTAAAGTCAAAAAGAAATATAAAATGATAAATCTTACTAACCTGAAGGGCAACTGCAGAAATAACAACTAAAAGTTCCAAATTGTCAATCGTGTCTAGATACTAAGTTAATTAATTGACAGGCTATATTGATTTACTTTCTCTAAATAGGGTTCTTAGCTCTCCCAAAGAGCTCAGCATCCATGATTCATCCCCCTTTAACCATAAAGCAAGGTAGAAAATCAGGTAGGGACACAGTAAAGGCTGGAAAGAGAGGAAGCTCTGGGGTACCCAATGGAGAAAAGCACAGCTGGAATCAACCTAGGACCTCTCTGAAAGTATAAAGCGAGAGTCCGTTCTTCTCCACCTCAGCTTTAAAGACATTTAGAAGCATGTTTTAGGTCTTGCGTGCCAGACTGATACCATCTGGCCCCTAGGACAGTGATCTAGCACACTGTTAAAAGCTGTGAGAGATGGAAGGCCATTTGGAAAAGCACATCGATTTAAGTCACCACATTAACACAGTTCTTAGTCTTTTTTCATGTTCTTGTTGGCTTTTATTTTAATTTATCTAAAACACTAGTAAAATCTGTTTAAGAAACACATGCAAGTGAATGAGATCATATGCCCTAAACCCCAATTCCATAGATTGATGGGAGGGCAGATCTTTATATAAGAAGCCATACAGAGGACTATTCTGATAGCTGCACAAACCTCTTTAAATTCATATACATTGTTATTAAGTACACAACGATACTAAATTGTACATGTCATATAACAACTAGTATAGACACTTAAAGAGACGAATTGATTATTTAACAAAAATTATGTTATACTCAGGATAGAATGGCCTTATGAACAGTAATGTCCTTCAAATAAAACATATACATTACCAGTTTGACAGAAACATCAGTTATTTACCACATGGAGAAACCCATTAATTATATAAAGGGGTCTTAAAATAAATACTTAAGCTAATTATATGAATCTGACATCTACATAGAATGGAATTTCAGGAAAACAAATAGTCATGTTTTAGCCTACCTGAAATAGAATTTGCACACGTTTATTCTTTGTCACTCTTGACATGATATTGAGATTTTTATACAATTGGTTTCTGACAGTCACTAACACTAATATCAAGTAGTTCTACTTCTGGAGACATGTCCAAAATGCACTGTGAAATTATAACATTGTGGAGAGCCGAAGGCTCTGAGTCAAATCACTAAAGCCCAACTGGTTCATATACATAGCCCTGAGCATCAGCTAGAACTACCTCACAGTTCCCACTTTGGGATTAACCCTCTGAGGGTGAAAGGAATCAGAGTAAGGTAAAGTGAGGGAAACATGTTGGCTTTCCATTTGGTCCCCAGCTTGTATCAGTAACCCTTTAAGATGAGGACTTGAAATTTGCTAATCAACCCAATAAACAAACGTAAGATAAAATAAAAATAAAGATAAAAGTATCCTTCAACTGGATAATTGAATGAATACAAGAAGGAAATTCTTACATAGAACAGAAAGTAGTATGTCTAGCACTTTGGCCCAAACATGGGCTACTTTGTTAGGAGTCATGTAAATTTTTTAAAAAGCTCTAATCAATACAGTGTCAAAGTTTAAGCTATGGAATTTGATATATCTGTTTTAGAGTTGTATATTTACCATTTATTAGCTCTATGTCTTTGGGGAAGTCACTTATCATTAGATTCTTCTTGTGTCAGTTCACCATAGGATCTAACGCTGACTTACAGGGGGTAAAATATACATAATCACTGATATATAGAAAACACTAATTTCTTTGTGAGGATAATATTAATAAAACTTATTTCTCCTGTGATCCAAAGAAAGTACACTAGTTCTAGGATTTGTGCCCATGTTGTTCAAACTTTATCAGTTGTCATTCAAAAGATGACTATATCCAATTGGGACTCACAAAGAACAACTGATTATAAAACAAGTAAAAACATTGCAAATGTCCCTCTGAATCTCCAGCTCTTGATGTTTATATTTCTAAAATATATTCAGCTAACTCCATTTCCAAAGCAAAGTGGGTTTCTAAAACCACTGAAAGTAAAAGAGCAATTCAGGCACTGACAATTGGGATTTCTTGGCCCAGCCACAGGTAATGATGATATAATGCCACTGAGTTGAGGTGGAGTATCTTAAAGGTTCTGGCAATTTGCACCGGACTGGCATAAAGTGCTTTTCTGCAAGTAGACTATTAATACCATCTGAAGCGTTGTCAAGCATGTAGCCATACTGATAGGAATAACTGTAACAACATTCACCTGCATAAAATTAATGCCAGAGGTATTTTGGCATTTTGTTTTGAGCTCTGGAATAAGGAAAGGAAAGTTTTCTTTATTGCTCTGTCAACACTAAAGAAACGGGAGCACGAGCCTAATGAATAGTTGGGGACTGAGGATGTGGACTACAGCTGGTGGCAAAAGAAAATCGATGCTGGTAGCTTCCGTTGTAGGGCAGTTCACAGTTTCTAGCCATGCCCGTGTCCCCCAAGGAACACTTTGTGAGTTTCAAAGAAAATATAGAACACTGAAGAAAAAGCACCAGGGAACTCTCTGAGTGTGGCTCTGGCCACATTCCTGGAGCTTTCCCTAAACAGCTCTCTTAAGAGTCAAATGGGTAAGTGTACTGCCCAAAGGGCTTCTAAAATGTTCAATCACTTGTAAGGGATGGATGGACTTCAACAAAGAGCTAATATCTTATGTTTATAAAGTGCCTTTCAACCAAAGAACTCAGAATGCAATTATAAACACCATCTCATTAATCCTCACGACACACCTTTAGGCTGCAGAAAAGAACCTATTTGTATGCTGTGAGCCTTGATCCTTTAGTGTGTCAAGACAAAGAAATTAATATCTTAAAACAGAAAACTTATCGGATAGAGGAAGTGAGATTTAAAGACCCAGAACACATGGGCATTATTAACTAAGGCAATTTTTTTATACAAACACTCTACTTGCTCCTTCAGCTGGGGAGAACTACCTTTCCTGAAGAACAAGATAAATAGTCATGTGGAATTCCTAGGTAGACCCTGGCATGACTGACAGAGCTCACTTCCTCTGACCATGGCATGTTTCTTTCTCCCTTTACAAAAGAAGTTGAGATATTCGGGCAAAGGTGCAATTCTATATCTAGCTCTCCAAGTGGCCCAGTCCTTATTCCTTGCCATCTGCTGCTGTCTGAAAACACGTTTTTCATGCACATATGTTAACTCTGAATGGTTCTTTCATATGCTAAAAATAAATCAAGGGGCTATTTTTTATTGGAATATTATGATGCTGAAGAAATCTGATGCAATAATTAAGACATATATTATCACTTTCCATATTTTCTCCGTCCTCAACTGTCAGCCAGAAGCTTCTTTCTTCTAAATTTCTTTCCTACTTTATGAATGTATCAAGAGTGTTTTTGAATCAATGTTGGATTAATAAAATGAGGTCCGGATGACTGCAACATCTTCATTCCCTCCCAAAGTCAAATACAGTGTTCTGAAGGAATTTGAATAGAACGTTTTCAGTATTGCTGAGTTTCAGAGTATTAACTTCTCATTTAAGAGCCAATCACAAAACTGAAATACTACAAATGAATGAAACATAACCTGGATGTAATATTTACTTTCCTCACTCTTCACTCCTGTGATTATTCTTAAATGCACACTGAGGATATACTAGTATGTTGTCTGGATTTGTATTTTTCCTTTATAGAAAGCTTATGTATTACCACATCTTTAAATTCCAGTTTCTTTACATGTAAAATGTTATTGTTGTAATATCTATAATGTAGAATTGTTTTGAGAATTAACTGAGAGATGTTATGGGAAGCAATTATCAAGGTGTGCACCATACAAATCCTAGATACAGAACTTCATTTTTGTTGTTTCAAACAAGTACCAGATTCTGAAGTGTTAAACTGAAAAGAGATGAATTTAATGAAAATTACTTCCCTGCAAAGATCTTAATGCAGAACATTTCTATATGTCCTTATCAAAATAAGCTTTATCATGTGCCCTTCAGCCATTTGGCATATGACCATTCAAGATTCCAACCTCAGCTCCTTTTCCCCTCTTACCATGCATGCCCTCCTTGTGACAAAAGCCACAGTACTATCTTCAGCCTTATCTATCCCCATGATCTATGCACTCATGTGTGTCTGCCTTCTGCATGAGCATCCTGCCACTCTTTTGGCTTGTTGGTTTCTGTTGTTCCTATTTACCCTCCTTTTGCCATTGCTGTGCCAAGGGTATGACAATCAATGCTTCTGAAGTCAGAATGCTAGAATATCAGATTTACAAATTCTGTTCACAGAAACATGCTTGCGTGTTGTTCCTGTATCACTCAGAGGAGTGGCAGAAGTAATGGGAGAACAATTTTACTTGGTATCACATAGTCAAGTTTTCATCCTCAAGAAAAGAATGGGGCTGGAGAGATGGCGTTAAGTAAATCTTTTGCTCCTGTAAAAGGCCTGAGCATGGTACCCAGCCCATATATGAGACTGCTTATAATGAATGGTGTTTAACTCAAGCTCTGAGAATTTGATACCCTCTTCTGATCTCCATCAGCACTTGTACTCATGTTCATGGATACACACACATTTACACTCAATTAAAAATAAAATAAATGTAAAATAATGTTATGCAAATGTCTATATCTGTAATATTATAAAAATTTGTGTCATATGCATCTGTTTAGATAGAATGGAATCAATAGCGCTTATAAGGAGAGATTATAAGCTTTTAGATGATATTTCTCAGGTTGCTGTGATTATAATAAAATACTGGAAATGATTAATTCAGAAGTGGAGAAGGCATATTTTGGCTTGCCATTTTAGAAGATACAGGCAAGGTGAGATGATAATATTTGCTTTTCAAGTTCGGGAGAGACATCAAGAATATGTGGTGGAGCCGGGCGGTGGTGGCGCACGCCTTTAATCCCAGCACTCGGGAGGCAGAGGCAGGCGGATCTCTGTGAGTTCGAGACCAGCCTGGTCTACAGAGCTAGTTCCAGGACAGGCTCCAAAGCCACAGAGAAACCCTGTCTCGAAAAACCAAAAAAAAAAAAAAAAGAATATGTGGTGGAGCAAAATTGTACCTTTACTAGCCAGGAAACCAAAAGAGGGAATCTAGAGATGCCAGTCATAGCCCACTTCAAGCTGTGCTTTCAGTGATCTAAGAATCGTTCATAAGAGTCTCCAAGTCCCATTTGTCAATTGTTGGTGCTATTTCCTGAGTGCACAGAGTCCTAGTCACAGAGCCTGTATTTGTGTTTTCATGTTTTAGTGTGTTTACTACTTTTTCTTCTAGACCTTTCAGGATTCCTTACCTTGTATGGAGGGGTCTTTGATTCATATGGAGTTAATTTTAGTGCATGGTGAGAGAAGAGGGTTGAATTTCATTTCTTCATATGTGGATATATAATTTTCCAAACACATTTTTGATGTTGATTTTTAATTTTTTAGTGTATACTTTTGGGATTTTTGTCAAAATGATCAATCATACCACAAAGACATGTGCTCAACTATGTTCATAGAAGCATTATTTTCATACCCAGAACCTGAAACAACCTAAATGCCCCTCTACCGAAGAATGGATAAAGAAAATGTGGTGCATTTACACAATGGAGCACTACACAGCAGAAAAAAATGATGACATCTTGAAATTTGCAGGCAGATGGATGAATCTAGAAAACATCATATTGAGTGAGGTAACCTAGACCCAGAAAGACAAATATCATATGTAATCACTCATAGTGGCTTTTATACACAAAGAAAAGAAAACCAGCCTACAAATCATAATCCCAGAGAACCAAGACAGCAATGAGGACCCTAAGAGAGACATATATGGATCTAATCTACATTGAAAATAGAAAAAGACAAGATCTCCTGAGTAAACTCGGGTCATAGGGACCATGGGATAGGCTTGAAATGGTGAGAGGGTTAAAGGGGAGAGAAGAGGAAAGGAAGGGAGCAAAGAAAAATGTATAGCTCAATAAAATCAATTTTAAAAAGTTAAAAATTCAAATGCCTAGAATTGCATGGGCTTTTGTATGCAGCTTGTATTGTATCCTATTGATGTTCATGTTTGTTTTTGTGACAGTACTTTTTTTTCTTATATACTATGATTCTGTAGTATAATTTCAGATCAAACATGCTCATCTCTCCAGCATTACCCTTTTTCCTCAGGATTGCTCTAACTCTAAAACCTCTTAATGGTTTCCCTGCCTCTAATGGAGACATCCTGATGACCAAACACTTAATATAAAGACATTGGGGACATTCAAGATTCAAAATATAGCAGAGAACAGCCTTGAAGCTCATGCCTAAAAGTGAATACAGATAGTGCTCTATTTATGATAGCATTGTATTATGATAAACACATTATAAGTAAAAAAATAATTGAAATCTTAAAATACACTTGATGTAGCTAAGCTATCTACTCTAGAGCATGAATTATTTCTTCTACATTATTACATATCTAACTCGGAACTAACACTTGATGTCTTTCATACCAAAATAGAGTATATTACCACACATTTCTAGTTTACAAAAAGGTCAAAATTCAAAGCATGTTTGCTTTTGAATGTGTATTGCTTTCACGTCATTATAAAATTAAGCAAAAACTGCAAGTTGAACTATTGTAAGTCTAGGACCAGCTGCATGACCCTTCCATGATCTAAATGTCACTGTTCCCGCTCTATGTGTTGCCCGCATACATTCTGGTTAGGGTCAGGTGTGCATAGTTTGTCTAAGCAACCACTATTTACCATTTGCTTTATTACCAACTGAAATTGAAGATGGTTCCCAGCTGAATTGTCTCCCATAAATATTAGTCAATTTTGCATTCATGCAATGCAAGTTTTGAACTTCAAAGCAGGACTTTAATTACATCCCAGTAAATTTATTCTCTTTTTGTTTCCTAACAGCTTTCAAACATGATAAGAAAATGTTTCCCTCTGGATTTCTTTTGGGTTTTGTAGGACGTATCTCTCTTAGCTTTGTGTCAACAGGAAGATGTAATAAGTCTATCTTTTGTACACTTATTTTAGTCACTGAGTTGTTTTTTTCAAAGAGGGAAGATTGCGGTGTGGCTTTATCGTGTGTTCAAATTCATTGTAATTTGTTTCTCCAAGAGGCAGAGCTCGATTTTCAAAACGTAAAAGTAGGCTGGATTAAAGACATGATCTTTATTTTTAAGGACTTTTTCGTGGTCATTGGTGTTACACTGCATGTGTACTGTGAGAGGGTATCGAATCCCTTGGAGCTGAAGTGACAGACAGTTGTCAGCTGCCAGGTGGGGGCTGGAAGTTGAATCTGAGTCCTCTTGGAGAGCAGATAGTGTTCTTAATCACTGAGCCATCATCTCCCTGGTCCCAAAGACATGATTCTAAGGAGTAGGACATCCATCTGTGACCTGATGGAGCATGTGAAGAGAGTGGTCCTGCAGAATGACAGCCACAGGATCTCCATGACTTGAGACAACAGCAGGATATCAGGAGCTTCAGTGAGGGTCCAGTGACGATGTTGTGCCAGGAGCCTTGAACCATATCAATGACTCATTGCAATGAACATTTGCAAGTAGGGCTGACTTGACAAAAGGACATAGTGTACGGCACACCACATCTACCAGTGCCACTAGGATGAGCACAGAGGTGCTGAAGAGGCAGAAAAGATAGAGGAGTGAGGTGGGTTTTTTGCTTTTTTCATTTTTAATTAATTGGGTGGGGTAGCTTTGGGAATTCTGTAGGGTGAAGGGTGAATATGGAGGAACTGGGAGGTGAGCAGGATTGGGGTGCATGATGTGAAATTCCTAAAGAATCAGTAAAGAATTATGCTATTAAAAAGAAATTCTGATATTAAAATGATAATGTTCATTGTCAGTGAAAATGAAATGAGATGGCCAAATTCTATGCATGCAGACCAAAGAGTGGGGCTTGGTGGAAGCAACTGTGTTGATCTTAGAACTTAAGTTGTTAAAGAGCTCTGAGATTCTCCCTTCCTTCCGGGGATTGCTCCTACAATGAGGTTGTAGTCACAAAGACACTTAAGAACTCAGGACCGCGAGGCGTGCACCCACCCACTGAGACAATGGGGATGTTCTATCAGGAACTCACCAAGGCCAGCTGGCCTGGGTCTGAAAAAGCCTAGGATAAAACCGGACTCGCTGAACATAGCAGACAATGAGGACTACTGAGAACTCAAGAACAATGGCAATAGGTTTTTGATCCTACTGCACGGACTGGCTTTGTGGGAGCCTAGGCAGTTTGGATACTCACCTTACTAGACCTGGATGGAGGTGAGTGGTCCTTGGACTTCCCACAGGTCAGGGAACCCTGATTGCTGTTTGGGCTGATGAGGGAGGGGGACTTGATTGGGGGAGGGGGAGGAAAATGGGAGGCGATGGCGGGGAAGAGACAGAAATCTTTAATAAATAAATAAACAGGAAAAAAAAACAAATAAAAAAAGAAGTGTGTTTTATTTTAAGGTTTATAAAGAGGTGGACAAGGTAAGGAATTAAGGTAGTGAGGAAGAAATAGATAGGAGATAAAGTCAACGAGCCCCCTATCCTTTTGAGGGATAATCAATCTCCTATGCATGAGCAAGTCTCCAGAGGACTAGAGTCCCAGTAGAAAGTCCAGCTACAATTGATCAGATGCTTGAGTGAGAACCACCTGTTTAAGCTGTTACCAAAGTATGACCTATAGAAAGCATGAGGTAATAAATGCTACTTTTATTATTTGTGCTGTCTCCCACAAAAACTGGAGTGCTTTCTACATAGCAACACTCTGAAACTCACTATAGAACTGATCAACCTTAATGACATTGCCTTATAGCTTTCCTTATGTTGTACAGTCCAGGAAGAAAATCCATCACTATGCCTAGAAGTTTATAACAATCTCGTTGTCTATCCATTTGTTATAATCAGTCAGAGGGAAATTATATTAGTTTGTTAAGATATGTTTAAATGAACCTGGGTTAATCCTCAGACAACATTTGGTTCTTTATTTAATATGATTAAATATTCTCAATTTTTGTCAAATGAAGCATGACAAATTGTAGATATAAACCCCAAGTTTAAGAGACACCGTTTTTTTTTATATACAAAATAAGATTCAGGGCATTTTTCTAGTTCTATTTTCTATTCTAATTTTCTCCTATTCGGTATTTTTAAGTGAACATAATCAGGGCATAGAGTACAGGTTCCTTATGTCCCTTGGGAGCTTACCTGGAACCCAGAAATTTGATCTCTTTGAAAAACCTACTTTGACATTTTCTCACTACAGTCTGAGGGAATCTACCAACGACACAAATATTGTGTATGTGTAGTGTCTATATTACCATTGAGGCACATCTTTTGAGAGGTCTGCCAAACCTTGTACATAATCACGATGTAGATTCTGACAAGAAAGTTTACAAAAATGGATTGCTTATTCTTTGAGAGAAGACATTTGTAAGGTTGGATAGTCTTCAAAGGATATTTGTGAAATAGAATTTCCCTAATTTGTTCTTCTTCACAGCTCTGTGTCTTTGGAATTTGGAGGCCAGACTAGCCTGGGAAAACATCAGAGTATATCGTTGAGTAAAACCTCTCCCTATGGAGACCTTGAGTAAGAACTGTGTCCACACCTATTTGTTTAACATTATGGCAGTCCCAAGACTTTAAAGAATGTGACCATTCACAGCTGTGCATCACTTGTAAGATTCAAAGTTCAGATGTATACAGCACTGTAATGCGGACCAATGTTCAAAAAATCCCAGCGAAGAAGTCACTTCAGGGAATGCAGTAACTTGGTGCACCTTGAATTCACATAGTGCCTCATTAACTCTACTTGGCAAATTAATTCATATTGATTTGTTTGTGAGATTGCAGTTTGGTCTCACATATGGTTGTAAACAAAGAAAAATTATAAACAACAATGTTTAAACTCAGAGAAACTTCTAGAGAAAATTTGGATTAGTGTGAAGACTGTTTTTAATATATAGCTGTCTGTTTAAATAGAAAAGAAAGGAAGATGAAAGGGAAGAGAGCAAGAGAGACTATACCCTATATAATAATAACATCAAGTTTTCCAAATGATACTGACTTACTATAAGTACTCCAAAATGGCTATTTAATTTAAAACATCTTAATTCAACTTAAGGCAAAATGATCAAATACACTAACTGTATTTGTAGTGAAGAAAGGAAAGCAAAAAATATAGATTCATGATATAGTAAGAAAATAAGCAAAGATAGAGAACAGATAGATCTGGGGAGAAGGCTCTGATAATAAAGTGCTTCTGCTAGCCTGAAAACTCAAATCAAATCCCTGTCATCCGTGATGAGGGAATGAGGAAGGAAGGGAAGAGACAGAGATACACAGACAGACAGACAGACAGAAAGACACACACACACAGAGTGGGGGGGGGAGTGCAAAAGTTGCTAATTTCCAAGTTTATTTAGAGAACAGAATGTAAGATTGAAAGGAAACATATCTGGTGGAAAATCTGTTTACTCCCGTGCTACCACCAGGGCCTTTCTTCTCTTTCAATGTGTCCAACTGAAGGGCAGCTAACTGCTCATTTCAATATCCGTACATTGGAACTTTTACAATGGGACTCTGTCATTCCCCCCACTAGCAGTGAGTCTGTCTTTCTGCTTTGGGTCCTGGTCTGACTGTTGGAGAGCCTCTGCCACTGGCCCATCAGCCAAGGTGAGGAGAGGTGAAAACCGAACAGTGCTGATGATGTCTGCTTGCCCCCTCTTCCTGCAATAACCTATGATGGCAAAATGAAGAGGGTTGGGATAGGTTCTTCCTCCACCAGAAGAGAGAGCCAGCTACCCAAGAATCCCCATGCAACTCAATAGTGTCATCTGAGTCCCCAGTAGTGAATGATAAAATTGTGAAGCACTGAGAACTTGATCCTGTCCTGAAGCCCTCGTGGGAGAAAAGAATCCAAAGAGAGTCAGCTGGGCTTCTCTCCAACAATTCTGGCTATGCCTTTCTTTCACTCAAAAAACTGGAATGTTTATCAGACACGTGGAAGTGGGTGCTTCAAACTGACCTCCAAATAAATAATATAATATGCCTCACACTATCAGAGTATGGACCCTTCTACTGAGATAGAAATGGATAGGCACCTTACATGCCACAAAACCCAAGGTTCTGTTTCAAAAATAGTGGATCAAAAGATCATGTGCATAGAATAGTAGCTGCCTTGGCCAAAATGTCTTTCCCACCGGGTGTAATTCTCAAGCATGTGTTGGAACATTTGTCTCATAGTTTTCAATAACTTGTAATATGGCCACAGGCATGCTGGGAAAACATTTCACGTTTCCTGCATTCAGCCAAACTGTAAATAAATACACTTTAAGAAAAACCAATTCGTTTCCTAATTTTTTTGGAGTAGAGGTAAACTGTGGCAGTGGGTTTGAGTCTTATGTGTCTGCTTCATCTAAGACAACTCGAACAGTAAGGTGGGAGGAAGGAGGGGAGGGAGGAGGAAAGAAACGGAAGAAAGAATGAAGGAAGGGAGAGAGGGGAAGAAAAGAAAAAAACTCTATGAGCCACAGAAATTTGACACAACAAATAACAGACAAAGAAAACAAAATAATAGTCTAGAAGTCAGGCAATCTGTAAAGGATGGTTTACTTGATATGGGAAACACAGAACTCTCTGCTATAAGAGTTGTCATTACGGTCCTACAAGAAGCACTAAACAGCTTAGCTGCTTTCTGTCTCTGGAGTTTAAAGAAGTCTGGAATCCAAAGTCATGGATGAAGACTTGAGATGGAAGCACAGACCTGGGTCCTTGCTATACAACGTTAGCGACGTACCTCTTTTCAAGGAAAGAAAAACCGAATCCACAAAACACAATAATGCAGCCTCCGAAGGAAGAAGAAAAATGTGAGGCGGTAGTGGAAAAATGGCAGAAAAATCAGGAAGGCTTGATATTTCTCCAGTTTTCTAAGAAGGAGAGGACACAGTTTATTAAGCTCTTCCTATCTGTGTTTGAATGAAGAGTGAACCCTTTAGTAAAAAGAATGAGATGAATTCTGAGTTCCTGGCACAGTGGTCCTCACCAATGGCGTGAATCACCATCAATGATTCCATGGGGCTTATTAAAAATTCACATACTCTTTGTCTTATCAAACATGGCTTTTACTCCCATCCTTAAGCCTAACCTTCCCAAACCAATCTTAACCAAAGAACTTATGTCACAGTAGGATATGAATAGTCCCTGGTCTGGAATTGTTTGTCTCTACTTAGAATAGCAAAATATTCACTTCAACCTTCTCTATCAATACAACACTAAAGACAAAACCTTTGAAACCCAAGCTAGAAAAACAAAACAAAACAAACAGTTCCATCTTTCAACCGAGGCTCTTAAAAAGAAGCTTTAAACATTAGTGTTTTAAAATGTATAGGTGAGTGTAAAGCAGCCCTTACAAGTGTGTGTCCCTAGGAATTAAGAGTTAGTATTAGAACGTCATTACTTTAGCACATGAATGACAGGTAGGCTCCAGAGAAAAGCATCACACTGATCAAGATCAGAAGACTGAGGGCTAGAGAAAGAGTAAGAACAACTAACGTTGCTGAATATTTTGAATGACACCTCAAGGGACACATACTTGTCGGTCATTCAAAATGCATCGTGATTAATGTCATGACTTAAGTTTCAGTTCCTGTTGTACTTAGGAGGCTTAGAATAGCATTAAACACTTTGACATTTCTGTAAACAATTTTTTGGAAAGTTTCTGGTGATAAATTAGAAATTATATACACATTAAAATTGTTTATTTGAGTCATAATGTCCACTATATTAGCTATATTAGCTGTTGTAGGTGTTCATTTTTCTTTTTCTTTCCAACTATATTTTATCTTGGTAACTGGATTCGTCAGCTCCTTGGTTTGCTCTCATCACCACTCCTGGGATGAGCTCTCCAGCCCTGCCTCAGCTAGCTCACCCAATGCTGCAAGAAACAGAGCCAGTTTTCCTGCTCTAGGACCTCCAGATTCCGGTCCCTCACGCATATTGCCAGGAACAGCTCTTCTGCTTTCTGTTTTGCCTGGGCAAGGTGCAGGGCCCTCTCTCCCAACTGCTGTAGAGGGCTGACAAGGAAGGGGCAGAATCAGCTTCCCTTCTCTCATGCCCTCAGGGTCTGCTCACCTGTTTCTCCAAGCACAGACCACAGGGTCAGCTCTAGTGTGCTTCCCAGGTGAGGTGCATGCATACCTATGGTGAGGGGTAGCGTCATGTTTCTCAATTGTGGGGTGGGGGTGGGGAGCTCTCCTGAGGTATAGAGCCAGCGGTCCTACTCCAGGGTCTGTGAAGGGTGGGGCTGCTTCAGCCAGCAGGGTTCAATTGATCCCTGTGCTAACCAGGCTGTGGGTATCATTACAGTCCCCAACTGCAGCAAGACCAAGCCCCCAGACATGGCCCTTGGCAACAGCTGGGGTTTAGCCACCATCATAACCCAAGTGGCAGCATGGAGCCCTCATGTCAGCATGGCCCCGGCAGGCAGCAGCCCAGAACCAGGGCTATGAGTTGGCCCACCCCGATATCCACCAAATCTGTGAACTGTTGGAGCAGGTGAAGGGGATTAAACCTACAGATCCAAAAGAGCAGGATCTCTGTGACACAGGACAATAACAGGATATCAAAGAAGAGCCCCAGGGAAAGCCCATTATCAGTGGTGTAGCAGAAACCAGAGGTCTTGAGCCAGACCAGTGACTCCAGTGACTCCTGGCAACGACACTTGCAGGTGAAAATGAACAGAATAACGGGAAAACTGTGTGTCTCTAAGGACCACACTACGATTTCCACAACAAGATTCTTTGTTGTTGTTTGTCAGTTTGTTCTTATTTTTGTTTTGTTTCTTTGTTTTGTTTGGTTTTTGGTCTTTCCTTTAAATTTGGTTTTTACTGGGAGGAGGGGTAATTGCAAAGGAAGAAGGCCAATGCAAGGGGATAGGGAGATAAGTGGAAACAGAATGCATGACGTGAAGATGTGCAAAGAATCAATAAAAGTGAAAAAAATATATCTTTAATCATATTTGTATGTATATTTGTATGTATATTGGGGGGGTATGTGCACATGAGTAGAGGGGTCTGCAGAGGCCAGACGATGGTGCCAGAGCCTCTGGAGTTGGACTTACAGACAGTTGTAAACTCAGGTCTTTTGCAAGATCAATATATGCTGTTAGCCATTGACTCATCTCTCCTGTCCTCAGGTATTCTTATAAACATGTAGATATATTAAAAGCAGGTGTTGCAAAATATTTTTATCAATCTACTTTCATAATCTGCAACACCCATGATGCTAATTATTGATAGATCTTAAGTACTAGCGAATATGCATGGCATTGACAACCACTGACTCCTCAGGAGATAGGTGTCTGGAATCCAACAAACCACTAAAATATTTAACTTTAAAGGTTCGGTGATCACTAAGTTTCTTATACTATTTGAAACCTATGAATTTTAGACATATCAGTAAAATATCAATAATGTCCTGCCCTCTCAGTCATTTTACTATTAAATATACAGTATTAAGTCTTAGCGATCTAAGAAACATATCGAAAATTATTTCAAACCAAAGCTCTCTCTAGGAGCTTTGTACTTGCTAAGTAGTTGTAAGCAATAAATAGTCAGGGTTTTAAGAAATAATTTAGAATAATTTCAACTGACATGCCTAATCAAACAGCCTTTGAAAAAAATTCAAGGCTAAAAAATCAGACAGATCTATTTTCCTGGTGGGAAAAGAGACAAATTACGCCATCTCAAACACTTCACATTAGACTAATAATACTAGTCTATACTGTACAGAAATTTCTGAACCAACTAGGGAAATGTACCAGGTGACCTAGTATTTTTACCACCCTAATTACTAGGTTCCTTTGAATTTCACTCTTTCAGAAACCTGCTTTTATCTTTGCAGTAATGATCCGACACATCAAAATCAGGCTTCTTGAGTGACTCCATCCGCCTTCTCGGGTTCATGTGGTATCTGTTGATGTTCCTTGCTGTCTTGTCAGAGAGCACTTAAAACATTAGTGAGTTTAGGGTGTGATTAGGGGAGGATCTGGCAGGCGAAGGAAGAGCATGCTTTTGTCGTGGTTTCAGGATTTGATTTCTTATTTTTGGTGAAGGCAGACTGGTAGCTTGTTTCAATTCTACTAGAGTCCTCACAAGAGTTTGGAGTTTTGAATGAGGCTGGGAATATCCCATCTACCCAAGGATGCTGTGTAAAGACTAATCTATGAGGCTCAGAATGGAAAACCAGTCAGTAAATAATGAAGAAATATAACCGTGTCTATATTTTTGCTCCTGTGCTGATCAGAAACTGCTGAAGTCCAATTCTCTCACTCCAGAAAGATTAGGGAGGAAGGTGTGCTTGGAACAAATGCTTAGAGTAGCTTGAATTCAGCTGCTGAGGACGGAAGCGAGACTAGAGTTTCCATGGAGGGTTTGGGTTCAGGGTTGGCTAGGATTCATGGTAAATGTGTTGCCAAAGCACTTTGCTCGGCTCAGTTGACTTATTTCAAGAAGAAGTCTATTAAGTGTATTTCCAAATTCCCTTTATGGACTTACCGGAGCTCAAAATTCTCAGAGGTCAGAGAGAGGAAAAGTCACAAAATGAAGCAAATCTGTTGGATTCCTTTGTTCTGCCTCCCCCAGGGAAGCTCATGGCTCCCTGAGAACCATATATTCCATCCTGTGAGTGCCTTTATACTCATCTACACCAGCAGCCCCGTGTTAGCCACCATAACCACCCAGAAAATTCGGAGTCAAAGTCAGCCCTTCATTTTAAACATCCAAAGGCATTGCATTTCCATCTCAGTTTGACTTTCACTTATATAAATTGCCAGCAGTTTTGTACAAATAAAGAAAAATTAAACAGATACTTTTAAACTTTGGCCGTCTTAAGGTTTATAGATGTGCTTTATTTCACATTTCTATTTATGTTAGATGTACATATGGTTTCTAAGTCTCCAAGACACATGATCTGCCTTTTCCCTCCATTTTCTCACTGTGTCTGGATGAGCTGGGGAAATACATGCTTTTGGGGAAAAGAAAACCACCTAATGGTGGTAATAATTATTTTAATAAAATAAATTTTGTTTTAACAAAAAATCCTTCCATTATTTTTAACTGGTTGATAACAAAATATTTTCTATTTTTCTATTACATTAAAATACATTCCCTTATCCGGGGCTTACAAAAGGAAATCTTTACTAGGATGTGTGACACTGTAGTTTATAGGGAGACAGAGAGTTCAGATGTAATTTTTTCATGGCATTTCCTACATTTGATTAACAAAAAACAGACTTGAAAGGAAACCATTTCTATGTCATTTGAGTTATAGGAAACAAACCCAAACCCGGTTGGTCTGCTTTCTATTTGGGGATTTGAAACTTTAATTTTTGATTGATGGCTTTACTAAAGTTAACCTCAAGGTCACTGAGATGCAAAGGAGTCCTATTTTGCACATAAAATTCAGAGTGTGTCTTGGTTTGAATTTTTAGAGTTAAAACGATCATTGCATCTGTTTAAGATGCCCAGCATGGCCTGATATCTTGATAAAGATGTAAATAATGAGGCGAATATACAGTGAAGGGACACAGCCACTGTCTCATACAATGATTTTTTTTTCTTTTTATAAGATCACTTCCTGTTTATGGTCACTTGTGAATGTACACAATGATGCTATAATGATGGTCTTTGTGTTGTACCTTAGGCTTCTAGGTTTACTCACCCTTTATAACTACTTTGCTGATTTGCAAGGGAAACAGTACTTGATTTCACTTACATGCAGAGTCTACAAAAAGAAAATTCAATGCACAGAAACCAGGAGTAGGGTGATAATTCTAATGATGAGAGACAAGGGGAAGCAGGAAGCTATAGATCAAAATTGGATTTTTTTTAGTTTACTTTAAACACTTTAACAAAATTCATAGCATGTTTGTTGTTGTATTGTTCCTTTGATAATAGTGAACTAGATTCTAAAATCTCGGAATCTTCATGGCAGGAGGTAGGCTGAACCTTACGTAAAGATAGTCAGTTCTCACGACTCCAACAAAAGACATCAGGACAGACAACTGATGTCAAGAAAATGAAGGCACCATTTTTGAGAACTCAAACACACAGAGAAGGAATGGGTCACAGAAAAGATGTTAGGTGTGTCTGCCACCTTTGGAGAGAGGGATTCAGAAAACTGGCTAGGTCACTGACTGAATGCCTACGAATTCAGTAAAAGAGCTGGCAGCTTCTCAAGGGAGAGGGAGGAAAATCTATTGGGATTGCTTCAGCTTGCAGTTACACAGGGGCAGTAATAGAACTTGAGAAACAGTGCTTCCCATGGTTACGATCAGCTCTTGCTCTAAGCAAGGTATGGTATAACATACATGAACACAGGATTCAATCTGTCCTTTGATGTTAAGGATGGGAAAGAGTATTTGTTGTTATTGTTGCATATGTGTGTTTTCTTTTTTTTTGTTACTGGTGGTGGTGTGTGTGTTTTTCCTATTTATTGTATCTGATATCTTCAAATACATGTAACTAAATTCCCTTTCCAATTTTGTGTCTCTCCAGTTATTGATCCCAAATTAACCCCACTAGCATTTCTGTTTCTCTGTGTAGTTACACTACTGAACTATGTATAGAATATTGTGTCTGGAGATTTAATTCATCCACTGAAGATTATCTTGGTCCCCCAATTTTAAGTAAATAAACAAAATCCAAAATTAGACTGGTGAGTCAATAAAAGCATAAATGTAACCTTCAAAATAAAAATTATCTCTTTAGAGGTCCCTCAACTCAACATGGCCCATTAATAGCTTGTTCATGTAAAATCATGTTGCATTTTATTAAAAGACTGTTGTGCATATTCCTAAATAGATTATCTGTGGTTGTTTTTGCAATACAAGTACAGGGTTGGATGATGACCAGAAAGACCTTCCCTGCGATATCTATTTTGTAGCTGCACATATACAGTATTTATAAATGTGATGCATAAATAAAATATTTACAGTTAAATGTAGGGTTTCAAAGCCTATAAAATTACTATGTGGCCATTTAGAGAAAAAGTTTTCAAATCATTGATCTAAATAAAACTATCCAGGTACCCCTGGGTATATTCAAATCAAGGTTGCTCCCATCATCAACCAGCTGTGGGACCTTGGTATATGCTATTCAATAGCTCCCAGGCTGGCTTTCTTTATCTCTAAAATGCCAGGAATCAAATCTCTTTCTAGATGTTATAAGGATTATTTTCAGGGTTAATACTGGGTGAATGTTGCCTTCTGTCAGTATTATTTCACTGAAGTCCTTTACTGAAGGATAGCTTCTAATAAACCCTTTTCTCTCCCCAGAATATTCTGTTTTCAGACATTTAGAGAGATTTGCAATGAAGATCTCGCCACTGATATCTAAGAAAACCACATTGCCACACTGTGATTAAAATGAAAACAAATTTATCTCATTTAGAAATGGAGGGTGGTAGTCGCACAATGGGCAGAAGTACTCATCTCGCAAATCTCTAATAATGGGAACAGTCAGTATTCTGCCTACGCTGCCACGTCAGACACCCTCGTAAATTTGCATGTGAATTTATATTTCTCAAGCAGAAGTCTGAGCTCTGTATACAGTTCCAGCTGGAGTGCTTCAGTGGTCACATTTGGGTTTTATTCAGTTTGCTGCTTTTAACAATGAGTAAACACATTTGACTCTCCCACTGACCCTGAGTCTGACCTCTTCGGTGCTTCTATATGACGGGGGCATAACAGTTCTATCCTAATTGCTTCCCACTGAAAGGTGGAGCAAGAAAAAGAGTTGTGGGGAAAAGAAGTTTGTAGAATCACCAAATTGGCACTTTGGGAAAAGCATCTGTAGCAAATGTACAGGGCTTCCCTGAGTACTCAGTAAAAAAAAGAGTGAGATTAATACTTCTCTGCTGGAGAGTGGAAAAGCTCCATCAAGTTTCACGGTGGTTATATTTGTTTATAAAATACGGTTATGAAATCAGAAGCCCAAACTCATCAGATTATACAGATTTCATATGTACAGGGAGTTTAATTCTATATCAATAAAGCTGTAATAATAATATCTTTTTAGTTCTTCCAGTATGAAAAATATGGAATTTTCATGCCACAGTTTACACTGTGTGTGTCTAGGAAGGGTAGCCAAAGTGTGTTGACATGATTCTAGGGACGCTAAAACAGCTTAAACTCCACACACTCATCTCTGTCTGGTAATCAGGTATCATTTAGGCACATGAAGGTAACTTCATTGACTTATTATTGACTTCTTTCATTGACTATAATTCTCTTAAATAATAATTGTTTCACTATGTGCAATTCTGGGTACAGGATAAGGTGGCAGGTTTCTTTTAAGACACATGATCTTGAGCTTTGGTTCTCCACATATTAGTTTATGACGTGGGAGAGTTAGCTGATCTTAAAAGGAACCTATGTGTCTATTTGTAAAATGTTGTCATTTAACGCCTGTATAAATAACCTTGATTTATATACTAGTTTAATATCTTGGGACAAATTCCCATATATCAAATATTCTCCCTTGATCTCAAGTGTTTTAGCATCGATATCATGCCCTTCTTTATATCTAAATTATATATATGTATATATATATACATATGTATATATATATGTATATATATATACATATTCTTTTTTGTCTTATGCATTTATATACTAGTTTAATATCTTGGGACAAATTCCCATATATCAAATATTCTCCCTTGATCTCAAGTGTTTTAGCATCGATATCATGCCCTTCTTTATATCTAAATTATATATATGTATATATATATACATATGTATATACATATATACATATGTATATATATACATATTCTTTTTTGTCTTATGCATGATTGCAGTACCTACCTCTTGGGTTTAGAGTATAGCTTGATTCAAAAACTCAGTTAAATATAAGTGCATTTTACTGCTCAGTAGAAATACTATGACTATCTGTTCATGTGCTCATGTGTTCATGTGTCCTTCTTGAATTATCTAAAAAATAGAAAGCTGAGTTTCAGTTTTCATGGTATACCCATTGCCTACAACAGGTCACGTGTAATATGTAGAATAAATATTTGTTAGATAGTGAGTAAATTTGAACTAAAGGGATGCCTTTATACAAATCCATTCTACTGATGATGGTGGAGGAATACCAACATCCAGATAAACAGGCTTGTATATTTCTGATATTTAAAACAGTGATTCATATTTTTAACTCATTTATAGGATTTGATATAGTTTTTAGTGCTTGATTCCTGTGTAATTGCCATTGTCTTCTTGTGTATCTAATCCCAAAGTCTTCTTAGGCAGCATTGGAATTTGACAAACCCCATTATCTAGGCTGATATTAAGGATTTATGGAAGGTTGTGTAAGAAAGAAATGCATCTCACACAGCAGATTGTAAACATTACTAGTAATTCAATGAAATCTAAATTAAATCTATAATTTGAAGATTATGAACATTTCTTTGTCCTTGCCTTACTACTTTCTTCCCTTCTGACCTCCTCTCTACTCTTGTTAGCCTGCTGTGGTATTGACAGGCATTTGAGAATATTGGAAAGTCTTTATCTCTTTGTGATGAGCTGCAATATGATTATAATTGATAGCATATACCACTATTAAATAATCTCTCTACTTTATAAAATTATAAAGGATATAATACACACATACACAATTATACACACATGAGTATGTAAATTTAAGGGTCTCTCTAGTTATTTAAAGTCTAAAAAGAATATTGTTCTTTATAGAAGAATTCAATATTCTTTTTAGACTTTAAATAACTAGAGAGACCCTTAAATCTTATACAAAATTTAAACATGGAATTCAGCCAACTCTAAGGTAGACAACAAACAATGACAAAGAAGTCATATGAGATAGTTGGGTTAGTAGTCCTAGATAATCATAGATCCCAGAACTTTTATTTACAATTGAACTATAACTTCTGAGATAATAGGCTCTCCAACCTACACCACACACTAACTTAGATTTAGAGCTACATAGTATTTGATGATTTCTCTAATTGAGAAGAGCATCGTGTGAATTATAATGTTGGCATTATAATAGGAGCAAGCTGCTATTAACATTTTTATGTCATGTGATATATAAAATTGTAAAGTCCCATAAAATGTGATCCTCCCACATCTCCAATCTTTAAAGCACTATTTCTAGGATGTGACTTACTAAGTATAAGCATAATAGGTGGAAATGAAGAAATCTTGGTGCTACCAAGATGGCTCAGTTGGTTCACGGAGCAAATGGATTTGTTGCCAAACTCAACAACTTTAGTTAAAATTTGGGATCCCACACAATAGAAAGGGAAAACCAACAATTGTAAGTTATATGCTTATACACATATAAACACAAAATTATTTTGAAAAAAGAAATAATTTCCCTTATATTTCTAATTAAAAATATCCAGAAGTAATCCTCAAATTTGTATTATTTGTACTATCAAGCTAATTGACTAGAGAATTTAATTTAGAACTAAAAATATAATATGCTTGCTGTGGGACAATGGTTTTACCCTGTAAATATTTGTTTCTTGTACTTGTTTAATAAAATGCTTATTGGTCAGTAGCCAGGCAAGAAGTAGAGGCAGGGTGACCAGGCAGGAAGTATAGGCAGGGCAATGAGAACAGAAGAATTCTGGGAAGAGGAAAGATACAGACTGCAGCCATCACCCAGCCACAGAAGAAGCAAGATGAGAATCCCTCGCTGATGAAAGGTACCAAGCCACATGGCTAACACAGACAAGAATTATGCACTATTATAAGTTATAAGAGTTATGAGAAGCCTGAGCTAGTAAGCCAACCAGTTTTATAATTAATGTAGACCTCTGTGAGTTTCTTTGGGCCTGAATGGCTGCAGGACTGGGCAGGAGAGAAACCTCTGTCAACATAAGCTTTTTAATTTACAAAATTCTACTTTCTCTAAATCTCATTGTAGCTTACTAAGAATGAGGGCTAACATAAGCCAGAACCCAGACTGAGCTGTTTATACTATGAAGTTCAATAGGAGTATGTAGCAAAATTACTCTTGTTCTGAACAGCCAATACTAAAAAGCACACCCTGTTCACAAATGAATTGGGTATAAATAATGTCTATAGTTACTGTAATTGCTACCATATTATCTGATATATATCTTCATTATTATAACCAGCTCTGTTGTGTGTGTTATTTAACTCCTGTATAAATAACCTTGAGTTATATACTAGCTTAATGCCTTGGGGCAAATTCCTATGTACCAAATATTCATGTATTCCTCCTCCCTTGATCTAAAATATTTTAGCATCCATATTATGTCCTTCTTTATATCTAAATTTTATATATGCATATATATATATATATATATATTCTTTTTGTCTTTTTTGTTTTGTTTTTCAAGACAGGGTTTCTTTGTAGCTTTGGTCTTGTGTGTGATTACACTTAATTTTAGCATTAGCAGACATCTGCAGTTTCCACTGAAATGCTTATCATCTACTAAGGGACATTTACAGGGAGGAAAAAGGCTCTAGGCATGATAGAAATAATTGCATTTAACTTGCAAGATGCATGGCTATTTATCTTGTGACTGGGAATTCACTAAGGAGAAAGGGTTGTCTGATAAGACAAAACATAAAGAAAAATATATGAAGCATTCTTTCTCCACTTCCCATCCCTCAAGCAAGACCATCAAGCAGTAAAAAAGACTTCCATGTAATAAAGCTCCTTTTGCCTGCTTAGATATGGCACTAGGAGGTTTAATGGGATCCTAAAGAAAAAGAGGTTTCCAAAGCCCAACAAATGCCACTTAAGATATGGATAAAGGTAAACATCCATGGTTCCAGAGAAGTGCCGTTTCTAGACTAGGCACCAATTGGAGATTTAGCTTCACAAAAATAATTCCAGGGATTACCTTTACAGAAAAAAATTATAATTTGAAGATTTGAGTTAAGGTCAGAATTTCTAAATAAGCCACAAAATTGAGTGTATTACAACCTCAAAGGCCCAGGTTGTATACAAGCATCTCCAAGGGCAAATCAAACTTAAACTCTCTAGTGTGTTTCCTAATCCATAAAGCAAAAATAAACCCCACATTCAACTTTCAGGGTATTTCAAAGTCAAGCAGTTTGTCTTGTCTGTGAATGTGGAGTTAATGGCGAGAATGATCTTGTCTACAATTTGGTGTGGGCATCTCCTACTCCATTTTGCTTCTTTGATGCAAACCCTTCACTGTGGGACTCTTTTTACAACTCTAGGTTTCTGAAGAAAGGGAGAACAAGCAAGATGGAAACTTGCTTCTTTGTCAATTCTCTATCTTTCTGAGTAAACTTCAATGCATAAGATTTTCTCAAACAAACAAACAAAATTATCAAGAACATCAGCGTAGGGATTGGGAGACCAAAGCAGCCACGTAACCTTAGACCTACAGACTGTCGGTCCTGCCCTTGAGATATGCTGGAGTGAGTGTAGCACAGAAATTGTGGGAGTGAATCAACTAAGCTGGGGTCATAGGGACACTAGGAGAATGAACTGACAACAAGGAAGCCTGCATGGGACTGATGTAGGACCTCTGCATGTAAATCACAGTTATGGAGCCTGGTCTTCTTGTGGGACTCCAAACAGTGGGAGCAGCAGCTGTCTTTGATTCTTTGGCTGGTTTTGGGGACCCTATTCCTCATACTGGGTTGCCTTGCCCAGCCTTAATACAAGGGGGGGGGGAGATGCTAAATCTTACTGTGACTTGCTATGCCATGTTTTGTTTTATACATGGGAAGCCAGCCTTATTCTGAAGAGAAATGGAGGAGGAGTGGATTGGTATAGGGGCAGAGGTGAGGTGTAGGGTGAGGGGCTGGGAGGAGTGGAGAGAGGGGAAACTGCAGTAGGGATGAAAATAAATATTAAAGACATTATACTCAGCTGTGTCCAACAAGGGAGAAACAATACTGAGGTGACGGCTGCAAGTACAGTTATCTTCCTTGGGTGTTTAACTGGGGCTAAAGAACACTGGGGGTAGACCAGCAATCTCAGTCCACAATCTTGAGTTTACAGATAAAATAAAATGGTTTAGTTTTGTTTTTGTTTTTATGGTCAGGGTTGCTGATGGATTTGCTCCATAATCATGTTGTCAGAGAATACAAATATAGCTTAATAAAGGGTATACTGTCACTTCTGCTTAAGAAACACATCTCTGGCAGCACTCCTTTAGAAATTTCCCAAATTGAATGTCAGTCTGAGCCATCAATTATTTTTAATGGGAGAAAATGAACAACCCTGGACCTGGGGCACAAAGAAACATCTCAACGATGGAAACTTACTCAAAGTGGTAAGAGGTGAGTGAAGAGGAAGTGGGTCTTTGTCAAAGCACATAGAAAGATTCCGGAAGTCTACGTTCAGTCACCATCCTTTCTTGCCTTTCCACAACTCTCTGAGTCACATTGAGCTATTGTCCCTGTGGCTGCATCATATTAGGTAGTGTCAGAAGGTACTCGGAGGTAGATGGCTAATATCCTATTGATGACATAATGGAGACATTGACAGTAGAAAATAGGCAAAAGGAAATAATACATAATGTATTGTGTCCTATATTGTTTGATGAGAGCTAATGAACTATAAAATAAAACGAAAAACATGTATTCGAAGTATTTAGTGCCAAGGCATAATTTACAACAAAATTAAAACCTCAGAACCTCACTAATACCAGCTCCATCACATTTACTGCGTGGTTACATGTGCTATACGGCTGTCATATCAGACAATACTAATAGGATTGTTAAGTCTGCAAGATGAAAACAATGGTTTGAGGTTCCTAATATCAGTGATTATTAAACATATCTGCATCGATAATTCTCAATGCCTAGCCCAGTGTGTCACAATTTTTTAATGTGAATCTTGTTACAATGTAAATTTCAACTATCTAGGTATAGACCCTAAAAGTTGGCATTTTAGTGGATACAAAGATCATGATCATCATCAGCTACCACATTTACACATGAGACTGGTGTCTGAGTACTGGCATTTCACTGTCATTTCCATGGGATTTTAACGTGAAACTAAGTAGACAGTAGTTTACCATTTAAATGTACACATAGGTTGTGTGATCCAGTTGCCACCCAAGACTAAGTAAAGGATGTTAAAGTTATTTGACAAAAGAAACTCAAATCTTGTGAATCTTAATTCGGACTTACAAACTTGAGAATATTCTGCAGTGCAAATATTTAGAAAGGATTGGTCTGATTGATTTATTGATATGTTTCCTGCCTGTTTGAGGAATTTACTTATGAGAGCATTTTTTTAAACGTAGCAAAGAATGTTCAAACACATTAATTAAATGAGCTTTCCTCTAGCTGCCTTTTATCTCCGCAGTCTTGAATCCAAGTTCAAACACAGCTTTCCCTCTTGATTGTGTTTGTACTTTTTGATTCCTTTTGTAGGACTTTCCTATCTCTGCTTGCCTCCTGTTGAACTGAAAGGAACACAAATGCTGAACGGATGAGTGAGCAGTGAGATGAGGCTTGTAGTAGTGCAGGCTTCCAATCTCGCAAGGCCCGGCATGTTTGCAAGAAAAGCCAAGGAAAGAAAACCCCCTGGCTAGGAATTAATGAAAACCTAAGGCCTAGGAAATTTCGGTATCTTATCGACGGTTTATTTATAGTCTTCGTTTTTAACTCTTCCATGTCTTGGCATGAGGTATATATGTGCAAAATCTCTCGTCTCACATCATGTCCTCTAAACTACAACAGAATGGCAAGTAATGGAAATAAATTTTAAGGCACTATTATTAATTTAATGATTTTTTTTGTCATTGATGGTTTTACTCTGAAGTGAAGACATGGTGGAAACCTGCTACTTGCTCACAGCGGGCAGAAATCACAGATGCTATTCAATATCTTACGATGCTCCCGAGAGCATACCACTGCACCAGCTATAATGCATGGCAGAATCACTTAGCCCAGAATGTGAATAGTACCAAGGTTCAGAAACATTACTACTGAACCTGCTCCAGGCATGGATTTCTGTTTCAGGGAATGTTTTATTTATTCATCACCAAGACAGTGAAGTTATCAATAAAATAAGAACTCAGAAATAGCACAATGGACAGGATGTTTGAGGTGGTGCTGTATGAGGATCAGGTAGGAATCTTGAGTCTGTCCTCGTGCTATTGAGACACTGGGCAAGTTGTTTAGCCTCTCAGAATTTTCCATGCTTTAGATGAATGCCTTTCCAAAGGTCTACATGCTAAAGACTTGGTTTCCTGGATGGCATCATTAGAAGCAGCTGTATACTTACTTATCATCAGTGTGTCTTTTTGGGAGGGTCTTAGACCAATGTGTATCTTCTCTGTTTTCGGAAAAATGAGGTGAAATTTCTTCCACTATGTGTACGTTCACCAGAGACTCAGAAACAAATGAGTCTGCTCAATCTTGGACTGAAAATCCCAGAATTGTGAACCAAAGCAAATTTTCCTCTCTTACAAGTTGGTAAAGTTAACTGCTTCAGATGTTGAATACCAACCTCCTGATGCATAAGCTTAAGCACGCTTTTTTTCTTTGTGTTAGTTCACTGTTTTTCTCTGTGTTAGTTAATTGTCTCAGGTATTTCAGGAAATTCAAAGAAAACTGACTAGGAAAACGATGATAAGAATTTCAGTCAAGAGTACCTCAATTGACTTGATATACAATATCAAAGGGAAAAATCTATGAGGTCTAGTTCTTCTTAACAAGCTCTTGGGTGGGAAAATAGGGGTCCTATGCATTTGGAACTCCTTATCATTCTTCCTTTCTCAAAGGGCTGGCTTTCACCTGACAAGTTCCTAGGATACCATGACCAGGACCCTGAAAGTCCTGGTGGTACAATGGCCACCCACTCGCAGTGACGAGTGAATCGTGAACAATCCTATTCAGCTGAGCCTCACAGGGGGCCCAGAGCCAGGGTTAAAATTAAATCCTCAAGATCCAAATCAGGATCAGAAGGAGACGGAGCACGAGCAAGGAACTCAGGACCACGAGGGGTGCACCCACACACTAAGACAATGGGGATGTTCTATTGGGATCTCACCAAGGCCAGCTGGCCTAGGTCTGAAAAAGCATGGGATAAATCCGGACTAGCTGAACATAGCGGACAATGAGGAATACTGAGAATTCAAGAACAATTGCAGTGGGTTTTTGATCCTACTGCACGTACTGGCTTTGTGGGAGCCTAGGCAGTTTGAATTCTCACCTTACGAGACCTGGATAGAGGTGGGCAGTCCTTGGGCTTCCCACAGGTCAGGGAACCCTGATTGCTCTTCGAGCAGATGAGGGGGGGGGGACTTGATCGAGGGAGGGGGAGGGAAATGGGAAGCGGTTGTGGGGACGAGGCAGAAATCCTTAATAAATAAATAAATTAAAAAAAAAATTAATTCCCCACATTCTACTCACCTTTCACCTCCCCTCCCTTGTCCTTACCAAGGCATTGTGTAGAGAGAGCAATCAGAGGCTTTATACGGCGTATTTGTCAGTGCCTGGATGATAGCTCCGAGCTGATTCTCTTTTTATTTCCCTCTCCTCTTCCTTAGCCTTTCTATTTTCAGGTTCAAAGGAAGAAGTCATTTTTGAGTTCAATCCCCCAGAATCAAGTGATAGAAGATCCCAATTGCTATAGAACTATTTCCATCTTGGCTACTCACTGATTCACAAAGAACCAAGGCTGCATGTTCTGGCCCCAACTGGGCTCTCAATATTTCACAGTAGGATGTTTCCGCAAGGCCAAGCAAACGCCTATAAATGGCTGTGGAAAGATTCAGGAGATGACCCATTCATCCTGATTTTCAGTTGGTCCCTTTGGATGTGCTGAGCAGGAGTGACTCACGAGAGTGTGCCCTCGGAATGAAGCAACTGCAGTGACTAATTGGGAGAAGCTACTCTATATGAAAGAACTGCCCCCTTAAAGTACACATTACTCTCAATGGCCCATGAGAGCACTCTGCTGTCATGGGGAGGACAACTTGGGCTCACTGTGTTAATACTTGTTTTCTTCCTTAAATGTAAATGTTCTCCCCCACTTTTCTTGACAACTACCTTTGTGTGGCTACTAAAACTGATCTTTATGGTGAGATGCTCCTGAACTTTCTTGATAGTTGCTAGTCATTTGCTATTGTCAATATAACATAATGATTTGGGGAAAAGGAGGACATGTCAATTTATTATTTTTTTTTGGAGAAATTATGTCAAGATTAGATAGATTGGTGCTGTGCTCCTTTCTCGGAAACAGAGACCATTGTGGTTCCAAGTTCAAAATAAACTAAACTTTTTAATATTGTGGTAATGATTCCTTACGTTTAGTTAAATGCATTCTTTCAATCTCATAAGATGGAAATTAAGATAATCAAGGTCCATGAGACTGTTAGGAAGTCTTATAAGACTTTTGAAATATAATATGGCTGTAAAGAAAGAAATTGATCTAGGGCAATTCACATTTATGGTTATGCACTGTTAAAATCATCTCATCATCACTTTGGGGTCAAGATTAAAAAAAATACAGGATCTAATTGGGAAGAGGGTAACCTTGTCTTCATTTTGTTCTTCAGTTACTATGTAATCATAGGCTGGCAACAGAACCTGCCAGAGTGTATTATTTTGATTTGAACTGGAGAATAGAAATATCTAGTTTCCACAACTCATAGGCTAGCAAATAGTCAAAATGAATCATGTGTAAAGTGTGCATGTCTAGTAATGTAGCTATCATTTATTATCTGCTTACATTATCATCTAGCTTTTGTTGAGATTTCACATGTGTTCTTCTAACTGAACCTGCCAATGACTCTGAAAGTATCGTTACATCTATACATCAGGATTGCAAACCAGATGGGTGGTGAGTCTCAGTGCCTCATGGAAAGTCTGGAACTAGATAACCAGCAAAATAAATACAAGGGGAAATAAATGAGCAGTTCTGAAGAAGGAATCTGATGCATTCCCAACACTAAAGTAATCATCAGAGGAGAAAAATCAGAACTGTTAGAAATTCTTACCCTTATTTCATGGTTCACTGTTATTTTTATCTTGAATTATATGTGGGGAAAGGCACCAAATATTTTAATATTTAGGGCATTTCAAGGTCTTAATCCAGTTGCCTGAGACATACAACTGATAAAAAAAGAAAAAGTTCTCAACTCATCAGGTGTCTCTAAGGCACATACTGCTAACTGCAAGGCTATACCCTGACAACAATAATAGCATTTATTACAGCTGTGTGAGAGTTACCAGTGATGCTAACAGTCGTCAGGGCAAGTTCTGCCATTAAAGACAGGTTTATCCTGCTCTGAAAGCCTGTGGGAGGAAACCCATAATTTAGAACTAACGACACAAAGGGAGAGGTGTGCACCAAGGGTCACCGGTGTTCTTAGGTATCTGTGACTTTAAAATGACCACCCCAATGCTTTCTCATTGCTGGCCACACATGTGAGGAGTCTCCATTGACTCTGAGCAAGGAGTTAACATCAACTGAGGAATCTTTGAAGTTCTTCCCAGAGACACAACGAACCTCACAGTAGCAATTTTAGTGTCAATGGTAATATGCATAGAGAAAGGAAGATGGATTTTCTTTTTTCTATGAGCAAATAAATGAACAGCTTTTAAGGTCTCTGGTATTTCACTTCCTCTTCCCTCCTCTTTTGACTATCACATACCCCAGGGTTTAAGCAAGAAACATTTGAAAATAAAGTCTATTCGTGTCCAGGGAATGTGGGTGTTGACAAAAAGTTGCAGCAACTCCTAGCACCTCTGGCTCTTTCAGATGATCAAAGATAACTTCCCAGTGGTTAATTTTTGTGACAATCTAAAAAAATCCTACCAGAACTCCATCACTGGCTGAGCTGGCTGTTGGGGAAAATCCAGGATGACAGATATAGGAGTAGATAGGGTAATTGATTAATTAGTGTGTTTATTGCTTCGGTGCCTTGGGACAATTGCTTCCATAACTCTTAAACCAGGAATGAGGAGAATCTGAATATTAAAGAAGATCCAAGCAGCACACACTATTGATCGGCTTTTAAAATGTAACACTGATTTAAAGCATGAAACCTCAATCGTTGCCTTTAAGCTACTGAGAAAACTATCTTGGGCCGAAAGTATACAAGTTTATGGTGAATATTTCTTTCAGGCCTGATAATTTTTAACTAAAATGCCCAGAGTCCTGAAAATGTAATTTAAGCTTCATTATCAGTGTGCTCATCTTGGTGTTGAAGAAGCAAGAGAAAACAGACAAAAATGGGGGAAGTCAGAGCATCATACAGTGAGTTAGACATGCATCTTGTTCACATTAGTGAAAAGGGCCATCTCCTAAGCTATTTTCTGTCATCTGTCCATTAGGTTGCAACACAATTATGGAGGGAAAGCTTCTCGCTGGGTATTCTCCCTTCTCTTTTTAGGATTTTCATGGCCAGGGCTCAGGACTCTTGGTAGGAGACTGGAACGATGAGAGAGGAAGCTAAGGGACTATTTGAATGAGTTTCTCTAAAGAAGCAACCTTCTCTCTCCCTGCCCTTGGTTTGCCATCTGGTTCTGGGATTTTGCTGCTGCACACACCAGGGCTGTGAAATTCAAATGCATGATTAGCCCCTCTGTCTCCCATGCCAGCGTGCTTCCTAGGAAAATCACTGCTAGGACCAGACTTTAAAGAGCAACACAGGCTTAGTGTGAGCAAGAGAAAATCACTTGGCAAATTCAAATAAATAAAAATCTCTACTCTTGATTCTTCTCATTGCTCCCCTGAGTTAATGCTCATGAATTCAAGTTTAATAAACTTGCTGCTCTATTCTCTCTGCCACCTCTTGCCATCTGTCCCTGCAATCACACCTAACAATATAGCACCACATAGACCGGATATCTCATCCATTATCTTATGATTATCAACAATCCCCCAAAACAAGGGTGATGTCCCTTTCTTCCACTAGAAACCTTATAATATTTACCTTCAATATGAACCAGTCAGGCAGCATTGCTTTATCAAATCATTTGCAAATCAAAATGTTCAGTGCATAGTCAGTAAGTCTCCAGAAGCCACTTACACTGTTCTAATCTTAAAAAAAAAAAAACAACAAACTTTCTTTCTCAGACAAAAGGCATTGACATATTCTTTGCCTATAAACTGGCATCAGTCATGAGAAAAGATGTCATGGCTGTCATAGTATCAGAGGTGATTTGGGGAGGCCAAACGAGAAGATGTTACCTGTAGGATAATGTTCATTCACTGGCCAGTTGTCCACCTGAAGTGTGGCATTGCCGCCATTTCTGGTAAAGCGCACCACGTGGTATTTGCCGTCATTGACAGGGGTCCTCTCTTCTTTGATGGAGATGTCCACGGTGCCGATATTGAAGACAACTCCAATTTTCCCTTGTTCCTGTAATAAAGAAATACAAAGGGCATGATTGTCACTGACTGCAGGGTTTACTCCCTTTAAAGTTGATCCTCCAAATAGCAATAAACTTGTAGGTGCCCAGAGGGAGCTGTCAGTATGAAGCTAATAATAGTATCCTATATTTCTCCATGGGCTTTCATCCTGAACATAAAAAAAAAATAGTATAAAGCCACCCAAATTGTTCTCACTGCCTGAGCAGTACAAGTTACAGCATTCAATGACCGTCGGTGAATACTGATGTTAGTGTGACAGAAATCTCGAGAGTGAAGCCCTCTACGGTGAACATCATTTCTGAGAGAGGGATTGGGTCTGTCTTTTAAAAGAAGTTAGTAGAATTATTTCACAATTAAGATTCAGGATTAAAGAGAAACTATGAGCCTGCCTTCCCATTTTGGAATATTCAAGGTAAAGGGGAGGGGTACCAAAATCTTAGAATCCAATGTCTGAGAAATTGATATCATAGACCAGGTCCTTGATGCTTTTTGGGGCTCCAACTCACACTCAAAAGGTATTTTGCACAATGGGCAATGAAATTGTGCAGGAGTTTTCAGAACTGGTGACTATCAATCTTCCCAGATTTCTAGCCCTATTGTTCAGTTAATCTAGAGATAAAATATATTCTGGAGCTTTCGCTACACAGCAGAAGGTACCATTGGTAGTTCAAACTGACTTTGGAGGCAGAGAAATTGCAATGGATTCTAGAAGACAGACATTGTGGCAATGAATAGAAAGATGATGGAGATGATGGGGATGGAGATGAGATCATCCACCTCCAGAAAAAATGCCCGGAAATGCTGAACTATACGTCACAATGCTATTATAACTCTTTTTCTTACAGCCTAATAATTGGTTATGACTAAGAGTTGGAATTGGTATTCACAATGAAACAAAATGAAAGTGGCCTTCCTGGTCAGATACAATCAACTTCTTTCAACCTCCTGGAAGAACAAGTCTGCTCTGGAGAGTATCAGCATGGACAAAGTAAAAGAGAAGGGTGAATATTTTTTCTCCGTCTTTCTAGTTGTCTGGCTTATTGGAACTAGGCTGGGCGCTTGGTAGTAATAAAATTTAGTTGTCATTCTGATATTTACAAATCTGAGTCACAGGATTTCTTCATCAGCTTTTTTTATTCACTATTCTTTTGTTCGAGGAGTGGAAGGGGGGAGAAATGAAAAATAGTATAGTTAAAGAACAGAATTCACACTACTTAAGTTCTAGGAAATTTTTATAGATGCTCAGATTTAATATTCCTTCATTCACTCTTTAATTCATTCACTCAATACATAAATGTATTCTTAAGCACTTAGTATACCTATACATTAAGATTTCTTGCAGAATGGATACTGGTTTCCATATATTTTGGTGCAATTAATTTAGTTTCCAATGAGGCATGCTTTCTTCAACTTACCATTTATTTATTTTTTTGTCCCTTCCTATGAAGATACATCTCACACCTGATTAAGTAAATGACCAGCACCCAAGGGTCTTGGTTTTAGAAGGGGGTAATATAGATGGACTGATGAATATGTTGTCAGGACTCAGAAGAGCAGACCTGGGGTAGACATTATTGCTTCTTTTGTGCCCACAGAGTTTGTTGCACGACGAAAACAATTACCTGCATTTCTAAGTCTGTAAACCTTGAGAAAAGTGTTCCAGTGCCTTCCCACATGGCGACTAAACAGACTCATTTCTGTTGATTGGTATCAGTGTGATCTGGGATTTGCTTTGATTTGTTTCATCTCTCTATTTAAAGAACGTACCTAGCCCTGGGAATTATTGATGTAATGGTCACTATGATAGTGTCTTTCTTACAGTGTTCATGGTCATAATGAATCATATTATGTTAGAATTCAACTTTTTTTCTCTGATCCTCAGGGAATCTGGCAAGAAAATAACGCATTTGTTCTGTCTTGGAGAGGTGGCGTTCATTATTCATTTCTTTAATGATGTGGGAAAGAACGGGTAGGTGGGTGTTCATGCCCTCATAGGGAAACAAGCAAGGGTATAAAAGCCTGAATCAGCACATATTTACAGGATGGCAGAACTGGAGGAGTTAAAAAGCCATAACTTCAGAAGCCATTGCTCCTCTGCCCACCCTCCATGCGTGGGCTGTTTATTGAGTTGCGGATCTTCCTTTGAGAAACTACTACATCAATCCCGTATGCATGGAAAAGCCTGCTAGTGATTCAGCTCAGCTGTGAGTCATTAATTAATCATGGCTTGAGAACAGTGTTAGCATTCTAAAGGGAATGGAGACCTCAGCGCTCGGCAGCTTTCAATGACAGTGGGGGCAAAGGGCAGTTCTGGCTCATGGAGTTCGTTGATGGGCAAGATATATTCTTGGGCAGATTTTCTGCAAGATCTATAATAGATTCAGGACAAGAAAAGATTTAATCTCTGCCAGAATAAATATTTGGTCCTTATCTTAGGTGCCACACATTTGTCATTAGAGTCGGGACATTCAAAGGATCCTAATCCTGTCAGCACATTGTCAAATGCAGTGTAGACCCTATCCGCAGACTGTTTCTCTTTGCTTCTCACAGTGGTAAATGTGACAGTGGTAAAATAGACCTCAGATGCAGTCGCTTTATTCGCAGTAATAAAACTTCATTATCATCATTTCCTTGTCATTTGTCATGGGACCACAGTGGCATTATAATCCATGGCTAACTGCTTCGTTGCAGTTCATTAGAAGTCACGGAAGCCTTGTGGCAAATACCCATATAGTTGCCCAGGCTTGAATCGATCATAGCAGCTGCCATGAAAATAAACTCCTGTGGTTCACGTGTCTACAGGAGGAAAGACGTGAAGGAAAAACACATTAGCTTCACGTCATCTCCCCTATCCCCACACCGAGAGCTTGTGGCAACTTACTTAACTATTCTGAAGCCATTATTTTACCACTTTCCCATTCTTCAAAGGACTATTATAATGAAATAATATGGTTCATGTGATGAACACTGCAGTAGTTGGCTTTCTCTTTTACTAATATGTGTGTGTGTGCATATGTGTGTTTGCAGGTTTGTATACACAGTGTAGAAGCTGGAAGACAGCCTCAGCTATTCTCTCTGACACAGAGCCTCTCAGTGGCCTGAAGCTTACCCATTGGGCTAGACTGGCTAGACAGTATCCTTCAGAGATCTTACTCCCACACACTGTGGTACAGATACATACCATTATGCCTGTTGTTACTTTTTTAAATGTGGGTGCTAGTGATTAAGGCAAATGCTCTACAAACTGAGCCATTCTATCATTCCTACATAATTGTATTTTCTAAGTTAAATATATATATATATATACATACATACATATATATATATACATACACACACACACACACATATATATATATATATATATATGAGATAGATGAAAATGGGGAGACTGTGTGGACATTTTCCCATAAAAAATGACCTGTCATTATTAGTGAATTTAATTAGTTCAGTAGGATGATCATGCATGGGTTTTTAGCACAGTACAATAAAATACCACCTCTAATTTATTAAAAATAATAAAACTGCATGACCTTTGCAGTTTACTTATAAAAGGGCATGTGATGAGAGGGAGGGGCAAATGGCTGTCCCCGAAGCCTGTTGTGTAGATTACGTGTGAAGCATCTGCCACACGGCTATGCATACTTCCAGGTTGCAATATGTCACTCCTTTCTCTTCTCATTAGTGTAATTGGAAGTAGTAGTGTGCGCTAAGGCCTGCTTGGTTTGGCAGGCATTGCCATCAAGATCTATTGTGAAAATAAATACAAATTTTTGCAAACGGAACTTTTTTTCAGGGTTGATTTCCTGTCATAGTTTTGGAGTTGCTTTCTTGCCACATTTTTGGCACCTTTTATAAGCCTTTTGAACACAAGAAAATGTAGTTGCAGAAGCAACGTGGCTCTAAGTTTTAATAACTTCATACCCTTTACCACCAAGCTGGTACCAAGGCAATCGCCTCAATCTGTGTTCTTTCTTGATATTAAAAACAAAGACAAGTGGCAAATCAGAAGACATTACCAATCATTTTCAAGTGCATTCAAGAGGAAACCTGAATGGTACAGAAACATCTGCTTTCCACAGTGAGTAAGTCATTACTTATCAATAATGACTATTTATGAGCCCACCTGGTCCTTCAAAGGAGCCTAGATTCAGCTACCTGATCCTCCTCAATCAGCCACATTATGATTAATATGGCCTACATAACCCCAGGGATGCTATAAGCTCTAGGGTGAGGACTTAGGAGCAGAAATATACAGGGACAAAAGACAATTTTCAGGAATGAAGGAGGAGCTCCCCGATGGCCATCTCTTCATTTCTTCCTCAATGCCTCTGGGGAAGGCAACATGAACCATCCCCTATTTCAGAACATTGCAGCTGACAGAAACAAAACAGCGCTTCCCAAACATATGCCCAGGAGATGTTCACTGGAAACAGCTCTCCATGGTGCCACAGTTCGACTTCTCACAAAATTGTCTGTTCAGTAATAGACAATAACACGATAAAGCCACGTGTAAATGATGCTTCCGTGCCTATGCACAACAAGACCTGGCAATATTCCAGTCCACTTTCTACTAAAAAAAATAGTTAATGGTACTATTCACTCCATTCTTCTAGTTCTCCTAATTAGAGGCTCATAGTAAGAGCAACCTTTTGCATTCCTTTGTGATGGACAGGCCCAGGAGTCCAGGGTCAATAATTGTCATTGTTCAGTCACATATATAATTTCTGGTATGAGACTTGCCAGTGCCCTCCCAGTGCTGTGAATCACTTCCCCCAGAAAATTCTTAGTAGTGGTTGCTTTGTCATTTTGGGTCGCTGAGTGAGGGTGGTAGCAAATTAACTTACAATGGACACAGCTGAGGAACATTGCTTGTGTGCTTTGAGTATAGAGTGTTCTAATACACCACTGCTGCATGACAGTCACATCCTGCATACTTGGTATATATATTTAAATAGGATTGTCTCATAATTTCTCATAATTACCTATTATTGAATATATGTGACAAGAAGAGTGTTTAAGGCCAAACTCTAAGTAGGTCTGACTTGAACTTAGGGGTTCTCCACTGAGGCACATTCCTATCCCGTGTATTACATGTTACAGTCCAGTGTTAGCCATGCCTCTTCATGACAGCACAGTGCTCTGAGGGGGATGAATCTGGGTGATATAGTCAATGCACAAGCATCACACGGTGGGCTTACACTGTCTAATACAGGATTGATGTTCACTAAGTGACACAATGTCACAGAACCACATTTCTACACATTATCTCTGTTGACTAAAATGCCACTCTATAATGTGTGACCATATTTATATCAAAAGTTATTCTCTCTGTGTAAGCATACACTTCATGTCCACTTCAGTCCCAGCCATGTCATCTAACTTTGGTATTCAAGGAACTTAGTAATTAAGGTTCTTTGAATATAAAATTTTTAGCAGAGCTCAGTACATGATTATTAGATGAGAGATGAATTGAACTGTGTGCTTGTGAATTTTAAAAAAGAGCATCTTTGCCACTGGAGTCTAAACAGAATTTTTATAGTATTAGCAAAAATAGATCATTATAAATATGCTCTGATTTCATAAAATAAAAGCAAAACCTATATTTTCATTTTGCTTTCTAAATGCAATGTGCAAACACATAAGATTATATTTATGAACTTATCTTGTTCATAGATAATTTCAGTTGAGGGAGCATTTCTTAACTTTCTTAGAAATAAAATATTCTGCAGTCAGTAGAACACAGTTTGAACATTTGGGGGCCTGTCATTAGTCTTTCTAGGAAGATCATTACCTTGATTTTTAAATGAGATGACCACCTTTTTCCAAGGCATAAGACAATTAACAGTTGATAAGGACTAAAGATGTATTTTCTCTGTGTGGAGCTACACACTATTAAACAATTGGCAGAATGGAAGAAACAGGACATCTTCAAGAAATCTCACTGAGAGGAGCAGCCCGGAGCCATTCAACTCACAAGATTCCAGCCATGATAATGTGGACTTCCATTGCCATCTGCTGACAATGCCCTCTACCCATTCACCTGAGAAGCTGGAATTCGGCCATAACAGAAGGTCAGGGAAGAAGAAAATATGTATTCTGGATTCTAAAACAAGTTGTGAATTAATTTTTTTTAAAAAAAGTGACCATTGAAACTCCACCTTATTTCAACCATGTACTGTTGAGCAAATCTCTCAACTCTCTGATTTTCAAGCTACCTTTATAAAAGTGAGAAGTGTATTACATAAACACTGTAACATCAGATGCAGTCTGACTGAGATGAACAAAAACATGGGAAATCTAAAACAGGATCTACAAAGAATGACAGAATGATGATGTTAACGGTGGGGAATAGGGGGTAACGAATAACGGTGTCTTTGAGGATAACTGGGTGAAAACCAGTCTTAGCAGTAACACGTGAACTGGAGGCATGCACGAGCCATTCACTGTGGATACTGCTCTACGTGGAAAGACTATATCTCATTGGAAATTAACCCCAGAATCTTTACCAGCTGTCCTGAGAAAATTCATGCTAAATGGTAGAGAAACTAATTCTGTTTTCCTAGATCTGTGCAAGTTGCAATGACCTCTACACCCATCCCACAAAGTTACAATGACCTCTCCTCCCGACTAGAGAGGTACTTTCCCTAGTGTTCCGCTGATGTCTGCTTACAGGAGGTCAATCAATTAAAGCGGATTAGGTGTACAATCTGAAACGCTAACAGAGGGCCAAGGGAGATAAGACTGATAAATAGCTCAAGACAGCTCCATCTCCAACATTAAGCAAATTTTAAAGAGGATGACAGTTTAGGACAGAAGGAACTCTGACCTGAAGAGAAAAGAATCAAGAAAGGACACAGCAACCAGTCCAAATTAAAAAAAAAATGCAAACCACAACCACAGCTTTGCTCGTCACCAGTAACAAATGGCACCCTGAGTCACTGGGTCCTTCAAATCACCCTGAATGTCTGCGTCTCAGTCACTGGCTCATTCGGTGAAGTTTAAATATAAGCTAAAATAAGATGTTCATTTCTGGAGGAGAACCTGTGTTTTGCCAAGATCTGTGGCAATCTCCTGGCACTAAGCAGGTGACAGGTGAAAAGACAGTGCTCCAAGAAACCCAACAAAGAATAACATCTCCTAAAAATGCTTTATGGCACCTCTGCCCTAAATCTCTGATAGATTATCAAGGACCACCAATGACTTCAGTAGAAACCTCAAACTCTGTTCTCATAGTAACAGAATTACAAGTATCAAAATTAAAATGCACATTTCAAATCATCTAGAATTCTCCTAGAGTACCTTGTGTAATATCTACATGTCAACATAGGACAGTCTCAGAACCAAAAATCAGCACCACCTATGGAAACATTAGAATTTTAAGTAATGGGCCTAATGAAGACCTTCTGAAGCAGAAACTTTGGACTGGGACTTGGTGATGTCTGAGAAAGCTAATGCAGCAATATAGATGTTTGTTTAAGTTTGGAAACTGCTTCCTTATGTTTGTGTCTCAATTCTGCGCGGGCTCTATGGGATTTGTGCTGATTCTTCTCCCTGATCTCTCTAACCCTCTTACCCACTAACTCACTGCTGTGACCACCTAGAAAAATTTCTCAGCACTTTTCGACTGGCATAATAATATCAGCTGTCTCCCAAGTCCTGCCAACTCATGACTTTTTACTTCTAAGTGGGTACTTTCAGTCATTTTCTACAAAGATGCATGCATCTTCCTTGGAAGTAGGTATTCTGGGCCAAGTGAGGATGAATATAAGGTTTCTTATATAAGAAACTCAGCAAACAGTAACCCTTGAGCCTTGCTCTGTGGCAGTAGAGAAACCTTTAGTGACTCTCCAAAGGGCTTTACTATTTATGTCTTATATATTTATTATATCACTTAGAAGTGATAGTTGTTATGGTCTCAGGGTGAACGGATCTTAATGAATATAAACACAATCCAAGCATACTTTCTCTAGTAGGTAAGACACTCTCAGCCACTCCCACAGAGAAATCCGCACTAAATACTCTAGAGAACTTTCTGGCCGAGGAAATAAAAATCCTGGTAGATACATTCAAAATAGAGATTCAGTATGATAAGCCAAAGGATAGAAAGTGTAGGTTGTAGCAATTTTTAAATGATTTGTTTGAGGGCAAAATATACGAATTTAGAGGAAACACATAAACCTGGACCAAGGATCAACAGGCTCAGCTGTGAATCTAATTGCTTTTATTTTTTTGTTGTTTCATTAATAAAGTTCTGTTGGGATGTGGCTATACTCATCAACGTCCCCTTTTTGCTGTATTGTTCCTGGATGCCTTTGTACCAGTAGAACTGACAGGTTTTTTTTTTTTTTAATTCACTCTCCAATCCTCTACAGAGATAGCTTCCTGACCTTTATTCTTACTTTGGCCAGTAGCTTATGCTTAAGTATCCAATGAACTCAAACAAGCGTGGAAGGTCAAATGGGGAAGATGTACCCTACCCACTCATTTATATATTGCAGATACTCCAGACTGCCCATCGTTCTGGACTGACCCACTTCATTCCTTTTCCTTATTTACTTTACATTGAGACAACTGTAGAACATGCTGGGAATGTGACACCCAGAAGTAAGAAGCTACTGGCTAGAGCAACAAAGGCTCTGTTACAGACCTTCCACATTTCCGGCCTCTTCCATTTCCCCTGGAAAATAAACCCAGGTGCTTGCAGCGTACAGAGATGGGAATCCATCCAACACAGGCAGCTTAACCTGGGCCTTAAGGGACAGGTTCCCAATGAATTGTAGGCTTTCCTTATCAACTGATGCCTATCATAAGGCATAAACCCCCTTCGTGGAACTTGGCATGTGTTGGGGGAATTTCTGTCTCACTGTGATCAAGCATGTTGATAATCAGTGCATTACAAATCCCCTTCATAACTATTATCTGGCAGATAGAGTACAATTCTAATAAGGGGAGACAAGATATCTAAAGAATCCAGCAATTAAGCATGAAACTAATCTGTCTCGGATCCCACTGAGGGTGGTCTAGACACTGAAAGCAATTCAACTTAACACTGAAGGCGGTCAGCTGTGGATGCAGAGAAATAAATCAGAGGTTTCTGGCGAAAGATGAGAGTAGCTGGCAATAACCTGGTAATGGAAGAGATAAGGCAAAGTTGTAAGTTATTAAAATTGCAATGATATGACATTACTTCCAGAAACTATATCTAGTTCTACAAGAGTGACTCGTGTATGTGTTCAAGGCCTGAGACTGTAGAAGACAGCACGCATCAGTCAGATGTTGGAATTTCACTTCATTGTATTAGATAAAACGAGAGAGGAGAAGAGCATTGTGGCACAATGAATATCTCAGCCTCGGAGCCCCCAGTGCATCTGCAGGACACGTGACAAATGGTGAATAATGGAGCACGTTCAGTCTACCTGCAAGGGGAATCTGCTGTGCCATCATCTTGGAATGAACACAGTAAAATAAGGGCTCATTTTTCCTTTCCTTGTTATTGTAAACAAAATGGCCAGGAGACACTCATATATCAGTACTGCTTGTCTGCACACAGAGACTGTGGGGTATGCATCCTGCAGATAGTGTTACAACTGAGTATTTCATCCAGGTGATATTTTATGGTCATCCCATTTGTCAAACATCATGACTATAATATTCCCTCTTGGGCTAGATGAGCATTTCTAATTCAAAAGGTTGATTATGAATTACTCCCAATCACCCTTTAAAAAGACAGAGAGAGAGAGAAAAGAAAAGGATGAAATTTAAACATCTGAAGAACATCAGGGGGAGACAGAACAACTGACCTCTGAGACAGCATCAAAGACTCTGCACGTGAGAGTGCTGTGAACCCCAGACACAAGCATTAAAGGGAAGGCGCTTCCCCTCTGCCAGGGTGGAAGGAGTGAAGGTGACCCACATCCAGGATTTAAAAGCATATCTTGTGAGCCAACTTGTGTGTGTTGAGGAGTCTATTATGACATCATTAGAAACCACTTCACAGCTATGTGTTCTTTCTTTAAGCAATTTTAATAATTTTATGCGTATAAGAGTTTTGTCTGTATGCATGTCTGTGTACTATGTGCCTGCCTGGTGCAGAAGATGGTGCCAGAGTCCCTGGAACTGCAGCTGCCATCGTGGTACTTGGAAATGAACCTGGGTCCTTTGCGAGAATAAATGCTCTTAACTGAGAACTATTTCACCACCCTGCATGCTATGTGGATTTGAAAAAAAAAACAAAAAAACAAAAAAAAAAAAACCAAAAAACAAAAAACATCAAGGATCAAGGCTTCTCATTTCAAATTACGAACTTAGCTTCCTATTTTCATTTTCCTTCAAATGGAGATATGTCCCTGGTAGAGCAGAACACCGCCCTTCCTTCCCATGACATCGTATGTGCCATGAGTCCCCAGAGAGCAAACCCCAGCATCAGATACACTCTTATCCAAGGAGCACAATATAGCAAGCATTCTGCAATGGCAATTAAACAGCATAGTCTTTCTTCTTCCTCTTCTTTATGAGTGCCTTACAATTTTATTCATTAATATGAAGATGTGAAAAATTTCATCCAAAAAGTCAAGAAACATTGCCAGAGGAATTAAACACCTGCTTGTGCCTGTTGCATGTGTATTTGTGGGTGCCGATGTGTGTGTGTGTGTGTGTGTGTGTGTGTGTGTGCGCGCGTGTGCATTTGAGGAAGACCTCATACATCCAAATGTTGCTTTCTCTAACCTCTTTTAAGTAAACACCTGGTGACTTAAGAGAATATAGGTTCATCATCTGTCAGAGGACAGAGCAGTAATAATTGAGCCCTTGAACAGTTCCAAAATAGTAGAATCCTGAGCTTTCATGGCTATGTAAGTCCTTTCTGAAATGTGAATGCATCATAGTCCTGAACTCAGAACAAATTATTAGACTTTAGGGTAACCCAAAATGGTGAGGAGTGATCTAGAGTCAATGTAAGCTCTGCTGAAGGTAGTTGGTGTTTAGGGAATATATAAACATCCTTCAGAAAGCATGGATTTTCTTAGCTTTACCTAACTCAAAGCTGAATGGCATCCCCTCTTGCAACAGTAAAAGAGATATTTCTTTGCAGAGAATTAATTTCTCTCAGCCCAGATAGAGATGAAAGCAGCTCCACAGGGATGCCCTCACAGAGACATCTTTGATTACCCAGGTTTATCTATTCAATGAACAGTGAAATTATATATTTGTATAGGTTGATTTAAGCACTGTAAATATGTACATGTGAAACGCACAGCATGGGTATGTTGAGGGAAGGGGTAGAGACATACATGCATAGAAGCTAAAATAAGGACATTCAGTATCCTCCTCTATCACTCTTTGCCTTCTTGTGATGTGGCATCTCATATTAAATCTAAGCTATTATTTGGGGGGCATAGGTTGGACTGTACCTCACCTTAATGTGCTGGGATGCTAATCCTTGTCCTTGTATTTGAACAGTGAGTGCTTCTCATCATCCAGACCTCTCTCTTTCCCCTTAATGATGCTTTGTAATGGAACTGTTTTTGCTCTAGTCTTATTATGGGAATTGTAAGTGAAGAATATGAAATTTATTTTCTAGGTCTCCTCCTGTATATAGCCATACAATGCTCAGTAAATATTCATCTGAAAGTGCTGGAGTGGTGAAGGTTCCTTTGCCTTCACCTACAGCAATAGTTTAGTGGAGAAGCTCCTCAGGATGACGATCTCCAACCAGGTCTGTGTTGGGAGAGAACCTTTGAATATGAGATGTGCACTGTGCCTCTCAGGGGACTATGGGTGCTAAGTTATTTCTCATCGCCTGCTGAGAAGTCTTCATCACCAGTAGGCTTATTAAAGACTTGCTCCATGGACTTAGAAATGAGGGAATTAAAATCCATTATCAAGACCTTTACATGACTCTGATTCTTCATTTGCACTAGATTCCAACTAGGGTCATAAAAAAATTGCTACCAAGTGTGTAGTGACAAAACACTGCCTGGGACTCCTTGACAGACACTAGATGCATGAATTAGTCATCCTTCCAGGATGTAAACTAGGGGTTGACTCAGTGGCAAAGATTTGGAGCAAGATGACTTTGATAAATTGCAATTGCTCACTAACTATACATCCTTGGGCAAATTGAAAGGTGAGAAAGATGAAAAATGAAAAAAAACTGTTTGAATATAAACTTTTATTAAGCAAAATAAATCATCACAAAAAGATGAGCAGAAAACAAACAATTGGTGTGAATGTAGGTGTGTGTGTATGCATTAAATCCATTGGTAATAAATATTTATCATTATTACAGAAGGTAAATATTTATTATTTCCCCTTTAGGACTGAAAATTCTCTCCTATTTTCAGGAGCTTGACCAAAGATAGAAAAGAGAGAAAATGTTTTATTTTATTTTTTTAAAAAAACTATATACTTATGTTTTCCTCTTCAAGTTATATGTTAAATCCCAAAACCCTATGGTGGAACTTAGAGTAGGGAGTGTTAACAAGTAAGTAGGTAACATGAGTGGTAACTTGGACAAGAAATACTGGAGAGGTGATCTTCTTTCCAGTATGCAGTAAAGACATGGCAAGGAGGCAAACATCTGCTAATCAGGAAATAGGCCTCTTACAGAAATTGAAATTGATTTAGCACCCAGAACTGTGAGAAATAAACATTCGTTGTTCCAATCATGCGGTTTATGGTACTAAGTCATAGCAGTCCAAGCTGACCAACATTAGCCGTGTATTTAGACAGATGTAGCTGAAGAGATAAAGGTAAATAGGAGAAGGCAAGAATATTAAAGCTCTTAGTTTGGAAATGAAATTTGTTGACTAGCAGAGAAAACAGGACAAAAGAAATAGGAAAGGTTACTGTACTTCTTTGTTTATGTGTACTAACTTCTCAAGAATAAATAGCAGTTTTAATTTTTTTCCATATGTATTTCTTTTTTTTCTTTTTTTTTCATTTTTTTTATTGAGAAAAGGAGAAATAAAAAAAGACAAGTTTCCACCTCCTCCCAGCCTCCCATTTCCTTCCCCCTCCTCCCACCCTTCTCCCCCTCCCACCACTCCTTTCCCCCTCCCACCACTCCTTTCCCCCTCCCTCTCCAGTCCAAAGAGCAGTCAGGGTTTTCTGCCCTGTGGAAAGTCCTAGGTCCTCCCTCCTCCGTCCATATCTAGGAGGGTGAATATCCAAACTGGCTAGGCTCCCACCAAGCCAGCACATTAAGCAGGATCAAAACCCCGTGCCATTGTCCTTTGCGTCTCATCAGCCCTCATTGTTCACCATGTTCAGAGAGACCAGTTTTATACCATGCTTTTTCAGTCACAGTCCAGCTGGCCTTGGTGAGCTCCCAATAGATCAGCTCCACTGTCTCAGTGGGTGGGTGCACCCCTCGTGGTCCCGACTTCTTTGCTCATGTTCTCCCTCCTTCTGCTCCTCATTGGGACCCAAGGAAAAACATATAGTTATCCTCTTGGCTAAGGGAAGTAGACAAAATTGCCGGGGAGAAAATTGGGATCTTGGGGGTTGGGTGGGATGTGGGTAAGGGGAGATGGGGAGAGAAAAGTTAGAAGGGAAGGAGGGGGGACCTTGGGGAAACAGGAGGATTGGGATAAAGGAAGGTTGGACAGGGGAGCACGGAACCACAATTCTTAGTTAAGGGAGCCACTTTAGGGTTGGTAAGAGACCTGACCCTAGAGGGGCACCCAGGTGCCCAAGCCGAGGTCCCCAGTTAGTTCCTGGGACAGCTGAGGATAGGGAACCTGAAATGACCCTATCCTAGAGCAATAATGACGAATATCATGCATATCATCATAGAACCTTCATCTGGTGATGGATGGAGATAGAGACAGAGACCCACACTGGAGCACTGGACTGAGTTTCCATAGCAGTTTTAAATAAAGATATCTGGCCTAAATATTCTTAAAACTTAGACAGGTAGTCTGCATTCCAGACACTCACTTAAATTGTCAAAACAGATGCTAAGGTAGACACAGTCTTGGACTCAGTGTAGCCAAACCCAGACAAAAGGTTTTTAAGTTTCATTAGCTGACTAAATCTCAAAGATTTTTTTTCTCCTTCCCATTGGCTTTCCCTGAAGCCCTCAGGAAATGTTTCCTGCAAAAATGGCAGAGGCATCATTCCCAAATGCTCAAAGATGGTAGTCTTTTTCCTCAGCACTTTGATGTTTGTTAACTTTAAGGATGTTTCATCAGACACATAACTGGACACAAATATTAGCCATAGAACATTAGCCATAGAACAGACATATTCCTTAGTAGACAATAGACAAACTTCAGATGGCCATGCCATCTCTGTGTATCATACTACAGAACAAATGAACCCTAACCCTAACCCTAACCCTAACCCTAACCCTAACCCTAACCCAAGGCATCTAGAGTTGAATACAGGTGTACCTACACTATGAAAGATAGAAGACTATGTCTGTCACTAACAGGAACAATGCACAATGGCTCTGAATCCAGAAGGAAGAATTATTCCAAGACTACTGGATATTAGTCATTTTTCCCCACTGGATATTTTTTAGTTGCTTCTTTATAACATAATAACTTACAAATTGCAGAGCCCATAGGTTCACAAGGCCTTCACAAACTATATTTAAAAGAGATAGTACATAATTTTCATGTGATTTTTTTCATTATCTAAAATACAAATCAAAGGGTCTCTCTCTTGAGGTGCTGATGTCTTAGGGCTGCATGAGTGTAGGTGTATGTGTGTTTGTGGAAAGGATCATTTATGTATCCCAGACTGGCCTAGAGTTTGTGATTTACCTGCTTACACTTCCTTAGTTGTTGGCTGTACAGCCATATACGCTGAGGATTTTTTTGTTAAAAAATGTAAAATTTCAAATACCTGGCTAATCATTTTTTAGTTTAATGAGGCTGGCTCACAAGGAGTCAAAGGGATAAGTTCTCATGGGCACAGCCCTCATCATATCCTACTGTTTAGTAGAGTCAAAGGGTGAATTGTGTTTCCCTATCATCAAATTTGTTCAACTCCTTTTTGATATAGAATGGTGAACAGTCCTTCTAAATTACAATAACTATAAAAACAAAGAATGTCACAGGACTCAAAAAAATACAAAGAAAAGCACATTTTTAATGTTCTATGTTATTTTATATTTCCTGATTTCCCCATAGGGTCTTTTGAGTTTATTTGCCACTTAATGAACTACAGCAATCTAAAGCTTTTGAATAAGGTTGATCTGACCTTGAAACTTTCCTGTCCTGTGTTCTTGACCATATTTTATATAGAATCTCTAGGAATCAACATTTTCATCTCCAATGTTGGGTAAATATTATCTACCAGAAAAAGCTGTTACAATGATAGAACAAGTACATGCAGGCACCTAGCACATGTTCGATGAGCTCACACTTTTCCCTTTGATGGATTAAGCACCCTGGATAACGAAGATCACACTTGTATCTAATGAGAATGCCCCCAAGAAATGACCCAACTGCTGCTTCTGAGAGGTGACTTGATCCAAAATTGCAGAGTATCTTTCAAGGACTGAAGTGCCACAGCAAAGTCCGTTCTTTAGGCAGCCTCATAGGAAGGATTACTTTTAAATACATTTCTTTCTACAATCTGATGGGTGGTAGCAGCCTTCATCTGAACTCAGAGATGCAGCAACAGAAAATGTACTCTCAGCCAAGAACAATAAGAATAATAAATACCAGTGAAGATAATGATAATAAAACCTATTAATTGAAAGTTGCCTGACAGCCAACCATTTGGTGCAGAAAAGTTCTTATAAATTCTATGCAAACACACTTTTAGTTCTCTGTGTTCATATATCTGGATGGCTATAACCATCAAGAAAAATTTAATGCAGGTCATTGCTCTAGCACTACGATTTAATACTGAGTAGAAATGATATTGAAAAAAATATTTTAGTTATATAACAGACTGTCAAATAAATAAAAAATGCTCATTGCAATATAAGAGCCTGAAAAACAAAATTGCTACTTTGCCACACAGAGGTTTAAGTGGGCCAATAAATCTTAGATAGTCCTCTTCTCTGTGAATTTCCAGACTGCTAAGAGATGGACACAAGCTAAGGGCCAGAAAACTTTATTGCTTATGGAGTCTGACAGAGAATGGTTCTGGGGTGAGACCTAGACCTGGCTACAAATCAGTCTCTCTCCCATTTCTCACTGCCTTTGCAAAGATGAAGCAGGCATGGGTACCTAAGCTCAGGGGATTAAAAAAAAAAACCTGGGAACAGGAAGAAAGGAAGAGAGAATTCTCATCAAATGCACATCAACTTCATCCAGTCCAGTTTCTTCAAACAGATAAAGATGGCAGAAAGGTACATGTGTTGCCCCGATCATTTCATTCAAGGGAATGGAGGCTATCTCATAGTAAGGAGATCATGCCTTTATTAATACATCAGAAACATTAATAAATCCTCTATAGGAAATCCTAGCACAGACTGACTCTAAGAAGGACATGAAGTGTCAAATGTCAGGCAGCTAAAAGGATATGTTGCTTGAAGCTGGGTGTATGTCTAACAACCTGGGAGTGCTCACTCTGGTCATTTCGGCTCTCGGTAAATTGTAGATGGCTACTATTCTTTACTGCTGCAAAAGGTTTAGCATCATGCAGTTGATATCTTACCTGTCTGACATTGGAATGCAGAAACAATTGCTAGAGAAGGGGAATGTTGAGTAAGACTTATGAGCAAACAACAATTTCAATTGCAAAAATTCTGCATAGCAGTAGAAGTTCATATTGCAGATTTCTGTCGCCATCCTTAGAGACCTGGAAGTCTTCTCTGGTGACACTTATGTGTGTGAACAAGCCCCAAAACTCCCTTGTGCTGTCCAATTATGCTGTCAACTCCAAGTGCAAGTCCTGAGGGATGCATATAATCACCATATTTACTGTGATGGCTCAGTCCATAATCACACCCCTGCCTCTAATGAAATTAAAGTGCACGTATCATTTTGTAGATGTGATTTGTTTGGGCAGAGTAGCCTGTCAGCTGTCTCTGGCCAAACGGTACAACCTGCAATTTAGTTAACAAACTGAGACATCACAGAAACAGCGCTCTTATCTGGCTTCTTTGATTCACTTGGATGTACTACCTGTCTTACATACATCTTGAATCCCTAGCTAAGTGTCATTAGTAGTTGAATAGGCAGAATTGAATAGAGGAAAAGAAAAAAGGAAAAGTTTGTAAAGTTGTAATGTAGTGTCAGAACTACATGTACAAATTCTGCCAACATAGTTCCCTGAAACCAATAATTCTATTATTGTCAAGAGGGCAGATTTTATTCTTCACCCTAGAGCCCTACATCCCCACTCTAATCTATAGTCCCTCCTATCCCTGTGAACTCTCTGAACCTTCTGCTCCATGCAGAATCAGTGATTAATCTAGCAATTTTCTCAGAGAGTATAAATTTAGCACCCATTTGTATGTATGATGCTAAACATTAATATCTAGGGAGCAGAGTCATTTTCAGCATTCACATAAATTGTGCTGATAATGGCTATCAAAAAAGTGCATTGCAGGTGGAGAGGTAGTTCAGCGGTTAAAAACACTTGCTGTTCTTGCAGAAGACCAGATTTTGTTCTCATACCTACACACAGTGACTCAGAACCACCTGTAACTCCAGTCTCAAGGGATCCAATTTCTTCTACTGACATCTTTCAGGTACCCACATCCATGTGTGCATACAGAGATGAGAGATAGACAGAAAGGACAGAAAGAGAGACACACATACACACACAACACACACACACACAGAGAGAGAGAGAGAGAGAGAGAGAGAGAGAGAGAGAGAGAGAGAGAAATGGAGAGGCATACAGAGAGAATATATTTTAAGAGAAAAACACAATTGACTATTGTGGCACATGTCTGCAATCCCTGTACTTAGGAATCAAATGGGAGGATCACTGCATTGATGTGGGATTCTCTTCTTTATGCTGTGACTTTGTTTTATTACCATTGGTTAGTAAAGAAGCTGCTTCAGCCCGTGACTTAGGAGAGTAAAGTCAGGTGGGAAATCTGAACAGATACAGTAGGCAGAGCCAGGGAGACACCATGCTGCTACCAAAGGAGATGGTTGCAAGAACCTTGCCAGTAGGTCACAGTCTCAAGGAAATGCACAGATTGATAGAAACGGGTTAATTTAAGAGGTAAGTGCTATCTAGAAATACACTAGAGTCATTGGCCAAATAGTATTAAAATTGATATAGTTTCTGTATGATTATTAGGGTCAGGATGGCTGGAAGACAAACAAGCACCCTCTGTCTACAATTGGTGCCAGCATGAGGCAACTATATACACATAAAACCTGAGAGAACTTGGGAAGGAATTCTAGACACAGCAGAACAGATTTAGGCATGGCTTCTTAGTAGTAGCATTTTCTCAGGTGGGCTCTGTTTGCTAGCGGTGATCAGAGGCATGGCTCCTTTAAAAGAAGTATTCCTGATTTGTGATAGTTGTTTTAACAGCATGGCTCTTTCTGGAGGTCCTGTACTTAAATGGTGTTTGTGAGAAGCATGCTACTAATTGCTTAATGGCAACATGGACTCACTGTGTCCTGGGACCTGGAGTGGTGAGCATGGCTTGCAGAGAGGACAGTGAACAAACCTCTGCCATGTTGGATGAGGTGGAGCCAATTCATACTAACCTCACCGCTTAGCATTTTAAGGAGAAACCCTGGTCAAGAAATGATTACAGATATGCAATAAAGACAGATTCAGACTGAAATAAACCTCTGAACAGGTCCTAGTGTGTTAAAAAATGTACATAGGCTTGGGAGAGAGTGGGAAAAACATAAAGACAGCTATAAAATGAAGTATTTAAAGAGACAATAAAGTGATGTGGGAGTGTCATATATCAATCTGTTGATTTCATTGGTTAAGCAATAAAGAAACTGCTTGGCCCTGATAGGTTAAAACATAGGTGGGAGGAATAAACAGAACAGAATGCTGGAAGGAAGAGGTAGTGAGCTCAGAGACACCATACTCCCCTCTCCCGGGTAGACATGATAGCTCTGCTCTTTGAGGCACACGCGATGAAGCTGCAACCAAGGATGGACATAGGCTAGAATCTTTCCCGGTAAGACTGATGTTACACACCTTATTAGAAATGGGCTAGTCCAGGTGCAAGAGTTAGCTGAGAAGAGGATAGATATAATGGGTCAAGCAGTGTCTAAAAGAATACAATTTATGTGTTGTTATTTCGGGGCATAAGCTAGCCAGGTGGCCGGGGTGCTGGGGATGCAGCCCCACCGCTCCTATTACAACAATAAAGGTAATAAAAGAGATTAGAGAGTCATAGATTAAAGGAGTAAAAAAAAATAAGCCACATAAAGGTGTAATATACACAGAGAGTCTAGATTGTGTATATTATTGTGCTTTCTTTGAAATTTTTTTGACTGTGAACAGCTAATGACAGAGAGACATTTCATTGTATGGGCTGCTGTGCTAAACCAACATAGATATTTTAATGGTATCTTTACTTAAAAATTTGAGTCTAAGGACATGATACTTTGAAAAAGTGGTTCTGTTTTTGTTTATACAGAGGATTAGAACCTGTGGATTTCTTTCAGGCTAATGTGGTTTGATGGATAAAGCTCCCTCCCAAAAGGTTTCTTTGAAGCCTAAAAATACTTTGACCAACAAAAAAACCAGGAAGCAGTTTGGAAAGAACAACAACCAAATTCCCAAAATGACTGTTTATAAATGTGTATTTTCATTTAAAGGGAGTTGATTATAAGTGATTAATGTTCAGAGTCAATTTCTAAAAAAATAAGGGGGATATGATATAAAGATGAATATTTTGCATTGGTATGTGATCTGGTCTATTGATAAAAATTTAGGGTTGTTTTTGTTACATTGTGTATATGTATTTCTGCTCTTGTTTAAGGTATTTTGTTTAAAATGCATTGTATAATTAAGAAATACAGATTGATAGATAGTCATATATAATAGTCAAACTTGTAGTCATGTTAGTTAGGTTTTCTAGATATACAGAGATATATTTCAGAGGGATAGGTATCCTTCAAACCTTTCAAAGACTAACAAAATATGGCATTTAAAATGTTTTAAGAACTTAGAACTTTTCATTACAATGAGATAATTACTTCAGAGAGGTTGATGGGCATTGAAGAAACTTGTTATGGAATTTCCCTTCAATGCAACAAGGCTAGCCATTTGGACAAGAAACTGTTCTTTCCTGGACTGCTTTGATGATATGCTGTATAAACTGAACATGCAGGACCCACGGGAAAGGGACCAGAAAACGTTGCCAGACTGAAAAAGTGGGGATGATTCTTCACAGTTTCTCTTCACAGAAGAAACTGCCAGACATTCTGCAGAACACAAAGGAAAGTGGCTGACAAATGGCTTATATAGATGAGAAAATTTTTCAAATTTCCTGCTTCATAGTAAAGTCTGCCAAATACTATGGGCCTGTAAAGTGTATATGAATGCAACAACATTACAGAAGAACTTTGGGTGACTGTCCAGGCAGTAAGCTGTCTCTGTCAATTCTAAAGTTTTGGAAGCTTCTTACAATGTACTCTTTACTTAGGTAATATTATAACCTTCTGGGGTCTTTGAAGAGTTGAAGACAGATAGTTATAGTTTTCCTTATTTGTGATGAAAGATAAATTAGAAATAAAACTTTTGACTCACAAAAATAGGATAGATGATAGAGTATTTCCTTAATATTCCAAATGTAATGGACTAAATATTGTGACTATAATTCTTATTTAATAACTGTTTTTGTTGTATGCAATTTTACCTTGTTAAAGTTAAAACCTTCCTTTTTATTTAGACAGAAAAGAGGAGATAATGTAGGCTATCTCTCTGTATCCTGTGACTACGTCTTATTACCATTGGTTAATAAAGAAGCTGTTTTGGCCAATGGCTTAGCAGAGTAAAGCCAGTTGAAAAATCTGAACAGAGATATATACATAGAGCAGGAAGAGTCAAGAAAATGCTATGTAGCTATTGAAGGATATGGTTGCCAGAACATTACCAGTAGGCCATAGTCTCATGGTAATCACAGATTTATAGAAATTGGCTAATTTAAGATATAAGAGCTAGCTAGGAATACACTAGAGTCATTGACCAAACAGGGTTGTAATCAATATAGTTTCTGTATGATTATTAGGGTCAGGATGGCCAGGAAATGAACAAGCATCCTGTGTCTACACTGCATATTCAAGGCCAGTTTGTTCTACATGGGGAGTTTTCAGGCCAGCCAGGGCTCCAAAGTGAGATGTGACTAAAACAAGAACAAAAATTCACAGAACAAGTCACCACAATCATAACAAAAAGAACGCAAAGCAAAAGTGAAAATCGGGCTAAATTCTGAGGGCCTATTTAAGAAAAGGCAAGAAACTTCCCTTTCTATAAAATGCCTCAGGAACAATATATATTTATGGTCCCCAAGAATTGTCATATAAGAACTAGCCTTAAGTCATAGTAACATGGAAGTGTTTGTAATGGAAATGGGGTTTAAAATCACTCCTGAACAGGGACAGAATAGGAATATAAAGTAATGTTCTGATTTGTCTGCCACAATATCAATAAAACTGGAGAAATGGAGATGTGTAGAGGTGGACTTGAACCCATAAAAGCAACTGTAACCCTCTACTCTTTCATATATGAGTCAAGTAGCGCTGGACAAGTCATGTGACCTCTCTGAGTATTACTTTCTTCATTGGAAATATGGTAATGGTCCTATCAACTTTGATAATGGACTTCATAGAGTAATTTTAAAGAGCAATGAGATAATACGTGGAGAAGGGAAGGTAAATTGCAATGCCCAATGCACAGAGGGGAAAATTATTAAGTGCCCTTCAAGAATTGTGGACTTGATTTTAAGCAAGCATGCCTCTCCACTCTCACTCTGATATTTTTTAAAAGGCTGTTTTTAACTCTCTTTCAAACCTTCAGAAGAAGCAGAAAATGCTTCATGTCATACTTGTCTGTTTCTTTTATCAGAAAAAAAATCAAAGTACTCTTTGGAAATTATCTCATTAATCTCTTAGAGGGAAGCAACTAAGGGGACACATATTTTGCACAACTACATATGAATCTTGGTTTGACAAATAGCTAAAACTATGATATACTTCCCCAAGTCACCTAGTGAATCAAAGACAGTACAAAAACAAAAACAAAAAACACCAATCTAATTACTTAATTCCTGCCATATGCATCCAAAAATCTCTTCTAGAATTTCAAGCCAGAGCTGAGTTTTCCAGTTCCTGAATGTACAATTGTTTATAGCCTTAAGACTCATACTTTTTAAAAATAAATAGACATGCTTCCCCAATCAGACCTCTGTAGGTAATTTTAAAAAGTCATATATAATATTTATGATATATAACCAATCTAGTTAAACATTTTTTTCCAATCCAACTATTATTAACATGTTAGGTAAAAGTAAGGTCTATTTTCTTATGATGTACATGGTGATAATTTGGTTTATGTCAATCTCAAAGATGATTGTCTCTCAAATATACAGAGACTGGAATTATTTTGAAAATACTTAGTCTAGTCTTTATGAAGTAGAATTATATATTATGAATCTATTTTTACACAAATTAATGAGCATCAGTTGGACACACTAGTTATAAAGAATTATGTGAGAGTCAAAGATGTAAAAATGGGATGTGGCATAGGTCCTCAGTGGATTTGAAACTGGGCAGATGAAATAAGATGGGAACAAAATAATCATTAGAACCGTAAAAGCTATCTAGAGATGAATACCATTTGATAGAACATAAGTGGAAATGGTTATTCTGTTGGGGAGGGTACAGAAGACTTCGTGTAAAACAATTGACATGGGCTGGCTTGCAAAGAACATCTCAGACTTCGACAAAGGAACTGAATCAAAATGAAAGAGAAAAAAATAGCATTCTAAAAAGTATCCTAGTTTCTGAAATGCAATTTTAAACAAACAAATGAATAAACAAAAAAAAAACCTGACTGGACAATGGACAGTTTGGTTTAGACAAAATGAATACCCTGGAGAGAAATTAAATAGTAAATTAAAGCCAAGTGATGTTACATTTTGAGTGCCACGTGAAGGAGCATAAACTCTCTTCACTTAGCACTGGAAAACCTGAGTGAAATGACGAAAAACACAAACAAATTTAGTTATCTTTGAGCAGATGGGGGCAAGACAGGAGAGGAGAAATAAGACAGATAAACGAGAGATAAAGGACCTGAGGATGACAATTACAAAAGAGATAGAAAGACAGAGGTGGTCAAGGGTCCAGGTAGACTCAACTCAGGAAAACACACAATCCCATTTTTCCTCAGCTAGAACAGAAAAGAGTGATTTCTGCAGTTTTTCAGGGATGTGAAGTAGGTACCGTACATCAATGGATGCAAAGAAGATTTATCAGAAACTTTGTAGGAGACATTTGTAAGCTGAACTGAAACTTACCAGGGCTTTCAAAGTCCCTTCCAAATCTGCGTCAGGGAATATACCATGTCTTTTAGTGAAAATGAAGAAAAATTAGCATTCACATGCGTGGTAGGCAGGCAAAAGAGCTCAGAAGCTGGATCACAACATGGCGTGCCATGTTAACTCACAGGGATTCTTTCTGTTGCCATAGTCTCTCTCAAAGAACACCTATCTCTGATAACAAAATGACTTACATCTAACAGTTTATACAAATGCTTACTTAATTGCCTGGACTTTATGAACAGTTGTCGTTGTGATCTTTGGCAAGAAGTTGGCACAACAGCATGAAGAATGGTCACATTGAACTAACCTTATCTCTTTGAGAATACGTTTGCCACACAGGAAGGATAAGGGTCTGGTGCAGAGAAAATGCAAAAGTTACCAGTAAGTGTCAGTAGCAGGCAGGTTTGTGTGATCTCTTTGAGGCCACAATGGAAAGAAAAGGGAATGTTTACAAAGAAGGATAAATCACAGATGGTTACCCAGCAGATGGGTAGCTCTTGCATGGATGGCCACAAGACTATGTCCTTAACAGTTTCCAAGCAATGTTGTGTCAGTGTCTTGGTTGCAGAGAAACATTGTGGCTAATGTATGAGAGGGGAAACCATGGAGTATAAATGCCATGGTGAGATTGGGAGACAAAAAATAAAATCCAGAGAAACTAAGATGAGATGCATATAGATTAACCAAAATTAAAGAAAGGATTGCATTAATGAATAGTTAAGATGACTGAGCCAAAGGAAAAGGGGAAAGCAAGTGGAGGTGATAAATGACCCGTAACTCAATGGGTTCTACAATTGGGAAATGTAGGTGAACTCTTGATGGATCAATACAAGTGTATTGCTATTAGAGTAAGGAATGACTTCTTGGTACTCTGCAGAGATTAAGCAAAGTATGGAGCATCTGGCTCTTGAACAAGTACCATGGTTTAATGAAGTCACCAATAAACTGGGTGTGGTGAGTGACTGTAATCCCAACATTTGTAAGACTGTGTCAAAAAAATCTCTATGAATCTGAAGCTAGCATCAGCTACATACTAGACTCAGTTTCAAAAGCATGAATAAATGAATGAATGAATGAATGACAGAAGGAATCAATGGATGAACAATGTCATCAGTAGGCTTTCAGCATTTTTTCTATGTTATGCTAAACCATAACAGTACCTCTTTAGCTCATGGGATGGTAGCAGATGTGAAATAAACAAAACTTCCAAAGAGTTTCCTCTGTTTGTAGTGTTTGGGGAAATATAGAGACACACCATGAAGAGAATAAGCTCTAGATAATCACAGAGTTTTCAGTTTGAACCTGAGAATAAACATGCATACAGAATATCTGAACCTAATCCTAGCCTGGAGACAATCCCAGTGCCTTGTAGCCCAACGCAAAACCACCATTTGGAACCCAAGGGAGATAAGCCAAACTTCAGTCAGCCTACAGCCTTCTAACTGAGGATAAGGATTTTCTGTGGCAAGTCCCTTGATTCAGGCTAGTTTATTATCTAGCTTTATCAGACTGTGATTGACTAGTATGCTTGGTTTCAGTAAATACATCTCTAAAATACATTCTGTTAGACGGTCAGATTTGGAAGCTGTGACCTGAATGCAAGGAATTGGACCCATACCTTTGTCTCCATGTATGGTAAAGAAGAAACCAACAAGTTACTTCCCTTCTTTGTTTTCTAATTTAAGCATTTGAAATTGTAAATTCAGGTACTACAGTGTCTTCTGAAGAGCCACTGAAGACATAGAAGGAATCTTTTCTGATTTTTCAGTTTCCATTAGCCACCATTAAGACACTTTCCTTATTTGAAAGTCAACAATGTCTTCTGGAAACAGCCCGACTCTGGTAGCATTCTTTTTGCTTGAGGTTGTTTGTATCTTTACTTTTAATAAGTTAATGGCTAGAATTATGCTTGCTTTCTCTGTATCAAGATAATGTAGCTGTGCTCAGCCTATTCAAGAATGAAAAAGTAGAGTCAAACCTTTGAAAAGCTTCCTTGTGTTTGAAATGAACCTAGATGCAGTTTTAATACGTATGTATATATATATTTCAAAATATAAGTATGTATATGTATATTTTATTTCCCAATAAGGCAGAAGACTACTTCGTTTTGAATACACAATAATAAAAATATCTAAGTACCATGGGTACTACATTCAAGACTTTACAAAAAGACTCCAGTGACAGTCAATATAGGCAGGGAAAGTCAAAATTTTAAGACCTGTGTAAAAGGAGCAGTAGAAAAGGTGATAAGTAACATGTGGCTCATGCCTTGGCAGCTCAAGAAGCATCGCTAGACAGTGGGGAAATTAATACGGACATTGAGAATGGGAAGAGTGCATGCTTCTAGTGTGGAAAAGCATTCACTCATAATATGCATCTGTATCTCTTTGCTTGAACCCGAAAGAAGAAAAAAAATTAGGTATCATCAAACTGCCGAAAATAATCACACAGAAACACCGTTTCCCACCTAATGCCATGGAGAGTAGAGCCCATAACAATCCACAGAATGTTCCTCTGACATCATTAAAAGCAAATCTCCCTGCCCTCCTTGGGAAAATATTGCCATGCATTTCAAAAGAAAAAGAAAACACAATATGCTACTTCATACTACTATTTTAGACTTCCTGGCTTATGTAAATTCTCCCTGTATTGGATAAGCCATTGTTCTTTGCTCTCTTCTTGTTTGTGTTTTCTACACCACTAACAATTTACTGACGCAAAACCTCAACAATATTCCTATATGACAGTTATGCTGCCCTTACTGCCCGATTACTGCGCAGATTGCAGCCGCTCCCAGGGAAGTCTCGGAAGCACCTCATTCATTCACTTTTCCCTGGGAGAGGATTTATTATTTGAAATGAAAGCCAAAAGCTAACAGCCTCGATTCAAGGTCATACCCAAAAGAAACAACATCCAATTCCCTATCTGCAAATGTTCTTTCCTTAGCCACCCGTAAAAAATATTCATGACCTCAGCTACTTCAGGTTATCCAAACTCTTGGGCAGAGAGCCACTTTTCAATCTGATGCAAGTGATTGTGGCCTTGCATTTGTTTTCTGCAGCAGAAATCAGTCTATAGACCATTCAGTCCCTTATGATTTTTGTCTCTGTATCTCATCTTCCTCCTTTCACTGAACTGGCTGTGACAGTCTTAAGGATAGTCTTTAAAAAAATTAGTTGCTATTCATATTTTTAAAAGTCAGAAAAACCAAAGCCATGTTAGTATTTAATCACAATAACAACTGTTTCTGTTTCTATTCCAGCCAATCTTGCTAAAATCTGTGTTTATAAAAGATATGTAAATGATTCAAATGCCTGCCTATCGTTGTCTCTTTGGGGTTGTCTACATAGTCTGGGTGTCAGTGAAGTAGTTGGGGAGGAGGTAGCATTCACATAGGGGCAGTCACATATGCAGGATCCCTGTGACATAGAACCATATTGTAGAAAGATGAAAGGCCATGAAAGGGTGAGCTACCACCTTGCCTGTTCTTCCCCTGGCAGTGCAGTTCTAGCTACACAACTCTCGATTAATGCATAAGCAGAGAGATTTCACAGCTCTTCCTTGAGATCACTCTGACAGCTCTCCAGCTGTTTCCATGCTATTTTTTGCCATGATGCCATGGGTAAGCCACAGCTTCTTCTCTGTTACTCTGCCAACAGCGTTACTACCTGCTGTTCTGGGCTCAGAATCTGTTTCCCAACCAAACTCTACCATCTTGTCGCCTTCCCACTCACCTTGCGGAGCAGTGGATTGATATGTACTCCCTGGGGGAAACCTAGATGGAAATGGTATGTGGGAATGTCTACATAAAAACACAGGTAGATATGCAGATACACATATGTACCAACAACCACAGATAGAAGCATGTAGGTATCCATGTATTTACAATACCTTATTTTCATCCAATACTTTATGACACTTGAAACAATTGCTATGAGGCAGGAAGAAAGCAACTATTGGGACTTAGACACTAAGTTCGATGATTTTTTTTTCTTACCATTTTTCTAGTTTGTTATTTCACTGTCATTTTTCCCATTTGATAACTATGGTTTGTATAATTTGCTTGTTGTGGGTTTTTTTTGTTTGTCTTTATCCAATAAATTCAATAAACCAAGACGAGACCACATAATGACTAGGAAGAGAACCTAAACTTGAGTCTGATGTCTATGAATTTCAGTTCTTACTCCTCTTAAAGACTGTCTCATTAAGGTAACTGTGAGGCTTACTTTACAAGGGAGGCCAGTAAGCATGATTGTCAGATCTCCAGACATTATTAGAAGTATCTGACCAGAGAAGGGGAGGCTTGTCTGTGCTGGCTCACAAATATGTTGAATGCAGGAGATTCCACTAAACACACAATGAAAAAACTGTACAACTAGTACAAAGGCACAGGTTTGTAGGAAAAAGAAGTTGATTTTCTGCACCTGGTCAGATTTTTTTCATAGCAACAGAAAATCCAAATTTTGTTTCTGAAGCCAGAAAGTCCAAACTGACCAGGAATGCCTGGCACTTGTAGGTCTTACTTCATCTTTCTCTTCTGCCCTTGATGTTGCTCCTTTGCCATGCACTTCCTAAGAACCTCCACTGTGACTGCAGGATTCCTGTCTAAGGTTCCCCTGCAGCAGTGCTCCTCAATTGCCACCAATGCTGTCACAAAGTAAAGATTACAGTACTTATCACATTCTGCCTTCTAACTGAGGATTCAATGTGATCAGCCACTTCAATTTCCTGCTGCCGCAACTTCTCTACCATGATGGACTGTCCTCTCAAACTGTGAGTCAAAACCAACTCATCTTCCAGGAACCAAACAAACAAACCACGAGGAGAAAAAAATGAGTCTTTATAATTCAGTGTGCCTTCCATCATTGAATACAGTATGTTCAAGACACACGGATATGAGTCAAGAGTAACAATAGTAAAAATAAAACCCTTCCTTGTTCTCTGTAAGAAAATGTTCTGCTGTCAAATATTACCCATTTGACCGTCTTATAAACTCTGAGAGAGAAGCTACTGTTAGCAGATGTTACCTGATTTGTCATTGTGTTGTCACAGAAACAACTGGAGACCAACTCATTCAAGAAGTCAGGAATCCCATTAAAAAAAAAAACACTAAATAGGAAACCATAATGTATACACAGAAGATCTGAAACAGACCCGTGCAGGCGCTGTGCATCCTGCCTTAGTCTCTGTGAGTTTACATGACTTGTGAGCATATTGATTTAGACTTGTTCTCTTGGTCTCCTCCCTCTCCTCTCATTCTCACACTCCTTCAACTTCCTCTTCCACAGGATTTCCTGTGACATCATGGGGGAGGAGTCAAATGAAGACATCCCTTTCAGGAATGAGTGCTCTAAGATCTCGCACACTATGCGTAATGCTTGGATGTTAGTCTCTCTATCTGTTTCCATCTGCTACAGAAGAAAGTTTCTCTGACGATGGCCAAACAAGGCACTAATCTCTGAATAGAGCAGAAAGTAATTAGGAGTCATTTTATCACTACTTTGCTTTAAATGAGTAGTTTCTGGTTTTGCCCTAGATTGGTGGGCTATCCAGTCTCAGGCACTTGGTTGTCCAAGCAGTGTTGGGTATGGGTTCAACCCCATGGAGTGGGCCTTAAGTCAGGTATTGGTTGGTTACTTTCACAAGTTTTGTGCCACTACTGCCCTAGCGCATCTTGTAGGTAGGATACCACTGTAGAACAGAGCGTTTGGGGCTTGCTTGGTGCTTGTGTCTCTTTTGGTAGCCTTAAAAGTATTTTTCTGAAGAAACAGGAGTACGGCTTGAACATGGGGAAGTAGAGAAAACAAGAAAATATGCAACTATGAAGCGAATGCTTAGTCTCAGAGATGAGAGACTTAAGGAAAAGGATAGATTAAAGCCTAAAAAGAAAGAAAGAAAAGATCCCAGTGCTCTGAAGCAAAGAGAAGTCCCCCAACATCCTTCCTGTTTATTCTTCTAGTACAATACATAGCTGGGTCCACCGTACCATATCCTTGTTGCCACCAACTTCATCAACTTTTCCATTAAAGCCAAACTAGACTTAGTGCAGTCCATGATGGACTGTTTGAACGCCAAGTGTATCCCTTGTATAACTGATTGTGTGATGGCTGAAACTGAAAAATTGGGCCAGAAGTATTGAGTGGCACTAAGAATCACCAAGGATCCACGATTTGACTGACTTCCATGTACACACAAATGAACCTCTGCTAATGACTGCTTGGTACAAGAGTCACTCAGCACAAGTGTTACATTGTGGCTACAGTTTATCAGGACCTCAAACGAAGAATTCAGAAGATCCCTAGAGTTCCTATCATGTATATTTCTAACCATAAATACAACACTGAACGGATGCCAGATGCTTATGGAGCTCCTCGGTTCTAATTCTAACTTGACCAAATTGATCTGCTTTTCTTTACTAGCTTTCTCTGTTTTCAGTTCATTAAACACACCTTTTATTGTGGTTTTTTTTTAAATAAAAAAGTACTTTTCTGTACCAAAGAGACTAGAAAGTAGAGGCAAAGACTTTATGCAGATACCATCTTGACTTCTCTATATTCAGTGAGTTGCGTGGGCATTGTATTCAGCACTAGGATCTTTCTGTCAGTTTGCGGAGAGCAACCTACTGTCTAAGCATCAATCTGGCTAGACTGGGGATTCTCTGGGACTCTTTGCCCAACAACTCTATTGGATGAAACCAAATCCATTTGGTGATAGGAGATGGCTGGTAAGAACTGTCTCCACCACTATTTGATAATTTCATTTAAATCTTCTTCATATATGTAAATGTTTTAGGAAGCTTCTATTGTATTAGGTTTCAAGACTATTCAATTGTTTCTTAATTTTAGCTCTCTGTATTCCTCTTCCTCATCTGCTTCTCCCCTCCCTCTTTCCACTTAAGCATCCTGCTCTAACCATTCCCTGTTCATCCATAACAATTTTATTTCTCTTTCCTAATGAGGTCTCTCTATACCCTCTACTTCCTTACTTTATACCTACTCTTCCGTGGTTCTACAGATTGTTAGCCAGTAGACTTATTCATGGCCTCCAACTTCCAATAATCATCTCCATCATGTATTATGAATAAGTTTTATTCTTCTCATAATCAAAATGAAGAAAAGAATATGTCTTCAAAATTTATTTACACCTTGGTTATTTATTCCCCCTTTGGCACAAGAGTCTAAAACCCTAGGATATTTTTACAACTGGTTGAGTGACACCCTCTTCTCCCTCTATGGTGACAATCAAGGGTCAGTAAGGAAACAGTGATCCCTAGAATCTTCCACTTAGAAATACCTGAACAGAGATAGTGTTTCTCTGTGGAAATGTTTTAATTTCCAGATCAAATGGAGCATCTATAACACTTCTCCCTGGAGATATAATGGAACACAATCGTAGAGAAGGCATTTGCTTCTCTGCTATTTTGCTCTAGGTTAGGGGTTCTGGATTCATTTCAAAAGATGCAAACCTACATACTCTGTATCATACACACACACACACACACACACACACACACACACACGCCTGTCAATGTTTTGAGGAACTGACTATGACAGTTTGAATATAATGTAACAGGAAGAAAACTTAAGTCCTGTGAGTTAGAGGGATTAAATACCCTCATTTTCCCTGGGTGTTCTGCATATTGGTGACAATGTCTTTGGTGCCTGGAATACTCATCACAGAGACATTCTAAAGAGGTACAGTTATAAGTTGATATGCAGATAGAATTATATCCCCCAGAAAGATATGATGAAGCTCGAAACTATCTCCCAGAATGATATAATGAAGCTCTAATCTCTGATTCTGAAATGTGATCCTATTTGAAAATAGAGTCCTTAACAACATAATTAAATGAACATATGATTATTAGCATATATATTTCCATAACATGATAAGTGTTCTTATAAGGAGAACATTGTATGTAAAAAAATAGTGGAAGAATGCAACATGCTGATAACAGAATAAGCACTAGAGTGCAAGGCAAAGACACCACACTGGGATTTTCATCGCCATTTCTTGACTTCACAAGTATTTAAACCCCTTGCTTTCTATATCTGTGACATCAATAAGAATTGCACTCTGACAGCCCCACCATCAATGCTTGATTGAGAAGCACAGAGCAGTCTTCTGATGTGCCTGGTTATTTGCTTGTCTTCTTGCTTGGCTCATTGTTTCCTTTTTTGTGTCTAAAGGAAGCAGTACTCTTGAATATGGTTTTAAAATATGGAGAAACAATAAAAGAAAGAGAAAGAATGGGGCTATTGAAGTCAAAGCTATCAGGAGAGACCCAGAGGCAATGCAGTATATTGGAAGAATAACCATGGACATATTCCTTTGCCACTTGAACTGCCTAGCACTTATTTATACAATGAGCACAAATATCAATTTTAAATTGATAGACATTTTGAACCTTTAGCTCTGTAAAAACTGATCTGCTTTTCAGCATAATTTCTTCTAAAACAACAAAATACTAACTCCACTAAATTACTGCCTTCATTAAAGATGCAATGAACTTTGTTTGATGACATTTTTCCATGAGTTTAAGTTCAAAACCTGATATATATGTATATATATATATATATAATTTCTGATACATACTGCTTTCTTGTGACTATTAAGTCATAGACCATAAAAGGAAGATGATATGGTAAAATTTGTAATCCTAACTCTGCCAATACAAATGCTAGGGCTATCCCGTCTGTTTCACATTTATTCTCCTGGTTGCATAAGACTGTGTTTTGCGTTGAGTTTCCTTCTCCTTTCATTGTACTTATTAGAGCTTTGTTGTTGTCTGTGAAGGGCTGTGGTCCGTTGAATGGCCAAGGAAGGAAGAAGAGCCTACAACACAAACCATTCTTTTTCTTGATGGGTTTGTGTATGAGGTGTACTTGCTAGCATATTAGAAGTGCCATAAGGCAGAACACAGCACAAGGTTCTGAGATGGTCAGATATGTGAATTTCTTGAAGCAAGGTCCATCTGGGTGTGGTCCAATTTACCAAAGTGGGCTTTCTAAGCACAAGAAAGCCAGAAGTTAATTCGAGGTTAAGTAAGTGACTACTAGATTCATTTCAAGAACTGACAGAAGACTTTCAGGTTCATGTGTCAGTGGCAACAAGAGGATCATCAGCTGGCAAAGAACTATACAGTTTTGGCATTACTTATCTTCTGCTGTTCTTGTTCTCTCCTATTTAATTACATATCTCAATAAAAACATTCCTTTGTGATTCTCTCTCTCTCTTTTTTTTTTTTTTTTTTTTTTTTTTTTTTTTTTGGTTTTTCGAGACAGGGTTTCTCTGTGGCTTTGGAGCCTTTCCTGGAACTAGCTCTGTAGACCAGGCTGGTCTCGAACTCACAGAGATCCACCTGCCTCTGCCTCCTGAGTGCTGGGATTAAAGGCAAGCGCCACCATTGCCTGGCGTCCTTTGTGATTTTCTAACAATGGCTTTTCCCCAGATATTTTATTCAAACCACACAGAAGAGTAAGTAATCTACTCAGCAAAAGTCAGAGTGATGTGCAGAACTTTTCTGACCATTGCCCTTACTTAGAGTGTGCACAGAAACCAGAGAGCACCTACGCCAAAGACTGACTCTATACATTCAAGCCTCCTTAGGCCTAAACCTTTAAGTTTGAGATTAGTATTGATAAATGAAGACACAGTTTAAATATTGAGAAAAATGTCCTTTCGTCTCAGGTCTGAATGACTAATTGATGGAGGAAACATTTGTTTTTCTATAAAATGACCTGGAACTAAGAAAATACTTAATAGGTGGTGTGAATAGGAAAGAGAGATGGAGTCAGGAACCCAACACAACCAGAACAGTAAGAATTCTCTGACTTGTCTGACTAAAATGCTTACAGTTCCCTGGTAAGGAGGAATAGGATGCATTTATGAGAGCTCAGCTGACTCAGGTCCCCCTAGAAGACGTCCTTTCATCTTTCTCTTGGGCCAGGAATAAAATATAAGATGATTCAAAATCTAACATGCACAGAGCTTGGTAGCAGCATTCCTTTGGAGAAATGTTGTCTGAATCGGGCTGATTCTGCTCTGTGTGAGTTGCAGGTTACCAAACCCTAGCTCTTTCTTTTCATTGTGGGAACTCTCCAGAATGAATAGGCCCAAAGTTGTTCTTATGTTTAAGGGGGAAAAAAAAAAACACAAGAATGTTTTTCTCTATGGTTTTTCGGCAACTGGCTGCCTCACAGAAACCTGCTGCATTCACTTGAGCTACAATGGCTCCGTTTGTCAAATTGCTGTTCCAGTGAGCTAAATAATGCTCCCATGGCTAGAAAAAGTTAATCTCCTTTTTCCAAAGAGCTCCATTGCCACCCAGGGATGTAGCTCATTTCCATCCCAGAAGCTGACTCTGGTCTATTATGCCTCCACAGCAGAGAGGTTCAGAGGTTAACCACATGGAGTGTTAACAACAATTTCCTTTCATCCTTTTAAAGTTATTTTCATTTCATTAGCTAGCCCCATGCTCTTTAATTATGCTCTGTTTAGGTTCTGTTGCTGCCATCATCTGATTTCTAGGAGGGGAAAGGCTTGCTCCCTTCAAGCCAGGCTGTGCACACATGCAGGCAGCGTGTACTTTCTCTGGGACTGGGCCCTGGAAAACGCTCAGGCTCTCATGAAGAACTCTTTGTTTCCCTTCCATCCAGTTCAGACCTTTGGATACCATCTTCCTCAGCCTGCTTGCTTCATACCAGCAGCCTCCGTTGAATGATCGTTGCCTTCCGAGAATTAGAAACGTCTCAAATCCCTCTTGGAGCTCCTGTCTTTAATTAAATTCTAGTCCCCAACCCCTGCCACCAAGATTCATTCATCGATGGTCTGAAATGTTCAACGTTAATTAACCAGGACTGTTTAAGATGGAATATTAGAAGTTGGGAAGATTGGAGCATGTGAGGAATTATAACAGGTCTATGATTGGAGTCAGTACAAATGGGGTGGGTGTAAGGAGGGATAGAGGTTATGGTAGACTATAACTACCCAAAACAGGGCTATGCTCATTTTGGAAAATCAAATTTATTGTGCTCTCCTTTTTCATCTTGGAATTTCATCTTTCTCCCCTACTTCTGCCTCTCTTCAGTGAAGTAGAAGAAATCAAAGTGACACAGTCTAAGTAGCATCCCTAATAACTTAGATCCTGTTCAAGAGTTATCTGGAATATTCCCCGGAGAAATATGCTAATTAGACATCACCTCTAAATATTCTTCATTTACAAAAAATCTCGGAAATTTTAGACAGAGGAACTAAATGGGTATATCTGATAACAAGAAACCTAAATAAGGCAAGAAGTAGTTCTGATGTCAATAATTATTAATTGAGGCAAAGAAGAATTTAGCAGTTAATAAGCTGAAAAATTGATCTGATGGAAGAATGCGTTTAATAATTCTAGAAAGAAATCAGCCTTCCTTTTCCCTTAGTTGCTTTTGGTAATGGTGGACATGCTGTCCTGTGGAGGACTCTATTATATGAAGAATCACACACTACTTGAACATTTCTTGGAAACATTATTTCTATGTGCTTTTACCTATTTGTTGGTACATTTGTTTGTTTGTATTTGATACCTCACAGAACATATCTACCTCTTTTTTTAACCTGAGATTGAGAGAAGTTTTGTGCTGCCAAATTTGTGTTTTGTGTTCAAGTTACTACTCCAAACTGTTGATTGTACTCTTGCCTGCGTAATAATCATAGTAGCCATGCTTTGTCTGCCAAGGTATCTGGAAACATCTGGAAAGCTTGCAGAACATTCCTTTCCTTGGTCCACACCAAGTATCTATCTTCATACAATGACTCATTCCTGCCCTATAAAGGACCTATGATACATCAACAAACCACAGGAAGATTCTTCAGACTGGTTTCAAAGAAACATTGCCTAAAGATATAGCTACTTCAAAATCCAACAGAACTGGCATCCTAGAAAAAAAGTAGATACTTTAAAAATGATCAGAGATAAAATTGGAAAGATTGTTCAACAGTTAAAAATATGCACTACTCTTACAGAGAACCCCAGTTCAAATTTCTGGCACCCATGTCATGTGGCTTACCATCACATACAACTCTATTCCTCATTCACTCCACACACACAACTTAAAACAAAAATAAAACTTGAAAACTTAATTTAATTTTGAAATATCACAGAAACTATGTGAGGGAAAAACAATATGGGTATTAATAGTTTCCAAAAATCTCACATTCAGACACTGAATAGTAAAAGACTCTCTGGCCCACAAAGTAGGCGTGAAAGACAGAGGGACAGAGGGAAAAGGAGGACAATGATCTTGCATTCATCATTTTATCATCATCAGGATTCAGCCAAGGTTGGCAGTCTTCCTATGTCTCCCTGGTTGACCAGAAAGCCATCCATAAAGGACAGATGATTTGATAATTGACAGATCCAGATAATTAGTCTTATCTGTCTAGCGCTTTGCATTTTTCCCTTCCTTGTTTATTTAAAGGAAAGAGAAAAAAATCTTCAAATATACTAGGTATAAAAGTATTGTTCTATGTAGGTTATCTAGAAATTTTACAAGAAAAGCTTTTTACCGGGGCTGTGTTGCTGAGAAAGCCTGAAGGTTTAAACTCTTAAGAAAAGTGAATACTTCACAGAGACACAATAAGGTAGAGACACACAAACCCATGAAAGATAGCATGTGCTATAAATAAGTGCCAGGGCAGCAAAAGCAAACACCTGAACTTCAGTTCTTAAACATTGCAACTCTTGCAATTTGTTTATCTGAAAAATTTCAGCATTCCTCAGCTAAATCCACGAGACACTGTGGATACATGGAGAGGTCTGGCACATTTCTGCAGCTTTTTCAGGAACACGGAGAAAACTCGAATCTATGTGCAGCATTAGAAAATTAAGTATGTGGGCTATTTTACTGTAGAAAGGAGTAAGGAATAGGAAAACAACTATTAATTCATTGGCTGAAGAACAAAAGTTTATGACCAAGAACTATCACAGTTCCACAAGCCATGCTTTGGGGAAGGAGGATCTAGGCCCCGAGCTGCCCCGGAGATTAGCTCTAGCTCTTAAAATATTGGCAGTAGGACCATATTAAAGAATGTTCCATAAAGGGAAAAATATTCCTGGGGAATTTCCTTTGATGAATTTTATATTTGAGACAATTGTTAGCTTCCTTGTATACTCTCTTCCCTCACTATTTATTAAACTGTGAATTAAACTGCACTGTGTTATAGAGACACAGAAAGAAAGGAGAATCTATTGTTTGTCCTGAAAAAGCTTGAAGTATACTGATATAGGCCTGTAAACCAGTGAGTAATAAAAATAACTATTTGTTTTATAACTATACAGGCTAATAATTATGTTTGTACTAAGCAACCATTTACAAATTGTAATTCATTTACTTCCCCTATGAGATATACAATATTATAATAAATGCACAATAAAGAAACTATAGGTCAGGGGTTGGAGCAATGGTTGAGTGGTTAAGAGCACTTGCTGCTTTTGCAGAAGACCTAGGATTGGTTCCCAGTGTCAACATGGTGAGCATTGACTCTAGTTCCATGGGATTTAACCCTCCTCTTATGACCCTGCTGCAGATATCAGGCACACATGTGGTTCACACACACACACACACACACACACACACACACACACACACCAAAGAATTCAAGCACATAAAATAAAGTAAGTAAATCTAAAAAGATTTTATTATTATTAAAAAGAAAAGCAACTATATGTATATATAACACATATATGTTTGCAGACAAAACATTCATGCATATAAAATAAAATAAGCAAATCTCAAAAATACTTTTATTGGTATTAAAAAGAAAAGGCACTTTGGGTCAAAGAGCCCAGATACCAGCCCAAGCCAGCAGCACTGAGAAGGAGCACATCCTGAGCTCTAAGTCACTGAATTCTGAAACAGCACAGCAGTATCTGTAAATCCCAGTTCAGCTGCAAATAAGAAGCATGTTATGAGCCACCCAATGAGGAAAGAAGAAATGGGAAGTATTTAGAGAAGAAATGTTTAGGCTGTGAAAAGTAATCTGGAACAGCAATTTATCCCCATGTATTTCTGTCCTACTTTTTGGAAACAGAATATAGGAGGAGATTCAAGTAAAAATTGAAACTGGTACAACTGTTGTAAAAGCCAGTGTGACAGTTAAGACGGAATAAATGCAAGAATCCCAATCACAAAACTATCCTCTGCATAAGTAATCAAAACAATAGCCACACCTAAAAGAGACCCTTGCACGCCCATGTTCACCACAGCATTGTAAAGAAGAGTCAAGAAATGGAAAGAGCCCAAGTGTCTGTAAAGAACCGAACAAAGGAATTGTGGGATGTATATAATGGAATGATATCCTGCCTTTAAGAGAGATACCTTGCCTTTCGTCATGACATGGATGAATCTGGAAGACACGATATTAGGCAAAATAAGGCTGACTTGAAAAACATTGCATGATTGTATGAGTGTGTGAAAAACTTTAAAACATATTGAATATATATAAACAAGGAGTAGAAAGGTCAATAGAGAGATGGTTTCCATTGATGGGAGAGAAGAAAATGGGGAAATGCAGGCAAAAATGAGCAAAGTTCTTATTTTACATGGGATGAAGTAAGTCCAGGGATTAGATGAACATTACTTAAACTATAATTAATAATAATTTTGCATACTACAAGTTTATAAGTACTTTTACTGTTCACACAGGCACACATACACAGAAAATAATTATGCCACATGATAAATATAATTTTTAATTTTCTTAATTGTAGCAACCATTTTACTATATGACCATCCAAACATTCTATATACCATTGATATATTCACCTTAAAACCCTAGTGTAAACTATAACTTCTCACATCCAGCATGTTTCCAGCAATGGACTTGCCTGGGTTAGTGAGCAAATGAAAGAAAAACAAACACACAGAGACACATGGACACACAGAAAAGCTGGAACTGGGTGAGCTGGACTTTCTAATGGAGAAACTGTAGCACCTAGAAAGCTCAGCGTGATTAACATGTAAGAGGTGACTAGGGAAATGGGGTCACTGCACACAGCTAAACAAGGAGATGCAGTTTATTGTATGCAGTCAGATCAAGGAGACAAGTTTATTGAATTTTGGTAAGAACAGTCTCTATAGGAGAGCAGTCCTCAGGTCAAAGAGATCTGGAGCAGGAACAGGGAGGCAAAGCTATAGTGGATATTTTCTGCACATACCTGCCAATGTTAACAGTCAGACCAGATGAAGGCTTTAGAAAGTTGACAACATAATCAGTCCCAAGGCAAGTCTCAACAGATACAAGAAACCTGAAACAACCTCCTGCATCCTACTAGACCACCACAGTCTCAAGCTGTATTGTACCATATCGTTGAGCCTAGTCCAGGGAGCACTTAGTCAATTTCCCACAGGTCTGAGGCTGGGGTCCTCAATAGCTGTATCCATAACAACAGCACACAGTCACCCAGGACTTCTCTCACGCAGGGCTTCCTCTGTTCCTACAGTAAGTTTGCAATAAAACTATAAATAAAAAGTTTCCTTTTCTTCTCCTTGATATCCTTACATGCCTATAAAAAGATATCACATTGGTACCTTGAAAATGGAACAGAGACTGGATAAAGAGGAAACAATTTGGGCCATGTGTTTCCAATGCTCCTTCAGAGGGGCTATAATGAGACCTTCCAGAACCTTCTAGACATTCAATCAATCATTTGGAGGAGTATCAAATTTTCATATTGCCTACTTTATATTCAGGTAAAGTATGGTCCTTGATTGTATGTCATGGGATTAAGAAATGGCAATACATGAGAAGACCATAGGTCATGATGGGAGGTTAGGGATATAGGCAAAAACAAAACAAAACAAACAAACAAAAAAAAAAACCCAAAACCAAAAAAAGCCTTAAAGGTAAGGAATAATGTCTTCTGACAGAGATTTCCGAATTGGCCACAGTGGTCAAAGAGACTAGAATTAAATTTCCTTAATGGCATGCTAGAAGTCGTTGATTTTCTTTTTTAGATACAGCCATTTGCCTTTTACTTTGGAAAAGAAAATGTATAAGGATATGGTGAGGTATTAGTTCAATTCTGGAGGTTTAGTAGCAGAATTTAGTGAGAGCCAGAATACAATTCCATGCCTATATTCTATTATGTGTAGGCACAAAATGGAAGATACTGTGCCAACTTGTCTTTTCTCTCTCAAAGTACTGTAGACAATGTAAGTAGCTACAGCTGCTATGCCTTAAACGGACTTGAATCTCTGAGTTTAATTAGATTGTAAAAACGGAAAGTAAACCAGACAATTGATTAAATAGAAATGAAATGAAAGGAACGTGTTCTTCAGAAAGACAAAGCAAGACAAGTTCTTCCCGTGGAGGGTAAACATGTGTTCCTAGGCTGTAGTGATCATCTGCTCACTCCTGCATCCGCAGCTGTTAAAGGCTTTTTGCAGAGTAAGGGAATGGGGAGCTGATGGCATTTCCTTGGGAAAGGCAGGGGCACAAGAAATAAGTAGCTGTACTAGTTGCAGAATGGTGACTAAAAAAGTGGATCCGTAGGTACTATCTGGATTCCTAACATCATAGAATTTTGTTAACACCATTTAGGTTTAAATAATTAGTTTTTTCCACAAACTATTTATTTAGCCTGTTATTTCATTATTCTTGTACAAACAATCATATATTAAGTATTCAATGACAATGAAATGACAGACTAAGTAATAACAGGAAAATTGTACTTACTGAGCTATTGCTAGGCTGGAGACACCATGTTAACTATTTTCTAAGCCCTTGCTCATTAATCTCTAGCAATTCTGTGATACTTATAGAATAATAGTGCATATCTTATACCAGACAAGACAAAAACATTTTCAGAAAATTCCCGAAGCCATGCAATTAGAAGGTTAGAGCCAATTTCACATGAACCATATATCATGTGTTAGACAAGTGTTTCTGAAGTACTTTATAGAAGCTTCTCACTTTTGTGTCTCTGAGCAATTTCCCGTGGTAAAGCAATCACACCTGCCTCTGATATTACTGCATCATAATTTGCATTTATTTGGGCAAATGCGTATGACACATTTCAAATGGGAAAGGCAGTGATTCCTTATTCTAGTTCTAATGGATGGTGAGCTAAACTATAACCCGTGGCTTCTTCATGATGCCTTTACAATACCAATTAGCACACTGGAACAGCATGGTAATGTGGTTGTTTGCTAGAGCTCTCATCAGTAGTCTAGCCTGACACCACTCTTTATGCCCACACTTCCACTAAAGTTCTTCCCCTGATGAACATTATGAATTATTAGGTCTGAAATGGGAGACAGAAATCTGAGAAACGAGTTAAGTGATTCCCATGCTGCTGATTAGAGGATAGGGTTTTTGAATAACAAGATTTAATAAACAAATAAAAAGCTTAGATTCAGCCAATTGTGAAATAACCCATTGCTTGAATGACAAGCAGCAAAACAAAACAAAACAAAATGAACAAATAAACAAAAACATTACTGGATTGGATTTGCTCCAATTCTGGTTGTGCCATGTTACAAATGATTTATGTCTTCATAATATATAAATTAGTTCTAGAGTTCAAGTACCATTTAGAATACCCAAACCACTCATTGTTCAAAGCCATCTGATTTCCACCAGGATTTCTATCCTGGTGGCCAAAAATGTAAAAGATCTAAACACAGAGAAAAGATATAAGACACAGACCCTGGCTGTTTCCAAAGCCTGTCCCTGTAGGTTTAGGTGGAAGATCATGTCTATTACACATATTCAGTAGTTGTGAACTGACTTACTAAATTTATAAGCCTAGGAACAAAATGTAGTATGTATCAATAACCTTATCTTGTGTGTCAAAGGACTCATAGATTATTCAATCTTCTGTCCTGTTGCCTCTTCCCAGAGTATGTGCTTCTTCCATATAGAACTCCACAAAACAGCTCAGGTCTGTTTATATCACCAATTCTCTCTTAATACTGATCTCATAGAAACTGGGAATCGCATCTTATTCAGTTACAAAACTAGAGCAGTTCATGGTAATGTTCGACAGTGACTACTAAATATATTTACAAGAGCCCATGCATTGAGACATGATTTTCTCGTGCCTAATTTTGTACTACATGCTTAATGCCCATCATTCCATGTAATCTAGAAAACTATCTCATCATCTCATAACAACTGTGCTTTTACACAAGGGGGCAATAATCCTGACAGTACTTATTTTGCTGATCTTTCTTATGGTTGTTGATCATTTCTTGATTCGTGGTGATGGAGGAAGGTCATTAGTTAATTAATAAAGAAACTGCTTGGCACTGATAGGTTAGAACATAGGTGGGTGGAGTAAACAGAACAGAATGCTGAGAGGAAGAGGAAGTGAGCTCAAGACGCCATGTTCCCCTTTCCCAGGCAGACACGATGAAGCTCCGACCCAGGATGGACATAGGCTAGAATCTTCCCAGTAAGCACACCTCGGTGCTATACAAATTAATAGAAATGGGCCAGGCAGTGTTTAAATGAATACAGTTTGTGTGCTGTTATTTCAGGGTATAAGTTAGCCAGGTGGCAGGGAGCAGGGTGGCAGGAATGCAACCCCGCAGCTCCTTCAACATCGTGGAATGTTCTTTCCTCTGTTGGCACAATTTTCTGGGCTTTGGTTCTTTCTCTTTCTTCAATACTGTGCTTTCACCTTCTCCTCCTACTTTCTACATGTAAACATGTTCCAGATTTCATCCTGTGATTTTTTTCTTTACATAATCCCTTTATTTTTTTTTCAGTCTGAAGATTACACCTGTTTCCTTTGCAGGAAATTATCAGCTAATTCTACTTCTCATAAATCTCTGCCAGCTATCTCTGGTCAACCTTTTCTTTATCATGCTGAGCACCAGAAATACTTTCTTTTCTTTTCATACTAAGCAAAATTACACACACACACACACACACACACACACATCACATATAAGTTTTCTGTTCATTCAGGCATGAATTTTCTTTCTTACAACGTCTTATTATCAATTGTGGATTGTTTCTTTAAGTAGTTTGCTCTTTACATTCCAATATAATCATTTTATTAAAAGTCTTTTTAATGCTAAATTGGCAATATCCTTACAAATTTCCAGGCTATTCTCCCTCTATTCTCATCTTTTCAAATATTTTTAAATATTCTCAAAAAGAGACTGCTTTTTTTCTAAAGTATACAATGGTCTTATTCTGTTTTTATTATTATTATTATTATTATTATTATTATTATTATTATTATTATTATTATGTATACAAAAATCTGTCTGCATGTATGCTCTCACGCCAGAAGAGGGCACCAGATATCACTACAGATGGTTGTGAGCCACTATGTGGTTGCCGGGAATTGAACTCAGGACCTTTGGAAGAGCAGGCAATGCTCTTAACCACTGAGCCATCTCTCCAGCCCCCCAAAAAGAGACTTCTTTGCTTTGAATGCGTGTGTAGCTTTACATCGACAGAAAGCTACTTATTGACATCAAAATTCTTCAACCTTTCACATCCTCTTATAACATTCAATTTTTAAAGTTCAGCCTTTTATCAAATTGTCGATTTTTGCTATAGTAAGGCTTTGTCACTACCTACCATCATGCAACATTTCTACACTTTTATCCCAGTCACTTATGTCCTCTTTTAGGGTACATACTCACTTCTGCTTTGTAAGTGACCCCATTTTCTCTTCATCCATATTCTTACCACTTTTCAAAGCCCACTACACCCCACATTAACCGCAAAATAGATACAATGTCCACTCCTGGTGAACACAGGCTTTTATCCTCTGAATTTCGGAGTAGTTCCTTTTTTTGTACCAAATTTCCAAGTCAACTATAGAGCTTAGTGAAAAAAAAAATCATCCCCAGGTTGGAACCAATGATCATAATTTTATAGGTAGCTTTCAAGCATCAGAAATTCTGCAAATATGTACTTAAGGTTAAGCAATATTTTACAGAGAAATTTATCTTTTCATATATATGGACTTAGTTTCCATAGTCATTTGGGAAATCTTTAAGGATGGAAATTAAGAAAACATGTGACAAAAACAAGAGTGTCTGACACACAGAAGAACAGTAAGTAATACATGTTGAGTAACTTTGCCTTTTTAGATATGATATTTATTATAATAATATTAAGAAGCTAGCATGAAAAACATACATTTTGTTTTCTTATGATGATATAGCCCCAGATCATGGACTTGATATAAAGGAATTACCGCAGAGATACAATCAATTATTGCTAGCATGTCTCTTTGAGTAATTTTGAGTTTTAATATCATAGAGAATCCTTGATCAAAAATGTTGTAGGGAAACAAGAGCATTACTTTATTATTTGAAAAAGTAATCTTTAGGACTCATCAGACACCACACTAAAGTCTTCAATATTAATAACTCATGTAAACACTATAAAGTAAAACCTGAGATCAGTAATATGAAACAATAAGGATTTCTTTTTCTTCCCAAGTAAAGACAGTGTGATGATATCAATAAGAAATTCCTCTTAGCCTCTTTTGTTACTACTATGCACCATTACCTCTAAATTTAAAAATATGGTAATAGTAATAATAGTAAAATCTTGCTGGTTCCAGTATAACAAACCTAATATTCCAGAAAAAAATCTTGAGACTGTGACGAATGTCTAGGACTTTCTATATTTTATTTTCCTCCTTTATCCCATAAGTTCTTCTCTACAAAATTCTTATTCACAGGATTCTAGTGATTCCTTGAACAAGGAAAAGTAGTCAGTGCATAGAAAGAGAATCTTTGTTTTTAATCATGATTACATTCACTAGAAAACCAAGCTTTGAACATGAAGGCAGAAAGTGTTAACTGTATATGCAAAAGACTTCAGAGTTTGGTTTTCATTATTAAGTCTTGACCTAAGTTTATGGGTACTGGGTGATGTTTGCTCAGTTGGTAAAGTGATTACCACACAAGAATGAAGACTTTAGTTCACATTCCTAGCACAGACATTAAAAACTAGGGCATGTTAGTTCACATATGCAATCTTAGCACTAGAGAAGCAGAGAGAAGATCAATTGAGCTTCTTGGCTAATGGGTCCTGTCAAATCAATGAACTTCAAGTTCAATTAGAGACTGTTACTCAAATAATATAAGGTGGAGAGCAGTAGAAAAGGATGCTTCACATACCTCTGTTCCCAAAAGGTATGTGCACATACAAACAAGCAAACATACAAATACCTCCCCTCCTTCACACACATCAAAAAAAATAAGATAGTGGAAAAAGTGATGAGATTAATTCTTTGGAAAAATTTCATGTGTATACTTATGCATTTATGAGAAAATCCAGTTGAAATTAGATGTATTAGATGAAATAGGGAAGTATTTACCAAGAGGTCATTCTAGAAACCAATTATTCTACCTGTATACATGTATTCTATGAGTATATTTCTACTCATAATAGCACAAACCCTCCATATAAAGATTTTTTTCTTTTAAATTTAGTGTGCCTCAGAAACCAACATTGTTTTCTTTCGTTTTGTATTTTTTTTTAACAGACAGTGATTCCTGAATGAAAACCTAGGAAACAACCAGCTAACAGTTGCTGTAGGAAATCCTTCAGCCAGTAGCCTTTAAGTTACCAGCCCAGGTGGGCATGGCCTCTTATACTATAAATGCTAATGTAAAGCATGTGCTCCCTCTCTCTTCAGGCTCCTGGATTCGGTTCCTGTTTTCCCGTTCATGCAAACTGTGATCTGTGAGTCTACCCCTATATAAATAACCCTTTATTATACTTAATTCTTAGCTAGTGTGGGATTTCTTTTTAGCGTCCTTCTTCAGTGTTCTTTATAGTAGAGGGATGAATCTGAGGTTTTAGGGCCAGAGGTCAGGAAGGGATAAATTCAAAGATTGACTTTCAGGCATATTAAGACAGAGATTGGTACTTAAGGATTATTTCCAGGGACGAGGTACTTGACAATGAATAAGAGTATGGTGAAAGTGAATAAATATGGGAACCATCTCTAGCTACATGACCTGAAACTCATCACTTTTGTCTCTCTAGCTCTCTCTCATTCATTCCATCGTTACAAAGGGGGTGGTATAGGCTAACCCAACAGTAAATCCTATTAATTCTCACTAGGCTCTGGTGCATATGTACTATTACAAACATAAATTGTAGTGTCTATATCTATATATATATATGTATATGTATTCTATAGACATATAAATTGATACATGCATGTGTAAATTCAATGGCTGACCTATGTGGAATCTATGGAATATATAATTTGTTTCCTAGACATTCTTCAAAGTTACCAAGATCCTCAGAAATCCCTAGTTGCCTAATTCTCCCTCTCTGAGCTTGCTCACTGTCAACTTTGATCCCGTACTTTCTTCATCAGTAATTTTCTTTGTTTCCTAATTCAAGATGTTCAGAGAATCTGGGGGTTACAAGGCAGTCAGAAGAGCTGATACAATGATTTTGCTCCCCTCTACTCTTTAATCTTTCAAATGTGGAAGGTACCACATACATTCTTTCAGTAATTCTTATCCCCCTTTTCCTATGTGGCCTATGTAATTCCTATGTAGCCCCCATGGTGGAATTACTTATCTGTGATCACTTCTCTCTATTACTATGAACAGCCCCATTGCCAACTGATTAATTACAACTTCTATGGAATGATCAATATGGCCACCAACAACTCTATGAAATGTCCAATATTATCACTAATGGTCTAGGTCTTTTTTACCCAAGTCGGATTCTTACTGTGTTCTAACACAGCTTAGCCTCTCAGTACCTGTTTCATTAATAAATTAATAAGATAAAGATAATAACTTACAGGATTGCTATGAAAGTTAAATTCCATATATATTATAATATGGCATATAAATATATATATTTAAATAATGTAAATGCCATTTATAATATGCAAATATAATCCACAATGAAGACTTCACTTAAGAGTTTGTTGAAAATGTCTATCTTGTTCTTCTGTGATTGTAGCATCCTTAGGTTTCCCAGGGACCTAGTAGGTCATAAGCATATATCCATTCTTGTACATTGAATGGTCCATCAAGTTTATTTTGTTTATGCTTCATTTTCCCTTCTATATAGTCTCTGAGATCTTTGAGACTGGGATGTAAAAAAATCCAAGTCGAAAATCCATAACATACATTAATTATGTGTCACTATGGGCCAGCTTCTTGTAATCCTTAGGAATGATACTGTGTTGGTGATTTTTCAAAGTATTCCTCTTTGCATAAGATGGAGTGAGACACTGAGCTTCAGTAAGCCAGATCTCAAAGAAAGGGAACTATTCTGTTCACTCTCGTGCACCACGTTTTCCTTCTCTTTGATCCCCGGGAGAATCTTGCATGTGTATACCTTATTTCAGCTTCAGATTTAGCAAAGATTCTGCTTCCTTCAGTTCAACAGAACAGTTAGGAGAAAGTCATGTGACTAGATTCTAAGGACTCTGAAAATGAAATCCCTCCAGTATGCTATGGAACTAGAGTACTGCTTGCTAGTCATGGGTATTTAATAGAATGTTTCACTGGATTCTGGAGAAACAATTGGTCTGTTGAAAACTTCACTCACATTCTCCACAATTCAATAGTGACCACCATTAGCACTGTAAGATGTGGCAGGACTGATTTTTTGTGCAGTCCATGAAGAAGTAAGAGAGGAGAGGAAAAGTGAGGAGAGAAAGGCAAAGAGAAGGAGAAGGATCTAAATCTAGACAAGGATGATACATCCAAAGGACTGACAACTTCAGTAGAGAGAGCCTCTGGGTAGAAAGACAACTCAGCCAGAACGAAATACTGACAATGATCTTTCATGACTCACAGAAAAATAGCAAAACAAACCCTCAAATAGAGGCTCACCATGACCAGTGCCTCTCTTGTGTCTGCTTTCCTTCAGCTGAAGATTAATTGGAATTTGTTTACATTTATAAATAAGTGAACAGTGAGCTTATGCTAAGGCCAGTAACAAACCTTGAACCTGTTTTCCCTTTGTGTTTTTTCCTTGAAGGAAATTTGTATTTCAAACACTGTGTGCATGCACTGTATGCATGCATTTCCCATGAAGAAACTCATGTATGCTCACTCTGCTCTCAACTAGTTCTTAAATTTGACATTGATTTTTCCATCTACTTACCCTTGCCAGTGGTAAGGTAAACGGTAATATTTTACACACACACACACACACACACACACATCTCCCACCCCCCATCTTTCTCTCTCACACACACTCTCCCTACACACACACACACACACACACACACACACACACACACACAGATGAAAATTTAAAAGGCTGCATTTGGGGTTTTTGAGACAATTTCAACCAAGTCTAAACTGATGATTGGTACACTATGTGGGACAGGCACAGTACCCAGTATATTTCAGCCTGGCTTACTGCATTTCCTACTAGAGTAGAATTAAAGAAGATTTTTGGGTTCCTCTTTACTGTCTCTGAGCCGGCCTACATCTAGTAATCTAGTAAATGTGAATTTGAGTCGGTGAGTCAGTTGATTAACTCTTTCAGGCATTTGATGAATTTGGAAATATGTATATATATATATATATATATATATATATATATATATATATATATGACAATCTCTGGTTGATGAGTGTTGGGTGTCTGTAACTCTTGAAATTACTTATAAACTGTCATTCTTCAAGTTAGCGTATAGTTCTGTCAGGGAGTACGTTCCTAACATTCCTGAGGCACTGGGTTTGACTTCTACCACTACAAAACAAACAAACAAACAAAAAAACTGAAGTATTTTAAAAAGCAAGCTAATGCCAAAGCTCTTGTCAGTTATTGTTTTGGTTCTTAGAGTGATGTGGCTTGGCAAAAAAGATACTGACATGGATCATTCTGAGCAGCTGGCAATGTACTTTCTGCTGTTTGGAACAGACAAGAGATGCAGACTCTTTACTTGCTCTCCTGTTTTACCAGCAAAACAGTTCATTGAAGCCTGAGAAAATCATACACGTACATATATGCTCATTGTGACTGTGATATAAAAACATCAGCATAAGCACCCATACAATTATATCCTCTCACATTAAAGAATCTAGTATATATGCTTTAAGCTTGATATAGAAATTTCTATCGTTATGTAAAATTAAGCCTTTTAATCTTTTATCATTGTGTTTCTTTGTTCTTGGTCATAATTTTCATCTTGAAGCTTGCCTTATAAAGATTGCTGCTGTTACAGGCATCCTCTCAGTAGTCCAGGTCACCAGAATCACGAGAGGTGTGCTTTGCATCTGTGTCAGATCCATTGAGTTATCTTTTTGGCCTCCCAGTCAACACTTGCCCATACATGACATTTGTCAGACCTTCAGTTACATACCCACCTCTCTGCTAGTTAGTGAGGGAAATGCCCTACTTTTTAAAAGCTGGGTGCATCACCATTATAAACAAAACTGGGCATCTTTTCATATAAAAGACAATAGATTTTACTGGAAATGGGAAATGTCACTCAAATAATTACAGAGCACCTGGCCTCTCTCAGTCTCTTAGACACACTTTTGTTGGGTCTTCATTGCTCTTGATTTCTATGCCTCAAGAAAGATAAGGAAGGAGCTGTGCCTGGAGCAGTTCATTGTCCTTCAGAGTCCAAGAATCACTATGCTGCATTTCTGACTACTGTCCCACTGTATTCCCAGGAGCACTCACAGAATCCTAGTCATCATGAACATGGACAATAGATGGATCACAGAGGAAAAACACCAAGGAACACTGAAGACTGATGATGTAGCATCTTCAGGTTCCTCAAGCCTCATGATTTACAAGGCCTTGGCATTAGCACTGATTAATGTGATTTTCTAGATGATTCTATAGATTTATGCAGTCCCAAATAATAGTATCAGAGTTCATTGTCTGCCCATTCATTACACAGCATACACATTTCTCAACCTAAATCAATCTGCTTTAAAAAAAAAAAAAAAAAAAAAAAAAAACAAAACAAGATTGAAAGCCCTCCTGATCTCCTGGTAGTTAGAGACAAATAAATGATTGTAGTATTATCTTTTCATGATCTTCATTATTCCATGTGTTCTACTATGTGATATACACATATATTTAAATTCAATCCTCAGGTTAGTCATCATCTTACAGATGAAATAAATGCAACATGTGTTATGCAGTCCTTTGTGGAGGCAGGGTTCAACACATGTACAAACAAAACCCAAAGCACTGAGCAATAGTGGCACTTGGTAAAGAGGGGATTTTTATCAATGTTGACTTGTACTTTTACTCACTAAATGAATGGATCAGGAAACCCTAGGTATCCTAGCTGGCAATGGAGGTCCCTGGTCACTGGCAGAACCTAGTGTTGGGCATGAGACTGGATGAACAAAAGCCATCAAAAATCTCATGGGCATCCGGTTCTAAATCCTATGAATAGAAAGGCCCAGCTCATCCCTAGTCCTGAATGGGAACACATCACTACTGATTCGCAAGAAATGATAGGCAAGGACTGGTGATGTCAATATTCTCACACCATTGTGTATCATGCATAATTGTAAAAGCACAGGGGTCTATTATAACTATTTTTGAAGACATTCAAATTTTATCTTTCCTTTGTCACTTCCGTGGATCATATGCATTTTCTCTTTGCTATGATTTAATTTTATTGTGGTTGTATGTGTGCACATACATACATGTGGAGGTGAGAGGACAACCTGCAACAGTAAGTGCTTTTCTTTCACTACGTGGGTCACAGTGATTGATCTCAGATCCTCGGGCTTGGTGTCAGACACCTTTACCCACTGAGACATCTCTTTAGCTCCATATGTTATTTCAAGTCTAGCTACTATTATGAAGAGTTGCTCTGCCGGGCGGTGGTGGAGCACGCCTTTAATCCCAGCACTCGGGAGGCAGAGGCAGGCGGATCTCTGTGAGTTCGAGACCAGCCAGGTCTACAAGAGCTAGTTCCAGGACAGGCTCCAAAACCACAGAGAAACCCTGTCTTGAAAAAACCAAAAAAAAAAAAAAAAAAAAGAGTTGCTCTTTAATTACATTTTCCATGTTCTTCATTTTACTTTTGATTTCTTATTTTCACATACTTCTCTTTAAGAAAATACACATTGGTTCTACTACATAAAGATACATCCTAAATTTTGTTTCCTCATCATTGAGCCATTTTCTTAGGTAGTGTCTGGTCATTTCTAACACTGGCTGTTCTCTTGGGAGAGGACAGCATACTCTAGATCAGTGGTTCTCAACCTGTGGGTCACAACATTTTGGGAGTTGCTTATCAGATCTCCTCCATATCAGTTATTTACAATACAATTCATAGAAGTAGCAAAATTACAGGTATGAGACAACAACAAAAATAACTTTGTGGTGAGAGGTCACCACAAAATGAGGAACTATCTCGAAGGGTTGCGGCATTAGTAAGCTTGAGAACCACTGCTTTAGAGGGACTCACATCACATTCTGATCACACATTCTTCTCTTTACCAAGGAAGTTACACAGTTGGAAGCTTTCATTCCAAACCATGTAGCATAAAGGGCAGATGGGCACTGCACTTGTCTTTAACTGTACAAAAGCTTTATTAAATGAGACTTCAAGAACATGATTGGTGCTAGTTTTAAAAACAAACATTCTTTTGTTTATTTTCTCAGGACTGTATCCTAGCAGGGGTTATCTTGCATATTAAAAGTAGGGCATAACAAAATTCTAACAGGGATGTGGGAGGAACTTATGAGCCCTTACTCCTAACTGAGGAGATATGGACAGTTGAGAACTGCTGGGGGAGGGATAGGCATTATTCTTTGTGGGCGTGGTCACTATAAGGTTGTTAATGCTCATGTGGATGATCCATCACATGTGAATACGAGAAGCATTAACTGGACATAATGGGCTATTAAATAATAATAATGAGATTATATGGATTTGGGGATGAAAAATATTGGAGATGATCTGGGCAGACTTAGAGGGAAAATCTGGGGTAGATATGACCACACTTCATTGCATCTATGTATATCAATGGATAGTTATAAAACATATAAATGTAAAATTTTCAAACTAGTTAGTGTGAGGGACACTTAGAGTATCATGTTTAATTGAGATAGCATGAGTTTCTTGAGCAGTAGGGTGATTTGTACGTAATTAGACAGTCAATAAATGCTAATATTTCTCCACATATTCTCATCCTTTACATTTTATAACTTAATTGCTGAAAAGGTTATAAATATCCAGATTAAGTGCCAAAAAATAGGTGTATAAATATCTATATAAGCAATTTCACATGCTAATTAACTAATTTCACCACCTAAAGTTTACTAAGTGTGCCCAGTATTTTCTAACATACAATGAACTCAGATAGTGGTATATTTCTTTAAGAAGTTGTAAAAATGCCGTATGGCTTGTTCTGTGCTATTTTATGCCAATTTTTCCTTCCTCTGGGTGTCATAATTTTGACTCTAATAGTTAGGACATATCAATGACATCATTCTATTTACCATATATAATACTATTTGTGTTTGCTAAAATACTTGTTTAAATCCTTCTACACAAGAAGAGGCATGAAGTTACAAACTACACCTGGTCTATTCGCTTGCTATTTCTAAAGCAGTCAAAGTAACTATTAGTCGATACTATGTGTGTTAGTGAATATCAGCTGGATCTACACTGAAGAGAACAAATCATATCATTTGTTCTACACAGTGATATTTAGGAATCTCAAAGGGATGTATAACAAATTATTATTCTTGATCTTTTCCTCCTTAATGGTGTAGTGATAACCCTGACCAATGTAACTAGAGGTGATTTGTTTCATAGTTGTATATGATATAGTTCATCTTCTTGCTTCAAAATTTGAGGTAAATATTTGTGTTTTCTGTGAACACAGTGGTGAGTCTGAGTAGATGCTAATGATTTACCAATTCCTTCCTCCACAAATCTTCCATGAAATAATCTGAAAAAATATGATTTGCCAGTCTAAGGCTCTGATTTCATGCCATCACCTCTGCTTCCTTTAGAGAATCTACGTGCTGGCTGTGCCAAAGTGGCAGTGGCCAAGCCACTCTTTCGATGGCAGATCATCACAGACAGTGATGGGGAAATGTGTTCAAGCAAATGGGCTACAGAATTGGGTCTTAAGAGGGGAGATTTAAATTGGAAATGACTGAATCAATAAACAACTTTAATCAATACATTCTTGACATATTCATATAAGATGGGGTTTTTGTTGTTTTGGTGTGGGTTTTTTTTTGTATGAGAAGAAAAGTAGTCAACAAAAACTTGTCTTTCAGTTAACATGATTGGGGGCATTTTTTGCCATTTCTATGTGGTACTTTTAGTCACTGACTGCCTCATGAAAACCAGGAACCCTAGGTTGTCAGGGGTATACCTGGGTAAGTGCAGGCAAAATCTCCCAGGCTTTTAAATCCTATGTACAGAAATCTCCAGCTTATTTACAGTCCCAAATTAGCATACATCATAACCACAGACATCAGAAGCCAGCCTGTTTATCTGCTTTCTATCTGCCCATTTGAGAAAAGGAGGTAAAGATGGCAGCAACTAATGTCTACCAATGTCAAAGAAGTCCAATCACCACCTATAACTCTCAACGGGTACTGTAATTTCCCCAGTCCTTTGCTACTGCTAACATTTTTACCATGTAATTATTGATAATCCAAATCTATTCCTGAAATTTCACTGCATTGCAAACGTATTTATTTATGGGAAGATAGACCAGTTATAAATGTACCTAAGGTCATACATTCCTGAACATTCCTTTTTTAGTGTTATTTCATATCTACTGGAATCATTAAACTAGATAAATAAAAACAGAGTCTCAACTGGCCATCTCTAGTACTTAGGTGAGGCTTCCAGCGGTGGGATGTGGTTGCATTCAATTTAGTTTTTGGCTAAGTAAGTAGTCCCCTTTTATGACGTCTGTATCATTCCTGTCTCCAGGACCCCACCCTGTTTGAGTTTCTGTCCTGGCTTTCTTTAGTAATGAACAGCAATGGGGAAGTGTGAGCTGAATAAACCCCACCACCACCACCAGAAAAAGAAAAAAAAAAGAAATCCCTAAACAACCGAGGCTGATGCTAAGACAAAGATTTCTCTATGCAAACTGACAGCAACTGTCCCCTATTGCTGAGGACAAAACCCACATAACTCATTGAGTATTGAGAAGTCAAGCTGCTGCTACATAGGGCCCTCACCCCTGTGTTCTAGTCTGTTCAGTGCAGGGGGTATTCTGAAGGCTACTGATAGAGAAACACAGACATGAATCCAGCTACAAAAATCTTTGACCTACAATCTGTCCTGCCTGAAAAATATGCTAGAGCAAGGGTGGCCCAGAACTTGTGGGTGTAGCCAACCAATTTCTGATTTGACCTAATTAAATCTCGTGGATACGCATGAGAAGGAAACCACACCCAACACTGCTTGGGTAACCAAGAACCAGATACTAGATAACCCAGAGCCCTAGGGTAAAACTAAACACTACTGGTTTCATACACACATTCTTTCTCTCTGTCTCTGTCTCTGTCTCTGTCTCTGTCTCTGTCTCTCTCTCACACACACACACACATACACGCAATTCCTAATGACATCTTGCTATAGTCATATTCATAGGTCAGTGCCTTTTCCAGTGATGAGCAAAGAGGCTTTCTCTGCAGCAGATGGCAACAGACACAGAGACCCCCAGTCAGACAATAAACAGACAGAGGCTAAAATAGAGGTCTCCATTAAATTCCGCTCTCAGAGCTCAGAGAATTCTGTGGAAGAGGAGGTAGAAAGATTTAAAGGGCCAAAGAGGATGGAGGACACCAGGAGAACACAGCTCTCTGAATCAACTAAGCAAGGTGGCACAGGCATATCTAATGGGGATGGCAAAAGTCATACAGCTAGCACAGCTGTTTGACCAAGATCCAGCAAAGCTGAGCTGCCTAATAGCTGCCCTACCTCCTTTGGTTTTCTACTTTTAATATTTGGGAGACTTTTAATATTTGTACAATTTGGGGATATTGAGTTGGTGGAAAATTTCTTTCAATCGTTTATGTCATCTTCCAAGAGTGTGCTTCTAAGCTTCTACAGCAGCTTTGCCCTGAAGATTTTTCTTGGGCACTCTGACCATTAAAAGTTAACAATACACTGCTTAGGACATGGCACTATACGCAGCTGGCTTGAAGATTTTGTTTTGGTCTAATGTCATTGTAGCCACCAAAGCTACCAGCCTGAGAAAAGGCTGTCATATACCTCTAGAGTCTTAAAAAAATGGATTATGGGGTTAATGAGTAACAAAGATAACTCTGTTATCAGTGGCTTTGAGGGGGAATGATTGGCAATGATAACTCTGTCTGTCATATTTTATTAATGATGACTAAAATGAGAAAAAGGAAGTGAAACACATATCCAAAATGAAAAAATATATATGACCTATGTTTTGGAACAACATGAATGTATCCCTACTTCCTAAATTCTGTATAAAGAAACAGTCTAGCTGCTGGTCAGTTATGCTGCAAGATTCTCTCAACTATCATGGCCTGGATCACTCTGTCCCCCATCCACTCCCTACTTTCCTTGCATCACTGCTGAGGATGTGCTTCCTCTCTGCCCATCTTTCATAAAATGAAACTAAGAAGTCTCCTTGTCTGATTCCTCCCATCGCTGCTCTTGCATCTATCTAGCTTCAGACCCTCATCTGGAGCTGGACTATGGCAGCAAGGTGCATATGAGCTCACAAAGACCGAAGCAGCAAGCAAAGAGCCTACATAGTCTGTACCAGGTGTCATAACTATTAGCTTAGTATTTTTATGGGACTCCTGACATAAGAACAAACGGATCTCTGACTCTGGTGCCTGTTCCCGGGACTCTCTTTTTCTTTTTGGGTTGTTGTTTCCTAGTTCTATATGATAGTTTTACTTCATCTTATATTTTGTTTTGTCATGTTTCGTTGCTTAGAACGAAATCTAAATCTCTTAGAACCTATTCTTTTCTAATGAGAGACAGAAAGGGAGTTTATCCAGAGGGGAGGTGGGGAAGAACTTGAAGGAGTTGAATGAAGGAAATTCTAATCAGCATATATTATATGAGAAAAGAATCTATTTTCTTTTTTTTTCAGTGACAGGGTTTCTCTGTGTAATTCTGTGTAGTTCTGGAACTCACTCTGTAGTCAAGGCTGGCCTTGAACTCATAAATCCTTTCCTTTCTGTCTACTGTGAGCTGGGATTAAAAGAAAGCTCCCTCAGCACACAGTAAGAATCTATTTTCAATAAAAGAAAATATAAATAAATTCTGAAACTAAACTGTTCTCATAATTCTTCACTACATGTAGTAGTAACGTAGTAGTGAAAGTCAAAATACAGGCACTGAATTGAAGAGGAAAGAAAACTCAGTACACATACAGACATATACAGACACAAACAGACACACAGACAAACAATCACATAAATAGACAGACATGCACACATTTTTTTAAAAAAGTCTACACTTTCTCTCCTTCTCCTGTGGGAATTGCTGGCCAAGTTGGTCATAATTTTCCACAATAGCTAGACTATCGTCTCCAGATCTGTACAATGACTCTGTGTATCCATTCTATTGAACTGGCAACATGATGAAGTTCTTAAATGTTTTCTGAGTAGCAAATAAGTAATTTTTAGGATGAAAAGAAGTATCTCTTTGTCACAATCACAACCTGTTTATCTAGAATGTGTTTAGTCAAACATGACTGGTGTGTGTGTGTGTGTAAATATGGAGAACACACATATGCTCTGTTCTGCCTTATTCTTTCTGCTACGAGCTATCTCTGACACACAAAGCCCAAGACCTAGGCAGTCTCTACTTATGCATATGGGCTCTAGGCCTCTTTTATCTACAGTAGTGAGTTAGTGAGGGTATTAGAGCCTGCAAGGATGTGATCTACTTACTAAAGAGTTGAAGAAGACAAAGACATGGCAAGGGCTGAAAGAGAGGGCCACCTGGTATTTGGTAATGAATCAATTTCTTATATCAATGGCTTCAATGAAATTACTAATGTGTAATATATGTATATATTGCTTTTAGGATCCTGGTATTTCCATATATTGCATAGATAAATTTTAGATAATCTTTATTTCTAAGTCCAAATATCACAATATTTTACTATGACATGGCTCAAACACAGACATCCATCAGGGTATAAAAATTTAGGTGATCATATATGCACACAGAGGAATAAGCACATACACATATGACTTAAGCACAAGCTTCATGCCCAATATTTTAGTCCTTGTTAAATTCATCAAACTAGATTATTTCTCACACCTGGAAGCATCACACATACCTCTAACCTACAGCTTCTGCTAACATTCCATTACTTTCTGTTTTCTTTTAGTGAAATTCCATGATTGGCTGTCCAAGTTGATCGTTTCTTTTGTACTTTCGTGTCCCTAAAGAGACCTTGAAAATCTTAAGACTGGGTTACACATCTTTGTATCTTCCAAATCAGAACAATATAATACAGAATAGCAAGTGCTAACATGAATTAAAAAAAATCAATAAAGCTGATGACAAGTTAAAACATATGGGAATTACTCGACTATGTAAAATTTCATTCATGCAGCCTTACTAGTAAGAAGTGTAATGCGCTTCTGTGAGCTGGTTCATCATAACTGACATCATACCTCTGTACCCACTTTCTCAAAAGTGAGCATTGCTCAGTGTTGCCAGTTATTGTATGATGCCTAAGGAGCTGGTACTCACATAACCAGAAATGTAGGTGTAACTAGAGTATATTTAGAATATCATCCAAAAGCTCTGAATTTCACAGTGGCGTCAAACCAGCAGCATTTATCTTGGCTCTCAAAGGTTCTTCTGTTGCTTTGTAAAGAAGAAAAAAAGAGGGGGATCTAGTTATTGTTTTACTTTTGCCTTCATAGCAATTGAGTGTCCATCCACTGGGGGAAAGGGACGAGACTGAAGAGGGGGAACAGATACATATTTCATCATGAAGATTTATCCAGAGGTAACAAAAAAGACATTTGTTAATTTCCCTCCTGAGTGGGTTTTGGAGATTTTCCAATGCTCAAACACAAAGAGGCTCATTAGCTTATTCTGAAGCCAACAGCTGCTACAATGCCTGAGTCTTGAGTTCAGGCCCTTTGTACTAGAGATATCACGGAGGCCCTCTGTTGCCTGCATGATCAACCAGCACTAACTGGACTGTGTGTGTCCTCTGGATTCCTTACGGTCCATCACTCTGAGTAACAAAAGGCCATTTATTTCCTACCCCTTCAACCTGCCAACTGGAGGCAACAGCTTGGATATTCCAGGGTGTGATGCCAGTGATGCTGCTAAACAATGCCATGTGGTATTTTGAGAGCATATGCAAGAACTGCAGGCCCCAAGAGAGCCAAGTAAACTCAAGACAAGATGGTGACACACCCTGTCTCTGCTCGTTTGGTCTAGCAATGTGTGGGACACCACCTGAGAAGGGGGCTAAGGTTTCAGATGAAAAATATTCAGTGACATACAATTGGCTTAGTTCCTCCTGGCTATCTGTAGGCCTAGGCTGTCCTGTAAGCTGTGTGTTCAGATGATGATTAATGCTTGAATCAAGGTGACTGTGCAAAGAGAAATGACCTAAAATCTACCCAACATGTATGTGTGCAGGCATGTTTGGTTCTATAACTTAGCAATGGCATTTACAAAGAAACTGTAGATTACCATGACCTCAAGAAAAAGTGGATGGTGTAGTTCCCACTGCCTACAAATCACAGTATGCTTGAAACGGTAAAAGCTTCTTGTAATTTCTCAAAGTGAGACACAAAGTAAGGGTAACTTTTTGTCACAGTTAGCTGGTTAGATATGTGGAATTGCTAAGTTCACTTCATTTTATTAGGAAACTTCCTCTGAATTAAATTTGTGTGATAGGCAAAGTAGGAAAAAGTAGGATGATAGGATAATAAACTTGGATTATTTGCCCAAACTGATGTAGACATTTGTGAAGGAAGCAGAATGCAAGGTACAGTGTAGGTGCATTTTTACCATCTGGACAGTTTAGCCATCTGTAGACTTCTCTCTGAATCAAAGCAACTAGAAACGGAAGCAAAATTCGATACACCTGATGGCCTACACCTGTAATCCCAGCACTTATGAGGTAGAAGCAGGGGGATGAAGAAGTCAAGGCTAGTCAGGGCTACAGAGCACATTCCAAGTCAGTGCTGGCTATCTAATGGGAAAATGTTTCACAACAAAACAAAATGCATGATAAAAGAAAACAAGAAGCCAGAAGCAGATTCTGATCTCTCATATAAAAGAACAAGTTCTTCTGAGCTAGTGGGAGCTCAGGGATTCTGGGGGACTGACAGTGGGGAACCTGAATAGGCCCAAACTAGGCCCTCTGAAAATGGGTGACAGTGGTGTGGCAGTCTATGGGACCACTGGCCATGGAACCAGGATTTATACCTAGTGCTTGAATTGCATTTTTGGAGGTGATTCTCTTTGGAGGAATACCTTGCTCAGCCTAGGTATAGGGGGAAGACCTTGCTCCTGCCTCAAAGTGATGTGACAGACTTTGTTGACTCCCCATAGAGGCCACCCTCTCTGAGGTGTAGATGAGGCTGTGGAAGGTAGGAGAAGCTGGAGAAGGGGAGAGAGAACTGGGATTGGTATGTAAAATGAGAAAGGATTGTTAGAGAGAGAGAGAGAGAGAGAGAGAGAGAGAGAGAGCAGGTTCTTAATCCTTTTCATTAGATGCTAATTTTCCTTGTCTTTTTTGTTTTTTAAACCTTCCTCCCTTGGTCTTCCTTTCTGCTCTTTTTACACTATGGTGTCATCAGAAGTCCTGGACTCATCTTACCTATTTCCTCCATTGTATTAGAATCCACCATTTCTTTCATGGATTAGAACCACAGCCTTTTGCCCATGATTTTAAGTTGCCAAGAGGCATGTTATCTTGCCCCAATGCTTGTCTTCTCTTCTCTACTCCTTTGCAATTAGATCTGTCTGTCCAACTTCCAGATTGACCGATTTAATCCTGTGGGCCTCACATTTCTCCCCTGTTGAATGACCTTCTGTTGTTTCTGTCCTCTGGCTTCATAACCAGGGTGGTGTCTCTGTAACTTCGAGTGTCCAAACTTAACAAATATTTTGGATTTTATCTTCTATGAAATGTTAACATCACTACTGGTATTGGATATGTTCTCCCTTAGGCTGTGACCTTGAAACTTCCACATCAAAAATACTCATGTGGATTTTCGTGATGGAAAGCTCTCTTTGTCATATTCAGAGATGACTTAAATACATATGGCTGGGCATACTGAGAAATCTCAAAGGATCTTTAATGTTACAAATACATAAAACATAAATAAGGATCACAAAAAATAAAGGAAAGCCTAAAAGGAGCATATGCTATAAGTAGATATAACAGCATGGTGTCACAGCAGAAAAAGCCACGATCCCTAGAGCGAGACTACCTGAGTTCAAACTCCAGACCTCAGTGTGAGCAACTTTTCTGTGCCTTATTTCCTATCAATATCATCAAGACATTAGTAACACCCACTTAAAATAATATGATTGTCAGCTACATAAACAGATGATGCTACATGTTCAATGGGGTCCTTGGGAGAAAATAGATATTGTGTAAATATTGGTTGTTTTTAGGTGAAATACTGGATAACTGAGTAATGAGTAACTGAGTAACTGTTAAAGACAAAGCAAATGATTCACAATGTAAGTTTTGGCTTTTCTTTGTGGTCTGGCACGTATGCTGTCTGCAGCATGAACAGACTGTTACTAAAACAGAAGACATGATGATAAAGAGGAAGCGCAACTAGGTTCCTTTGATTTCTCTCCACAAGAGAAACGATAGCCATTGTAAAAGAATCATCATGTGTGGTCGCTGCAGGAGATGAACACTGTCCTGAAAAAAAGCACAGCATTTGACTGCCATAAAGGATAAGCTTCTGCAAGGAAGAGACTAGGAGATCAATTAGATCTTCTGAAGGAATTCAGTGATTAGCCCTGACTCGGTATTATCCTGAAACATCCTGTAACTTGATGACATCACTGTGCCATCGTTTTGGAAGGCCTCTGAATCAATAAAACCAGAAGCTAGCAGATGGAAAATGATGAACTATTTCTCAAATGTCAGCCCAGTAGTGAATAGTTGTCTTAACATAATTGAAAAGTTAACATAAGGATATTCAGAACTTACATGCTCATCTCAAGAACTCGGAAAGGTTCCATGAATAAAATACACAAGGACAAAAATTATTAATTTTAAAAAAGGATTTTTTTTTTCAGAATAGGACCTGCCCAAATATAGAAGGGGCTTCACTGACTAAACAGAAGTTTTAAAAGCAATGATTCTGAGAATTAGCCTCCCATTCCTGGTCCATCTCTTCTTTTCCATATTTTATCTATGACCTGGTTCTTGAAAGGTGACAGTACCCACAAACTTTCTTATCCAATCATTGAATTTCTTCCCAAAATACTCTATATCCATGATAGACCCTGCACTATAAAGTGCACAGTAAGTCTATCTGTTCTTGCAAAAATCTCTGTCTCTGCTTTCACGTCACCTTCCTTCTGATATATTGAATGATATTTATCTTCTTCTGCTTTATTTTCTTCTTTGAATATGCAAATTTTATAAGGACTTTGGAGTGGGTGGAGAAGCTTCAGGTAGTAAACTTTCCAGTGGGCATCCAGGAATGCTTAGCTCTTGAATTGTTTGTTGTACTCCAAAGCTATTCAGCATAGCTGGACTCTTCAACCCTATACTTTATTATTCAAAGACTAACAATAAATTCTACCTTCACATTTCTTTGACACATGTATAAGAAACTGACTTGGGTTATAAATCAATTCCATAATTTCTCTTTAAGGCAGAGCTGTACAATCTAAAGAAGTAACAGCCTGCCTGCTTTTAGTAAGTTATCTTTAAAAAAAAAAAAACATTAACAGATGGAAACAGAGAAAGGCAATAAGTTTGATTGTGGTGAATACATTTAAACAAGTACTAAAGTATATATTTGATAATAATGATAACAGAAATAATATTAATATTGTTATATATGTCCACTAAAGAAGGGGATTGAATTTCTGCTAATGCTAGGGCACTTGATATCCTGTGAATTTTAAGTGATTACCCACACACTAAAAAAAAGAACCAGGTGTCCCTCTTTGTCTATTCTACATTGTGAGAAAGAATAAAGAGAGAAAATTGTCCCCAGAGTGACATTTTCTTATGCAAACTAATGTAAATCATACATCTCTGTGTTGAAAGCTTGTCTGACAAGCATTTCCAAAGCACAAAACAAGTCTCAGAACAGGTTAACTTGCACTGGGCTGATATTAGCAAAGGACTTTTAGTACTTCAAAGAAGGCAGAAAAATAATTTCCCTGCTGGGGGAAAAAAGTACCCAAATACCACAATGCATTATGGGATTAGCAGTAGTTTCGCACACTGTCCTCTTCACAACCAGGGACAATCTTTTAATCTAATCTAAGTGGTAATTTAATTTTAAGGAAAGGAGAAAAAGTGAGAGGTTGCCCTGGGTGTAAGAAGAAGGACGAAGGTAGTCAGGTTTGAAGAATATCTATCCAACTGAAATATATCTCTAAATATCTAGAAAACCTAGCTAACATGACTACATTTTACTATTATAATTATCTATACATAATTTTAAGTATACATTATACTTTAAAATGAGCTGCACAAACACAATACCTTAAATAAGAGCAGAAATACATATACACACTGTAGCAAATTGACCTTAAATTTTATCAATAGACCAAAGTTCATACTGATTTAAAGTATTCATCTCTCTATATCATAGCTCCACCCTTTTTAAAGAAAGAGATTGACTGTGACCATTTGACCCCTTATAATCAATCCTCTTTAAATGAAAAAATAAATAAAAACAATTATTTTGGGAATTTGAAATTGTTGTCTCCAAATTGCTTCCTGCTGTTTATTGGGTGAAGTATTTTTAGGGTTCACAGAGACTTTTCGGGGGTGGGTGGGTCTTGTTCTATCAAGCCACATTAGCCTGGAAGGAACCACAGGTTCTCATCTTCTATAGAAACAAAAACAGAGTCTCTTTTCCAAAGTAACGTATCCTTAGACTCAAATTTTGAAGTCAAGGTACCTTTAAAATATCTATGCTGGTTTAGCTTGGCAGCCTGTACAATGAAATGTCTCTCTGTACTTAGTTCATTCACAGTCAAAATATTCAAAGAAAGTACAATAATATACATAATCAAGACCCTCTGTTTATAGTCCATCTTTATATGGTTTTTAAACTCTATTACCTTTTAATATTTATTTTATTATCTTCACTCCTTTAATCTATTTCTGTCTATACTCATATCTATATTCCTTTTCCTCTCTCTTTCCCAAGTCTGTGTACATTTTTTTAAAAAACACACTGTGACTCATTTAGAGGTTTGTTTTTTATCAGAATCTGTCTTTATTGCATATCTGTAATTATTTTCTGACCAAGAACACTGTTTTTTTTTGTTTATTCTAAATGCTAAGTGGGCATGGCTAGGAACAACTCCTTGGCCCTGCCTGTTGGTTCTGCCCCATCTAGCAAGGAGGAGGTATGTCCACTGCCTCTGTGAGTCATGCTCACCGCCCCAGCTCCAGGGACACAGAGGGTCTATGTTGCCATTAAACAACTAGTAGCATTCTGCACCCAAAACCAATTTAAATGCAAGACCTCACCAATGAGCCAGAGTTCAAGCTGCCAACAGGAACCGGAAAGATGTCTCTGAAAGAAGCCATGCAGTTTTTGCTGCTAATGCTGAGTTAGGAAGCCTTCTCTTAGCAGAGTTGCACCTCTGCTTGCCACCAGCAAACAAAGCCTATCTGAAAGAAATTGTGGCTACCAAGAAGCTGTACCTGGCTTCCAATTTGAGGGTCTAGATGCCCTCTTATTTTTTTTGTGTGTTTTTTTTACATCATATGTAGATCCATACCCCAGATGGTGGGTGAAATTTTGTAAGAGGAGACTACTTGTTCATTTCCCAGCTGCACAGACCTGAATAATCACACAGAAACTATATTAATTACAATACCTTTTAGTGTATTCCTAGCTAGCTCTTATATCTTAAATTAACCCATTTTTATTAATCTGTGTATCTCCATGAGGGTGTGGCCTACCAGTAAGGTTCCTGTGGGCATCTTTCTTCTTTGGAAGCTACATGGTGTCTCCCTGACTCTGCCTACCCACTCTCTATATTTATATTTGGATTTCCCAACTGGCGTTATTATGCAATGCCATAGGCCAAAGCAGCTTTCTTTATAAACCAATGGTAATAAAACATATTCACAGCATACAGAGGGGAATCCCACACCACATTCTGTAGCTAGATCTTACCTCTTTTCATACTGCTATGTGCATGAATGGAAGAGAAGATTGGGAAAAATTTTTGGCTTTTTGTTTTGTTATGCATATATATTTTGATACAGGGTTTCTGTGTAGTATTGGATCCTGTCCTGGAACTAGCTCTTGTAGACCATGTTGGTCTTGAACTCACAGAAGTCTGCCTGCCTCTGCCTCCTGAGTGCTGGAATTAAAGGCATGTGTCGCCACCACCCAGATGGGGAAAAATTATTGAACTCATTGTCAGAAAAGATTTATCACTTACATGACAGATTAGCAAGCATAGGAGTAAACATGGAAGCCTGACACAATGGATCAGAATCTATAGTAAGCCTCATAAATCCTAAGAAAAAAACCCTTTCATTCATGCTACCAACCATAGGAAGAAACACTCTCTTCAGATTCCCACAAACTAATTTTCAGTCCCATATATTATGATATCATAGGGCAGTGATTGTTGTATGTTTCATAACATTCTAGATAAGAAGTTCACTAGAAATATGTGAACCATGGGTGCAAATATAAATATGATAGGATCCATATGTAACAATATACAAAAGATTATATAAAAAATGAAATGGCTGACACCAAACACTTTGTTTATAGGACACAGAGAAGTCAGGCTGGATGTGACCTGGAAACTTCTTCCCTGTTGGTTATCTTTCATAGTTGACAGAAGATGCTAGGTTGACTTTTGTAAGGAAAATTCAACAATGGTCTTATCTAGTAGTGGACCCTGTATATTTTAATCCTGACCAGTCAGGCAAATGTCGCCACTGGTACAACAATGTCATGAATTTTATGGAGGTAACCAACCACTTTCTTCTTGAATTTGAGAGGTATTTCAGACCTGCTGTAAACCTGACCAAAACATCACAGAGCTGGGGAAATCATAGGGCTTACAGGAAACTACAACTCTTTTGCTAAATGGACATGCTGCTGTTAACTTCCTAAATATTGATATTGAGATCTATTCTATGCATACATTAGTACTACTCTCACCTTTCTTCAAAGAAGCTTCTTTTTGTAGTGGGCAGTGGTTAATTCAGTTAGGATAGATAGATAGATAGATAGACAGACAGACAGACAGATAGATAGATGATAGATAGATGATAGATAGATAGATAGATAGATAGATAAATAGATGATAGATAGATAGATGATAGATAGATAGATAGATAGATAGATAGATTATACAAACATAGACAGATAGATAATACATACATACATGATGGTAGGTAGATGGATAGACAGACATATCATTTATAGATAGATAGATAATAAATAGAATATAGATAGATAATACATACATGGATGATAAATATAGATAGCTAGATAACACATACATAGATTATAGGTAGGTAGATAGATGGATGACAGATAGATAGATAGATAGATAGATAGATAGATAGATAGATAGATAGATGACAGGTTGATGAGATGTAGAAATATTTAGGAATTATTTGGTTGTTATTGAAAAGGGCATCATGTAGCAAGATTTGCCTGGAGCTCACTACTAACTAATTCTATTTCAAAATCATGCTATTTCTGCCTCTGCCTCCCCAATGCTAAGAAAACAGGTGTATGTCACTACACTCAGTGACTCATTTCAACTATGACCACAACTTACTCCACAGACCATCCGTGTTTCAAAAGATGTAGAAACAAAAGGATATGCATAAGTGTAGTGTCTCTAGAATAATAAAACAATTTTTCTTATTCCATTTCCTAACTGGTGAAAGGTAGGTCAACTCTGTTAAGATTTTCTGTGGCTTTTCATGATTCTCTGCAGCCCTCCTTCAGACTAAGAACCTCTGAAATCATGTGGTCTTGTCTGATGAGGCCACATTAAACACACTAAGACTGTTTAAAAACTTTTACACTTAGAAGAATATGTCACTTTTCAACAAAACTAGCATGAAAACACCCTAATTTGCAAACCGAAATCATTATTTTTGCATTATAAAAGAAAACTTCAAAGAGTTTCTTTAGGCAGTGTGTTGCCCTGAGACATTTAAATGATGGCAGCTCACACTTCCCCAAATGATTTATACACGGTATCTTAGAAGGGTTTCTATTGTAAAGCTAAGTGTGTCTGTACCCGTAAAGTAATTATTTGTTCTAATAGAGGTTATTACCATTTTATTATTCAGGCAAGTAGCACTAAGTAGCCTTATCATATTGAATATGAACATTTCACTTTCAATGTCTGTAATAACCCTTTGTTAAATAAGGAACCACTGAATTGAAAGTTATTATCTCTCCTACCAGAGGAAGATTCATGCTTCATTCTGCTATGGGAGTGAATTAATCAAAAATTAATATATCCACTACTGTCTTTTAAGATTTGCTTATTTGTTTTTCTAAGAGTTAATTTAAACAATGCTGTCATTTAATAAAACACAGATACTCTCTGAAACATCTTTATCTTCCTGTTTTATAAATTGAAGAGATTTTTTTTCTTAAGGAGGTGAATAATTGCAATAGGAGTTTCTTATTTATTAAGATGATACTCAAAGTAATCAATACTCTTATGGGGAAGGTGTTCTGTCAAAATGAGATCAGGAATAATTGTACAATATAAGACTGACAGGCCCATTCTTATGCAGGAAGTATACAAGGGGGAAAAAACAACCAACTTTCATTCCTTTGATCAATCTATCTGCATGAAATTGTCAAATACCACAAATGAATAAATGAGTAACTTCTAATATTCTAAGCATGGTAGTAATTTGAAAAATACAATTAAATATTTCAAAATGGCTCCTAGGAAGGTTTCTGAATGCTCTAACACAAAGGAACAATAAATATGCAAAATGATAACCATGTCAGCTACCCTGACTTGAGCATTATAAATTGTATACATGTGCTAAAATGTCACACCATACACCATAACCCTATGTCAGCTACCCTGACCTGAGCATTATACATTGTATGCATGTGCTTAAATGTCCCACCATGCACCATAAATTATGTGTCATTAAAAATGTTAGTGATCTCATATGAAAAGCAGCAAAGATACTTGGGCATTAGCACAGTAGATTTTATTTTATTAACCTATTTGAGATAACACTAAGATAGAGGCATAATACCAAATCAGGAAACTATAAACAAATCATTTGGACATAGTTTTATCTTAAAGTCAGAACATTAACATGTGTGATTATTTACTGTTAAACAATAGCCAGTGTGTTGGTCAAACACACAGTTGGTGATTTCTAAAATTCATCCCTTTATTGTCATTGTTTAATGTAGTGCCCCATCTTCCTCTCACCAGTTTGGAGCACAGTTACTGTTGGCTGACAGGGGGAACAGCTGCATCTTACTCTTTTTTTTTTTTTTATTGAGAAAAGGAGAAAAAAAAAAACAAGTTTCCACCTCCTCCCAGCCTCCCATTTCCCTCCCCCTCCTCCCACCCTTCTCCCCCTCCCACCACTCCTTTCCCCCTCCCTCTCCAGTCCAAAGAGCAGTCAGGGTTTTCTGCCCTATGGTAAGACCTAGGACCTCCCCCCTCCATCCATATCCAGGAAGGTGAACATCCAAACTGGCTAGGCTCCCACAAAGCCATCACATTATGTAGGATCAAAACCCCGTGCCATTGTCCTTTGCGTCTCATCAGCCCTCATTGTTCGCCATGTTCAGAGGGTCCAGTTTTATCCCATGCTTTTTCAGTCACAGTCCAGCTGGTCTTGGTGAGCTCTCCATAGATCAGCTCCACTGTCTCAGTGGGTGGGTGCCTCCCTCGTGGTCCCGACTTCTTTGAAATTAAGTAACTACTTAGGATTCAGGTAAATGGTCAACTATCAGTGACACTGACTTTCTTTTTCTTTTTCGTTTTCTTTTTGTTTCCCTTTTAAAGAACTTAAATATCTGGGAGCACTATTTTATTAACTTAGTTGCAAAGAATGAGAAAATGAGCAACTAATTTGTTAGTTGTTCTTCATCATTAATGGAAGTTGATCATATTCATTAGGACCCAGGAGGCTGGCTAGCCTATTTGAGTAAAAGAAAAATGTCTTGAGGTTGAAAGAGGGACTTAGTTTTTGCTCTGAGGGTATGGTGAGGTTAAAGAAGTTCACTAATTAATAAAGAATATTGAAAATTTGAGGCAAACATGAAGGAATGTACAACCAGAGGAGATTAAATCTATTATATCTCAATAGTCCAAACTGTCCCAAAGCCTCACAGTTAATGAAATACATTTTGCACTCATCACGTAAGACAAAGCAATTCATAATGTCTAATTTCATTAGAAATTTTTACTTGTTCAAATCAGTAAGGCTTAAATGTATGTGTGTTATTGAAAAGCAGTACACTGAACCTAAACAGTAGTATGCTGAGTGATGGAAGCCATATGAAGAGACTCTCTGTCATTCCCAATGGAATGCAGAGTGCTAGAAATTAAGAACAGAGGTTGCTGGGGAAGAGGACCAACAGTGAAGGAGATCAAACTTCTGGAGGGTATTGTGAAATCTGTCCTACTACAGGCTCACATTTGTATGCACTTACCAATGCTCATTAAACAGTGTTCCCTAAATCTGGTCATAACACTGAAAATGTAAGAGAATTTTCTTAAAGCAGGTGATACTCTATAGCACAGAGTTGAAGGTTCACTCACTCCAGTCTTGTGGGCCATCTTAACACACAGAGGAAAAGCTCAGGACTAGGGAGAATGAGTTCCTGTGAGTCTCATGACAGGTGGCTGTCTTGGTGACCAGGACAAGACGGTGTAAAGGCAATGTTTCATGACCACAAGATGGTAGGGAAAGAGAAAATGACTAATTGGATGCTATAGCATGCCTGAGATGATTGACTGGTTTGCAGATATGCGTGATGTACACTTTCAGACTGTCCCAGAAATGACTGGTTAAATCTTCCTGAGTGCTCGTTTCTGAGATATGGAGATAGTTAAGTCAGTAAAGTGTTGTTCTTCCAAGCTAATGGGCCCAAATCTAATCCTCAGAACTTATAGCCACTCTAATTCTGAGATCTGACACATTCTTCTGGGCTCTGCAGGCACTAGGAATGTACATGACTCAAATATATACATGGAAATAAAACATTAACACACATAAAACAAAGTTATCTAAGAAAAAAGTAGTCATTGGTAGAGACAGAGAAAGGTTGATTGCTGGGACTTTCTGGTCAAATAGTCATTCTAGCCTACTCGATCAATTCCAGGACAGTAGGTGACAATGTCTTAATAGACAAAGTGAACAGCATCTTAAGGTGTGACACCTGAGTTTTACCTCTGAACTCGTGAGCACAGCTACAGAGTGGAGGGCTCTAAGGTATTTGGGTTGCATGATGAAGTTTATTCAAAATGTCTAGCACTCTGTTCTTATAGAAATACAGTTAAAGCTGGACAAATGGAATTTGTGTGACATTGTGTTTTGTACACTCCATTGTGGCAGAACAAAAAGTAAGCTTCATTTATTTTGGAAAGTATGACCAGCTGCTTGTGCTTGGGCAAGCCCCATGTCTATGATCCATATTCCATTACATGCCACAAATCTGTTTTCCACTCCATAGCCAAGCAATAGCATTTGCTTAATTTTTATTACATCCTTATGCAATAATGCTATTATTATTTTACAGTACAGTTTAAGTCAGCTCAATTTTGGCATCAGACTCATTAAGAGTCAGCAATTTGGTGCTTAATGACTTGTTAACCATGAGTAAATATACTAAAATAATAGAGTGATAAATTTAAATTGAATCGTATTCGGCTTGATTTTTGTTCAATAATGTCTTCTGTCGCAAGAGAAAGTGCTACTTAAAAAGCAGTTTTTGATAAAATATATTCTAAATCGCCTGTACGCTCTTCTCACTTGCTATCCATCTCTTCTACTTGACTCCTTTTTGTAACTATGCTGTGCTCCATTATCTCTTAAATATTTGATATTCTGAACATTTCCAGTTACATATCTAAAAGAAATAATATCTTGTTGAGCAAGGGTCATGAACTCTAGGTCAGTCTCAAAAAAAAAAAATGGAGACAATGTCTCAAGGCCTATATAAATGAAATGAATTGAAAGGTTTTTTATATATAAAAGAATTTTTATATATATAAACAAATAAACAAAGCCTCACAAAGGTACCTATACAAATTTGAAAGGCTTTAGTGATAAAGTAAAGAAATTAAAACCCAAACCAATATTTGATCATAACGAATTTATGAGTTGTCAGTGTAGGGCCAGAGTCTTCCTTTGAATCCATTCCTTAGCCCTCTTAAACTATGGTCAATTTTGATGCTTCGTAATCAACAGTTAATCTCTCTGTGCTCTTCTGAATCAGGCTGTCAACTTTAGTGACATAAATAAGTTTTATTACTTTAAATCCCACAGAGCCTCAGGAACAATTGAAGGGCAAGCCAGAATTTAATCTACCATATAACCCGTCAATGAAGACTGTCAATTGGATTCAAATAGCAAATATCGCTGAAAAGGAACCTACAGGATATGGCCTGCTGTGTTTTGTATTCACAAGCAGAGGTTAAGGTGACAATGACATGAAATACTATCTTCCAACCCAAAAGGGAAGCAAAGCTGAGGTGAGACTCCCCAAGTCAGTGTCAAGCAAGCAAGTCTAAATTTCCCATAAGACATTTACATGCCTGTACCATAAAGTTGGTAATGAGTAAAACCCCTACTCATGCATAAGATACTATTAAAGAAAGCCATTTCTGTCCCAGAATGGAACCAACCAACCAACCAGACAAACAGAAAAAAGAAAAGAACCAAGTGTGGAAATTTCTCAGAACTGATGTCTCACAGTTAGTTGTATTATACACAAGATAGCTTCTCTGGCACAGCAGTTCTCAACCAGTGGGATGTGAGCCCTTTGGGGAGTCCAAAGGGGTCAAACATCAGATATTTACATTACGATTCATAACGGCAGCAAAATTACAATAAAAAGTAGCAATAAAAATAATTTTATAGTTGGAGTGATCACACCATGAGGAACTGTATTAAAGGGCTGTAGCATTTGGAAGATTGAGAACCACTGATTTAGTATCTTTTCCTCCTTCTAGCTCTCTGACTTTTCTGGAAATACATTCAAGGTTGAATGTGTATTTCATACTAGGAAAAATGTGTATTAAGGGAAATTGCCATTAGCTTTGCCACATTGCTACCCTGGTGTTAAAATGATGCAGATGAGGATAGGTGTTGACAGCATTTGAAGGAGTTGTCCAGCAAAGATGCATTATGGCAGTGCTACAAAGACCTGCTAGACAGAAGCGTGTGGCAAATATGACAAAGATCTGGTAGCAAAAATGAATATGAGTGTTCTCCAAGGGAAATCAAAAAGAAAGATACTAACACTGGTAAAATTATCTTATGGAATGATTCATTCTGTTTTAATGTTTTAAAAAGAGCAATGAGTTATATTTTCATAGTACCTTTCATGCAGAAGAAATAAAGACATTCTGAATGAATCTTAGTGAGTTTTGCTACCAATGAAGGGCCATTCGTTTCTGTAGACAGGGAGGGGAAACTTTAGCCTTGGTCCAGAGCCAGCAAAATGGCTCAGTCAGCCAAGGCACTTGTTGCCAAGCCTCAGGACCTGAGTTCAATCCCTAATCTCATTGACTCTGACCTTCACGTGTGTGCACCTGGTGCCCCTTCCAAACACAAAGTAAATTTTAAAATAGATAGATGATAGATAGATAGATAGATAGATAGATAGATAGATAGAGGGAGAGAGACAGAGAGAAAGAGAGAGAGAGAGAGAGAGAGAGAGAGAGAGAGAGAGAGAGAGATAGGTATGGTGCAACAATTCCATGAGGAAAAATAGAAAAGCTCAACCACGGAGAAAAGAAAACAGTACTGAAATTATGATCCACATGACTGCAGATGCTGACAAGGTTGGGACTTGCTGGTGTCCCGGTACCACCAGGTTTGCCCTGATGGAGTACTCACACTGACTACTGGAGTTGACAGTTACTACTGTTAGGCCAATCAACTGGATGACTAGTTTATGTTTATTAATGAGGAGTGAAGCAGCAGAGTTGTAGGAATGTTTGTGAAGAGCTAGTGCTGGTGCTAACAAACGTCACAACACAAAACTCACCACAAGAGTCTAGAATGAAAATGATTTTAGTAGTATTGAAACTTCAAGAACCTACACCAGTTGTGCCAGGGCCTAGGCTCAAGTGTACACAGAGATTCAAGAACTAGTAAAGTAGAATTTTTTGGCATTGTATTTCAGTCTATAATGTGTTCTACTTGCCTTCTGTACCATGCCCAAGCACTGAGAAATACAAAGTAAATTAAAAAGAAGGGGTAAAGGAAGGTATGAGGAAGGACATGTAGGAAAAAAATTAGAACAAATTTGTTAGAAAAGAAAAATCCATACTGATGAACATTTTGTCTGAAAAATGGTTTCCTGCATCCATGCCCACAAACACTGTGAATAACAAGACCACACAGAAGCAGCAAGTAGAACAGAGGCCATTAGAGGAGACAGGAGCTGGAGAAGTACTACAATAAAAAGGCAGACAATAAAAATAAGAAAACAGATAGGGAAAGCAGTACTAACCCTGCTTAGCACAACAGGGAAGCGACAGTCAATAAACATTCCAAGATACCTAGAGGAGAAGGTGTTTACAGGGACCAACTACATAGGAGTGAGCGTATTTTAAGAGACAGAAATGCTAATTTCTCTGATTTTATTATTGCATATTGAATGTGTGCACCAGACTAAAACATTCCATAAATTTTAAATCAATTCAATGCACAAAATTTAAATTTCACAAGATTATCACACATGAAAAAATCTCATCTTTCTTTGTTTACATTGTTTTGCTGCTTTCGAGTTATGTGACATTTGTTCAAACAAATACTTTAAAATATTCCATGCCCTAGCTCACATTGTACATCGATTTAGAATCCTAATTATGATTGACTATAACTAACAATGCCACTAGTTCAGCCCATATGTCTCCGAAGGCCTGGGAAAAGGAGAAATGAAAAGTCAATCTCTCTCTTGCTATGATCTGATTAGCAGGGAGGCAGGCAGGCTGTGGGTATTTGAAGGAGCTCCACATACTAAGTGAGAATCTTGGTCTATGTGCTAGAAAACCCAAAATGCATACCAAGCTATGTCAATGGGAAGTCAGCAGTGAGTGCGTGCTAATCAAGAAGTCAGTAATGGATTCCTACCTACAAACATCATGTCTTTAATGATAGACTACTGAAAAGGAACTCGCGGTTTTGGTCATGTTTAGGTTTTAATAACAAATGACTATATATGATGAAAAGGAACATTATGTTCCATTCTTTTCTACATATTTAGAGTTAGCATTTTACCATTCTCACTTTTGAAGGCTATGCTACTGTCTTTGAAAAAAGAACAGCATACCCTTGGATATGACTTCCCCAGAGGTCTGGCAGACAAGGTAGAATGGGATTTGTTCTGATTTGATTGTTCTACAGTTCTTTCTCTTTAATTAAATAGATTCTAATGCTGTAAGGACAAATCACTTTACTACGATTAACATCCTTGGGCAGTTGCTAACATAAAAGAGGTCATTTGTCATGTGAATCTGATACATGAACTAGACGCATCCATTAAGACTTAGACCTTCTAGTCTCTCAAAGGATTTGGTCTGCCTGCTAGACATGAAGGAAACTCTCCCATTAAAGCCAAAAGGGCTAAACTACTTCACTTATTTTAATCTCTAGTATAAGCCAATTATCCCAACCACATGACTTTCACTATTGCTCAAAGTCTTTTGAGAAGATAAAGCAAGTGTTATTTAAGTTTTTAAGACAGTGTATCACCTTCTTATTTAGCTTCTCTAGGAACATGAATTATAAGCTCAATGTCCTTTATTTATGGCTAGAAACCAAATATGAGTGAGTACATCCCATGTTCCTCTTTTTGGGTCTGGCTTACCTCACTCAGGATAGTGTTTTCTATTTCCATCCATTTGTATGCAAAATTCAAGAAGTCCTTGTTTTTTACTGCTGAGTAATACTCTAATATGTATATATTCCATACTTTCTTCATCCATTCTTCCATTGAAGGGAATACTGAGAATTCAAGAACAATTGCAGTGGGTTTTTGATCCTACTGCACGTACTGGCTTTGTGGGAGCCTAGGCAGTTTGAATGCTCACCTTATGAGACCTGGATAGAGGTGGGCAGTCCTTGGGCTTCCCACAGGTCAGGGAACCCTGATTGCTCTTCGAGCAGATGAGGGAGGGGGACTTGATCGGGGGAGGGGGAGGGAAATGGGAAGCGGTTGTGGGGACGAGGCAGAAATCCTTAATAAATAAATAAATTTAAAAAATAAAAATAAAAAAAAAGACAGTGTATCACTTGTTAGTCCTGACTCTCCTGGAAATAGCTATGTAGATCAGACTGGCCTTGAACTTATGCCAATTCTCCTGATTCTGTCTCCCCAGTGCTAGGATTATAGGTGTAGATCAACAAGCAAGCTTTGGAAAGTGAGTTATGCATTCATTCATTTACCAACTACACAGAGGACTTTGCTTCTCCCTCGCTCCTGTTCACTCACCCCTCTGTTGAATCCTTTGTTCACAGGAGAAATTCACTGCTCTCTCTGCTGCTCACAACCCCAATGAGAAAAGCGACTGTTTCTCCATCTGTTATAGGCTCTTCCACTATTACTCCATGCCAAGCTGGCATCTTCAGATGCTGAGTAGAGCAGGTAGACTTGGAAATTATGGGTAGCATGGTAAGGTTGTAAAAAGGCATTTTCTTCCCAATCTACACCAAACACTGATACTTAGGCGGTCTGGGTTTGCAATTTTCTATCTCATGTACTACTACTGTTCTGATTCTCTTCTGTCTAGTTTCCTTCTCCATTTTTCTCTATGTAGATCCCCCAAATTCTCCTCAGCTATGAGAAATAAAAGTAACTATGTCTATGGCTTCACACAAATAAACCCCAGTGCGTATAGTATTTTATTCATTTGTATGCTAAAGTGGCTTGTGTATGTGTGCCATGACTATGCATGCACATAGCATAGTGTTCATTGGGAAGTCAAAAGACAATTCGCGAGTTAGTTCTCTCCTTCCACCACATGGTTCCTGGTGATTGAACCCAGGTCATTAGGGATAAGGTCAAGTAAGATAAAGCTGAAGGAAAGCTCTTGCCTTTACTCACTGAGCCATCTGCCTCTCCCTGTTCATTGTTTCATTAGATTCACAAACTTAATTTCTTCAAAAGTCTTAGAAGAGTGCATTGAGTACTGAGTTGCCATAGAGTGCTTTTTCTTCAGATCATGGTTTTATTTGTCGCACACTACTTTTGCTGAGAATCCTAAAGGATGATTAGAAAGTTATAGCTGGAAGTTTGTCTTCAGTTAAGTTCTCCACACACTGCTGTTTGTCACCCCAGCCATTAGGAAGAGTAGTAGCAGTAATAGTAGGAAGATGATGGTAGCAATGGTGGCAATAATAAATAATTAAGGTGAGTATGGCGGTACACACCTGCAGTCTCAGGCTTCTGAGGCTGAGGCCAGATGACCAGGAGTTTATGGCTATCCTTGGCCTCATAGAGAGTTTTCAAAAGGCTAGGTGGCATTGCCTCCTTCTCAAAACAACAATACATGAGTAAATTAATAATTAAAATGTCCAGGAAAACAAAACTCATTTATGGCTGTTTTCCAAGCTATCAACTGAGAGTCTTAGGTGAGTTTCTAAAGTTGGAACATGTACTATATCGAACTCATGGTATATAGAACTCCACAGATGCAATCAGATTAATCCTCTTAACTAAATGTCACTCCTACTGCATATCAGCAGACTGCAGTGATTTTAGAATTGTCTTTAATAGCTGTATAGTCATTTCTAGCGTGTCCACCGTGAGCCACAAATTGAAGAGTGGAGAGAGACAGAGAGACAGAGAGAGAGAGAGAGAGAGAGAAAGTCATTCAATCTAGACACTGTGTTGTTCACATAGATGTTCTCTTCTTTCTCTGTCAGTCAAGCATATCTTTCTTGATTTAATAATACATATATGGGCCAATAAGAATATATTAGAAAGTAAGTTTAGTAAAAGGAGGTATGTGCTTAAACAGAAATAAAAAAAACCAGCAAAAAACTGTCAAATAAAATTTACTAAAAAAAGCCTACTTCAATTTAAAAGAAAAAATAATAAAGCATACCCTCCTAATAGCAAGTTCAAGGCATTACAAACTCCTTAGCATTTCTATATCCAAACTTTGTACTCAGGGCTTGACTTCTATCCTTTTAGTCTACCCTAGACATCTTGGGAGGCAGATACTAACTACTTTTTTTCATGTGTTTTGTTTTATTTCTGAGTTAGCATCTTGGGCTGTACTCAGACTGACCTAGAACTCACTGTGTAACACAGGTTGGCTTGAAATTGGCAATAATCCTCCTGTCTCAGCCTCTTGCGTTCTGGAATTATAATGAGTACACTGGCTTCTCACTGTTGCATGCTGAGGAAATCAAGAGACCACCGGCAACAACCTTTCCTTTATTTCTCTAGTCTTCATTGGAAGTCACTTGGGAATTTAGAGAAGAATTAGTCTCTTTCTGGATGCTGCATTGAGATCAATGTCTTAGTGGAATACAACATGGGTTTCCAAGTTGACTTGATTTTTGTGTAGAATCTTGAATTGGGATGAGGAGAGAAAGTATAAATGTTCTATACTTTCGTTCAAGCAGCACTTGCTTCTACAGTGGTATTTACTATTTAGACTCATCTGGATTTTTTATTCCTAGTTTTGAGGATAACAAGGACTACTAACAGGGTGGTTTCCCTTCCCAAATCCCTGGCAGGCAAGAACCCAGAAAATGTGCTGAAATTCTGGAGAACTCTGAAGCTCCTCAGTATACATAGGCCTATTACCATCCACCTACTCATCTACTCATTTCTATTTATTCCTCCGGTAACTAGTATTACCATTAATTTAGAGAGATCAAAACAAGCATATTTGTAGACCTAGAAACTCGGAAAGGAACTATGCACTAAGGCTGTCATCAGAGGTCAAACATTTTTCAAATCTGGATTTAATAACTATCAATGTACCCTACTTAACGCTCCTTGAATTTCTATTACTTTACACATTAAAATAGGAATATAATGTCTTTTGTACAGTACCATAGGGATTTATTAGACTGAGAAAAAAATATTTATGGTCCAGAAATGGAGTCATGTGAGGAGATTTCTGAGTGAGATGAGTCCAAGAAACTAAGATAAGAGTCATGTGACCTCCATCTATTTAAAAACATAAACTTGTTCTGGGATTATGCTTTAGTGCCCCTCCCAGGTGTAGCAGATTGGAGTAAATTTATTTCAGATTATTCACGACAACTGGCTATCGTTATTTGTTTACAAGCCTCTACAGAAAATTGTTTTGCCACTTGCAGCTTGTCTGCCACATGTGGTTTGCTTTTGCACATGTATACACTTTACTCATGTGTGGCCTCTTAACCTTCAGAATAAAAATTGTCTGACACTCTAAATAAAGTTGACTATTGCCTGAGACTTTTTGTCTACCTCATTTATGGACTCCATTCTCCCAGGCCTCACTGCCTCTATAGCAGTAAACAGTAGACATTCTATAGCAGTAAACACACAAGCTCCAAAATACATACATATAGACCTGTGGCATGGTGATTTAAAAGGAGAGAAAAATTCTTTAGTGACAAAATGCTAAACAAACAGCTGCTTAATGTGATGAGAAGGTCAGTCTTTAAAGGGTTTGGAATTTAGCATGAAAGAAGCAATATTTTGCAGTTGGAGGAAATACGATTAAATTGTGCTTTGGGGGGATATAATTAAGAAAACTGGGAGAAAGAAGGATGATGTGCAAGTAGACACAGAGATGAGCATAAACAGAAGTCAGAATTTACAGTTCTGGATCTAATACAAACTAATGACTTAGGAAATTTTAAAAAGTTAATAATTACTTTTTTTTGAAGAAATATCAAAGCTGGAGACCAGTGAATGAACTCAGTGGCTGGCAGAGGAGAGGCTACAGGTCAAGGGAGGCAAGAGAGTGGTGAGAACATCAACGGGGGGTAGCCATGGAGAAACCACCCAGATTTAGAGCAGTAGGCACAAGGGTCTTTCTTCACTTAAAGATGGGGAATTTGCTTCTGATAATAGCCTTGCCCTGGAGTTGAGCTGGATCTGTATTTGTCCCACAAAGAAAAGAAGTCAACAGGGATCCTTTGGCTCTTGTTAAAAGGCCCTACCTAACATGAAGGTAGGAAGAGAAGACTCCATACCCCATTTATCCTGCTTATCTTACTGCAGGATGAAAAGAGCATATTACACCTGGATGAAAAGAACCAAGTTCTTGCAGACTTGAAAATAAGGCTCATTTATGTGTTGTTATCCAAAAAAAAAAAAGTTGTCAGAAAGGATTAAGCCTATTGTCCTTGCATTGCCCATAACCCTCCCCACTTCCACTTCATCTCTGCTTCTTTATGTTCATCCTTACTATGGCTGAGAACAATTTCTTGTCTTGTTTCCACTTTGATCAGCTTCAGAAGACTGTTTTTAAAGTCAAAATAGGATAACAAAAGCATAACATACCCTGAGTAACTGAAGTTCAAGGAAAGACACTCAGGAAAGTTCTTACATACAACCAAGGCAGATAAAATGGACCACACTATTTATAGCTGCCTGCCCATTTCTAATAATCCTCCATTTAATTAGGGTTGTAAATAGTACAAGTGAATCCTGTAGGACTGCATGAGCAATTCCAGCTCCTTCTCAGAATATATCCCACCTAAGGCTAGGAAAGAATATCATGGTAAATCCCATAGCTCACAAAAATCACTGAGTTATGGGAAAGCCACAATCTTTTGTGCTATGGAGAAGAGATAAATGAGTTTAAAGTGAAAGAGTTTAATTCTGTTCTTTCACACACACAAGCACACATACACACACACACACACACATTCTAATTGGTCAAGGCTTTAAATATGTACAGCAATCATTACTGAGTTTTATACTCTAAGAGTAAGTTGCAAATTGACATATTTTATCACTTATCATATAACAACCATTATATTTTACATGGAATGGAATTCAAATAAATTCTAGCTACATAATCAGCCCCTAACAACCAAAGCCAGCTTTGTATTAGTCATCCACTGCCCCAGGTTAGCCTTCCGTTAACTTTGCAACATCCAAGGCTAGCTTTATGTATTTCCTTGAAAAGGCATGTAATGTTTCACACTAATAAGCATTTGATTCCTATTCAGAATGCTTGTTTCCAACACCATGGAAATATATATATATATATATATATATATATATATATTTGTTTATTCAAACAATATCTTTGAAATATGGGGTGAGACTGGTGACAATAAAGACTAAGAAAGAAAACAAGATTCTGCAGCTTAGGTCTTAAGTTTCCCCAAAAGGTTCACGTGACAAACGTTTGTTTACTAGTGGGTGGAACCTTTAGGGACAGCGATCTGTTATGATGTCTTAAGACGATTGGGTGTTATTGTGACCAAACTACTAGACAGAAACAAGAGAGTATGATTTATTTGTTTGATTATTGACCAGTAGTTCCAGCCCATCCAGGCAGAGAAAGCAAAAAGAGCAGCCCAGTTTACAACAGTGAGACTATGTGGAAAATGTTGTTCGTATCATATGAGACTAAGAAGCAGAGAAACCAGGAAGAGGGGCTGGGATAACCTTTCCTGGTTGACTTCATGAATAACCTAGTTCTGTCGGCCCAACCCTACCTCCAAAGGAGCCAACAGTCTCCCAGAGACACAGCACTAGCTGAGGAGCAAGTGTTCAACATGAGCCTCTTGTGGATATTCTAGATTCAACCACAGTGGAGTTTGAATGAACTTCAAAGCTCATAGTAGGAAGCCAGGACCTTTTTCTCCTACTCAGTTTTGCCCTACAAAGTACATGAGGTGCTGTCTTGTCACAGGCACAGGAACAATGTGACCAAAGGACCAAGTGGTGGTTTGAATGAGTATGCTCCCCCACATAGGCTCATGTATTTGAAGGCTTGGTTCCTCAGTTGGAACTCTTTAGGAAGGGTTAGGAGGTGTGCCTTTGTTGGAGAAGGTGTGTCACTGGGCTGTGGAGTTTCAAAAGCCCATGCCTGATGAGAGATCTTTCTCCCTGTGCTTTGTACCTGCAGATCAGGATGTAAGTTCTCAGCTATTGCTCCAGAGGCAGCAAAGTCTGCCTGCCTGTCACTGTGCTTCCTGCTGTGATGATAATAAACTAACCCTCTGAAACTGTAAACCAGACCCCAATTAAATGCTTTATTCTATAAGCTGCATTGAACATGGTGCCGCTTCACAGCCATAGAGCAGGAACTAAGACAGGCAATGTGCTACAACTTCAAAAACTGTGATTGCCAAATCAAATATTTCTCTTTCTAGGTGATTTCAGGTGTTTGTTATAGTGACAGAATGCTAACACACATGGTCAGTCTCTGAGGCTGCTGCGAATACTCAACCATTTTCTATTTCATTAACTCAGTGAAACTGGGCAAAAGAATTTTACAATGCTTTTATTTGGTAAGTTTAAATTTTAGGTCATTTAAAATATGCTTCTCTCAAAGGTGAGAACATTAAAATTAAAATGTATTCAACTTTGGAAATTTCTAAAACTTCGTTAAAAATAGAAATATAGTGAATTTCTGAATTATTAAACGATGGTTACTGAAAGTTACTTTGTCCTAGGAAGGAATGAATTGGAGGAACAAATTCTTAAGTGGCTAACTAAGTGACATCCCCTAGGCGTGCAACTGCACACAGACAATTGACCTAAGTTGACTTGTGGGCTTATTTCCCATAGACACACTCATTATAACTAGGTTGTCCCAAGCTACCTGTCATTCTTCCTTGCCTCAAAATGGGATGGAAACAGATTTCCTCTTTTTCTCATTTGGTAATATATTTGGGGAAAAAAACTAAAGATAAAACACATTTTATGGCAAACCGACACCCAGGTAAATGCACGTCGTACACACGCATACACACACACACACACACACACACACACGCACGCACGCACGCACGCACGCACGCACACACGCAACATGAATTATCTGCTACCAAAAGCATTCCTATTCACTTACTCTCTGTCATGGTGTGCATGTACAAACATTACTGTGTACCTGACTTTGCATCTGAAGACACAGAGAAAAATAACATGGGATCTCTGCATTCACAGAGATGAGTTAACGAATTAGAATAAAATGCATATACACATCCACAAATATACAAAATAAAATTATGCTAGTCCCCTTTATCCATGGGTCTACTTTCCAGGACCCCCAGTGTATAGCTGAAACCTCAGATATTAGCAAACCTGACATATGCTACATCTTTGCTTCCTACATTTCCTAAAGCATTACTGAAAAGTACTAGAGTTCATCTTCCTTACCTTGTTTTACTTCTGTTCTTCCTTGACACCATTGTTCCTCCTGGGCTTTAGGACCATAACTGAATAAATATGAGCTGAATGCTTAAACTATGATATTACACCAGTTCATCTGATAGACTGAGATGGAGAATTAGGGACTGAAAGTCAGGTAGCATACATACCACATATGTGAATTTATTAAAAATTTAAATATATTTTACCAATTGTACTAGAGACTACCAATAGATGCCTGTAAGCAAGATATGATTATTTGTTGTGCCATGGAGGGCACAACAAAACCCAATGGCTTTTCTTGTTCTGGGTAAACTGATGTTAGCTTTGGGAGAACCATCCATACTGTCAGATAGAAGGAAAGTCTGATGCTGCTACTGAAGATTTTTTTAACATTTCAAAATTCTATCATATTTCTGAAAAACTTCATGATCATGTAAGAGACACAGTGGAACTTTGTCTGCATTCTTTGAGCCTGGGGAAACAGTAGAGAAAAGCTATAGCATGGGGTCAGGAGAAATCTGTGATGAGTTAGAATCAGATCCAGAGAGGCCAGCAAAACAAAGCCTGAACAGGACATCACAGTGGGCCAGACGGTTGCCATCTACCCAAGGTAATTACCTCCTGGGGGCGAAAGTGTGTGTGTGTGAGAGAGAGGGGGGGGAGGGAGAGAGAGAGAGAGAGAGAGAGAGAGAGAGAGAGAGAGAGACAGAGAGGGAGGGAGAGAGGGAGAAAGAGAGAAGGAGAAAAAGAGAGTCAGAGAGGGAGAGAGAGAGAAGGAGAGAGAGAGACAGAGAGACAGAGAGGGAGGGGGGAAAGAGAAGGAGAGAGAGGGGAGGAAGGGAGGGAGGGAGGGAGGGAGGGAGAGAGAGAGAGAGAGAGAGAGAGAGAGAGAGTTTGCATTCACATTAGTTTGACAGTAAGTGTACCTATACGAAAGAAGGACGTCTGGTATTTTTCCCTATGGCTCTTCACCTTGCCCCTTGAGAAAAGGTCTCTCACTCAACAAGAAGCTTGCTGTTCCGGCTAAGATGGCAAGCTAGTACTCCCAGAATCTTTGCATCTCTGTCTCCCAAAGCTGGAGTTATGGGCATCATCAACCATGCCCAGCATCTATAACGTTGCTAGGAATTTGAAACAGTCACTGAGCCATCTCCTCAACCGCAAGATTTTCCTTTTTTAGAGAAACCTGTATTATGACATGTGTGACCTAAATAGATGAGCCTCCTCCAACAGTCACATTGAGAGGCTATGGCATCCTGCCTGTTGATTCCTCTACTGTTCTGATAGCTGTCTTTCCATGTGGACATAAGAAAGTAAATAAAGGAAGGAAGACTACCCAGGAGAGCTTTTGACCTTAGCCCATTTCCCCTAAATATATATTTAGACACCACTTGCAGACACTGGTGGAAGAGAACCTGTGTGAATAATGTCCTTGGAGCCTTTGGGGAAATGCATTTTTAATTTATTTCTGCTTCTCTCCTTACCTAGATCAAATAAGTGGATAATGACAGAGAGACAGGAAACAGCCCAATCGCCTTGCAGAGAAGCAATTACATATTCTTTTGCTCTCCCCTTGAAATCAGGACAGATAAGAATACTATGTTGGCAGCACCTGATGTTGTTGGTTTCTGGTCTTTTCTGTCTTTCTTCTTCCCAGAATGAAAGCCAAGGAAGTTTAAAAAAAAAATCACATAACATGGCCAACGGATCAATTTTATAGCAGACTCCTGCAGCAGACGGACTATCCTGTCTGAATCGCATGGTCCCAGTTGGATTATAAATGCATGATTGACTGAAAGTACTTAGAAATGAGTATGAAAAGCGGGAACAGGCTTCCCACTTCCTGAAGGAAAATAAGAGATATAAGCCTTCGATATAAACATGCAAACACTTAGGCAGTCATTGCACTGAGGAGCGTACAGACGGAAATTGGGAATTGAAAGCCATTCTTGACGTGGAATGAGAGACTAGCACAAGGAGACATTCTGCTATAGACAGAAAAAGGGAAGGCCAGAACTCAGCAAAATTGGTACCCAGATAAAGCAAGCGCTTCATTTCTTTCCTTGTTATATATAAAATCGGACCTTGCTTCAGCTATTTTTAGATTTCTTTTTTACAAACAAAATCCAGGTCATTTAAATCTAGAAACATCACCTTTTATCCTTCGGGTGACCCACCCCCTCCCTTTGTCCTGATCCTGTCTCAGCGTCTTGTTTCATTTCAACTGACTTTGCTCCCTTCTGCTTCCACTGCGACCCATGGCAGGAGAATCCCCAGTGCCACCCGTGCTCAGGCTCTTTGCCATTCTCCAGTCTTCTACTGCATTCCTAGATTCCAAGCCCCAAGAGGGGAGGCAGCAGGCCTACAAAGCCTGCCGTTGCCATAGCAAACTCAGTGCCAAGCACAATTAGGTACTTAATTGCTCGTGATGACTGTGATTGATGATGTTTTCTGCCTTTACTAATTCCAGAGAGGGGTTGACCTCCCCTACCAGATAGACCACATCCAAACGACTCCGCAAACACTACTTCCACACAATAATTCAAGAAAACGGTAAGGTTCGGATATTCACCTTTGCACACAGCATGATAAACAGAACTCAGCAGCAGCACCATTATCTTCAGGTAACAATAGCACATAGACAGTAGGACTGGGGAGAAAAACCATTGAATCAATTGTGCAATTCATTAACTGCTTTGGAAGCTTATCACTTAACACTCTGTGTCTTGATAATCTCATCTGCAAATCAAGATGACAACACCATGGGGGTTTCAAAATACGGTAGCAGATTCTTTAGCATGCATCGTCATTCCTATTTACTGGGAGCCACAAAGAGCGATGACTCTTCCTCTTCTTCATCCTTCTCCCTCCTTCATGTCTAATCCGCTTATCCTAGGAAAAGTCAGCGAGCATGTCTGAGGATATCTCAAAGTCTATGAGGACCATGGATAAAAGAACTGAGACCTCCGTCCAACAGCTCGACAGTCAATACTCCATTAATGAAAACAGAAATAACAAAATCTAGTAGCCATGACTAGAAAATAGAGCTAGCAATATGAATGAGAAAAACAGAAGTTCTCAAAGACTAAATATTTTTGGAAAGCTCTTTAGTTAATAGAAGCATGAAGCCAAGATCTGTGTTCTTTATGCAAGTTATCATGATTAAGAAAATGGTAGCCAAGATAAAATCCAATTTGGATGGAAATTATAAGGAATTTTTCAAGTAAATGCCACAGTTTGGGTAAGATGATGGCTCAATAGCTTCCTGGGTTGGTAATAGCCTTCGGGGTAAACTTACACAACTGTGATACATTATTATTGTTGTCTACTGATGTTATTAATAATAAATCTTGTTATCACTGAAGAGTCTAGGAGAGATTGGACTTGCTTTGAAAGCACTTAATATTCTATATCACCCTCGCAAGCCTGGCCTTCAAGCTATGGAGGGAATTGATAAAAGATTACAAAATTGGATAAGCAACTACATCATAGATATGGAAGTCTTTCAAGAAAACTTCATTATCATCAAAGCCTTATGAACGTTCAGGCAACCCCAGAGGTGGCTGAGGGCAGTAGCATGGGCGTTCTTTAACACATATAAAATAAAACAAATATACACTTGCACATGCACAGAGTGGTTGGCAATACTTTTGCTAGCCCTTGAGGCAAGTAATGAAGGTTCACAGTGTAAAAATGGAAACACCTAAAACTAGATGTGGCTTTCTCCATGCTGTCCCGTGAACAGTGCTTGAAAGACTGAATTCATTTCTAACACTCTCAACTTAGGAGTTGAGATTTCTATAGACAACTCTGTGATTGCTGCCTTTGAAAACTTTTCACCTGATAACAGTTTTTGAAGCTGAAACATCACCCACTGCAGCCTACTGTAGTTTGAATCTGGAATATCCTCAAAGGGCCTGTGTGTTAAAAGCATGATCCTTTTAACATGTTACCGTGTCACACGAATGGGAGGTAAGGCATCCTCTTAGAGGTGAGGCTTGCTAGAAGGAAGCTAAGTCAGCAGGGAATATTGAGATCCTGGCCACTCCTTATATTTCTGTGTCCTTACTAGCCATAGTGAAGCAAGCACCATCCTCTACCACCTCTTTCCCTCCATGGTTATGACCTTGGCCAGGAACCAACTGACAATAGAATGAAACCTCTAGACTGGAGTCAAGTTAAGTCTTTCCTCCTTTAAGTGGATGATCTCAGGCATTTTGTTACAGTAGCGGAAAACTGACTTTCATGTATCCCTGAAAGGACTTGATTCTGTGATTCCCAAATAGTGCTGTATTTCTGTATAGAGTGTATCTTCTCTAGCACCAGGGATAGCAAATAGAGGTATCCAGTAACATTAAATGACAGGATATATCTCTTTTGTGTTTTTATATCTTCTGTTCCTATGATTTTGAGTTAAAAACACATGGATTATAAAAATGTCAAAGTAATGAATTAAAACAAAGCAAAGCAAAAGCTCTTGAGGGGATCAATCAGAGCTGAGTGACTTCCTTACTAGGGAGAAGAAGCATCAAGTTAGAGGAACACAGTAATAAAATAATTCTTAATTTTAGCTTGCTCATATCATTCTGACAGTATTCAGGTACCCGCATACTTACATGCATAAAGTAAATTAAATCCAGGACTAATAAAACAACGACTAATACCAACTTCTTCTTCAACTTCTTTGGCCTACTAGGGGAATGATCCTATGGACTGATAGATCAAAAGCTGGGAAAATGTTAAAGTCCCAGGCAAGCCTTGCAGAAGTTAGCTAGCCAAGGATTAGGAGGCTCCCAGGCAGCCAGTACATAGACAACGCATTCCATTTTGTTATCAGGCAGATGCCACCTCCTATTATAGCTTTAGGTCAACTAAGTCATGTTCTTCACCCTACAGGACTGTTCTTTCCTCCTGTCCTTTAAGCCTGAAAGAGGTATTTTAAATGGCTCCATCCCCAAATAGGGTGATATGTGGAATATCATTACATTTTTAAGCTAAAATAAGTAGAAATAAGACCCCATTCATTTACTTAGGTTGTGAAATATAGTCTGTATAAGACTTTCTTAAGCCAGTGTGCCATTCCTCCTCACAGTCAAGTCAGGCTACTCTTTGCCTAAAACTTTTAATACAGATTCTAGTCATTTGTTGGAGGGCAAATTTCCATGCTACCATGAAGAAGGTAGATTAGAATGGTACCAATGACTTCTGGCAATTTTAAATGAAGATTATCAATGGCTGAAGACATGTACTCCCAAAGGCTCCCAAATTGTGTGGTTGCATTGGAAGATGGTACCTCTAAGAATGTAATGGCAGTCAAATGAGGACATGGAACAGAGATCTTCTGCAGTGTAATCAGTCTCTTTATGAGAAAAGAGAGCTTGCTTACTTTCTATACTCTTGAATGCACACAGGAAAAGCCATAGGATCACAAAGCAAGCTGACTTCAAGCCGGACAGGAGCCCTTACCAGAAACCAAGACATCTACAGCCTTCAGAACTGTAAAGGCATTCCTGTTGCTTAAGTACTAGGGTATGGTGTATTGTTAGAACAACTCAAGAGGACTGATGTAAGAACTGAAGGCCTACTTAGGGCTGCGGTTGTGCTCTTCATAGATAAATTCTGACTGAAAAAAAAAAGAGGGCTTGAGGGAAATTGAGCAGTGTTAGCATATAGAAACAGAAGTGACGAAGGGAAAGTGCCTGAAGAGAAAGAGGACTTGAAGAGAATTGAACAGTGTTGGCATATGGGAACGGTCATATGGGAATGGAAGTAAGGAACAGAATGAGAAGTTCTGCTTTCTTCTCAGCTAGGACTATGCACAAAACGAGACCTCTGAAGGATCTGTGCTTGGTTCAGAGCATGTCAGTTTGATTTGGTTCATGCAAGTCCTTTAAGTTTGGGAGGCAGAGGAAAGCAGCATCACAACAGGAATCACGTAAGTGACAATTACACATCCCAAAGCATGGACAGGCAGCAGACATATTAGAAGCAAATGCACACCGGAAAACCAATCAAGATCCCAGGTGGAAAACTCCGAGGCCTCTCAGTAGCAACTTGGTAGGTGTAGGAAGTAGGGAGATGAAGTATAGAGAAGCTTTAATTAAGGGTCAAGAACTTAAAAAGCTTTGGTGCAGATTTTTGAAGTCAGCAAATAAAGATTAGTGCTAGATACCTAAAAGCCAGCCAAATGTGGGTGCAATAAGGAGGTGGTTATCTGGTAACACTCAGAAAAGGGAGATTTTACACATTAAAATATGTCCTCACAGTTTTCTTCCTTCCTCCATCTTCATATGTGTGAGTGTGTGTATGTGACACACACACAGACACACACACACACATACACACACACACAAAAACACGTGTGTGCCTCATTTAAGTGAATTGCCTCTGGCAATTTCTTCTTTCTTTATCCTCTTATGTTTAGAAACAGAAGGTATAGTGAGAGAGGGAATTTGTGCAATCCTCAGTTTGAATCGTTTCCTTCTCTCACAAAGACTTACATCGTGATAATATTAATGTTTTATTATGGGACAGTTTCTGCATCTATATAATGAATTTTAGTCATTTTCACCTCCTACTCCATCTCTCATCCTCCTACCTCTCCCATCCTCCTCCCTTTTTCCTCCTCCTCCTTCTCTCACCCTCCTCCCTTTCCTACAGAAATCCTTCTTCTCAACAGGCTCCCAGCTTTTTTTCATGTCTTCTTGTGGCATGTGTTCCAGTGAGTTTAATTATTATTTATTGTCCAAGTGGATGGTAGTGGTTATTTACTGGAGGAAGATCAATTTATTAGTGACTACACCACTGGAAAAAAAATAATGACACCCTCTTTCCCAACCAGATGCTCTCAAAGAAGGGTAGAGTCTTGCTAGTCCTTCCTTTCTTCTTTCATAATAAAATGTTGACAGGACCAATTTTGTGAAAATCTTGTGAAGATAACCACAGCTAGACTGAGTTCATGAGTGTAAGGCCATGCCATGCCCAGAAGACAACTTTTTGCATCCAATCTCCCCATCTTTGGGTTATTCATTTTTGCCTCCTTCCTTCCACGATGCTCCCTGGGATGTGGAATGAGTTATGCTGATATCCATCCCATTTAAACCAAGCCCACTACCATCACCCTTCTTGGTACTTTTTCTAGTTATTAGTTTCTGCGTCAACAACCACTCACTTGCGCAGTAAGTTTTAATGTAAAAATCAGAGTCATCCATCTGCTTAGAATGAACATAGGAACTCAGACACTACAGAGCCTAATCGTCCTTTTATTTACATGAAGGAAAGTCTTCCTCCAATAATTTTATCTGCCATTCAAGTGAATAAGGCAAGAAATAAACTGTCTAATTTTTCTCCTCATATATTAAAAAGTCACTTCACTTTATTCTTATGAAGGGCACAAATGTATCCCTAGCATGGTGGCACTAGTTTGGAAAGAGGAGAGACTATGTCTGCACAAATCAAAAAGTCACAGAAAGCAATCAGATAGCCACAGAGTAATCAGACTTAGATCCTGGGATGTTCCTTAAAATGTTTATTTTTCTTAGGGTTGTTTTATCTTTCTTTTAAATATTTATTTTACATTTACATATCTGCAATTGTGTGTGTCTCTGTGTATGTTCAGTTATGAGTGTAGTACGCACAGAAGAGAAGCAACTGCTCTTGGTGACTGAGTCATCTCTGTAAACTTTTCTTTCTTTCTTTCTTTCTTTCTTTCTTCCTGCCTTTTTCCCTTCCTTCCTTCCTTCCTTCCTTCCTTCCTTCTTGTCATTCTGATGTACAAATCTTGCCTCATATCTCAAGGTCACAATATTCCAAAAACACCTTCTTCCACCCATCTGGCTACATGGCCACTATGGGAACAATTACTAGTCATTGTTCTTTTGTTGCTTTGACTTCTTAGTTCCACCTTAAGCAGAAATGATGTTCCTAGTCACTATGAAAGCAATTTCTCTCTCTGATGGGCTGAAATATAAGGAAAAACAGAAGACTACATACAGCTCTACTGTTAAGCTGGGTTACTTTGCTCACAGCCTGAGTCACTGAGTGGGCATTTGAGTCATCCTCTGCCATCCTCCCTCACAGGAAACAATATGTGGGTCATTAATAAAAACCACAAGATGAGCCTTTCAGTTCTGGGTAAAATACCATGCCCCAGAAAATAATAGAAAGTGATATTTGTGTCTCTTAGACTGGTTTGTCCTGAAGGGTTGATTGAGCAAGGAAGTTGATGATTACCTAGAGAATAAGGAAAATTGGCTTCAAAATCTATGTGTATGGAATATTTAGAATATATAATTAAGCATTGTAGATGAGCATATTTCTCAAAAGTCCTAAGCTACTTAGTTCACTGAGAAGGCTTAGTTCATTCTGGCTAGTGAAAAAGATGTTCTGATTCATCTGATCTTGCTAAGGAACAAATGAAGTTCACTAAAGAATTTCTAGGAATACCAAAGCTATATAACAAGTAAAATATACCTAAACTGAAAGTAACACATCCTGAATCAATGGCTGAGACGTAAATAGATTTAATGACATTTTTGATTTTTCTCTTGGGTTTGCAATACCAAGGTATTATTTTGCCCTATATTTGTGCTGCATGAGGTCTTCTGAGACATCACTTTATTTTTGTGGTTTTTCAGATATACTCAATTATAATTTAACAACAACAACAAATGAAAGAGTGGGCTAGCCTTTAAACTAGAACACTTCTTATACCGAGAGAATTCTGCAGCAGGGTATATCATCATCTATATGTCTCATTGTACACAAATGTCCATTTACCCCTGTCCTAAATGCTTAGATTTTGCCCCTATATCTGAAGAAAGGGAAGATCTTCCTCTGTCTGGGATTCATCTTGGAGTTGTCATAAACTTAGACTATGAAATCTATGAATCAATAGTATGTAAGTTAGCAAAAACAGAACCAGAAAGCCTTTATATGAGCTTGACAAAGCCTATTCTAGCCTAAGTAAGTAAAGTAGTGATAATTACAGGACTTAAGTGAGGCGTGTTTTTTCTTTTGTTTTATCTTGTTGTTTGTCTATAGAAATAATTAGAATGATACCCACAGGATAGTAATAACTATCATAAAAGAAAGCTTAATGGGAACAAAACCTGTCAAGCATTAAAAAAAAAAACAGATGTGCTAATAGCCACACATGACTAAAAAATAGTTAAAAATTCCTAAGTGAAAAAAAATAACATTCTGAGGCAAGAGCCAAGGGAATCAGGTAGACAGATTGTAATTAGCAATTACCTACATTGGATCATGTCCAGGACATAAGGGCTAACATCACCTCTGCCACTCTAAAAGGCATCCTGGGATTCCTAATAAACTAAAGTAATTAGGAGCCCCTTCCTCATTTTGTTTCCATTAACATATGGAAGTCCAATCTTATCTTATGCCCAAGAGATCAGTTCTGATCTGCCTGGGAAGGATTTTGTATGAAAGCAAAAGGCTACTTTTCGTTTATGTCATGTGTTGATTTCAAAATCGCTAATATGAAAATTCTTGTTGATGTAATCAAGGATATCCTGAACTATTTTTTAACAAAGTTATATCACACCAGAGCCCTCACCTCAAAAAAAAAAAAAAACAGTCACTGTCAAATTAATACATTCAACAGAATCAGCAGAGAGCAACTTACTGTAATACTTGCTTGCGGCTTACAAAGTATAGCTACACAGGGACATCAGTCTGCTGGGTTCAGGGGAGTATTGTGCTGAGGAAAGTGTACCCAGTTCATTGGACACCCCAAATCAGAACTACCTAAGCAACATTTGACTGTCATGGGATTGAATTGTCTGGAAATAATAGTGCTGTATAAATTTTGACTTTCAATTATCTTATATTTATTTATTGAGTGTGTGCATGCATGTGTGTGCATATGCATGTTCATATGTGAACGTGTGTGCCATGGTGGGCTTGCAATGGCCAGTGAACAACTTGCTTGAATTGGTGTTCAACTTCTAGCAAGTGGGTTCCAGGAGAAAACTCAGGTCATAAGTCTTAACAGCAAACTCATTTCCCCACTGAGCCATCTCTCCAGTTCCAATGCTTCATTTCTTTAACAGGCATACAAAAATATTACTAATGTTAATGTGGATTACCCCATCACAAAGTTACTGGATCCTTACTATTGTGTACAATTTTCAATTAGGAATACTGTAGCAATGTACTGACATCAAATACATAGAGCATTGCTAGAGAATTCATAAATAGCTCTAGATAAGTTACTTATACAGGGCACAGAGGGCTGTCTTTACATCAACCCTTTTTCTCTTTTATATTAGAGGGAATATGGCTAAATTAAAATGTCAAGTGTTTGCTGAACACTCACCACATAAGGGGCATTATTTCCTACTGAAAATGATTTGATGCCGCTGATGTATAGTTGGGTATTTACGGTTGTCTGACTCTGTAATGCAATTAAGCCCCAGGACCTCCTAAAACAAGAAAGGTTAGTTGTTTTCTGTAGGAAACTCTATAGTTTGAAAAGGAAGAGAATTGGGTATTAGCTAAGAAGTGGGAATGGGTTGGGAGGGGGAAAAAGACGAGAGGGGGAAGCAAGCTGCACAAAGGAAATAAAAAGAAACCAAGCTTCCATAATCCCCCAATTTTCCCATTATGCTTCGCCAAAAGGGAGAAACACAGTAAGCAAAAGGTTTCTGCCCAATCCTCATACGAAATAAAGGTGAAGTTTCTCACAGACCTGATCATGGGCACCTAATCAGGTGCAAATGAATACATTTGTTCAGACAAGTGCTAGTGTATGCTAAAGATTTTTTTTTAATGAGCTGATGCCTACTAGAAGAGAAAGTTTTCTCCCCTGAACCTCTCCTAAGATATTCAGAACAAACTAACAGTTGAAAGGTGGGGAATAAATACATGCCAGGTTTGAAGGGTATGATTACACTGTGAGCATGGGCGTTCATGTCTGCATTTCTTTTAATCTTGTTCTAAATTGAATTATTTTTTGTAAAAAAAAGATTAAAGATTGCAATTTGTGTTTAATGTATAAAGCATGCTGATATTTTCATAAGATGGTAATCATGAAGGAAGCACACTGCGTGATTGCTGGCTTACCCTCCCTCTCCTTCCCCTGAACTTCTCCAAGTACAGTCTGGGTGTTCAGCATAATCCTCAGAACACAGGCAGAGCTCTTTCTCCTCAAAAGTCTGCCCAGTGCCTGGAGGGATGATTCAACTTCCAGTTCTGCAAGGGTCAGTCTGACAGGCGATAACAAAGCAATTTCTCTCTAGTTGTTGACAATTCCCTTCATTCTCTTGAAATCATCAAATGACTGCATCTGGAAAGAACTGAGCCCAGAAACAGGACACTCTCCACTTCTGTTGACACCAAATTCCAAGACAATGGACTGAGAATACTCTCTACCAGTGACTGGCTTTCTCAGATTTCAGTAAAGCATGGGACCCTTTGTAAAACAAACAAACAAAACAAGCAAACAGAAAACAGGTTGTCCTTAGGGACCCTGACAACCATTGAAATTATTTTTATACCCACTTTACATAGATGTGGCCTATGCAAACACAAAAGTAACTGCAGTTTATTCAGACTTAAAGCCCTTATGCATCCAACCCTGATTTACAAATTAGATACAAGTAAATCTAGAAGCTATAAAATTTCAATTAGCAATATCAATTCAACGTGACAGCCAATGCTGCTTAATTTAAATCAAATTACCAGCCCCATAGCAAATGTTAATACTTATGACCTCCCTGGCCTAAGACCTACGGAGCATGTCATGCTTATACTGAGGAAGGTTTCCTAGGATTCTGTTTTCTTCTACTCATCTTCTATTTTCTCTATAATTTGAAATGTCTACCTTCGCTCGTCACTACTGCAGTTCTTATGGAATTCCCCTTTTGTTACTTTATCATTACCCTTAACAACAAAAGGAGCAGCCCTTTGGTCCTGCCATGGTTATGAAAACAATTGAACATAGGTGTTAACATCCTGGTGCCAATACTTGCTGCTGCCTAGGTGATCTTCAAGATATACTTACATTATAAGGTTTTTGAATTTTGAATTGTCATTGATGTGCAATACAGATATGCACATTCACCATTTGCAGAGGCCTCTGGGCCTCTGAGAATACTTCAGAAATACCTTTTCTAAGTTGCAATCTCTCTTTGTGAGCAATAAGCATTCTATAACATGAACTACTCAGCAGCCTCAAGTCCAGAAAAAGCATGGCAGAAGATGAACTTGGTTTAGAATGAAGTTCCCAATTACTCTAATAATTAACACGTTATTACTTTGTTCTTTGCATATGTAGATTCTCAATGCTTTTAGAAGTATTTCTTTGGAATTAGATGAAAGGATATATAATAAATAGTATATAGTAAGTCAAAATCAAGATGATGTCACTCATCATGGCAAGCCTTTCCCACTACTGACTTGATGGGTGATATCTAAGACCAAAGGAATTTGTCCTTCCATCAAAGCCCTCCATTTACTAACGTTCAGCGACATCACAGTACTCACGAAGTTGACACACCGCAAACAATTAGGCAAAAAAATTTGACAAGTGTTACATTGTGAATAAAAGAAGACATAGCTTTGCAGACTGTTGAAAACTCTGACCTCTCAGCATCCCTACATCAAGCATGGCTGCCTCACTCACATGGCCATGCTTTTCTTCCTTCCTTTCAAATGGGACCTGGCAATCCGTTATTTCGTGAGGATAGAGGCCTGCTATGCCACTGAATGTCCCTTGACTGTTTCGTAGACTTATCTGGGCAACAATTTGGGCTCCCAACCCTGAGAAGTCAATAAGGCCCAGTTATTTGTGAGAGGGATGGCTGCTGTGTCTCAGCCAGATCATTTGAGGCCATTTTCTCTCCATGATAGAGGAGAAAGATCCACTTACAGTAGAAATGCGTCAGCTTGTAGAACTGAATTCAATTACCCGGGCCTGTAACTGGCCAGTGTGCCCCGTGGTTAGAAGTGAAGCAGGATAAAAGGGTTAGCTTGTTTCCTTCTCTCCTTCTGCAGAGAAAAGTGTCATTAATTGAGCTTGTTCGTTTTCATATCACTTGTGGGACTCTCCTTTCTGATAGGAGGAGGATTTATTTAATGAGACAGAGTTTTGACAAAATGCATGGTCAGGGAAAGAAAACTCCCAGGGTTAAACAGACATATATTAAGGTTAGTCCCTGTCAATTTTATGATCACATCCTTAAAGTGGGATTTTGTTGGAAATTTAAAGGCTTTTATTACTTACACAGTGTTTTGAATATTGATATCTCACAGACACAAAAGATATTGCTTCCTGTACCAATAAAGAGGAGTGATTTTATTGCAATGATTGGTTGGGCATCAGAATGCAAGTACAAGGTGAGAAGCTACCACATTGGGCATGACTCAAATATTTGTTTTGCTACATGGCCCTTGAGCGATTTTCACGTTTACTAAATTTCATTTGTTTCTGTGTTCTCTTCACAAAGCGATAATGAGTATAAATTCTTATGAAGACCTGGTAAGAATTTAGAGTGAAGGTACTCTATTTTCTGCTTGCAAAGTACTTACACAATTGTTCACACACACACAAAAAAAAAAGGAGGAAAGAAAAAAAGGTACAGGGGCCATAACTTATTTCATAAAGTGCTTGCTATACATGCATGAGAACCTGAGTTTGAGACCCAGCACCCATGTAAAAAACTGAGCATAGTTGAGAAGACTTGTAATATTTGAGGGATCTGAGATAAGAAAATACCTGAGGTGAGTGATCCAGGCAGCCATGTCTCATCGGTGAAACCCAACTCCCAATGAGAGACCCTGTCTCTAAAGATAAAGGGAACGACACCCGAGGATCAATGCCTGAAGGTGATCTCTGGCATGCACAAGTACAAGTATGCCTGCACCACTAGCCACACACACACACACACACACACACACACACACTCATACACACATGCCACACACACACATATGCATATGCACACACACATGCATGAATACATTCACACACAGCTACACACAGAAATAAATAAAACAAAATTTTTAAATGGAAGAGTTTTCCAGTGGGATTCTTAGGCACTCTGCTGAAGTCCTTTGGCACTCCAGAAATTTACAGCAAAACGTTTATTAAAGCAGGCTCAATGCTTTCCTTATATTGTGTCTAAGGCCTTACATGGGCTGTGATGGGCATCATTTGCTCCTCATAGTTGTTTCCATTCTGATTGAAGAATTACCACAGAAGAACATAGGGTGAACTGAAAACAGATTCCGACTGCCAGTCAAAACAATTATTAGAAAAAAACCTGAATGTAGATTGGCGGGTAAAAAGCACTTGCCACAAAAGCCTGAAAACCTAAATTCAACTCCCAGGACCCACAGTGGAAGAAGAGATCTGAACCCTGGAAGTTGTCCTTTGATTTCCACACTCATGACTAGACATGTAAGTACCTAAAAGAAAACACTCACACCACACTACACACACACACACACACACACACACACACACACACACAGAGAGAGAGAGAGAGAGAAATTAAATTTTATTAAAATGAAAAAGTTAAGCCCATTAGCAAATGTGTTTTAGCTCATCCTTTTAGATTTGTACATTCTTAGAAGTGCATGAAGGCCAAGCGTCGTTAATAATCAATTGACGTAAACCACCTGAGATTTCGAAGCTGGAGGGACTAGAAACAAAACTCCAAAATTATGCTAAATTTACATGGGAATTCATAGGATTTCAAAATATCTTTATCATTGGCTACTGGGCAAGAACAAATAGGGATATATGTGTACAGCCAGCAGAGACAGTCATTTGGCAGTACAAAGAGATGCTGGCACTTTTGTTGATGCATTGCTGACCATACAGCAGGTAGTATCATTCTATATGACACAGTAGACCAGGAGCTCTTATGGTGCCAACTGGCATTGAGATCAATCGTCCACAGGTCCTCTTCATTTCAATAATAAAAGCAATGCTGCTTGACATGACAGATTGGAAGCAGTGGAGTGAGCACAAGGGAAGACATGATTCATGCCTATAAGTGACAAACGACATTCCTCCCACTCTGAGGGTAGGAACCATCCTTTCCAGTATTATTACTTGGAATCTATATATTAGAAGAGTACAAAGGAAAGACACACACCTGGATTTTATGTCCCACTCTGGTACGGTATATGATTCCAGGCAAGTGATTTTAACTGGCATTCCAAAATGTGTATATTGCCACCTGCTTAGCAGATGAGAATCCTATGAAAGGCCTGACATTTATATGACACTTAGAGATATTTCAAACCAGTTTAACATGAAAGTCCAAATCATGATGACTGACTTAGACTATTTTGGGACAATAGGGAAACATAATGAACTGTCACTATGCCCTTTGTGCAAGGTTGATGACAAAGAAAAACAAGTCACACGGGTGAATGCTACTGAGCAGCATATTAGTATTAGTCGAAGTCTTTAACTGAGGCATTGCTTGAATTTTAGGCAATTAATATGAGAAAGTTAAAAGAGAAGTCATTTGTTTCTTCTGGTGCTTCTTAACAAAAAGCAAATATATGTATTTGTATATATATATATTACATTATATTTACTATATATTTGTTTATATTAGTTATATTATTATATACTATTGCATTATATATTTAAGTATATTTAATATGTATTTATTAATTGTATGTTATATATTTTACATTTTATTTATTTTGTGTGCATATACATGGTAGGCATTCACGCCTCAGCACTCTTGTGAAAATCAGACAACTTTTGGGTGTCAATGCTCTCCTTCCATCAAGTGGGTCTTGAGCATCAACCTCAGTGTATCAGGTCTGGCAGCAAGCACCCTTGTCTTCTGAACCATCTCACCATTTCTGGAATTCAGCTGCAGTGTGACAGAGTTCCTGCTTAGTTACAGGGATTGCAATGATTTTTGCTGGGAAACAGTGTTTCCCCACGATCAGGCCAGTTTTAGAAACTGATGCCGTCTATTATTGATTCATCCAGTTGCTCTTCCTTATGGCTTCATGGAATAGAGTTAACGGGCAGGGAAATTTACTCAAAAATGAGTGACTGAGGAAAATGGATGTAGTAAGGAGCAGTCTCGTTTGAACTGGTCCCATGTATGAGAAAGAAGATAGAAACCGAACAAAATAAAACCTATACCTTTGTCCTCTGCCACTAACAGGGAAACAGTAGAATCCTCACAAAAAGCAGCAGGTTGGGATGACTGTTGGCAGTTATTTTTAAATACTTTTTCTTTTACTTCTTCTTAAATCCCCACAACATTTTGGCTCCAAGTAGCCAACATCACAATATGGCTTTGTGTCTATTCCAAGAAAAGTCAGACCCATCTGTTCTCTCTCTGTCTCTCTCTCCTTCCCTCTCTTTCCCACCCTCCCCCTCCCTCCCTCCCTCCCTCCCTCCCTCCCTCCCTGGTTCCTTTCTCTTTTGGTTTTTACAGAGTAGCATTACTAGTTATATTCAACAGCTGGGGAAAGACAATTTGACAACACTAATCTATTGCAGAGCCGGGGCCAGCCTTCCTCTTTCTCTCTTCTCTCCCCAACGAGCAGCAGTAATAAAAGCTCAACAGCTCTAAAAAGCAATCGATTCTGAAACGGTGTGGTGCAATTACCAGCCCGGATGGCGGCAAAGACTTCCAGTAAAATAAAGAGAAGATAAATACAGTCTCTGCAGCGGGAGCAGCTTCGGCTGTAGAAGCAGCTGCCTGGTTCAGAAAGAGACACCGCACAGGGCCCCGCGTGACAGAGGAAGGGAACAGCTGGGTAGCCAGGAGCCAGACAGGAGGTGATACCTCAGAGAACTCAGCAGACTGCAGGCAGGCAAGGATTTCCAAGGTGGCAGCTCACCCATTTAGTGCGTAGAGGACCTGTGACCTTCCGTGAGCATGTTTCCTGCTCCACTGTACTTTCCTGGTTACTTTCTGCAATAAGCCTCTCACCCGACCACCGTAAAAGCAGGCCAACTATAATGAACATGTCCATTAAAACCCCTACACAATACAGACCACACACTTTCCCATAAAGTATTTTAAGTTCAGTAGCTAACAGCCCCAATGGCCTTACTCTCTGACAACTCTGCCTGCATTATGCTGGCCTTCATGCCAGATGATGATGAAGGTATGTGGGATCTACCAAACAGCTGAGTGTGGGTACATTAGTTCTTCAGTGGGACACTCTCAAGCAGCTCATGATCTTGTCCTTCTAGGGGACAGGCTGAGTTACCTTCCATTCCTCCTGTGACAAACCATATTACAAGGCCGTCCTAGAGAAAGACATCCAAGGACAACACGAATATTGTTGGGGAAATAGGGGACAGAGTGATGTGGAATAAACTGAAGATGACATTTAAGCATTTCTTTTTACATCTGTCAGTTTTTCGATTTACAATTTTCATTTTTTCTAATTTTAAAAACATTTTATTTTTAGTTATGTGTACGTCTGTGTGCAGGTTTGTGCAAGTGATTATAAAACCCTCAGAGGCCAGGTAAAAGCACTGGATCTCCCTGAGCAGGAGTTACAGGTTTGTGCGAGTAAGTGTATAATGCCTTCTTATTGCTGTGAAGAGATGCCATAACCCTGGCAACTCTTATAAAGGAAAACATTTAGTTGGGACTGGCTTACAGTTTCAGAGATTTTGCCCATGAACATCATGGCAAGACGCATATGGGCAGGCATGGTGCTGGAGAAAGAGCTGAGAGTTCTATGTCTTGATAGGCAGGAAGCAGGAGGAGACTTTGAGCCACACTGGGAGTAGCTTAAGACTATGAAAACTCAAAGCCCACCCCCACATTGACACACTTCCTCCAACAAGGTCACACCTATTCCAAGAAGGCCACACCTCCTAATAGGGCCACTCCCTATAGGCCAAGCATTCAAACACAGGAGTCTATGGAGCCCATACCTATTCAAATCACCATATTTTCAGAGTCCAGAAGAAGGCGTTGAACCCGTTTTGGGTTAGAATTACAAGAGATTGCCATCCAACAGACCTGGGTGACGGGAACCAAACTCAAGTCCTTTATAAGAGCAAAATGTACTCTTAACCAGCATAGCCATCTCTCTAGCCCCTCATCTGTCTTCATCCTAATAGTTACTTTGTCTTCAGTATGTATTTTTCCTAATGAGTTTGCACACATACACAGGCACCTCAGTAGATTGTCTAAGCATCAGATCCCACCAACCAGGGCTGCTTTGCTAGTCAACCCTCTTTTTCTAAGTCTTGTTTAAATGAACAATTCAGCCACCATGGGTCATTCCCTTCCTTGCTGTCATGGCTGGCCACATACAATCCTGAGAACAAATGTGCTTTTAGATATGGGAGAGCCCGTCCCTGCTCGTAGTCAATCACTTTAACAACAGACAACTGCACAATGTCCCCTACCCCACCTAGTGATTTCTTTTTCTGTAAAGGCCTCAGTTTTTTCCCCTCCCACTTGATTCTGTGGATTAAAAGAAATGCTGCAGGAGACACTGTGATCACACCCCGCCCACTCCCTGCCGCCGCCGAGTGGAGTGGCCTACATTCCCTTTCGGAAGCATTTGGATCACCCCTTCCAGTCTCCGCTGAGGCTGGCTGAAGGTAAAGACACCAGCCGCCACTTGACAGCAAAAGAACGCAGAGGGGATACATTTCTTCAGTTATTTTAGTAGGGTAATTTGGCTGGGAAATCACTGTAGAAATAAACTGAGAAATTATGGCTGCAAAAACAGCAAGTTGGCAAAATGAAAATACATAACTTAGAGCCCAAACAGGCATTATCTCCAGCAACAGTGGGACAGCACTAGCTCAACAAGGGAAAACACAATTTAGGACGAGCCGCATCATTGATCATCTTATTCTCTCTTGGTGTGTTTCTTCCACGCAGTCTGACAAACTCCTACACGCACTGCACCACCCAGCCTGGGTTTTACTAGCTCTGTAAAGCTATTCTTTACCCTTGTGGACAGAGAAAACCACTAAACCACTTTGTTCTTAGTTCTTTCATGCAATTTGTACTCTTTTGTTATACTGAGCGGGATTTGCATCTATGAATAAACACACAGTCTGGGGTCCCAGAGATGTACTCCAGAGCTCATCTTTCTCTAAATCTCCAGCATCTCTTATATCACCATACTGTCTATGCTTTTGTGAGTTCAGATAAGGGAAAATGTTGTCATTAGTGCACTGCACGGTGATACCCGGAGAGACCAATGGACCCAACAGATTTTCACATACTGTTTCCCATACTGTGTCCTTGCAATAAACCAACCACATCTAGGTCACCATCTTTCCAGTGCCATCTCTTCCAGGTCATTTGGGTTATCATCTTGTTTCTTAAAGCCATCTCACTTTTGACTGGAATGCCTGTCCTTTCCATGTGACCCACCCATTTATATCTCAGCACCAACTCATGCCTCACTTCCTCCTTTTTTCCCCCACTTCTTCCCCTTTGACTTCTGTCTGGTCTTACTCTTGAACTTCCTGCAGGTTTTCTCCAATGGCCTCATAAACACTGAGATGCGATTCATGTACCACGCCTGCCAATAAAATCTGAAATTTTCACTTCCAGACTTCCAGTATATACGACAACGCACAGTTGACACTGAATTTGGTAGTCTGTCTTATGAATCATACTCTTTGGTGGAAGAACATATTCAGGGACATTGCAATACATATGGCGTTAACCATTGAAAAGCATTTCTCTGTCTGTGGAGACTTCTGGGAGGGTAGGCAGATACTCTACCTCCTGCTACCTGTGAACTCTGAATAAGAACCCTGCAGATCTTTTCTCTACAGTCTCTTAAGCCCAACCAAGCCTTAGAATCCTCCAAGGAGGTAATATAATGCCGGAGGCTGGATGGCCAGGAAGCCCTTGTGTCTTCCACAAAGGAGATGCTTGCTTCTCTCTTCTTCTACCTTCTCATTAGGACAGCTGTAGATTGACAGGTCCCGTCGCTTCTCTAGTGCAGTGACACCCTAATAAGCATCCATTGCTGTCTAATTCAAAGAAGGCTTTTAACCTGTCGCTACAGTCAGGACCGAAGTTAACACGTAAGTGTGGAAATTGCACATAGCTTTGGTTTCACGTTGAAGTGCTGGAGGAAACGTGCAGCTATTCTAGACAGAATGAAAGGGTCTGAGTATTTGGATCACGTCACGTTTAATAAGAAGCTAAAAGTCTCATGAATTATTTGGGGGAAAATGGCAAGATAGGCCATATTTGCCTTCTATGTGAACCTATCACATCAATTTCCCATCTTCTTAGATCCTGTTTTCCATCATTTCTCCCCATGTGTGTGCTCTTCAGGCAGCCTCAGCTCACTGACTGTCCTCCTGTCTGCCTGAAGCATTCTGTCCTTTTCCCATTTCCAGTCTTGGAGCTCAAACGTCTTCTCTCACTACTCCTCTCCCACCCCAAGCAAACTAGAAATCTACTTTCAAATCGATGTAATTTGCACCCAAACTGACATTTCCTTGGGTTTATGTCCTTAAATATGTGGTTTCAGTGAAGCTAATTCCACCAGAACATAGTAACCGTCCGCCTAAATCCCCAAATAATTCGTTTACATCTCAGTGGAGAGCCCCCTACCCCAATTCTATAACTTGCGGCTTCCCATTGCTTGTTCTAGATGTTAGTAAAACAGTATGGATAGACGCCAAGGAGACTTTAGTATATCTTTGACAGTTCTTTCCAAACAGTAAACCAATGTTTTCAGGGAAAGGACAGGAAAATGATGTTTTAAAAGTATATCCAGATAGTCTGTCACAGCCTTTGCCTGTACTCTTAAGTCTTAACTCCACCCTAGGACCCATAGTAGTCCGCATCATTCTCTGGGACCCTACAGATAGCACCTAGACTTCCATAAGGTCTTTCTCCACCATTCGTGGTGGGAAGTGGGTCTTTAGCCTCATGTTAACAGTATGGGCAGATACTCACAGTTGTCGCACGGTAGAGGGGGGAACAGAATATGTCCGGGCATGTAGGTTTGGGTCATTAAATAATTAGTTTCCCTGAGTAGTTTAGAGACTTTGATACCAGACAGACCTGCGTAAGAGTTTTGGGTGAGCTGCTGACCTGCTGTGCCTTTGAACAAATCACCCTCTATCCTTAATATTTATTTAATAGAAGGGGTACTTGTTCTGACTGGCTTATAGAGGTCAAATTTGTTTTTAGCCTGTTGCATTACAGTAGAATTGAGTCTTCATACCAACTGTATTATCTGCTACTGCTGACATCACTTCACAGACCAAAATGAACCTCAAGTGGCTTAAGGGATTACACAGAGCTGCTTCCCAGATGTGTGCGCTGTTTCCAAAATGTTAGGTTGCCTCTGCTGATTCTCGGGATAGGCACAACAGAGCACTGTGAGGCTGAGTATGCAATGTTACCATGAAGCAGCTCTATCAGTGCCTGGAAAGAGCAGGCACCCAAGAAACGTGAGTTGCTATCTATCCTTCTCTGCCCTACATTTAAGAAATTAGCTTTATAAAACCACTGCAGAGATAGGATAAAAAGCACTAACTGTATTGACACAAACATAGTTCTCACCTTAAAGGGGAGAGGAATTTATACTGAGGTAACTGTGAGTGGCCAGAAACATGTTGCCTCCAATAATATAATCTATACAGAAGTAGTTACATGGACTTTTAAAGTCTTAGAATAAGAGAAGATAATGAATCAAAGCATCAAATACATTGACGGGACATTAGATAGACCTGACATAGAAGAGCAGGAAAGCCTGTGTTATAGGTCTCAGAGGCTATGTGATGACATTGGTAACTTTTGGGTAGATGTAAGTTAGTGGTCTGTTATGGTAACATGATATAGATATGAATAATTTACATTAGTATAGATTTTGCTTTATTGATAGCGATTTAAGGTCAATTTTGTTAAATGTATATGTATTTCTGATATTGATTAAGGTATTGTGATTGTGTAGTTCATTTAAAAATGTAATGTATATAGGTAGTTAATAGATAATCATAATAGTCAAGTTTGTCGTCATGTTAGTTAGATTTTCTAGATATATAGAGATATATTTTAGATAGACATTTTTCATGTCTTTCAAAGATTACAGAATAGGACATTTAATGTTTTAATAACTGAGGACTTTTCATGACAATGAGACACTCTGCTCCTGGCAGCACCAATCTATTTCAAGAGGAAGATGGGCATCGAAGAGGCTCGTTATGGAGTTTTGATAGCCATTTGGACAAGAAACTGCTCTTGCCTGGACTATTGCATAAACTGGACACAGAGAACCCGCAGAGAGAGGACTACTAAACTTGCCTAAGGTGAGATGATCTTTCGGGGTTCCTGATTCATTTTGAAAGAGTCTGCGAGACATTCTGCAGGACACAACGGATAGTGACTGAACTGACTTTGAATTTTCCTGCTTTATGGAAATGTCTGCTGGATACCATGGGCCTGAAGGCTGAAGATGGATGCCCCAACGGTACAAAAGAACTTTGGGTGACTGTCCAGGCAGCGAGATGTCTTTGTCATTTCTAGAGTTTGAAGTTTCTTAGTTCTTGTTTACTTAGGTAATATATCTTCTGGAGTCTTTGATGGAGTTAAGAATAGTTAGTTATAGTTTTCCTTAGTTATGACAAAGATTATTGTAACTTTTACTTGATAACTGTTTTGTTATATGTAATTTTGCTATGTTAAAGCCTTTTTTTTTTTTTGTTTAAACCGAAAAAGGGGAAATGATGGAGGAAGGTCATTGGCTAATAAAGGCACTGCCCTGGCCCATTTTATTGGTTAGCGGATAGGTGGGAGGAGAAAACAGGACAGAACACTGGGAGGAAGAGGAAGTGAGCTCAGAGACTCCACAGCTCTCTCGGGAGCAGACGCCTCAGAGAGAGACGCCATGCTCCTGGCTCCTGGGCAGATGCACGCTATGAAGCTCCGACCCAGAATGGACTAGGCTAGAATCTTCCCGGTAAGACCAGTTCTCACAGATTATTAGAGATGGGTTGATCGGGATAACAGGATTAGCCAGTAAGGGGTAGGGCTAAAGGGCCAAGCAGTGATTAAAAGAATACAGTGTCTGTGTAATTATTTTGGGCATAAGCTAGCCGGGCAGGCGGCCGGGGGTGCTGAGAACGCAGCCCTGCCGCCCCTATTACTACAGTAACACATTAAAGGCTTCTCTTTATAGTTCAAAGAATGCCAAGTTAGACACAAAGGCAATGAACAGGGCTAAAGAGAGCCCAAGATAATTTTGTCTCTCATTTTGCAACATTCCAACTCTCTACAATCGCCAATTTCAAATCAACCAGACTCACAGGATCTTTAACAAAGCTGTAGCTTTTTCCCCTGGGAGATTCAGTTTAGAACAGCAGCTTGTGCTTTGATAAAAACTCCTCGGTTCATAATTATCAGAAAGCTAGACAATACCATTACCAGGCTTCTGTTATTTCAAATATTCTACTGTAAGGAAGATATTTAGTACTCCATTTATAAAGGGTTCAAAGCTCTGTTGGTGCAGGAAGTGAGGACATCCAGACTGATGTCAGAGATCACTGAGAACCACGTGTGGACTGATGTAGGAGATGACCCAGAATCAGGAGTGCTACTTGAGTGTGACGGGAAAACACATCGTCTTTTGTCCTTAGAACTTAGCTGTTTCTGAAATACGGTGCCTATGAATGCAATGCATTTAAAAAAAAATAAGCTGCACACTCAGCCATGAACAGAAATACTAGAAGTTTCCCCCAGGGATATATTAGCATAATAAGTCTGCTCCTTCCTGCATCACCCAGGGTATGGTTGTTCCCTCCCTCCACTGGATGCTTCAGCTTCACCGAGAACAGCATCTGCTCAAACACTGGTCCCTAAGCCTGAGTAAAATTGTGGGTTTCCGTGTCTGTTTGTGAAAAGGAAGACAGAAGGCCCACAAACTCAAATTGTACTATGGGACCCTTGAGAACTCACAGGAGAGGAAATATAACCCTGGTGTGCTAAGATGTAATGATCCATCTTCTGTTTCCCCAGAGAGACAAAGACAAGCAAGCATTCATAGAAATGTAAATAGAAGATCACAGTCAGTGTCTCAATAAAACTTTTATTTTTTCCCAGCAATTTCACTAACACAAAGTACCAATGTTTTCCTCGTCCCAGTGAGAGACCAAGTCATCTGACAGCAGACCATTTAAATGATTTTCACCCTAGTTATGGAAGGAAGAGTTTATAAAGGGAGAGGAGGTAGAGAAGAGAAGAAGAAATTAAAAACAATCTGTTGTCAACACCGGTCTTACTCCCCTGTCTTTTTTTTTGTTTCAGAAAATCATGATGCTGAGAGAATTAAGAGCCAGAGGGTGTGTATTTATCAAACCCCTATGACTTGACCTCTACTGTTCTCAAAGCCTATGGGAAACTCCTCTTCCTCCAGGGGGTAGAAATGTTTAAGCCCAGTGTGTAGATGAGTAAAGTAAGACTCAGAATGCTTCCAAGTCACCCAGACCATAGATGCCAGAGAGAAGACTGGCCATTGCTAACAGATTTTAATGCCCAGGTCAATAAAATAAAATAAAACAAAATAAATCCTTCAGGATATCCTTGGCTCTGACTTGATTTCACCTCAGGGGATTGCCTTCCATACCCACATCCAGACACTGCCTGTGCTCACTTAATCACAGGTACTGTTTTAAGTGCTTTAAAATATTAATGTTGCACACTTGGAAGAGCTCTTAATGGGATATAGAAAATTATTCCTCATTTTGGTGTCTAGGAACAAATATATGAAGTAGTAGCCTTCCCAAGAAGCCTTTCTTCTGGGTCTCTTGTCCAGGAGGCTAACTCCCACATAGCTGCACACTCTCTGAGCCTTGACAGCATCTGTCTTTCTGGGCAGGTCTTCCTGAAACTGATGACTTCACTGACCTACATACAGCTTCATTCCAACCTAACACCTCTCTGAACCACTTTGAGCATGAAGGTAGCTTTCTGTCCCCATTTAATTTGGTTGAGACATACTTGTCAAGCATTGCTTTAGTATAAGTGTTAAAAAATGTATTTCTGAAAATGCCAATGTGGTCTTTGCAAGAGATGCTCATTTGCATCTGATATAGTTAGTTAGAGAGGCAACAATGGGGCTAGGGAGAGGAATCATGCTGTCTGAGCATGAGAACCTATGTTCAATCTCAGAACACAGGCAAAAATCTTGGCATGGTAGTACATATTTGAAATTCCAGCTCTGATGAAACGGAGATGATCAGATTCCTGGAACTTGGTGGTAAGACAACCAAACATAGTTGATGAGCCCAAGTTCCAGCAAGAAGTCTTATCTCAAGAAAGATGGCAACCACTTTAGAGAAAGACCTGATATTGACCTCCAGTCTCCACATGCACACACAGATATGTATACACACACACACACACACACACACACACACACACACACACACACACACAAGGCAGCCAGAAGATCTCAGAAACAGAGGACCACATAAAGAGTGGAGTAAAGCAAATTGAGTGAAAGACAAATTTTCCTGAAGGACAAACTAATTCCCAGAAGAACAAGGTATCTTGGCTGTAATTTGTAGGAACAAGAGTAAAACATGCCACTAGAAAATGTCAGGGTACGGCTGAGAAACCTAATGGTACTGCAGAACTACACAAGCCCAGCTAGCCAGTTTGTGCTTTGCAGAAAGTATCTCAGGCTCAAAGAGCAAATGACAGCCCCTCAGTAGAGGTGGGGCCAGATGGGAAGCAGAAACCTGATGGACCACTTCAGAAAGAGATGTGTTACCTTGTATCTGTTAGTAAATTTCCTCATCTTTAAAGGGCCCCAGTAATGTCAGCCTTGTGATTAATCCTAACCAAGCAGTGAGTGTGGTTTTTCATGGGTGTCATGATAGTATCAAGGCATTCTGCCTCCTGCCTGAATCCCTGATGTGGGTGCACCTAAAACACACAGCCTGCTTCCCTCTGGCCCTAAACTCAGGTTTGTAAAGCAGAGGAATTGAAAGATGTAGTGTGTGTTTTGTAAAAGAAAATATAGGCTCTAGAGAAAAGTCTTCTGGGTATGTTATCTCACTGTCTGTATCCATTTTATGAGGGTGGTGCTCTTACCTGCATTTTCATGGCAATGCAAATAAGAAAATGCCAAAGGTCACATGATTGGTAATAGTCATTTTATTAGATTTCCAATTCACTCCCTTTCTACTATATAAAAACTTTCTGTCTTTGAAATGTCTGAAAGGATGTCTCAGTTTGGAGTTAAGAGTTTCTCCATCTTGAGACAGAAAAGTAGGGGACTAGTGGTTGGAAGGAGGCAATGTGGGAGATGAGCTGGAAGGGGAGGATGGTGTAGTCTGTGACTGGGATGTAAAATGAATAGATGAACCAAAAGAAAAAGTTTCCACATCTTGTTTCTAGAATGCCCTGCTCGCTAAACAAAGGTAGTGGGAAGAGTGTAGATCAGGTCAAGTTCAAGATGGAGATCATCAAGTCCAGAGGGAATTCCCAACCCCTCCCTGACAAAATGTCACTTATACACATGCATATTCTTCTCTGTGGTATTCAGAGAAGTCTTGAGGTATAGGGCATGGTTAGGTAGGTCAAGCATGACAGAAATGGACCAAAGACAAGCTCTTAAGAAAAGTTCCCATCTATCCATCAAATGCAATGTAGTAGTCATTTTTATCTCTACTTGGGTATAAGATGAAGCTACTTCATTTTTTTAGGGATCCTGTCGCATAAAAAATATGTTCTACATCTCGTCAAGTACCAAATTGACACTCCACTCAAGGAGGAGATAGGCTCACATTTTGAAAGGCCTGCAGGTATGTAGAAACTGAGGGATTATCAGATTTAGACTCCCCATTCACTCTGGCTTCAGGCATCAGCTCAGTGCACTGCAGGGTATTTAGAATATGTCACACTCTTTCAGTTAGGTTTCGGTGTTCTCTTCCCACAAGTTCCACTCTCAGCTTCTGCTCACCCCTCCTCCCTTACATGCTTGAAGTTGCATCCATCGAAAGGTCGTATGCTGCAAATCTACTGTGTCCACATGAAGAGAGGATTCCCTGGTCAGGCAAATCCAAAGTAATAGGTCACCGAAGACACTTTCCAATTAGCTCTGGAAGGCATGTATTGAGTCCATATCTCAATTTGAAAACAGGTGCTAGTACGTTTAGGGAATTTATAAGTCTTCCGATAAATCAATGAGCCTATGCTGTAAATGTCATCCAGTGACTTCCCTCTTTTGACAGGCTCCCTCCTCAGTGCCATTCATTTTGTTTAACTCTCTCACTTCTGAACACCACAGTGCTGTAGTTCTCATAGTTTTGACTATAGATGGGCATTGGGTAAATACATAATATCTTAAACTTTCTCTTCTAGCTGAAAACAGGGCTCATTTAGGCAAAGGGGCATACAATATTAATACCAGCAAGATTCTGCGGACGAGATGTGATGCTTACTCTTCATAGTCACCTGTCTGGATTTGAAATCACCTAGGAGAGTCACCTCTGGGAATGTTTGCAAGTGTACTCAATATAAGTTCACTCAAGGAGAAAAGATATATCTATCATGTGGCAGAATCATCCCATGGGTTCAGGACCCAGAGTGAAAAAAAAGAGACAAAGGAAGAGTCTTGCTGAGCATCAGCTTTCATGCCCCTCTGCTTCCTGAATCTAGATGCACTGTTACCAGCTATCTTTCTTCTAATCCCCTATGCCTTCTCTTCCATAAAGAACTATATCCCCTAAAGTCTTGTGTCAAAATAAGCCCTTCTTTCCTGAGGTTACTGTTGTCAGGCATTTGGGGGCATCAACAAGAAAAGCAACTAAGACACTTTAAAGACTTTTCTGTATTCTTGCAGTAGCTCGAATATGTGTAGCAACATCAGCATTGCAGCTATTTTGAAAGTCAGTCTGGAGGCCATACACAAGTGTTAATAGAAAACAGGTGAAACAATCCAGTACTGTTCAGTGATATCCTCTGGAAGCCTCTGCTACAGCATGTAAGCATATGTGCTGTTGCTCTACAAGAATGCCCCAACTCAGAAAGAGAAGGTTGTACACTCTCTGATGGCTTCAGACTGCAGATGCTGTAATTGGGAAAGAAACCTGCACAATGCTTCGTATTTCCTTACATGGGAGTTGGTCCCCAAGAGAGGCTCAGTTAATGTTTGCTGAAAGAATAAGTGGAATGAAGAGAGAAGCTGGTAAATTAGGAGATTACTTGATCAATATGTGATTTCCAGCTGAGGCTGGAGCTTTCCCATGCTGTTTTACACATTTGTATGTATGTATTATTCAGGCTTGAATACAACAAGTTGTTATTCCATACACAGTGCCTTTGCTTTCCTCTCTGACTCAGGGCTTCTCCTCGTAGTGGAAGCAAATGAGGCTCAGTCCTTTCATAGCAGAAAATAAACACCCAGGATGCTGTACGTCAGCTGGGGTTATCCATGGGACAAAGTTGACAGAAGAGCTCTCCCTTGAATGATGATCTTGTGTATCAGAAAATGTATATCTGGGAGGAGGGAAAATCTATGCACCATGCACACTAGTGTTGGAGAGACTGATGGCAACAGTGGACAGTAAGATTCATTTTCTTCATCCTGAGCAACTTGGGGTCTTCATTCTTTCCATCAATCTCGTTTTTCTGCTATTACCCCAAAAGCATACTGTTGGCTGTTTAGTGAGGACAGTAGTGACACTTTGTGCTTATAATTCATGATTGTATTTTTGAAACTTAAGCACATTGTATGTGCTTAAAATTGATGCCCCATGGAAGGTGTTTGCCATTGATGGCATCATCAACAAATCAGGGTTGGTTTGGTTAAGCAGGTAGACTCAGAAGTACTGAAAGAGAACCCAGAATTTGAGGAAATAAATGAAATATTAATGGAATTTACTCAAAATCCACTATTTATGGCACATGTTATTTACCATTGTTTTACTTCATATACAAGGATGCTAGGAGGGTGTACTCCCTGTGTATCGGGACAAAGAAATCTATGCCTTAAAAATTCTCATAATGTGCCAGTAGTTACAGAGCCAGAGAGTGCCAGTGCAGGGTCTTTTATGGTTTATGTGATCTCAAAGCTTCTGTTTTGATTACTGACTATCATATGCCCTCTCAAGCTTATTAGAATGAATGAAGTGCTCATACATTGCATTTGAATGTAATTTTATAATTCACCAGAATTCATTTCCTGATCTCACAATGATAATAAAAATGATGCAATAAAAATCTCTTTCTGAACAATCTCTTGTTAAAGGGGGGGAAAAAATCCCTGATCTCATTAAATGCCTGTTCTTGAATCCCTGAGGCCTGCGAGTGTTACTGTCCATGGTGCTGAGATAAGAGTTGCTAATCAACTGACCTTAAAATAGAAAGCACATTCTGCCAAAATGACCCAGGTGGACTCAGTATCATCATAAGATGCACCAAGCAAAGGCTAACATGATGCTGCTGAGTTTCAGAAGCAGCATTTCTTTACTGGGAGGGGGCCCACCAGTCAACGGTAGCTCGTAGCTTTCAGAAGCTGATAAAGGGAAGAGATTGGCCCCTAGATTTCCAACCAGTATTTGGATCCTGTTGGCTTGATTCTACTCAGAGAAACCTCAATGGGATCTCTAGCCTACAAAGCCACAAGATAATACATGGGCGCCATATTCATCCTTGAAATCAGTGGTAATTCCTTATATCAGAATAAGAGATCAATGTAGGAATCAAAGGGAGTTACAAACACACAAAATAATAATAAAATAAAGGGGAAGAAAATAAAAACAGAGATGGAAAAAATGAGAGCAGATGAAATAGAAAACGGTGAGAACACAATCCCAAAGATGTGACCTTGGGGGGCTTTCAGCTGTGGTCCACTAAGAGGCTTCTGTGACTAAGAATAGTGTGGTTTTCTCTATACCCTCAACTTTCCCCATCACAAGGAGTAGGCAGACATATTTTTAAAGTTCCTCATACATCAAGTTACTTTGAAGGGTTGGTTGAAAAGGAAATAGACTTCTGCGGCTCAGCCCCAGAGTTGTTGATTAGATAAATCTAGGATGAGGACCAAGAACATGTATTAGCTACAAGTTTCCGTGTGAGGCTGATGGACAAAAACTTGGAGACCTGTTTTGAGGAGTGATTCTTAGAAGGGCTAGCTATAAACATTAATTTCAGTTGGTTTAACTATCAAAATATACCCCTATCCAGATAACCAGGACCTTGGGAGAACTACTTGTGAGGGTGGTTTTGCATGTGTGTGTGTGTGTGTGTGTGTGTGTGTGTATGCATATATATGCAGGTGCTCGTCCATGTGCATGCAAAGATGATGTTAGATGTCTTGATCAACCTATATTTCCCCTGTTTTGAGACAAGATATTTTACTGATTTAAAAGGCTCCTCAATTTAGCTATCCTGGAGGTCCATAAGATCTGAGTATCTTCCTACCTCTACCTCCACAGCGTTAGGCTTTCTAGTATTTACTGTCGTGCCTGACTTTTTAATGTGGATGCTGAGGAGCTAAACTCAGATCTTCAATGTCTGTAATTTACTGACTGACTGATCATTCTAAAGAATGACATACTTTCCCCAATTCCAGGGCTGGAAAAGGCAGAACCAGTTACAGGTTTTGCATGCACATATGTGGCCTTGTTGAGAAGAGATGTCATTGTTCTGCCAAGTCTTGTGATTGCCACGATGTTCCCCTGTTCTCTTCCTTTCATCCATACTGAAATACTGTAAAGAAGGAAGACACAGCATCACTTGTCTAAAGTTCACGCCTGCAATTACTTGTGTGTGATCTTGGCAATTTTTCCTGGGCAGAAGAGCAGAACAATTTCAGTAACTGCCTAGAGTTCTCAGAGTCATGGAGTTTGTGCTCTGTGAATGTTGTTACCTCATTTTGTCTCCTTTTCTACTGCTACCTGGTCACTATGACTATATAGTAATAAAAGCAGAACAGAAAACTCAGCCGTATCCCTCAATTCATCACTTCTAACCTCGCAGGGTACTGTGACCTTTAGAAAGTATTTTCATTTTCTTTACCTATCTTTTTCATTTACTTTCAATGCGTGGAATGAAATGCATGATGTCTAAAGTCCCGAGTCCATAAAGCTTCAGATTTTAGGAAGCAAAGAATCCACACATGAGTATATAAACACAATGTCACAAAATTGTAGCCTGAAAAGCCCCTTGGCTTGGTCTGTTCAAGTCTTTATTCAAATGACAATATTTAAGATTCAGAAAATTGTTCATACAGTAAAGCTCTGGTTCTATATTTTTGTGTGGTCATAGCCAATAAGAACTCGGTGCTCTCACTACATTACTTAGTTGAGTAATCTCCCATTTTACATGTGACCTGCTTAACTCAAAAACATTATCTCTCTGTTCTCCTCTGTCTCTGTAAACATTTCAAGGCTTAAGCTTGTTTATGCAAATTGTGCCATGTCAAACATAGCTAAAGTTGTCGTTCACCTTGATACACAAGGAGCACATATAACCCAGGGATATTACACCAAGGTAAATTATAAGCCCAGGTATCTGTTAACACATCCAACTTTCTACCTAAGAGACTCAGAAACAAACAAGCTGATCTGAGCCTTAGAGAATATTAGGAAGCCTCTCTACTTTTAGCTTTGATTGCTCCAATACAATGTCTGATCATAGACCTCAGATATCAGCATGGAAGATCCTTCCCACACACAACTACACGTCAAACCTAATAAACACAATGCTAAATGATGTCATTAGATGTGTCAAATCCCTATGTTGTTGTCTGATAAGCAATATTGGAGATGAAGGCTTGTGATCTGTGATGACCATTTATTTAAGCCTTGGACATTGAGATTTCTGTCCGGTGCTCCCATGTGAGTCTCTGTCTCTGTCTCCTTTCATTGCCTGATGAAGGTTAATATTCATGAGGATGCCTATGTGTTTATCTTTGGATTCACCTTCTTATTTAGCTTCTCTAGGAACATGTATTATAAGCTCAATTGTCCTTTATTTATGGCTAGAAACCAAATATGAGTGAGTACATCCCATGTTCCTCTTTTTGGGTCTGGCTTACCTCACAATGAAACCTTGCTTGTGTTTATGATAGCTAGGTACAGTTTGAGGATATGGCTGATATTTTTCAAAGTCAGCGAACTCAGCATTCTGCTTTGATGGAAATTTATAGAAATCAGTATTCCAGGCTAGTTTTAAGTTGGGGGAAAATATTTCCTTTCATTGGAATGTTTCTGTCTTTATTTTTAGAGAGCCCTTTCCCCTTGAGGGTCTAGAGTGTGTGTGGCTGGAAGCTTCTCTTATCTTTTACCATTCCCAGGAGCACTAGCTATATCATGTTTTGCTACTTTCTCCCAGAACTAAAAAAAATAAAATCCTTTGTTTTTGTCATCTTCCCTCACAGAGAAACCTGCTGCATAGTTGTTCTAGCTGTCTTCACACTCTGTCCAAGAAAGTGTGAAAAAAAATTGTCTAACCTCCAAGGTTGACTGTTCTAAAGGGTCCTTTGTCAAACAAGGGTGGAGACTTCTTTCACCTGTTTGATTCTCATTACAGAGTACTACCTTTGGTCACCTTTCATATTTAACTTGATCAACGCCACTGAGAAATAAGGGTGTCTGGAAAAGGGAACTGCATAGTCTACTTGACAAGGAAGCTTGCTGGGAGACTGAAGGCAACTGTGAGATATAACAGCACACCAGGCCAAAAAAAAAATTGTGCAGTTTCTTCTTCTGTCATTCAAATAGTATTGGCCAATGGATGATCAGAAACATATCAAATCTTGAGAAAGAGGTCCCTTAAGCAGAGCAAGGTTTTGTAAAAGAAAGTTCTATGTCTTTTATTAGAAACATTATGGAACAGCCTGGAAGCTTTGGTTGACATACTTCATTATAACGCCTGGGGTTTTAGGCATGGCCATTTTCATAGTATGATATCGCAAAAGACAATTGCATTCATAATTCTTTGCTGTAGTTGATTTTTTTTAACTCTTTGAGGGCCTGCCACTCTGTTACCAAATAAATACACAGAGAATTATTCTTACTTATGAAAGCCAAGTCTTACTTTGACTTATTTCTAGCCAGCTTTTCTTAAATTAAAGTATCCCATATACTTTTAACTACATTTTGCCTTTGAGCTTTTACCTTTCTCTATTCTCTATTCTTTTCTTTCTGTCTTGCTCAGAGGTAGGCTGCATGGATGTGTGACTGGCTCCTGGTATCCTCTCTCCTTCTTCTTTTCTCACTCCTCTCCCTTCTTCTCTTTGCCTGTCAATCCCACCTATCCCTGTTCCCTTCTTTGTTATTGGCCAAACAGCTCTTTTGTAGACCAATCAGGTGTTTTAAACAAGCAAAATAACACAGATTCACAGAGTTAAACAAATACAACATAAAAGAATGCAACTCATCTTTGTATCATTAAACGAATATTCCACAGCACAAATGAATGTAACACAAGTTACACTAATATACTACAGTGCTTGGCATGAAAAAATGACCTAGCCCTCATGGCTAGACTGTGGGATGCTCCTCTTAGATAAAATGCTATAGAATACCAAGTACAAACAAGGTCACCCAGAGACCAAAGTAAGACAAAGTAATAATGTTTCTTAAATGTATTTAAGTGCAACAATAATAAAACCCATTCCTTGTCCCTTCATACTATATTGATTATTTTTCTCATTGCTATTATGAATTCCCTGATAAGAAGCAACATGGGAGGAAGGGTTTGTTAGGAATCACCATTAAAGTAGATAGAAGCCATGGTGGAAGGAGCAATGGGCTGCTCATCATACCACATCCACAGTTAGGAAACTGAACTATGAGCAGTAAGTAGGACAGGGTTGTAAGAGCCCCAGCCTGCCTCAATGACCTACTTCCTTCAGTAAAGTTTCACCTCATAAATGATCTGAAGCCCCACGGAAATGTTCTACCAACTAAGGCTCACATGTTCAAACACATGAACCTGTGAACATTTTACATTCAAACCATGACAAATATCAATATTCTCTCTCTTGTTTACCACTTCCCAATTTAGCCCCATTCTCTTCTGTCATCACAGATCTACAGTTAATAAAAAGCACACCTTGCATGTTGTTCTTGCTTTCTCACAGTCTAGAGTAAACCACATTTATTTGAATAATTCCACTAAATAATCAGACCAAACTATAAATCCTAGGACATGTTATTTCTTTTTCTTCTAAAACTTGATAAAAGACACCATAGTTCCCCATTGTAGTCTCCTTCCCCACAGTTGATCATAAGGCTAATTCCAGTAGCCAAAGACATGGGTTAAGATGGCCTTTGAAGGAATTAACAATGTAATCAGGTGTTTTCTGCAGAGAGAGGCCAATGCCACAATTAAACTTTTCATGCCTCCCAAATCTTTCAGGACCAAGTATGCAGGCCTTGGCCTGAACGTGAAGGTTTGGAGGATCTGACTGTTTCTTTGCTGCCTCACCAGGCAAGTGATTCACTCGCTAGTTTACTATAAACCAAGTGGACTGAGTGGGGCTCCTGAGAGGGTGCAGCGACCAGAACATGTCTATGCCTACTTTATCAGTAAAAGTTCTTTGCAATATAATAATGTATTGCAAAAGAAAGTCCCAAATTCTGTCACATGTCATCTTACAGGTAAAAAGATAAAGGAAGAAAGAGGAAGCACGGGCAGGTGGGGGAAGCAATAGGGAGACATAGAGTGACTCAAGAGACCTGTGTGTGGTCACTACCAGACACTGTCAGAGAAGGAAGGAAGGAATTCCTGCTTACAACAAGAAATCAGTCAGTACTGATGATTTGATTCTGAAATTGTGACCTCCAGAACTGTGAGAAACATAAATTAATTTTTACTCTAACTTGTCAAGTTGTGGTAAATCCTGTATTGGAAATTTAATGTGGTGGGTGATCTCCACTGCCAACTTGATTGGATTTAGAATCGCCTAGGAGACCCACCTCTGGGTATGTCTGTAAGACTGCCCAGAAGAGAGAAGACCAATGCTGAGAAGCCTAATTGTCTCCAATTGGCCTGGGGGTCCAGATGAAATGAGAAACAAAGCAGGAGGAAGAAAGCAGAGCACCAGTTCGTTTTTTCACAGACAGAATGTGATTCCTGCCCACCAGACATTTCTGCCATGAAAGTGTGAGTCAAAGAAAAGACATACCTGTTAAAGTTGCCTTTCTTGGGTATTTTGTTATGTCAATGAGGAAAGTATGCAATACAATTAAAATACCCTTTCTCTAGACAGGCAGATCTTTCACTTGCCCTTGCTAACCACTGAGGCAAATGTTTTCTTATTCTTTTCCTAACCCCTACTTGTCTTTAAAATTCAGCTCAATAACATTGCTTACTGCTCTTGCAGAAGATTTAGGTAAGTTTCTGCACCCATGTTGCCAAATTGGATGACTTACAACTAAGTGTAACTCCAGGGGACCTGATGGCTTCTTCTGCCCTCCAGTGACATGCTTATGTGAGAATATGTGGACACACATACAAATGTGTGCAAACACATAATGAAAAATAAAATAAATCCTTTAAAGGATAGCTCAGTTCATACACAATCCTGGAAATCCTGAATCTGATGTATGTGTTTCTGTGACCTACAATTTCTTTTTTCCAGGCTTTTCTACTATGTCATACATGACTGGCTGAACTTTCTGTCAACCTTCATACTCTGTGTTACATTTAAGGCAAGTTCCATGATACTCACCCCTTTAAAATTTATTCGTATCTCACTCAGTACATTAAAAAGATATGCAGTGAATTTGAAAGTGAATGAATGCATTTTCATGTTGAGAGACTATTTTAAATTTCTTCATCTTTCAAAGTAATATTTTAAATAATCGCTCACCCACTTTAAAACAGAGTATATAAACTTTTAAACTGTACTAGGTAAATCATACAATATTCCTAGCAAGAATGATTGTAGTTGTTGGAATAGTAACTGGTTCATATGAGCTCTGAATATTTTCTTCTTCCCTGACCTTCTTATTCTCTCCTCCTCATGAGTCTTTATTTTGGGGGAGTTTGCTAACTTCAGTAAAATTTTATAGAAGAAATTGTAGACTTCCAGAGAACAGCAAGATGCTGAAAGTTGCAGAGAGTTGAGTCCAATAGTTGCAAATAGTTGACCTGGGACTGTATCATGTCAGAACACAAGGCCCAGGAGTAGGGGTATGGGATCATTAGAAATAAGTGTCTATACAACCTTACAGAAGAAAACAAGCAAGAGCCCCTGTCCCCTCCATTGAATATGATTTTTATTATTTCCTCAGGAGACAGAGCATTATAATGGGACATTTGAGGCATCTCATAAATTCAGCATTACCCATCTATCCTTTTCTTTTATTTTTCTGGATAGCAACATAAAAGAAAGTGGAGAGAGGAGCAATCCCAGACTAGTCTTATCTGCAAGCAAGCTAACTTGGGCAGAACAGTATGAATCAGAGAGAAAAACCAACAGTGCCTGGATCCTGATTTTAATGTGATCTCTGTATGTGTCCTAACTGGTGTGGGGATACCTTATAAAACATGCACAGTATTTCAGTTCAGTACCTCTTGATTTGCCTAAGTGGTGTGCTAGATGGAGGAATAGTGGGGGCGTTTGATTATGTTTGCAGCATATGAAACTGGAGCATTTGTTTCTAAGCCTTCCTTCCTTGTTGTCTAGGTGAATATCGTGTGGATGCTGTCAAATCTCTCAGTGTCCCAGTGTTATCAACTGTAAAATAGGATTCGTGTGGGCATTCTAGAACAAAGTAAGTTGATATCTATTAACTGTTAGGAAATGCGTCCCATTGATGGGGATCCGATGAACTGACTCAGAGGTATCAGACACTCCGAGAAGTATAGCTTTGTCTCTATGGGAGCTCTCAGTAATTTCCTACGTTTTATTGTCAAAGACTGACACTCAGAGGACAAACAACTCACTCGGGATTTCAAAGTTGTTAAAAGGACTGGGTGTTGCGATGCAAAGCTGAAATCCCAGCACTGGGGACATGGAGGCAGGAGAATCAGGAGTTTAAAGCCAGCCTTGTGGATTAACTGATAGCCTGTGTGGGCTGCAATGTGTGACCATGTCTAAAACAAACAAGAAAAGAAGTTCTTTCAGGGACAGGATGTGGAGCTCAGTCTTGTTTGGATCGGTCCCAAATTCTTTCCACTCATTGCTCTGAGGCTCACTCCAAGATTTTTCCTTTCTTTTAGCTCTTTGAGAAAGTGTCTTTCTATATATCCCTGACTGTCTAGAACTTATTATATAGACCAGAGTGGACTTGAACTCACAGGGATCCACTGACCTCTGCCTCCCATGTGCTGGAATTAAAGGACTGTGCCACCATTCCTGACCAAACATTTTCACCCCATTTCTCCTACAGCTGAGATTACCCATTTTTCTAGATGTGATAATGTTGTCATTAATACATACATAATATTAATACATAAAATTACGTACTAAAATTATTTTTTACCTTCTCTTTACTTCTTCTTTTCTATTTCCTCTTCTTTCTTCACATAGAGTCTACTACATGACATGAAATCACAAGCAGGCCTTATATACTTCCTTCTTTTTATTGTCTAAATTAACTTATATTATGCTTAATATTATTGAATATTTCTATGCTCATTATTATTGTAGGTGTGTGCATGCCACAATGTGTTTGTGGAAGTCAGAGGATGACTTTGTAGAGTCAGTCCCCTCCTTCCACCTTTATGTGGGTTTTAGGATTGAACTCAGGTCACTAGGCCTCCACCCACACATCAATCACCCATACGAGCTGAGCTATCTTGCTCACCCCTGATCACTAAATTTTAACTCTTTAAGTCAACCTTCCCTATGAGGGAATAGAAGGACCACACGGACACCAGGTGTCCCACCTATAAAACCCCGGGACACTCAAAGGCCTTTAACTTACACATGGATAAGGAATGCCCACTCTGGATGCACTCCATCCATCTTGTCTACTAGCCTTGTTAGAAAGCAAACTGAGCCTGGCACTAGATAAGCTGAAGTAGGTCTCTGGGTACCCTCGAGACAGCAGAAGCTTCTGTGTCAGACACACCTGGTCTGAAACCATTGGTGCTCCCACTTAGTAGCTGCCCAGTATTGCCTGTGTGAATTTTCCTTTTCTCAAGTTAATTCTGTAATACATCTTATTGTGTAATTGCTTTGAAGATTAACTATGATAAAGAAAATGGAGTACATGGCAACAGATTATGCTCAGTGTGTAACAAGAAAGGATGTTGCATAACAAAATCTCTATTCCTATAAGTTTGAAATGATTGCCTCTAGAACGTTCTCAAGACCAAGTAGAAGAATAGAAGGAAAGTATTCTAAATTGAAATCTAAAGTTTCTTCTCCTTCTTGAGCGTAACCACCAAACAAGCGTTTCCTCTGGAGATTTCAGTAATGAATTTCTATTTAATTGACGCTGCACCGATCCATGCTTTGCACCCACAACACACTCATTCTCCTCGGTCATGCAAAGCAGGAAGGAGCTGTTAAATCACTTGGCGAGCATAATGAACTCCAGTTCTCCTTCACGAGGGCAAAATTACAAACGTGCTTTTCACTTCCAGACAATTAATTAATTTGTTTACACGATTGCTTCGCTTTGTTTTATGTCATAATTCTTTCCTCTCCAATTGCCCAGCTAATTCGAGGGTTTTCTCTTAACCCTTTCAGATGTCCCTCCAGGGTGCAGCAGAGCATCATTTAAGGGACACTGTCAGCTTGAATGACTTTCAGATCTGGAGATAGAAGGTAGCAGCAGGAGACAGTTTGGGCAGTTTTTCAGAGGTCTGTGCTATATTCTTCCTCTAAAGGGAAGCTTGCCGGCATGATCTACCTCTCATATGTGTCTTGCAGGGACCTGCTTTTGTCAGAGGGCAGGAGGGGTCACAGGGTTAATTCCCTGTATGGTGCCTTCTCAGCATCTTGAACCTGCTTCATGAGATTCTTGTGTTTTCATCTTTCTGGTGTTTGGGGACATTTCCTGATTCATTCTCATGTAGATTGTGGTTTCAGCCAAATGATCACATTCATGATTCTGTTATAATTTCTTATTGCTGGATGTTTACCAGCTGACACGACATGATGTTGGCAGGCAAGTGTTTTCTAGGCTTCTGCTCTCTCTTCCCTTTGGTTCCTTCAGTTTTGTATCTATGATTTTTACACATTGTTGTGCTTTTGTTTGACTTATAGCTCTCCCACTAGTCACTGCTTTTAAACATCTAGAAGATTTCACATGTGTTCCTCTTGGAGAGGTACATTTGAAAGAACCAACACAAAGAGCCGTGCAAAGTACTGGCCTTGGTGACACAAGGCAAGCATAGTTTAAGGAAGGCAGGTTTGACTATTCACCTTTATTATTATTATTTCCCCTACAACTTCAGTGCCTTCTTTCTGCCACACAATCTATTAGTCACTTTCAGTGCAAAATATGTTTGAGTTTGACATATTTATCAATCCTAGTACGTTTGTGACCAACAACATCCTCCTTACAATGAAGCTTCAATTTTTGTCCCATATCAGGTCCCAACCTCAGCCACAGTTTATAATGTGGACCTATGCACATCAACAGATATTCATTCCTGGGGTCAGTCAGGTAACTGTCACAAACAGATGTTCTTCTCTAACTATCAAGGTTTTATTTGCAATAAAATATAACCATTCCATAAAAACCTATAAGGTTCTTTCCAACCTCACCCTAAAGTTGATATTCTAATATTTTCCTCAGTGGTAGATGGGAAGGAAAAGACAGAAGAACCAGGGGTGTCCTGGGCCTGACCTGTTCCAGGTTAGGGTGCACCCAAAGTAGGGAGAAAATCTGAAAATTTACCGTATGCCTTACATCTCAATTGCTACAGTTTGTTACTCTGGATGAAACACAAAGTAAGCTGAACATTTTTGCTGGAGTAGTTTGCCCAGCTATAACTGATGAAATGGGACTTTGCCATCCACTCTTTTTCCTCTTTTAACATGTGTGCTCAATCATTAGCTGTCATCGTATGGGTAATTCAGTTTGTTAGTAACGATTGTAGTTATTATTGCCATGCAATAAACAGATTGGGAAATGAGGATACTTATGTGATTTTTGAACCTTGCCAAGATAAATGTCAATGTCAAAGGGCTTTTGGATACAATCCTAGAGGGAGTATTGCATCCAGAAGGGGGGGGGACTTCTTATCAGATCATTACATATTTTTAGATGACTGTGTATAACCTGTCAAATTAAGGAGCTGGTGACACAGTAGGCAAGGCACATTAGGTGGTAATGACCTGGCCTTGACTAACAAACAGGTGATCTGACCTAAGTTAAGATACGTTTCTCAAACTCCAAACTACAATTCTTCTGATTAGTTGGTGGCATCAGCTCTTTTCTTTGGAGCAAGTTTCGGGTCTAAAGTAGAAGATAATACTACAATGAATAAGGCAAAAACATTACCACAACCCTATTAAAAGGAGGTGGCACAGAATCCTATTAAAAGCTCAGAGTTAGAATCCATATTTTGATCTGAGTTCTACCACTAACTAGCTATGCAATCATGAGCAAGCTCCTTAAACAATCCACCATTCAGTGTTCTCCATCAGTAAGGATAGCAAAAATATGCACATCATAAGCATTTTTTGAGAAATAAGAATGAATACATCAATGCTTGAATAAGTAAAAAGACTCATAATGTAGTTACTTATGGTAGACTGATGAATATTGGGCTTATGTCATTGAAACACCCCATGCTCAGCTTCAGGTGTTCTCTTTTTATCACACCACAAAGTAGAATCCAAGTTCTCCACTGGGGAGAGTTTGGAACGTTGCTAAGAAACCCTCCAGTATTGGTAAACGATATTATCTCCCAAAAGAAGACATATTGAGATAAGCAGGAGTAGAGTGTATTAAATTGGCAAATATTTTATTTACTAAGTATCAGTGACTTCAGTAACTTCTTCTCAATTGTATGAGAACATAATTATCCACAGGGAGAGTACTTGGGGGTTGGTGAAGAAGTGTGTGTTCACGTGGGTGGGCTATGGTGCCTTGTGTACCTCCCCTGCTCCCATTAGTTCACACACACAAAAGGATGATATTGAAATGCATTCAGGGCAAGTTGCCAATGCTGCCATAGCAGTGATCTGTCTACAAAGTTCTGACCTTGCACCTCAGTATAGAATCTTGTTGAGAGGACTGGAACACTAGGGTCTCATGCTGACTTGTCTTGGTTGGATAGCTCTGACTTTAAAAACCAATGCGATAAAATTTCAAAGAATGTGTAGAATAGGGCCCAAAGTAAGAGGAAAACTTCAGTAGTGGTCATTTATCTCAACCTTAAAAGTCAAGGTCTGAAACTCAACTTTTCTAAATTTCTAAACCTTAAACAGTCCAAATAATTTATGTGAAAACAAATAATTTAAACATAAACCACAAATATATGCTATATAAATATTTTTGAACTGCTGGCCAACTTTAAATAAACATTAGTGAGCAAGTCTGATTTTCATTTTGCTATAATAACCAGGGAAGATTAGTTACTTTGTGCCAGAGTACTATCTATAAATCATATATACATACCCACACATGTTTGTTTCTTGTTCATATTTGCTAACATGAAAACTTGGTACCTCTCTATCTTATACAAGATCTTCTGGAATGCAAGACATCCAAATCACAAAGAGAGAACATAAGTTAGCGTGAGTGGGCAGAATACGGGGCAATTCTAACTTACCTACCCTTGCCCAGAAATGACACACAATCAATGCACACCTAACAAAGAACTAGATAATAAAGCACACCAGGCCATAGATAACTGATGGGCAGAATTTTTGTCTCACTCAATCTGTTTCTCAACATATTTGTGCTTATTTCCATCAAAATTTCTGTTGCTTTTCTTTTACCAAAGTATATGCAAATCAGCAGACGCTCAACAGGTGCACTAATGGCAAAATACAACAAAATAGTCCTAGTAACTAATGCTCAAAATAAATAAATAAATAAAGTGCCAAGAGTACATATCATGGTCTGAGTTTACTGCTCTCTAGAGTGCCATCTGAGTGATTTTATTGATTATATTGAAGATCATGCCCTGATCATATACAATCTTATTTATTAATCCTGCATTCTTATTGCTTTCCCTCTGACCTTATTCATGTTTGCAAAACATCAGTATAATGTTTTCTGTGAAACTGCGTGAGTAATTTGCCTTTGCTATAAGTATGGCTCAAAAAATCAACATGCTTTGAAACTATCATTACTCTAACCCCAGATATTCTTCCCCTTCTTATCCTAATACTATGACACTGGATATTGTTCAGTTCTTGCCAGGGCTGTATCAGTGTCTTACTTATACAAGGTGAAATGGTGAAAAATGATGGAAAGCAGTAACCAAACCTCAAATCTAAGGCAATAAAAATTTGTCTTCCATTGGTGGCAATACTCATGTGAATCAAAGATCTAAACTCAGAGATCACATGGGACTGTTTGCACATAAGTCTTAGCTTTTGCAAAGTTCAAAACTCAGGATGCAACCATGAAATTAGCTGAACCACTGCAGTGGGGCTTTGCCACTTCAAAGGGGATTGGGAAATAGTGTAAACACAGCTAATTAAGCCATGTATTGAAATGAGACTGGAGGCTTGAATTCTTATCTATTTTCTCAATGCAAATGTTAGAAAGCCAGCATTTCTACTAGAAGATAAGAGACAATGGACCCTAGAGGCAGAAGACATTAATGGAGATATTCTGTCTCATGGTTCTGAGATAAACAGACTAAATCTAAGGGCAACTTATTTTTGAAGGCCAGGCTTCCTTATTCTGTTTTCTGTCAGTTCAAGTAATGTACGGGCACAGTGATTTGTTTGATGGCTCTGCACCTTTGAGTCCCCGTTCCCCTCTTAAAAAGATCCCAGCACATTTGTTTGCTGCTGGAAAACTGTTAAAACCCTGACACTCCATTAAAAAGAAACAAACCAAAAACAAACAAATAAAAAAGCAAACATTCTCTAGTTCTAAATATGCAGAGCCACACCAAAAAAAAAAAAAACCAGTAGAATAGGAAATCTATATTTCTTGTATAAGAGATAGAACATTTTGTTTCTGGGATTTACCCAGGAGCTTCTTGGGGCATCATTTTCTATGTGTCCATATATGTTCAGCCATGTTCTGTGTCCTCACCCTACACCCAGGACATATAATTACAATCTCTTCAGTAGCCACTGAATAATATGATTCCATATACTTTTCTGTACACTTTCTTTCCTGTTGCTGATCTTAACTGTCAGTGTTACACTTCGCTATGTGAATGTCCTTGCTTGATCTATCAGTCACACAGCTGTGGACAAAGATTTGGGGACTTCTGGGTGTTATTTACATTTGGAGGCATTCATAAAACCAATCTAGGGACCTTCTGTATATGTGCCTTTTAAAAGCATATTTAAGACATGCTAAGTAAGATATTCTCTCTTCCTACTACCACTATGAATTCCTAAAGGAAAAATAAAAACCAACTTCAAAGCAGAATGGGCTTTATGCAGTGAGGATAAGTACCTGGAGAGTAAACAAAAAATTACTTGGCGTTCTGTCTGTCCAAGGAATGACAGTGAATGTCAGTTGGCAGTTCTCAGCTTTGCCCGATTTGACTCCATAAACTGACAAATTGACTTTATTTTAATTTTCTCTGACTAAAGATTCATGAGGGATGCAGACCAACTCTCCTCTACCTCTCTTCTCCCTGTCTTTTTCACACACAAGTGTGCATGAACACACACACACACAATTTTCTTGACTCTATATCTCATTTCACTCATGCCCATGCCACAGTTATTAGCGACAAAAGTTTACTGAAAAGCTTCTCTAGTAAAAACTAGACAAATTGTTTTTTTTTTATTTATCATTTGATGATGATGATGATGCTTGTTTTGTTTTGTTGGGGTGTTTGTTGTTTTGAAGTTTGAATAGTACTTTTGATAACATTTTCCAGGCTGGAACATTGTCACTACTGGCAGGGCATGTGTTGCAATCTCAACTTCTGATGCACTTTCTCACGCATGTAAAAGATGTTCCTTCAGTGTAAAGAGTTGGTCTGAACATAGAAAGCACAAGTTCCCATTCTCACCTTCCTGAGAAGAGAACTGTGTCTCACACACATTAAAATGCTTGCTCAGGATGTAACAGCAAAGAAGAGGTGAAGAGAGGATTGAAATGAAGTTCCTAGACCATCAGGCCACACATTGTTGTGCCTTACTCTTTGATTAAAGCACATTGTATTATATTAGGGTGAAGATGGAAAAAAAGTGATTACTTTCTTTCTAACACACATGGACACACACACACATTTAGAGAACCAGACCTGTTAAATCTTTTGCTCCACTTGTTTGCTAAATAACTTTCTCATCTTACAAAAATATTATGCACTCCATTCTCAACATACAAATTATAGAAGATGCCATGAAAGTAATAGATGAGAATTCTAATGCTCACTAGAAATACAGTTCTATACAAATCCTTCATGATTTATTCAATGCAAATATACACACACCGACATGGTACTAAAAAAAGAGCTTTTAATAACTTGTTCTTCTTTTCCCCTCATATTTTATGAACATCTGTCAATGTAACTAAATATTAGCCTAAAATATTAAATAATATTCTTTTAAAGCATCATTTCACTGCACATAATATATATTTATAATGCCAGGAAACTTAATCTTACCTTTCTTTTCCTCTGCATGAAGATATGATAATAGCAACAGCTATGATGGATCTCTCAGCCTGTCACCTGACTGCATTTTAGCCAATCTGATTATACTAGACATTTTTCTTCTCTTCAGATAAGATGCTTATAAGAAACCAGAATAGAAATCCCTGTAACAAAACATTTTCTGCTTCCATAATCATTTCTACAAAATAATACTTCAAAATGGAATTGTTTGGTTAAATACACAGATAACTTAAAAGAATTAAATACGACCTTCCAAATTTCCAGTTCAGGAGAGAAGAGCAGCCACTGACCCCATTAGCAAAACATGGAAATAAATGTTTCCTTGGATAGTTGCCAGTAATCAAAGGGTTTGTAATCTACTATTATTCTTACCACTACTTTTGACTACCACCACCACAGTTTATTTTTTTTCTAGTGTCCTTCAGACTCTACAATGGTGTCATGAGCAGCTACCCTTTTACAAGATTTCAGAACAGCTCAATATGTGCGAATTTCCATGGGTCGAGTGTTTGCCCATGCTTCCTTCTTCTTATAAGACCACTTTCAGCGGCAATCTCCTCATCTTTTAGGGTTTGTAGAGAGCCTCTCATGCCCCCATCCTACTTTGTAGCCCTTCCACTCACTCCTCACCCTTACCTGAGCTTAAACACCGACATAGCTATTGTTATCACTACTCTTAGATGATTCTGTGCTATGATTTGAGTGAAGTTCCCCATCATTTTAAACCACCGCTGCTGTTGTGACAATATTGGGATTTTTTAAGACATGGTTGGATCGTGGTGGTTATGCCATTGGGAGTGAAAGAAAGCTGCGTGCCATCCAGGAATGAAGTAACTGTTCTGGAAGCGAGCCTCACCCCTCTTGCTCTCTTGTCTTTGCCCTTGCATCATGCCTCAACTATCGCTGTGTTCTAAAGCAGCATAAAGGCCTTCATCAGATGCCAGCACCTTTTTACGGGTATTCCCAGTCCCAGTCTTTAAAGGCCAAAACCAATAAATTTTTGTGCATTATAGTGATCCAATCTACGGTATTTTCTTATAGCAGTCCAAACACAACCACCTTCCGGCTTCTCCGGTTTTCGTTTGGTTTCACTGTGTCAATATTGTAGAATGTTTTGCATTTAAAACCCCTGAGTATTCACAGGTCTGTTGCTTTTCCAGCATTCTCAGCTATACATTATTACATGTGTTTACTTCCTCAGTTTATTGTCTATCTCCCTCATTAGATTCTAATGAGGACAGCTGGTCTATGGGCAAAATTAAGTACCTAGTCTTGTATCTAGCAAATGCCAGGCACCTAATAAATATTTGATGCTGGCTAAATGGGAGGAACATGTACATTTAGCATGGAAAAGATATCTCCCGACCCGCAGTTCTAATGACTACATGAAGAGGAACAGACTCCAAGGCTAAGGCACACGACCATTTTATAGAATGAAAAGTGCACTTAGACAAATTCAATCTTTTTTTCCCTGTCATGAGCTAGGTTAAGAGACCCCAAGGACCATGATATCCATTGTGTCCTCTTTGTAAATACTCTTTATCTGGAAGTGGGGTGTGGTCCATTCAGAGAGCCCTTGTCCCATTTGGATAGCATCCTGGGTTTGATTATCAGCACTACTAAAGAAAATTGATGATCGTCCTTGAAAAAGGCACTTTTTTTTATTTTTCTGTGGATGAATAATAACTTTATACTTTAAAGGTATATTTGTAAACTATTTTCTTTGTCACAGTACACATCCCATCTTCTTCTTCTCTTCCCAGTTATGATATACATAGTTTAACTATTTTTTTCTAATTTTATATAATACTGAGCGATTTAATTATTTAGAAAGGTAGGTAGAAAGCACCCAGTAGTTCTGCTGTGTTTTCTGCTCCAGAGGAGAATCTTTGGCCATGTTTAGTCTTCCAAACTTGTGCTGTTTGTAATATTTCAATGACTTAATACATGTGCAATGTGTGTAGGTGACACTTGTTAATGATGAGAACATAGGAGGAACTACTCCTCACTTTACTATTAAGCTTGATGCTAACAGGTATAGAAGCACCACATACTACAGCCAGAACATTTGAAACCAGCCTGAAAGATCCCTTTACTGACAGGAAAAATGAATACCTCAGTCTGAACTGGTTGATTTGTGAGAATGTTTTGGATGACATGACTTTTTCCTTCCTGCCTGCCTTCCTTCTTTCCTTTTTTTCCTTCCTTCCTTCTTTCGGTTTTTGAGACAACAGGGTTTCCTGGTGTAGCTTTTGGAGCCTGTACTGGAACTCACTCAATTCACAGAGGTCTACCTGCCTCTGCCTCCTGAGTGCTAGGATTAAAGGGCTGCTCCATTACCGCCCTGCTCCATTTGGCCTTTAGTTTACAATTCGATTGGGCCTTTATTTATCAAAATCAGGTTAAAATAAAGTGTTGAATGCTAGAACTTTGATTTCTTACAATTCTATAACCCCGCTCCCCTTTCCTAATATCTCCCTTTCCATTTTGACAACAATAAAACAGTTCTTGAAACCCAGACTGACATGTGTAGCATCCTTCAGTTGTTGATCTCAGAAATCCTGAGCAGGAATTTCTTACCCTTTCACAGAAGTACAAGGGGAGCATTTCACTTACAAGGAAATTGGAACAGATTTTTTCCTTTGCTCCCATCCCTACATTTTCAGAAAATTGGCTCTTTAGACAGCATGGTGGACAGAATCAATTAGCATCTCCCCAAACAAAGTTGGGATTATCTATTTTATATGTAAACATAGTACTAGTCAAGCTGAGACCCCATTAAAACCTTGCTCCTTAAGATATTAACTCTCAACATGAGAATGGGAAAAGTCTTGGCTATTAGTCTGTAACATATTTTTATTTTGAACTTACTGGAAAATAGCTGCGCCACAGTATTGAGAACCATGTGGCTACCTGAAATTTTTATTAAGGAGATGGCAAGAGATCAAAGAAAGAAAATCTTAATTTTGGAGAGTTTAGCCAATGTTGTACAAACAAGTACTCACACAGTTAATCTTATATATACTGTTCCCAAACTCCAATGAAAATCTGACAATCTAGTATCTTAGAGATGGTTTCTATGCTATTCAACTGGAAGAGAGAGAGAGAAAGTAGCCATACAAGTAAGAAAAAAATGAGCCAGAAAGAGGGAGAAGTGGGTTGGTTTGTTGTCTAACTATCATGATTGCTGTGCATCAATGTTCTTGTACAAAGTAAAGATTTGCCACTCATATTAGTTTAATAAAATACTGATTGGCCAGTATCTAGGTAGAAAATATAGGTGGGATGACCAAACTAGGAGAATTCTGGAAAAAGAAAAGGCAGAGACACAGTCACCAACCATAAGCAGAAGAAGCAAAATGAGAATGCCTCACTGATAAAAAATACCGAGCAATGTGGCTAAACATAGACAAGAATAATAGATTAATTTGAGTTGTAAGAGCTAGTTAATAATAAGCCTGAGCTAATAGGGCAAACAATTTATAATTAATATAAGCCCTTGTGTATTTATTTGGGACTGAATGGATATGGGACCGGGTGGGACAGAAACCTCCATCTATACATGATTTCTCTTTTGTCACGCAAATTTGCATATAAGAAAAATAATTTTTGTAGCTGAATAGATATTGTAGAAATACAAGTGGGTTATGACACAGTAGTTTTGTTTTTATGATGCTAATAAAAAAATTGAAATCTGGCTAAATCTACACAACCCAAGTAGTATTAGGCTGAGTGAAGTGTGTTAGTTCTCCAATGAAAGCTAGCCCATGGAGCACCTATGGAGGAAAATGTTTTCAGAAGAATGGTGAATATTTCTGTATGTATGGAGGTTATCACAGATCCCTTGGAAGAAAGACAGAGTACACGAATATAGAGCACATGCCCCTTGGGAGAAAGGAAGGGTAAAAGGGTATAGAGCTCATGCCCAAGAAATGCTCTGTGTTTCCTTTATTTCTCAAAGAACCACCATCTTCTTTATTCTTCAAAATGATGGCTAAGGTGCCCTTAAGTCTTGCTGTTTCTGATACCCAGTACAGTAGTTAGAAATGGAGTCATTGGTTAAAATGGAGCCTTTTGGTTGTGCTTGTATTGTGCACAGAATTTTAACGTTAGAGCAAGTGCTGTGGAGATACTGACAAAATAACAAAAGGCAAAACTTGATGGGTTCAGAATCACCACCAGTTATGAAGCAGAGAACACAGCAATCACATTCAGAAAATTAAAATTTCCAGAGTCAGCTGAAGATCTAAGCAGCACCCATCGGAGTGATGCCTTCTACCCCACTTTGCATTTCTAATGGCAGATGAGGCAGTAAAAAGTAAAGACATAATTGACCCAAATATCAATTAAGAAAAATTAACTTACAATATATCAAGCAATGCAACTCAGCTTTATGCTTTGAAAATAAACTATGATTTTTAACAATCCATGTCACGATCACAAACAATCAAATACAGTCACAAAGACAACTAAAAGTTCTCTTATCCAGGAAAGAAATATGATAGGACTTTTTCTTATTAGCATGTAACACCAGATATTACAACTAAAATCAGAGAAACGACTTATTATGAGAATTTAAAGGATCTTTATAAATTCTTGGGTCAAGTAAGAGGCAAACCAATTTATTTTTTTATCTTTTTAGTTCTTTTTGAGATAGGATTTCTCTGTGTAGCCTTGGCTGTCCTAGAACTTGCTCTGTAGACCAGGTTGGTCTTGAACTCGCAGAGTTCCACCTTCCTCTGTCTCCCTAGTGCTGGGATTAAAGCATGCAACACCACCTGCCAATGAGGAAAACCAATTTTAAAACTTGCCTAGAAAAATAAAGATATAGAGTACTACATTAAAAGCAAACAACAATGACAACCAAACAAAACCACTGCATAGCAAGTTATATGGAAAACAGCAAAAACAGTGCCTACTGGGAAAATCCCTAGTCTTAGAGTAGTTGTAAAAGAAAAGAAACAAAACCAATTCAATATTTGACATGGGTGTGAATGCTTTGCCTGCATGTAACTATGTGTATTCCATGCTCCAGTGCCTATGGAGGTCAGAAGTTAGCATTGGCTCCCCTGGAACTAGAGTTAACAGTCAGTTGTGAGCAGTCCTGTGGGTGCTGGGAAAGAAACCTGAGTTCACCTAAGGAGCCTCAAGTGCTTTTAGTTGCAGAACCATCATCCCAGTCTCATCACAAGTTTTTAAAGGCAAATACATTTAGGAGAAGTAAACAGAGCCATCTTGCAATGGAAATGAAGTTTTAAACTCGAAAATAATAGTAAAACCAATATATTTAAAACTTATAATTTGAAAAGAGAACATATCAACACATATGCAAAATCTAAAATATGGTAGATAAGAAATACAGACATTGTGAAGAAAATACTTTTGGCTAATTCTATATACATATATGAGAGTTCTTCAGGACAGTGGAGAATATTCTCATAGAACACAATTGCATAAAGATAATTCTAAAGGACATGCAAAATCAAACACATCCATTTCCATAATTGAAATTGAGGAATTTTCAACCACCTGAGCCTCTCTCAGAAAAGACAACAGGGGGATCCAAAAATTTCATAGGGAAATCATCCTAATCCTTTGGAGAGCAGATTCCAATGCTACATTAATTCAATGATGCTTGAGAGCATAGAAAAAGATGAAATTTGCAAGATGAACCCAGTCCCACATTATAAAAACATTTCTAATTATTTGGTTATTGAAGAACCAGATCGTTGGACTCTCTTTCCAAAGCCAGCTTCATGATTGTTGTGAAAACACTGAACTCCTCTTACAAAGGACAGAAGCTAGGCTATATCAATACAATATCAGTGTTATGCTATCAGCCAGTGAGATTAAACAAGAGAAATGAAAAATTAAAAAGCTGAGAAGAGAGTGAGAAATTCTTCGCTTATCATACCACTTCACACACAGGGTGCTCGGAAGAAACAAACAAACAAGAAGTGAAGAATCAGGAAGATGGCAGAGTGCAGAAACTGGGCCTTCATTCATGGCTTCCACTAGAAGGTGACGGTGAGGAGTCATTGAAAATGAGGTACGAAAGGAAAATCTTGTAGGAACATACCTAACAACAAAATGTGAAACTCTAACAAAATAATGTAAAAACAAAATTAAATAAAGGAAAATGCATCCCTAGATACAAACGTCAATTAAGGTCACAAAGTTCATAATTCTCCTAAATTAATTATCTCCATTAGTAATAAATTATTTCAATGCTATCACTTTTCCACTTATCCGTTAAGTATTTTCTTTCATCTATCAATTTATATATTTATTGAGCTAAAGAAAATGATTCTAAAATTTATATGTAGGGTTAAAAAATATCAGAAAATCTGAGAGGCCAGGCAGTGGTGGCACAGGCCTTTAATCCCAGCACTTGGGAGGCAGAGGCAGGCAGATCTCTGTGAGTTCAAGGCCAGCCTGGTCTACAAGAGCTAGTTCCAGGACAGGCTCCATAGAGAAACCCTGTCTCGAAAAACAAACAAACAAACAAAAACAAAAAAGAAAGAAAGGAAGGAAGGAAGGAAGGAAGAGAGGGAGGGAAGGAGGGAGGGAGGGAGGGAGGGAGAGAGAGAGAGAGAGAGAGAGAGAAAGAAAGAAAGAAAGAAAGAAAGAAAGAAAGAAAATTTGAGAGATGAGTGATAAAGGAGAATTTGGCCTGCTAGAGTTTGAGTTTATTGAGCAGATTAAAAAATTGGAAAATATACATTGTCAAACTGATTGAATGGAATGAAATAAAAGTCCAAAACAGAAACTTAAAATGTCATAAATGAGGCATAAATAGGAAACAGTGACATAAAGATTGCTTCTAGAGGAACTAGGTGGCATCTTGAAATAAAGTTGAATGACTCACATTCTCTACCGGGATTAAATTCCAAAAATAAGTGTAAGGAATTAAAAACAAAATAGTGTAAAATAAAATACAAGATTGGTTTAAAGTTGTAGGACATAAAAAGTCTCCTTTTGAACGCAATATCAAAATTCCAACACAATAAATTCAACCTCATGAAACTACAAAATCAGAGACAAAGGCTATTAGCAAATCACAAAGCAAGCAAAAATAATAACATCTTTAAAAATAAAACTTGGAGAGTAAGAAGGAATTTGCAATCTGCAACATAGAGTCAATTAATTCTCCTAAGTAGCCAAAAAATAAAAATATACTAAATAAATAATAGATAAATAAAAGGCCCATAAAAGGAAACAAATTTACAACAAAAAGACAAAAAACAGGAAAATATAACAACATTTAATTCAAAGATCTGTAGAGATGCCTTGTGAGCACATAAAAAAGATATATAGCCTTGCTCATAATAGGAACAAGAAAAGTAAAACTCATTTGAACCTCCATTTTCACATATTTCATTGATACATTTTCCAGCAACTGTCAGCCTGGTCTGTTGGTGAGGTGTGGGGAGGGGTTTTCAATTACTAAATTTGTCTGTGAATTTGAATACTTACTAAGCATGTCTAGGCGTTATTAAAACTACAAAGGCAAATCTCTCTTAACCTAGTGATGTTACTTACGAGACTGTATCCCACACACATTCTCAGAAGCACATGGAAACTAAAGCTTCTACAAGTTTAACCTGATGTATCACAACGGCAGAGGAATGGTTAAATATGCTAAAGGTACGGAAGCTGCCTGTGTTCTGGGACATATTAACGGCCAAAATCAGATGCTGTAATGAATGTTCAGTAAGCAGGAAGCACAGTGGAACCGGCATCGGAGCCAACACAGTTGCGGTTGTTGGTAAGCATATCAGGCGATGCCGAAAGAATACAAAACTATTTAACTAGATGGTTTCTTGGTGAAATAAATAACAGAAATGGAGGAAGCCTTCAATGCTGTTTTGTTCCTCTTGGGGTCTATATTACCTTTCAAATTTTTAAGAAATAAGTTGCGTATGAATGTTAGAAATCCCTCATTGGTTTACCGAGGAAAGATAATTGTAATAATTCAAACATGCTACCCAAAGTGGATGCACATCAATTTCCTGCACAGTAGCTCACTAACCTCTCCATTGACTTGAGCGGTCAGTGACATTTGGGCTTTTAAGTAATATCTGAGCACTTTCTTGTGACTACAGACTTCTCAATTGATTCCCGTGTCTGCTTTCCCTCAGACCTGGATAGTGATTTGAGCTGCTGGAAAAGAGGCAGCATTAACTGGAGGCCTTTAACCCTAGTGGCTTATTGCCATTTGTTCTAAACTCTCGTAGCCTTGTGGCTTTTGTACTGTTGGGGCAGGCCAGCTGGCTCAGTCACCTCCTGGAGACTAGCCTTCATTAGATAGACGGCTAATGACTTAATTGATCTGCAAAGACCCAAGCTTTGGAGTGGCTCAGAGGAAAAGAATGAGAAGCCTGGCTCACTGGAGTTTTGAGATGTCTGTAAATTAAAATAAGGCTCTCTTTCTCCCGGGGCAATTTAGCTGAAAAGGTCACAGTCTACAAGGTACTGAGCTCTTCCTGTTGGTCTTTCTCTTACTTTTAGCCAAGCTGTCTTTTGCCCAAATGTGTGGATTGAGTTTGTCAGCCTTGATTTAAGCACACAAATTCCCAGAAGGGAAGCGGCTGCCTCTTTGGATAGCTTATGCATTTAATGCCAGGATAAATACAGCTACCTGCTTCCATCCATATTTCCCCCAGTAAGACCGTGCAGAAGTGCTCGCTCATCTGTCAAAGAGTCATCCTCCATTAACAGCAAAAGAGCTGTTTTTGTTTTTTTTTTTTCAAACTTGGAGCACACGAGGTACTTTATCACAGGGGTAGAAGTTGGATTGTTTCATAGAGAGCTTTAATTTTGTAAAGTAAAACAAACTTGAAATAAAAGAGAAGGAGAGAGGACAAGAAGAGTGAGAAGAGGGAAAGAAGAGGAGCTAAAGAATACGGCCATCTAAGAAACTAGTTCTTATTGTTGGGGATGCTCTGGAGGACCCTGCCTCCCACAAGTCAGCAGCCTTCAGTTGTTAACGTCTTCAGTGTTAGAATACCTGTCTTGGCTCTTACCCATAGCCACTCCCTTACACCCATTTCCTGGAACAGCTTATATTTTCTGACTGATAATGGTAGGAACATAAAAGCCTGTCCTTCTAAGTCCCCCATGGGACAATTCTGAAGGGCTCTAGTCACCTCAGACCTCTTTGTGAGGTTTGTTGGAGCTCTCCTTGGGTCTACAGCAAATTCTTTTCTTGTACCCCATTATACTTCATTCTACTTCTCACAGGTATGGATGTCAGGGTGACTTCTTAAAAAGTATTCTGCATGCTAAACTCTATCTAAAAGTCTGCTTCTCATGAAGCTCATTTAGAAATGGGGACAATTATATATTCCTTTTTGCAGAGCCATCTTCCTCAAGCCTCAGAGACTCTCATTATGAATAAAGAAGCAAAGACCTCTGATGCTAACCTCTGCCTAGAGTTCACAGTGAGTCAGCTATAGAACTAAGAGTTACATCTGCAAACATAGAATTAAAAGACATCTTTGTGTGTGTGTGCTTCAGCACTTTGCCCTCAACAAAGAATGACGTAGAAAAAGGCATCTTTTCAGAGTTTCATATCTATAGATGATTCTTCAACCAATCTGCGTGATTACCAGATGGTCATATACACAGATACATATATATGCATATACCACCGATACACATTCCATTTATCTATCATCCATCTACCATCTCTCTGTCTATCTATCTGCCTATCATGTATGTATGTATCTACCTATCTATCAATCATCTTTCTATCTATGTGCTATGAATTATCTTTCCTTATTTAGTCTTTCCTATGAGAGAAAAGTTTATTTGTATCAGGATATATTTATTTTCTGTCTTTATCCTGTATTTTCTTGCACTAATTTGTCCTGTACATTATTTCATGATTATGCATTGTCCCTTAAAATGTCTATATTAATTTACTGTCATATGATGTTTTACATTTTGAATAGCACGGACCACAGAAATATCCCCTAGGTGCAGCCAGTGGGGCAGCTTCCTTGCAATCCAGTAGCTAAACAGAAGGTCCGATCATCCTGCGGCATTTTTCCCCACCCTCCTATGACGGGGTGACAAGAGTGTTATCAGAAGAGCCATTAGTGCCACATAACCTCTGTCTTTTCACATTTGCAAATTACAGATTCTCTCCCTTGCTCTGATTAGCTCCTGAAGTGCTGAACAAGAACTCGTAATTACGCACCGCAGTCCACTCTGCTGACAAACTGACAGTACATGATGTATCCCAGCCCATAGAGCTTCAGCATGTAAAAACGCTATTTGAATGGAATTGGTTCGTTTGGAGCCACTTGGATTAATGGAATGTGTCATTTATATTGTAGAACTGGTTTTGTCTTTTATTCACCTTTATTCGCCGCTCTGTGCAGCCTCCAGTGCCGAGGACGGATTATTCCCTGGCTGTACCAGGGAGAACAATTGCTCTCTCTGGGAACTCGTGGTGAAGGGTAGATTAGTGAATGGTAAATATCCATGCTGTTAGACATTCTGGATTCACATCCTAAATGTGCCATTGGTTCTTGGGATAGTATTGGACAGCATTTCTCTCACCTAGAGACATGAAAGCAGCACATGTCTGAAGCCCATTTTATCAATGGTCATTAGAAGATAAGAAACAGTATCTTCCGTGGAAAATATCGGATTACTAAAGATCATATTCCAATGTTTTAAGCATCTCAGAAAACATAGTACATAAATCCCTTACGGATTGTTGCCTTTTCTTCTTCACATACCATTCTCATAGTACTCAGCAAACCCAGACCCACCTAATGCATTTAACCTTTCCTCCTGGGTCATACTAGCTTCATCTCCTTTTAGCAACTTACCTGCAAACTCATATCTTCTCAAAATGGCTCTTCCTTTCGGGAAAGCTAAGATGTTCTGTGATATTTATATTTTCAGACATATAAATCTATAAACATTCCCCTTATCTTCTTTGTAAAATTTAATATGTGTCCTGCCACGTAAGAACGATTGTAGAGATGTGGTCTCTTGTCTGTGGAGGCTTCCACTGGAGAGAAGTTAGAAGGGGGATTATGTTGGTAAATGAAGGCATGTGGGCGAGCACAAACGGATGAATAGAGACATATTTAGCACACCTCTCAGTGTGGTGGACATTTTATAGGCCTTGCTTCAATACCACTAGCCTTTTTAAACCAATTTGTTAATATTGAAATTAATAAATTTCTATGTGATGAACATTATATTTTGCATAAGTGTTCTCTGGATGGTTACAAAATGGTGTTTCATTACAGCGTTTGATCTGAGGCTTCAACATTAATCTGTCACTTAAAGGAGAGTCATCAATTTTCACACTTTCATCAGAATAATGGATAACATTTTATACAGTCTTAGTTCTGGGCTGGGCACAGTCCTGGAGTAGAAGATGCACTATGTCCCCGATGGTCACATCCTAAGCAGTTCCTTCATCTTCCCCATGTAATTAATGCAAACCAGGTGACTGACATATAAGGAAAGTCTCCCAAAGTGGCATGGTGACATTTGTCTAAGAAGTCATTCTGCATGCAGTCTTCACATCCTTGCCCGCTGGTGGTTTTCATTCTGAAGTGGTATTTTAAAAGCTATCTGTTATTAGGATTATTCTTGGGTGTTTAAAAAAAAAACTTCCATAAATGCAAAGTATTGGTAGAGTGTCTTTGGAGGAATAGTTTATGCAGGCCCCAAATCAGAGGGAGAATGGGATTTGGACTGCAGGACAGTTGTAGTGAGTTCACTACTGACTTGACAGAGGAGCTTTAATGTAGGTAGGGCAAGTTCATGATATTTTACTGAGGAAACTCTGGTAGGAGAGAGGAATAGGGCAGTTTTGGAAGCCCAGTCACCCTTGAATATCTGTGAAAGGTTGGTTCCAGGAGTCACATAGATACCAAAATCCATGGATGCTCAAATCCTTTCTATAAAATAAGATTCAGCAATATAACCCATGCACAATTGTTTCTGGGTTCTTTACAATGCCTAATATAATCTATAATTTTGCAAACATTCATTTCATGGTACTGTTTAAGGAACAGTAACAAAGAAGTCTGAACATGTTCAAAGCCATTATAATTTTTGAATAACAATAATGTACTCTGTATACATATTTTATATTTAATGTTTGTCTAACATAATTAAACCTTTATAGACGATCATTTAATATTGTTTAACTTAATATAATTATTTAAAATATACCATATGATATTGATTTTCTTTTCTTTGTGATGCTGAAAATTCAACCCTTTTGCATACTAAGTGGATATCACTGAGCTACAACCCCACCTCCCCAATATGTTTCCATTTGTGATTAGTTGACCTTATGAATGTGAAGCACACAAAATTGCCTATAGCAAGTTCAAGTTCCTGAAATCAAAAGACATCCAGACTGACCGGCTTCAAACTGGTGCAGTCTGCCACTAACAGTGGGAGCTGGCCAGTGGGAAGAACCTCAATTAACAACCTCATGAAATGTTGCACATCAAAGACCTGAAAACTGAACACAGAGTTACCACCCAATGCTTCCACCAGACAGACTCCGTCATGCCACTCAATGGCCATCTGATTTTCCTGTGCTCAGTGCTTTTCTGATAGTAGTGGAGGGTATGGGGGTATTCTTAAGCTTCTTTATCCATCTCCAGGAGCTGTTCCCACAGGGTTTTCCACAAAGGCATGCTGGGAACTCAGATCTTTAATATAACTTTCACATCACTAACGTGTGGTCTTTTCCCCATAGAAGTAGAATTCGTCTGACTTTCAAACAAAATTTTCTTCAATACAGGTGGATATTTTTCCAATTCAAGATTATCTTTTGGTTCTTTGTCCATTTTTTTCTTTGAAAATGAATTATTAAGAATTTTCTAAATCCAGAACCAACAGCCTTCAAGATGACATAGAACTAACTCCATAGCTAAGGTTAGCCCCAAACATCCAATGATACTCCAACCTCTGTCTCCTAAGTGTCAGAGTCCCAAGTATAAAACTCCATGCTGGACAACCTTCTTTTTTTTTTTTTTTTGACTAACTCAAGACAGAACACTGAACATACCTTGTTTAGCATCCTGCACTTCCGGGGGGCTCTAGAAGGAACACAGATGAGGTAGGAATAGATATTCACCAGTAGCTTCCGTTGTCTTTTAGCTCCATGTCATCCTGGCTTGATACATAGATAGTCTAGAGTGTCTTTTAGTCCCCTAAAAGACTTCAAGGCAAATCTTTTGGACACTAGGTATGCCCATCAGAAAAGAAGGGCAAATGCTGAGTGAACATATCTAAGACATCGATATAGGGGTACTCTAAAGATGAGAGTATTTTTCAAATCTACTCTTTTGTTTACTTCTAGATGGTTTTAAGCACAAAAGGTACTTTTATTTCTTTCTAAATCCTGAAGTCTACTTCTATAGGCTAGAGTTCCTTCCATTCCAGAGTCTTTCATTTCTCTGGTAGCATATAGAAAATATATATCCTGATCATTTACCAACAAAGGAAGCAAAAATCTTGAATGCACAGGTGAAAACAACCTTTTTTGGCCACACTGGGACACCTTCCTAGCTGTTTCTGATTCTTGACACAATAGTTCCTACAAACCCCTTCCCTAACCTGCCACCAATCCTGCTTTCAACAGTCTTTGCCCAAATAAATATATGCATGTCTGCTCAACTTCCCATCAAGAGTCCAATTCTAATGTTATAAAGTATATCTCCAATTGATTTTCAGGCACTGTTCAATATCTACCTACCCCAGCTATCCCAAGCCAGATCCACTCCTGCGATAAGAAAACTTGGACAATTCCACTGTCACTTCAATTCTCTCAGGCCATAAAGTGATATATGGAGGATTTTTTTTCCTATTTATGGGATAAGCTTGTCTTAGTCAATGCAACTGGATTGATGGTTCTCTGAGAATTATGCTAAATAGAATACCCCACATGCCTGAGAACTACATCTTCAACAACACATACTGCTGTGCACCCTAAGCTGACATCATAGTAGGAATACATCCAACCGACCCATCCTTCTTTTCCTTTGTCTTTCTGGAGGTTATTGCTTTCTCGCTTTCATTTTTCAAGACCTTTAGTTCGAGAGATTAGAAATTTGACTTGAATTATGATTTTTCAAAGGGTTGGAAACAAGGAAGTCTATTATTTTTAATTTTATTTTTAATTAACAATTAAAATTGTATGTATTTATGGTTGTTCAAGAATGATGTTTTAGTAAATATTTACATGGTGAAATGAAATAATGCTAATTAACAAGGTCATAACCATTTGTGCTTGTTTTTGAAGCAAAAACATTTTAAAAGCTATTCTTTTACTAATTTTGAAATGAACAATGGCATGTTATTTATTATAATCATGGTTATGGTCTTGAATTTGGACTATTTCTCCAGGGAAGTAATTCAATTACCTGAAAATCAAGTAAGCCGTGGACCCAAAGGTCAGAACATTGAGGTGATGATAAAGCAGAACTCTTTTTTTTTCTCCCCTTGTGAGTAGGATTGCAGAGGGTGATGAGTATGTCTCCTGAAAGCGAGATATCATTTTACAAAGAATAGATAGGATTCATTTCTTATTAAGATATCCCTCAATGATGATGAAGCTGAAGTCAGGGAGTCATGGGATGCTGCAAAGTGCAAGAGCGACTATGGCTATGATAATAGCTTACATTTATGGAGGGAGCACTAGCAACCAAGTCCAGTATTGAATACTTCACATACATGAAGTCATTCACAACTGCTGGGAGCCAGATGAATTAAATAGGATCCATCCCATATAACAGAGTGTGAAACTGGACTGCGCAGGGCCTCATCACGTTGCTCAAGGTCATAGAGTTCCAAAGTGGCACAGACAAAAATCAAGCTCAAACAGAGCTGAGTTTAAATACGGGGCTCTTAATTCAACAGGCGGACCACGACGTATTTGCTCACCTCAGTGCTGCAGGAACGGAGCTAAGAACTAGAAACAAGTGATTCTGTGTGAGCCCAGTTACCCTGCTACTGGAAGAGGTGCAGGACCATTCCAGTGGTCAGGCTCGCTTTGTTATTACTCTGTAATACTCTCGGCCTGCCAGCCTGCTCCTCTTTGGAATGAATCTCCGAATGTCAGGAGCAGGATGCATGTAGCTCTCTACGACCAAACAAAGACTTAATCTTCCAATTCAATGATGCAGAGCACCCCTGGGGCATGGTGTGGAGTTATGGCTGAATCAAGGTCAGCTAAAGTGATTGAAGTAGCAGAAGCTGTATAGTTGGATACCAAATGGAGAAGTTCAGCCTAATTAAGACAAAAGTAGGCAATTCACATGTGTTTACTTACTTTATTAAAGAAAGAATAGACATGTCTCTTTATAGAAATTGGTGGACCGCCCCCCGCCCCGCGCCACCCCTTGTAAGGTTGTTGAAAGGGGCACTGCTTTTTAGTTCAGTATTTTTTTTTTATTTCTCCATGTTTTTTACTTTTTATTAAAAATAATTTTACAAAACCAAATGTTGCAAAATAGCCCTGAGACCTACTTCTACTTTTCAACAACCCATTATTACAAAGTCCTACCAAATAGTAACAGTGATATGAACCTTGAAGATATAGGTGGGCTAATGACGGAAGAAATGCTTTAGGAAAGCTTCACTGATTCTACGGATGACCCCTTGGCCCTTCTATCGCTACAGCTCAGCACCACGCATTTTTCTTCCATGCTGCCCTCACTGTTCCAAGACTGAGCCAGCTGGAATGAGTATCCTTGTATTTTTAGATGTCCACAGAGGCAGAAAATATCTTCAGTCTTCGTTTTTCCCTTCTAGAAATATGACTCTCTCTTTTAGAGCCCTTGTTTCCTTCAGTTTGATTCTCTGAGCCTTTATGCTGTGGGAGTGTATCATAGATGTCCTGACAAAATTAAGCACAGAAAGCTCACAGTTGGTCCTTAAAAGACACAGGTCAGGGCAGCCAGGAAGGAAGCCTTTACCAGAGCTGGCATATAAATAAACAGCCTAGATTTTCAGCCTTTCATTCACTTTTCTGGAGATATCACAGGTAAAGAAAGTTAGGAAGTGGAGAAGTGCTTAGTATCCACAAAGCAAATTAACCCTGTAGGCTGCAGTTTCACTTTAGAGTATGCCTTGCGACTTTCCACTGGAACAGGTTTTGTGGGCTTGTCTTAAAAGCCCACCCGAGGAACTGTGGAGATAGCTTGGTCAGAAAAGTGCTTGTTGTAATGAACATGAGGACCTGAGTTCAGGTCCACAGAACCCACATAAAAAGCCATCTATTGTGGCAGGCACCTAAAATCCTGTCACAGGGGAAGCAGAGACAGGAGGATACCTGGAATTCCCTGTGCAGCAATACTTGCCAAATATGTGAATTCTATATTTAGTGAGAGACCCTGCCTCAAAAAAATAAGATGAAGAGACACAGCGGAAAACATGCAGGGATAACCTCCTGGCCTCCAAATGCATGAATGTTCACACACATGCACACACAAGCACGCACAAGCACAAACACACACATGCACACACCCTCGCCAAAGATAAAAGAGTCCATCGGAACTAAAAAGGAAAAACTGTCAAATAAGAAGATAATAAAGGAGGAAGAAAAATTAGTTTCACCTTAATTAAATATAAGAACAGAGAAAAAGAGAGTCTGAAAAAAACAAGTTTAGAAAAACATCATGGTTTTAAATACACCATGTAATGAAAGACAAACAGGAATGAGACTGTGTGTTTGTGACAGGTCCAGGAGAGTCTCATCTTTATCTGGCTTCTTCTCTGAAGATGATCGTGTGATTTAAGATCAAAATTTGTGAACCTTAGAAAACACAGTTTCTGAGCACTCAGCTCACAAGTGAGCACCTTATTATTAGCTCTTGGTCAATAAGAACCCTCTTCCAGCTCTCCAACCCTCTCTTCATCTTTAGGAAAAGATGGGCATTGAGGGGAACTCGAGTTACACCAGAAAACTACTTTCCACTCACCGTGCTGAACAGGCTCGAGTTTGTGGATGTTTACTTCCTAGTATCATCCTTTTCCCTTGTGTGTGAGAAAGACCTGTAACTAGCTCATCAGCAATATGACAAAGGTGTTGGGTTGTTACACCTGTGATTATCTCACATCATATAACACTCCGTCTTGTGAAGAATCTTGATTTAGATTTTCTATTGCTGGTTTTGAAAGTAAACACAAGCTGCCTTAAATTCTTAATTCCTCACAGAACAGAGCTATCAGAAGGAACCTGAATCTGCCAGAAAGGTGGGTGAATCTAGAAGCAAACCTCTCTTCATTCAAATCTCGGGATAAAAAGATAGCCGTGCCTTAAATCTTGATTCCCATTCTTCATGGCACCTAGCCACTCAGTGCAGTGCCCATATTCCTACCTCACAGACACCAGGAGAAAATAAATACAAACTGCTTTCAGACACTACTTGTATGATCATTTGCTATATAACAATAGAAAATAAATACACACACCAAGTTCCAAATCTCTCTGACCTATGATGGGAAATGAGGATGTAATGGAGAATATCTGCCATGAAGATATTTATAACCTACTAGAAAAGACAAAATAACACCCAGGAGTGACTTCAAAAGTGTAATCTGATGGCATACAAGGCACATTCATCTTTGAAAGCATTTCCTTTGATTCTGCAGTGCTCTTTCCTCTGGATTGTCTAGATACTCTAGAGTCCGATGTAGCTAGAGGTGTGCCCTTGTCCAAACTTAGCCCCGGAAAACTGTCCACAAGAATATAGTAATGTTATATCTCACCTGGAAGTTGAAATTTGGTACCAGAAAGATTTTGAAAGACATTCTGAAGATGATAGCATCTCTATTGGTCAAGTCCCATTTGTAATGTATAGAACTAGTCTCTCACTCACATTCTGCAAGTGGAAACCCACTGAATATATAATAAAATAAATATGATAAACTTTTTGATTGAGCTCTAATACTTTGGGATCTGTTTTATTTTCTACTTTAATGCACAATAATTTAATGCCATTTGATTTTTCAAAATGTCAATAAAATGACAAATAGCACAATCTACACATGATACACACATACATGTAAACAAAACACTCACACATACAAAATAAAATAAATAAGTAACTTTGGAAACTACAAACAAAGTAAGTGATAACAATTACAATTATATCCTACATAGAGCATGGGAATAAAAATAATCTTTCTACTTTTTTGATAATTCCTGTCATAAACCCAACAAATGATAATTTTCTATTTGAAAAATTATCATGTCACCAGAAACTGGGCTAAGTATTCAATGTTTTTTTTATAAAAAAAAAACTCCTTATTATAGCCACAAAGACAATTACATGGTCTATGGACACGCTGAAAAGAGAATTTGAAACTAAAACACAAATGATGTTTTTCCACTAGGTTGTAGTGATATAGCAGAACAAAATCATGATTTCAGAGTGTTGACGGTAAGGTTTGGCTTTGTAGTTTTTCTTAAGAAACACAAGTTTGTAACATGGTTTAGAATAATGAATAGTACTATGTGATCAATATATACAAGCTGTGACCTCTATTGGGCTATAGGTAGACATTCAGAGAAGTTCAGTCCAGCTTGTATTAAGGATATACATAGTATATAGAAGACATATCCTATATGTCTTAAGTGGTTGGTTAGAATAGTAGCTCAGTTTTGGCTAAGGAAACCTGTTCAGCATCTCCCCAAGAGAGATAAGGTAGTAAGAATGTGGCCTTAAGCATTTGGCTGGATACCTGGTAATAGATTAATAATTCAGTATTAATAGAAGGCATAAGTGCAGGTGCTGATGACTAGGACAATTGAATGATTCATCTCTCCATTCAGTCGTATTAACTGATTTATATAAGCAGAGGAGTCTGTGAGGTACTGGGAATTCAATGAAAAATCACTCCTTCCTCTTCAAGAGCTCCCAGCCAAGTGAGGTAGAGAGAGAGAAACTGTGGCAAGCAAATCAGTGAAGTGCTGTGGAAGAACAAAAGCAGAAAGTTTGACTTTGTGACTGAGCATCTAGAAAGGTCCATAAATAAGATCATGTGGGATTTCTATTGAATCTTAATACATAGTCTTAAATTTCTTGATGCACCAAAAATGAAAGGGCCTTCCTGGTCAATGAATAGCATTTACGAGAGACACGGAGAGAGAGAGAAAAAGTGGTTTAATTACAAAGAGATTATTAAATATAGAGTTAAGGTGAGGGGAGAGAAAATTGCTCTGAAAATACTCTTCAGCAAGTATTGCAAATAGTGTGTGTGTTTCATCAAAGTGGTTATAAGTTATGCTTCCAAATAGTGTTATACACTTCCTTCTAGGCAAAGAAGACTCCATTTTTTGACACTCATCTCTCTTCCATAGATATCTAGAGACACAGAAATTGAGAGAGGACAAAATTCAAACTAAAAATATAATGAACCCCGGAGAGAAAAAAAGCAACAGGGATAGAGAAGTAACCCACAACATTGCAGAAGAAATTTGTGCACTGCCACTAGATAACCAAGCCACTTTATAAGGGAACTTCAACAAATTATGCACCAATACAACCCTCAAATGCAGCACATTTGGCCAGAAAGCCTTTTCTATCACTCCTGATGGGGGAAGAGGAGGGAAGAGGTGGTGGTCCCCTGCTCAGCCTAAAATTTGGAGACAAAGCTGGAAATGAGGAAAGAATGTCTTATGAAGGGATCCAAGTGACCTCAGCTGAGATGTTGACGGTGGCAACGTGCTGAGTACTGGGATAGCAATCTTGATGAAGCGGGGAACAAAAGACTTGTCACCTAGGGTAAAACAGTAGAAACCATTACGAAGAGATCACAGACTAGGTCTCTTCCACTTCAGACTTAAGAGGGGAAAGAAGAACTTGGGACGACTACTCAAAAATGTGAGATGACTAAGCCAGATAGTACTGTGGTTCGGGATGAAAGGATGAGAGAGAGGGAGTGAGAGAGCACACTGCAATTGATTCCACTTGTGATTATTGAAAGGACCAAGATCTCTTAGAGCTATAACTATTTTCAGAACTCTCATAGGGGAGTGTCAAAGAAACATCATATCAAAGAAGAAATGTCCTACTCTGAAGGTCTGCCATACCTGAACATGACAGAAAAGGAGAAGACAGCATGCATGATTCTACTGCTTATGAAACTATGCCACCTACCCACATCAGGCACAAAGAGTGAATCTTTCTGGTAAGACCATTTGAGATAATAGTCTCCTTCCCAAGAGCATCTCTGCTCATTGTTCTCTCTGCATCAAATAAATTGACAGTCCCTGAGTTTGTCAAGATTCTCCTTGAGTTGGTAGATGATTACCGTTTAGTGAACATGCAGAACTCATATCTTACAAGGAAAGACAGAGAAAGAAGGAAGGACCCGTGGCTCTTTGCTCATAGTCCTTAGTAGAAGAACCTATGCTTTACGATAAATTACTGTTTAGTCCTGTAGCTTTGTGACTTCTAAGTAACATATTGGATTTTCTTGCTAATATATTTTTAACAAAACCTCAGCAGACTAATCAGATAAAAGTAATAGCAGCAGTCTTAACTCTTCATTTCTTTCCTAACCAACCACTATCTCAAATAGTGACTTTTATTTGAACTCCTGGCCTCAGTGAACACTTTTTGTCATTGGTCTACTCTAGTATATTTTCTCCCAGGAGGAAATAGACCCAAATCAACGAACAGGAAACAAAAGGAGACATCATAGAAAGAATACCAGGTAAATAAATGAAGAGATTTAGTGAAATTCTCTAATTGACTTAGACGAGTCCTCCAAGGCCCCTGCCCTTTTCATTTTATAACTACCAGGTTGTAATGAATGTCTTTCCAATGGCCTTCCTACCTATAATATTTTAGAAAAGTGACTTCCTCTTGGAATACTTCACATGGGTCTCCATCTCTTGGAGTACAAGAAGCTGGCAATAGAAAACTTCACTAAAAATTTTATGAGCATTTTAGTCATAGCTTAAACAAAGAAAAAGACAGTGGTATTACCCAGACCAGAAAGCACCATACAGACATATAAACGACTCACTGCGTGTTACTAGTACCATGTTCTCCAACGTTTGCCTTGTCTGATGATTTGATTATCAGATGGGCGTTTGTTGAATGTATGAACCGCTAAGCCTGATGAGACCTTTGATCTAATATACCCAGCACATACTTTATCAAAGACAGCCATTTGATGATCCAGCAAGTATGGGAAATACCATGTTAGTAAAAATTCTATCTCTTTATCATGTGTGTAACAGGCTAAAAATAGAAGGAGTGGTGTACCTAATGCTTCAGTTCTCCTGTTAATCAAAGCTGGAAGAGTTGCCAACAGACACAGCTAAACAGCCGATAAGTGTCTATAAGGTTCTATTAAGTTTCCTCCTCTGAGGTTCACAGATGGTATATATTTAGTTGTAGGATATATGTATTTTTAATATCTTCTCTGCCATTTGACTGCATCTGATTGACCTTGCCGCAACCCACAGAGAGGCAGATTTAGAAGCAACCCAGTATGACAGGGAAATGGCCCAATTATGCAGCGCCTTGATGTTCCCTTAGCGAAGCAGATACATACTGCGTGCTCAGACACAAAGGGGAGTGGGAGGCGCTGGGAGAGTGTTGTGAGATGGGAAGATGAAAGGACAGTAATTATTCTAATCATTGGTGGAGAGGGTGCAGTAATGCTTCATGTAATTGCTGTGGAAGGCATGGAGTCAATAATTTTAACTGGCCTTTAAAAAATTATTTGGGAATGGAAGCTAATTTTGCTTTTTATCCCTTGGGCTAGCGAAAAGTATTAATCGCTCTCCCATTAAGGAGCAGCCAGTCTAGTCTACATGAGAATGCCTTAGTGAAGATGAAGGAGAGGACCCTGGGTCATCAGAGGCCTATGTCTGAGTTATGATAGCAACTGGTTTAGGTGAGAGAGTGATTATTAACCTCTGTATAGTTTTCTATGAGGGGAAGTTTCTCCTCCATCTCAAGATATGCCATTTATTAAACCTCCGTCTTGGGCACACTGAAGAGGTATCTATTTAGAAGAATTAAAGATAAAGGAACATAGCCAGGTGGTGGTGGTGGTGCAAGCCTTTAATCCTAGCACTCGGGAGGCAGAGGCAGGCAGATCTCTGTGAGTAGACTAAGGCCAACTTAGTCTACAAGAGTTAATTCCAGGACAGGCTTCAAAGCTACAGAAAAACTCTGTCTCAAAAAAAAGAAAGAAAGAAAGAAAGAAAGAAAGAAAGAAAGAAAAGAAAACTAAAAAGGTAAAGATACATAAACTAACTTTCCAATAAGCAAAAATAGCTGTATGTCCCTATGTGTTTTCAACAAATTAAATCAAATACATAAGTTCTACTAAAACAGAATGAACAAAATTTTGCACTGCAGTAGTTTGTGTATCTGGCACATAAACAACACACACACACACACACACACACACACACACACACACGCACGCACCTTTAGCCCCTGATAGCTCCTGGAAGACCAAACAGGGGTCTCTAATGGTTTTTTCTATGTGAAATATATTGAAGAAAGGAAAGGAGGAGAGAGAAAGGAGACCACAAAGATAGCTCACTATCAAATGTAGCTACTTGTGGGTGTTTCTGCCCCAGTAAAGGAGATTCATACTAACGACAGCACCAACAGATGATCAAAATGGCACTGGTTGTCACTTTTAGTCTCTGTATACGTGTTCTCACACAAACCTCACTCATTCAGTTTTTCATTCTTTCATTTCGTGGCCATTTATGAAGCATTTGCTATGAGCCAAGAATTACACAATGTATTGAAGATAAAATTGATTTACAGTCATATTTGCTTTCCCCCTGGGACCTCATTGAAGAATGATAAATAATAATATATAAGCATGTGACCTAGGTAGTTGCTGGCAATTCTTAGATGATAGAACAAGGAAGAGTGGGTACAGATTAACTGATTGGGAGCTAGGAGATAGCTTTTCAAGTAAGGGTAATGGGAAAAGTGAGGTTGATGAAGTAAACTCTGAGCTTAACACCTTACCATGTACAAAACCAAGAAACTCAGTAATATGCTCTGGCAAGAAACCTCAGAGACCTAGAGGAAGCCCAAAACTGGAAGGAGCATAGGATCTACAGTGTGGTTGTTGCCAAGAGTTCAAGAGGATGGAATGCAAGAGTGCAAGGGTTCCAGGGGATGGAGAGGCCAGAAGATGAAGACTCTTCACGGCCATCGTTATCTATTTAGATTTTGCTGGCACTGTAGTAGGAGCTATGCAAGTATTTAGACAGGGCAAGGTGAGGCTGGAACACTGGGTGACTGTATTTATGAACATATGCTGACTACTTTGAGAAAAGATTGGTAGGAGACAAAGTTATTAGTCATGAATAGAAACAAAGATACTAGTTAGAAATTGTCTGCAGGAATTCTGGAGTGGATGGCTGGTCAGTATATGCTTTAGAGTAGGTTCAATAAAACTTGGAGTAGACAGAATATAGAAAGGGAAGCACAAACCCTAAATTCTTGGCTTGCACAGATAGATGGATGGATGTTGTTTAGTCGACATGGAAAACATTGTGCAAGGCAATAGGGTTAAGACATCCAGGTTATTCCTGATGCCTCTGAGATCCCTAAGTATCCATGTAACCTGTTCATATGGATCACTCATAAAATAATGTCTCACTCAATTGAATGGTCAAGGCTGACTCTCTAAATCCCAAGTAAACAGGAAAGAAAAAAAGCATTTTACTGAAAAATAATAAATATTCTTTACTATCATCATACATCTATAAAAACCTAACAGAAAACAAAAAAACATAAATAAGTTAATAGTTACGCAGAACAAGAAGATTTCTGAACTAATTTATCAATAAATTCCCCTAAATTCAGTCTATTGTTAATCTTTGTCTAATGGAAAATAGCACTGATTCTTTAACAGAAACTTGGTAAATACATATCTTTTGTAGAAATAATAATTATAACACTCAGAAACATTTATAGATTGGTACATAGTCTATCTCTTAAACTTAGTAGCACACAGGCACATTATTATTCTAGACATTGCAAATGCAGTATAATATTAAGACAGTCTTCAGCCTCCTGAGTCTATGTTCCAGTGTGGGAAAGTAGACCATATATACATACTGAAGTAGAGACATTGTCATAAGGTGTTGATATATGTAGAGAGAATCAGCCCAGGATAAAGGAATAGAGAGTGTTGGGAAGGACAGGAAATTGGATAGGGTAGGGAAGTCATTATCAGTAGTTACACATCTGGTGAGAAAAGGTAAAGGACCACTTATATGAGTGGGTGGGGATGTCCTCTTTAATGAATCAAGCACAAAGACCTTGAGGTAGGTGCCAAATCAACATGCTGGAAAATAACCCAGAGACCAGACTGGCTGAAGTAAAGTGGGTAGGGAAGTTAGAATATTTATACTTATACTCCCACTCCAATCTCTAACACCATCAGCCTAAGAGCCAGATTCGGTCACTTCTTCTATTACTTGGACTCAAGACACAGCATGGTTAACGAATTATATTCTCATAAAAAATTCTCTGGTAAACTGAGATAAGGTTTAAGAGCCCAGAAGCTGTGCTCATACTACCTATGCTTGATAGTGCTACTTAGGATTGTATATGCCCTAGGATAAATTATTTAACCCTTTACAGGCCTGTTTCTTCATTTGCCTCTCATTCCTTCCTTTGTGGCGTTATGGTGATGAATGTGTTATCACATGGAGGGATTAGAACAGTCTTTGGTACTCTTCAGGGGGCTGAGTTGGTTTCAGTTGCTATAATTATTGCCATATTATTATTTGTAACGCTCCTCTCATACTTAACACCAATTTTTCTTTTTATTGAAAATAAATTCTTCTCTCAAACAATACATCACGACCAGACCACAGTTTCCCTCCATCTACTCTTCCTGAACAACTTTTATCCTCTCCAAGATCCATTCCCCCCTCTGTTTCTTCTTCAGAATATATCAGGCCCCAAGATATGACAGTCCAACACAACAAAACAAGATACAATAATATAAGACAAAAGATCTCACATCAAGGCTGGTTAAGGTAACCCGATAGGAGAAGAAGAGTCCTAAAAACAGGCAAAAGAGTCAGAGACACACCCTCTTCCACTGTATTTTCCACAAAGACATCAATCCAAAAACCATAACATTTACAGAGCTACAGACCCATGCATGCCCAATGCTTACTGCTTTCATCTCTGTGGGTCCGTCTTTTTTTTTATAATATTTATTCTTCTTTCATATATTACATTCAATTGTGGTTCCCCTCAATCTACTCCTAGCAGCTCCCTTCCCCACTCCTTTTCCCCAGCACCATTTCTCCTCCATTTCCCTTCAGAAAAGGGCAAGTCTCCCAGGGATATTTCCTCCCCATCTTCTGTGATAGGGGACCAGAGCGAGTAACTTCTCAAGGGCTTCACCCAGGATTGGGTCTCTGGGATCTAGTTCATGCCTAGAAAATATTGAGTTGATTTTTAATGTTTGAGATAGAACCCAGGAGCATGAATCACACACACACACACACACACACACACACACACACACACTCACAAAGTGACATCCTTATATCTTGTGTATTGAGATCAGGGTCTAATTATATTGCTTAATCTACCTATGTAGTTCAGGCTGACCTTGAACTCATGATCCTTCTCCTTCCATCCCCTGTATGCTGAGAGGTTAGTTTGAACTAATCTGAATTCCACTTCATACCACACTGCCAATCCAGCATCCAAATTTACTATCACAGTTTACACCTAATTTTAACTCATTCCAAAATCAACGTTTAGATTAAGGAACACCAGTCATTAAGGCCATCAATCTCAGCACACCATAATTACAGCAAAGGCTGTTTCATCCAGCTTTCTGTAATTGGGCCTTATTTTACAAGCACTTCCCACATTCTCAGAATGATGCAGACATTCATAATGACAGACCTGAGGCTATGCAAAGTCCTCCCGAACCCCTAAGAATGACTGTACCATGTTCAGTACACTGAGGGCATTTTGGTACATTCACGTCTATGAAAAGATGTAATTCTCTACATGGTAGCCATGGGGGGTCTTTGTTCACCAGACATTGCAGTTCTATTTCAAGTACAATGCCTTTTGATCAGAGCATAAAACTTCATTCACTGTACTTAGAAGACCAACATGCTATGGCTCACCAAGCTCCTCCATGTGTGTGATACCTGACGAGATCAAATTAGGTCTTTAAGCAGACTGCTTCTCCAAATATTTTTCCTCTTTCCCCTTTTCTCCCTGTTTAACAAAACTGTACAGACTGACCCACTGAAAATGTGTTCTTCCTCCTAGACTGACTTGATTACACATACCATTTCGTTCACTTATTAAACCCCAAATTAATACAAAGTAATAGCAGCTCCCTGGTCCTACATTGTTCAGTGTTTTCCCTCAAGCATTTAGACTCCACTTTGCACTTCTTTCCTTTAAGTGCTTGATAATTGATGGAGAGGATACCTTTAATGATAAAATAAGTACTATCAACACTGATTACTGTGTTTATGACTTTTTTTCATGTAGTAGTTTAATCTAGAACTCGGATGTGATAACATCGTCATTGTGAAAGTCTTTATCAATTATCCCAATTATCAGAACTACTATTATCTGACTCGAAAAGCTTTTCGAAGAACATTTAGAATCACTAGCTGCGCAACTGTGGCCAATTTTCTTATCTGCTTTTGTGCTCAGGGTTTCTTTTTTCTTAATCTTTTTCATTTGCAAGATGGTAAAAGCAAAATAAATCTTATTTCATTGGATTTTAAAACTTCCATGGAAACTTCTTAGGACTAGCATACTATAGACACTCAATAAATATGATATATTATTCACACAAATTCCCTCTCAATTTATACGTTGTATCAGGGATGTTTTTTTTTTTTTTTTTAAAAAAAGAGCCTAAGTCATTTGTAACTAGACTTCTGGATGCTGATAGATACGGAGTTTTAAAGAGAGACGTCTCTATCTGTGGTTGACCAATGATGGCCTCTACACAGAGAAAGTGAAGTAGAATTCCTTCACAACATGCCATCCCCATTAATATAAGGATAAAATGAAGTGTCCTTTCTGTTCTTTTTCAACCCATTTGTCTTTGGAATGGAACTGTTGCTTCTTCTTTTAGCGAGAACAATCCAGTAGAATTTTAAGGCCTTTCCCTCCTTGGGAATGTTCTGGGGCTGCCATGTCAGCTTGCAGCTTTTTAACATAAGTCAGACCAGCAAAATGGCACTGGAGTGGCCGCAGAGCATGAGCTCTTTCAAAGGTTCTCTGTGTACTAACTGAGATGAATAACTTGAAACTGGGAATAAGTTGAGATTATAGGACAGCAAGTCCACAATCTGGCCCTCACCAATGTCCCACAGTCCATCAATATCAACTGAAGTGCTGGAGATGTTTTCCCATCAAGCTTGTGGGATGCTAACACTTGCAGTGAATTTAACACATTGTTTTTTTAACATATTCTGTTTTTTGGGGGGTTTTGATGCTGGATATCTCTAAGTAGCTCTGGCTGTTCTAGAACTCACTGTGCAGACCAAGAAGGATTTGAAGTCACAGATATCCACCTGCCTCTGCTTATTGAATGCTGGAATCAAAAGCATGTACCATGATGCCAAGTTTTATTTTATACACACGCACAGACACACACATACACACCAGATAGTTTCCTCTCTCAGACCCATACTAGCTGATTTACCAAAAACAAATATGTCTATATGCATTTTCTGTCACTCTGAAGAAACGACTTTCTGATGGAAAGTGTCATGCACCCTGCCCAAACATTCCTGATCTAGCTCTGTCTCTTATCATAATACCATCATCTCTCACCATTGCTCATTATAATCATTTCTCAGGGAATATCTCATGTGATCCCTTAAGTGACACATTAGAACATGTAAAACAGGTATCATTGTTGTATTGCCATTGTATGTGTGTGTGCGTGCATGCACAAACCCATGTGCATGTGTTGGCCAGATATTTTTGTTGAGCATCTTTCTGTATCAGTCTGCCTTAATTTTTGAGACAAGAATTTTGAGACTGAACCTACAATTTGCTGGTTATCTAGAATGGCTGGCCAGCCAGCTCTAAGGATCTGCTTCTCTTTGCCTCCTCAGAGCTGGCATTACACTGTACGCTGCTGTGCCGAAGTTTTGACATGGATGGTAGGGGCCCAGACTCAGGTCCTGATGACTATGGATCAAGAGGTCTACTCACTGAATTATTTCCCATCACTTTCAGGCACCCTAAGGTATTATCACTATACTGCAGGTTGCCATATGTTACATTACAAGTTACTGTAAAGCAACTATGTGATCAGTATGCAAACTGGTATGTTGGTGTAGAACTCAGTACTCTTCACTATTTTGCTGATTTCCTTCATTCATAAGTTTGATGATCAGTATTAGTCATAATAAAAACTTATGCATTATATTTATTATAGACCAAATACTGCTTGCTCCAAATGCATTTCATAAATTTATTAATTTTTAAGCTTCCATGACTCCCAAATCTAGAAGCTGAACTACAAAGATATTAGTGACTTGTTTCATGTCATACAACTAGAGAAAGCATTCAAATCCAGGCAATGAAACTCTGGGGTTGTCATTCTCAACCACTGCCTAATACTGGTTCTTTTTAATTAGTTGGAGAATATTTCAATGAAACTGGAAAAGTATGTTTAAATACTCTGTGGATCTGTACTGGTACATGTCTCCCAAATGTCACCTGTAATACACTAACAGTAGCAATGTGTTCAAGGCATAAATTAGAGTAAACAGCCAAGGAAGTGATGGACACCCACGTTCAATAGAGATGGGTACATAAGAAGGATGATATTAAACTAACAAAAGCATCTTTACACTTTTTATTCTTTATGTAATTTACTTCATTTATTCACTGGTTATGCTGTGGAGGGAACTCGGTGTTTCGAGGACGCTGTATGAAAGATTTACTTCTGAACTGGGTCCTCAGGCCTCAAGATAGTTCCCTCAACTAACAAAAAATGTATGTACAGGCCTTGTGAAATACACTTACCACCCCAGCATTTAGAAGCTGAAGCAGGATTATAGGTTGAGGCCAACGATTGCAAGCTCAAGTTCAGTATGGTTACTTAGAGAGATCTTATCTGCCTTTCCCAGTGTATTTTCCACAGTCATAGACTGCAAAACACTAAAGGGAAAAAGTCTTATATAAAATGCACTAACATGGATCAAAGTCTGTAATAAAAGGAACATTGGTGGGCAAAACTAAGAAAATCTGAATGAACTTTACAGTTAAAGGCCATGTATAAATGCTATTTTTTAAATTTCAAAAACGTATTATGGATATGTAATATTTTAAAATTAGGAAACTGGATAAATAGTATAAAGGAACTCTATAAAGTCTGAAGCTTTTCAGTAAATCTAAAATTATTTCAAAATAAAAGATCAAAATAATATTTCCAAGTGAAGCCTATTTCAGAGCACATATGTAAACTGTCCCACCAGGGAAAGCATGACTTTCATCTCCGGTTTTCCCAGCTAAACAGTTGACTCTTTACTAGAGATTTTTCAAATGTAACTCTGTTCTGTCTTTCTACCCAGAATGGATTCTAGAAAGGTTTCCTGTGAGAAAGATGGCTTGCAAAATGTTGAGCGAACAGAAGTGCAACCTACCACTCACTTGTCTTCCCTTTTCACTGTGACAAGCTATCAAGTTCTGAGGAGGAGGAGAGTATTTGAAATTTTGACATTATAGAAATAGACTTTCTGATCCCACAATGTAGCCATTTCTCAGATGAAACAGGAGGTTAATGAAGATGGCAGAGTCCATTAGAAGAAAAGGAGGCATTATTCATTCCTTCTGTCATAACAGAAATCTGATGTGAAAAAGAAAAAGAGTTTTGTGGCAAAGACTGTAATTTGTAATTAAGCCATTTCTGTCTCAAACATTACCAAATCTCAAAAGTAAATAGAAAAAAAGTGCTAGGCACCAAGAATGCATTTAAATAAACACTTTTTTGGCTATAAAGTTTACACACTCATTCAAAGATGTCTTAATTAAAGACTAGGGAGATGGCTCAACCAGGAAAGTGCTTGCTGTACAAATAAAAAGATGTGAGTTTGGATCTCCAGTGTCCACACAAGACACTGATAGTATTTCACACTGAACATTCCGGTACCAGAAAGTTAAGAGACAAGAGAATCCCTAGGGCTTGTTGCCCAGCTACTCTTGACAAGCCATTGAGCTTTTGAGCTCCAGATTTAGTGGGAGTTCTTGTCTCAATTAAAAAAAATGAGAAGAAACAGCAGAACATACTTTATGTAGATTTCTGGCCTCCATATATACCCAAATGACTATGCACACACACATCCACGCACGCACGCACGGATGCATAGGCATGTATAAAAGATGGACAGGACTATGAGCTTGTATTATCAGAGTGTGTAGTCTGGTAAAAGATCAGATAAATAAACTAACCACTACAGACACTGTATCTAATATGATTATCTCATTCAGAGGGCATAATTATTTTTAAATTCACATAATCTTTTCGAAGAAATTTGTTCATAGACATTGCTACCATTATACATGCAAGCTTAGTAATGATACATTCAGCTGTACTTAACTTTTCCACCACTGTAAGAAGATACCTGGACTGTGGAAATACAGAAAAGACTAGTTTGAGAGAGGCTTACAGCTAAAGAGGGTTATATTCCATGACTATCATGCTGGGGTGCACAACACCAGGCAGGCAGACAACACTAGAGAGCAATCACTGTTCTGGAGCAGAACATGACCGCTTTCATCTTGATCCACAAGCATGAGGCAGGGAGAGCTAAGTGGGAATGGTGTGGACTTTTAAAACCTCAATGTCCTCCATTCCCAAGTGATACACTTTTTCCAAAGGGGCCATGCCTTCTAATTTTTCTTAACCAGTTGCACCAGTGGAAACCAAGCACTCAAACTTTGCGGACCTTTCTCATTCAAACAAGCACATCCTATGTATACAAGTCCATTAGAAATTTCAAGAAATCAAGAGAATTCGAGTCTGTATCATCATTATCAGTAGATAGAGTTGTCTCTTTCAAATATGGTTTAGGCGTGGTCATGTTGTTTTATCCCAAGGCTTTTTGCCTGCTAAGCCTGTGTTTTCTCCTGGCCCTAGTAGAGATATATTCCCAGCTCTGGCTACTTTTTACAGTTGTGGAAATGGGTTCCAGATACTTGTTGCATACACATAAGAACCTACATTTGTATTCCTAGTACCCGTGAAAAACTAAACATGAATGTCCATTTTTCCAACCCCAGTTCTGAGGAGGTGGAGACAAGCAGATCCCCAGAGTCAAATCAATGAGTTCTAGCTTTGTTGAGTCTGAAAGAATAGGGGGAGTGATAGATAAAGGTATTTGACAATGGTCTCTGCTCTACACATCCACACATATAGCCCTCATACACACAGAGAAAAAAGTATATGAATAACTATATAAATATTTTTGTATTTTATATATAGAATTTATATATAAAATGTATAAATAATAATTTTACAAATAAATTATAAAATATTTTATAAAAATATTTATATAAAATAGATAATCTATAAGCATTTTACTCTTGGTCCAGCATATTAGGCTTCATTTGTAAGTTAAATTTAGGACTAATTCAACCACCATGATTTTTTGAAATACCAGACTCTTTCATGTCTATAAAGCTATTTGAGAATACAGTCTCATTTGCTCAACTGTGTCTGTATGCTTTCCCAGCTGTAGACATTTCCAAGATTCTCTCAAAGAAATTTGTTACCTCTGTAGCCCTGTCGAATTTGGTAGGAAGAGTATGGGGCTAACGCCCTTCTGTAAACCTCTAGACCCATTCCGAATGTATAGCTTTAAGATTCTATTTTCTTGACTTGAATTGTCCATTGTGCTCATTAATTACCTTTTTTTGAGGAGAGAGATAACAAAAAGAAAGAAATCTCTTTCAATTTCCCTAAAGCCCCAGCCCTTTCTTAAGATTCACCAAGAAAAGCAATTATCTTTTTGTACGCTATTGATCTGTCTGAACATTCCTCCCAGTGGATCAACTGTGTAGACCTGGAATTTAAAAACTGTCACCATCCCTACCTCTGTGATGTCCCCATTTCTGATTATCTGGTAGTGGCCCTTGATCAAGTTCGCTATGACATTAAGCTTTTTCACACTAGCCTTTTACCCATGAAGGAAAGCATCATGGAGTTTACCCTCGGTCATTCTTTGGTATCTCTTCACTAAACACCATTTAAAATTCTAAGCATTTACTAGACAGCAAACCTCCAAAAGTAGTAGCATGGGCATTGGAAGAGTGTAAGATGTGGTGTGTGGTGGAATCAGCTCTGCCATGGCATCATCTCCAGTGTTTCACTGATAAATGTGATATAGGAATATTTGGCCATAGATAAGCAGGTATTATCCAAGACTATATAATTCACTTTACTAATAAGATGTTTTGCAAGATTCATTGATAAATATATTATAGAGGATGATACATGAGTATTGCGTGTCTTATACAATTATTATAAAAAATAGATAGCATTGGCCAACATTGCGAGTAGAAATTCAAGTTTTCCCTTTATATTGTCATGAACAGAATTATTTATTATTATTTTCTAGTTGATTAACTATTTCTTTCATTTTAATATCAAGACTGTAATTTTAATTGACCCATTAGAGATTAAAGAAAAAATAGCTTAAGGCCTGAGGATAAAGCATATTCTGAGTTTTCCAAGTCAACAACAGTAAAATAAGTGATATTTTTCCTGATGCAGGCCCTGCTGTTCAGTACATGTACTAACAAGTTATAGAAAGCCATCCACTAGACTGAGAAAGATGTTTATTATCGGTCTGGGTCACAGTTATTATGATCTGTAATTGACAGTGGGTTTTGCCTACCAGATAACTATTGTCTCCAAAAATAGAGACATCAATAATCCTAAATGAAACAAAAATTGTCAAAATTTGCATGAAAGCAGTATCTGACCAGAATACAATTTTCTTAAGTGTTTAAATATATTCTCTAACTGAACTTACTACTTTTCTAAGACAAAAATAGATTATCTTACCCAAACCATATATTCTACAGAAACTATTGCCTCTTCTCTGTCCTACTATTTATCATGCAATATAGACTCACCCGTCCTCCTTCCCCCTATCATTCCTCCACTGTGTATGTAAGCATGTGTATATATATATATATATATATATATATATATACATGTGTGTGTGTGTGTGTGTGTATGTATGTACGTATTTGAAGGCATACATACATGCTAGGGCATAACTATGAAGGTCAGAGGACAGCCTGCAGCAGTTAATATTTTCCTTCCATTTTGTAGATGCCAAAGATTAAACTAAGGTCCTCAGACTCAGCAGCAGGCTTGTCTTTAACATTGAGTTATCCCCACAGCACCCTCCTTTCCTTAACATGAGGAAAGATATACCATTACAGAGCATATTAATGGGTCTCTGGAACATGTTACGATTGTGCTGGTAGGATTTTACAAGGTAAGCACTAGTGTTCTCCCCAAAGACTGCTCCCAGGCTTCCTCTGTGGTTAAGAAAGATAGGAAGCATTCATGCACGTGAATGGAGCAGCTGATAAAACAATCTCTTGGTTTCATCTTATCGCCTTCCACTCTAGTGGTCAGTGTGATGACAGTGTGCTGTTGAATGGAGGGTTGTGGCAACCCAGGGAGAGGACTGCACATTTAGAAAAGGGAGGGGAACTCACCTGGATGGGCTTTGGTTCTCCGCACTCTTGGGTTTTAAATCTACTCTCAGCTATTTGCAAACTGCCAAGAAGCAGACACACATAGTCAAGTACATGTACATCCTGACTCTCTGAAGATGCTTTGCATATAATAGCCATTTTTATTAGGTAAGTGCCCTCAATTCAAAGGACATTGTATAGTTAAATATGTGAATTGGGTTTAAATCTCAAAGGTACATGGAAGGGAAATTTCTAGCTATTTGAAGTTACGTCTAATTGGTGTTAACTTCCCAGGATACCCACTTCCACTTCCTTAAATATTCACAATTGGGAACATGTCTGCTAATCATGTAAAATGTAATGAAGGAACGATCCCAAAAGAGCTTTAGAAAAATGGAACTTTGAAAAGGCCAATTTATATATTCTTAGACTGTTCCTTGAATGAAATGAACAGATAGCAATGGTTTGTGTACAATCTCCAATGCAGAAGCTAAATGTTACAGTATACCTGTGCAAACCCCACAAATAAGTATTTTATTTACTGCTCAGCTAGGGAGGAAAAGCTGTTGTTTGAGGTTCATGAGCAGCAATGACACCAACTCAAAATCCTCGGGGACACATTACACAATAATCAGGACATACACTTGGTGTTTCTATTAAACTATGAGGTAGTAGTGGGAATACAAGAGAACCGTGAGCTGTGAAAATTACTGGAGCTGAAGACAACCCACTGAAGGCAAAGTGTGTGGACACCTCTACAGACAATTGCTGAATTCAGGTACATATGAAGATGTGAACCTCCCACTTGTTCACTGGGTACCCATTTAAGAACCCTGGATGTTGTTTGTATCATCTTCCTTCAGATCTAGTTTCTTAAAATGGTGGCAAGTTCTCATGTAACAGGCATAATATCATGGAGCTTAGACATACAATCACTTTGAATATTTGTAACAGAAGGGCATTTTGTATCATCCTAAATTTCAGAGAGTGGAAAGTGCTAAGCGCTGTCCTGAGGCCATCCTCAGAAGAAGAAAAAAAACAGACTGCCTCACTTTCAAATTGAACTTTCAAAGTTCAAGTCCAAGTTATCACTATGAGATCCAGACATTATTTTTAAATTTTTAACTTCGGATTTTCTTTGTATTTCCTTCCAAGGATGTGTCCTCTGTTCAAGTCTCTAAAGTTACCCATGTCCTTGTCGTTTGTGGTTGTTGGCTTTGAAAGTTTATTCACTGCCAAGTTTCACACTGAAGCATGGGGGTTGCTTTGTCTTTCCATTCAGAATTCTTTTGCAATTATCCCTTCCCTGCTTTCTTCTTCCCCACACAAAAGGAGGCTCCAGCCATGGCGATAAACTGAAGTACCTATTCAACCTAAGCAGAGCTCTAGCAAACCAAAACCCCAGTCACATTCAAATCCATATTATTGAAGCAACTGACCTGTGGGTAGTTCTTACAGCTGTGCTAATGAGGGGTTATTTATAGCAGCTCACTTTCAGGAGTATGAGAATGCAGATCAACGAACCCCACCACAATACCTAAAGATTAGAGCTCACAAAAAGCCATAGCATGAAACAGTCCATGGATGAAGTATACGCAACTCACTCTGGAAAATTGTTCTCTTCCTAGCAATCCTTTAAGGCTTATGATATTGGGGCCTTAACAAGTAAAGCTCCCAAGTCTCAGGAGTCTCCCCATTGTCTTCTTAATGGAACGGTAATAGCTCTTCTGATTCAATATGGCAGTGGATATGACCAAACCAGTGAAAGCAAATGCACTCCTGCTACCATGCTGATGCCCTGGGCTGTTGATTTCCTGCCATCTTCAGCTCAGCTTGTTAAATTTAGTGCTAATCCCCTCCAATACATAGCAAGTCTTGCCTTGGCACACACCCCTTTCCTTCTGCCTAAGATATGGTTCCTTGACCCTCAAAGCACATGCATACCTCTGTTCTGCCCAACAACCTTCATAAAGCTGATATTTAAGTTTGAACCTCTCAAACTAAGTAAGGCACATATAGTCCCCCCTTTTTAAATATACCCAAAATGAATGGTTGCAATGTGGGTGACCCTAAGTCAATACCATGTAGCTCTACAGTGTCAGAACTAGGAATGAAAGCTCAACTCTCTTACTCCTTAGCCCAGAACATTCCTCCTCTTGTCAGTCCTACTTGTCAATCAAAGACTGTGGGTGACAATGTTTGAGGTGACTTCTTCAAAGTAAGGTCACTGCAACACATTCCACATTGCTTTTGTCTCAGAGCCTGGAGCTTGTTTTATGCTCCAAACAGCTGCCAACCCTGGGTGCTGGGTCCTGGCTTATGATAAGTGACATATCTTTAATTATCACATTGCCCAGACATAGTAATCTGTCCTCCCAGGTATGAAGGCCCATTAATAACTCTCTAGGGAAGGCTGGCGGTGTCCCAGATGCAGTCCTGTCACATGATCTGCTCCCCGAAATGGAGCTCCCTTAATCAGGGCTAACATGCCCTCTAACGTGTCAGAAGGCTCATTGTTTCTCCGTCTCCTGCAATATACTACCCGCAAGCACGGCCCTTATCATTTAATAACACTGCCTGATACTGAAAGCAGGGGAAAATGGAAGCGTGCGGAGAGGGCGGAAAAAGCTAGGGAGGCACAGAAGTGACTGGGGTTGTAGCACAAACTCTCACACAGCGAGGTGTAAGGACAAAGAACAATACCCTTTCACCCCATTGCTGCCACTAGCCCCAGGCTGGCAGAACTGGTGAGAGAGAGCCCTGTAACCAGAGAAGAATTGCTTTGGGGAAATAGGAAAAAATAGAAAAGGATGTAGCCTATGCTCCTGTGCAGGGAAATGGGGTTTGTAGACACCGCTTCTACACTAAAAGAAACACAGCTAGAAATGGGACACTGAGTTAGGAAGTATGTTCTGTGATTCAGGATTGATTTGGCCTTAAACAGTTTTTTGTGCATGTGGGCATAAAATGAGTGGGAAAATCCTGGGATGTGCAAAGTGTCGGTAAACTACGATGGTCCAGGGGAGTGTGCTTTATCATTTAAGGGGAATTATATCAAAATGATAAGATTAGTAACAATATTTCCAGGCCCTTAAAATGTGCCAGGCAGCATGTACAGGAACTTAGTAGTGTCATCTCACGCTCAAAGCAACCCGTGAAGAACTGTTCTTTTTAAAGACGTGGTCACACTATTCACACTGCAGCTCAGGCTGGCCTGGAACTAACTGTGCTGCCCAGATTATCTCAAACTCATGCCCAGATTATCTCAAACCTCAGCCTCCTGGGTGTAGCATGAGTCACTAAACCTGGAATCAAGTTTAACTTTGTCATTATCTCTATATGCTAAAAAGACACAATAAGCTAAGAAGTAAAGAAATTAAACAATTTGTCCAAAGCCACAGGGTTGCCTAAATGGCACTCTTAGGTTACAGAGTTGGGATCTGAACTCAGATAGTGTGAGCATCCGAGAGATCTGCTGCTAAGTGAGAGGATTTGGAACTAGAGTGGGGGAATCGGAAAGGGAGATAGGTGGGAAGAGAGGGAGAGTGGAGGAGAGAGTGAGAGCGAGGAATGCAGGGAAGGAGAAGAGAGTGCACAAGATGGAGAAAAGGGAAGAAAGATCCTGCATAGAGAATTAATCAAGGATCATGGAATGACCCTCATGCCTGTACACACACACACCAACATGCATGTGTCAACAGCTATCCAAACCTCTTTATGCATGATGTTATAGTGTACATATGAAACCTAGCCTATTTTCTAGCCTATACCTTTTTGTAGTGTTTATAAATAAGGCAGGCCTCCAGCTTGCGAGTCAAGTGCTCGACCACTAGGCTATATCCTCAATCCTTCCAAAGTCTTTAGAATCATCACTGGAATACACATATTCACCAAAGCTGCAATTGAGAGAGTTACCATGCTCTATTAATGGCAAGAAACAAAATCTATACATGTCTAAGACAAAAATAACTGGGAGTATGCCTAAGTGAATGCAGGGGTGTGTGTGTGTGTGTATGTATGTGGACATCAAAGGACAGCCTCAGATGTCAATCCTCCCCTTCCATCTTGTTTGAGACGGTATCCCTATCTCTCTATCTCCCCCCTCCTCTGCACGTCTATCTTTCTCTCTCTCTCCCCATTTTTATACAATGGCACTTAGGCTAGCTGCTTTGTGGGATTCTGGACATTCTTTTGTTCCCACTTCCCATAATTCCATAGAAATTATATCATTGCTCAAGCTACACTTCTGGCCTTTTTGTATGGCCTCTGAGGATTCAAACTCGGGTCTTCATGCTCATTCAGCAAGGGCTTTTACCGACTGAACCATCTCTCTAGACCTGACAAATGCAATTTTTCTTTTCCAAAAATTTCTATTCATGGTCAGTTGGGTATGCACATAAGGCCAGTCGCTTCCAAGAGCCAAGTACATTTTTTGGGTTCTTTTCAGTATTTAACGGATGCTGGCCTTCATACGTGGAACTACTGAGAATGGATCCCATAGTTACCATGGTGATCCTGCCACAACAACAATCCATACTTTATTGTCAGCATTCCGACAATAGGGGTGTCCAGATCCATGGAGGGTTGGGAAAAAATATTGAAACCTTTGGTTTAACAATTTATATGTTTTTTTTAAAATTGTGTTTCTTTAATTTTTATGTAAACAATCTGCATATAATGCATAAATATAAACATGTATTAAAATGATGTGTGTTTATTTCTTTCTAGGATATTGGAATAGTCAGAAAGGCTTTAGAGTCAAAAAGATATTAGAGAGTTAAGTTGCGCCTTGCCACCTACAGTCACTGTGTTCATTGACGAAATAGGGGCAATATTAGAAGACTCAGAAACATATGCCTAGAACCAAGGAGGTGTGTAATGTAGTGTGATGTGATCTTCCTAAAAGCAAGTGTTCAGGTAGGTCACACAGAGCAGAATAACAATACTGGAAGTTTTAAGGGACTGCATACTGTGTGGAACACTTTATTATATAACTATATTTGAAGTCTGGATCTTTAAAGACAATCTTACCCTAAAGGGTAGACTCGAACAGACAATGGTAAGAAAAATTCCTGTTCAGAAAGGTAATTTCTACTGTAATCTTCCAGGATTATTTTATCAGTATGCTAAAATATATGGACATGTATCAACAGTACTCCTTTAGCTTTCCCTATCATTTTATCATTTTTTCCGAGACCCCAAACAGATTAAAGTCAAATTTGAGGTAATCCTCTCCCTTGATTCCTCCATCTAAAATCAGATACCCACAGCAATACCTGGGTTATGATGTGCTGTCCTGACCTGCTGAGTTTAGGGAGGGTATTGAAATATCAGTGATGCTACAAAGATAATCACACAAGAAAGGAGCCCTATAAAAGCAAAAAGATAAAACATGGGAGGCAAGGCAGTGAGAGCTAAATTTATAAAGTGTGGCGATGCAAAGACTGCAGGGGACTTGATCACAGCCTATAAATACCTTCAAGGTAAAAATATAATTGAAGGGAAAGAATTATTTGGAGTCTTAGAAGATGATACGACATGAAGCAGTGGCCTGAAGCAATGATAAAGATTGTTCAGGTAAAATTGCCAGGAGGAGGGGAAAAGGAATTCTTTACTATCTGAGGGATGAAGCAGGCAAAGCAATTCCCAGAGGAAACATCAGAAGCATTTTAATTGAGACAGTGCAAAGCTCGTGAGTATGAAACAGGGATTAAAAACTGTGCTTCTCTCTGCTCTCCTCAGAGTTCAGAGCTCTCGAAGGTACACCTGAAAGATGGCCCCCTTCAGAGATGCACAAAGTGATGAGAGGTTTGTGTGAAGACTCCTCAATAGAGTATCACCAGGATGACAGTTCATTACCAAAAAACTATGAATTAAAATTTAGAAGAGGTGTTCTTTCCTGCATTCTGTATTCAGTATCATATTTTAGAAAAGATACCCAACTTTCCTCCAGAAAATAAAAGGTGTATCCATAAATGACATTTCAAGTTCTAACTATTGGTCCTTTAAAGAGTACCAGGCCTTGAAGAGATGGCTCAGTGGGTAAAGTACTTGGTGTGTAAGCATGAAGACCAGAGTTCACATCCTTAACACGCATGTAAGGGTCAGGTGTGGCAGCAGAAATCTCTGGTTCCAGTGCTGAGAGGAGGGTGGTCCGAAGGAAACAGGGGACTTACTAACCAGCCAACCATGTTCAATCAGTAAGCTCCAGGTTCATTGAGAGTGCTTGTATCAAACAATGAGAAGGAGAGCAAATGAGGAAGATAACCATCATCTATCTTTAGCCTCTGTACATGCACGGGTGTGTGTACTTCCCTTACACACACACACACACACACACACACACACACACACGCACACGCACATGATTACAAAGTTTTGAATGACTCAACCATAATTATTTAATGCCCCATGCCACTAAATATGCTTCCTTGTCTGTGCATAAGACATTTGAATGTGCAAGGCCGACATGGTTCTAGAGAAAAATGTGCATACCTAGAGGACAATAATGTAAAAGTCAACATCTAAGATCTTCAAAACTAAGGGTTGCAGGCCTCTAGAGATGGGCACCTGCCTACATGTGGTAGACAAACAGGCAAACAGGCACCAGTATAACACATGAATAGTTTTTTTTTAATATTTATGATATTAAAAGTGTTTTAGAGCACTATCAATATATAATGCATGAATATAGGTCTGAAAACTCATAGCAAAAAATTTGCATGAAAAGTATCCTAGAATCAGGTGTTGACAGGTTGTCCAAGCAAGGAGTCAGATGTGACTATTGCTTAGAAAAAACTGGCAGTAGATTAGGATGACTGGAGAGTGTCTTTCCTCTTGAAATGTCAGTGGGTCCTCATCTCCAGTTGACTTAAGCTGCTTAGAAAAGCAATGGCCAGGCACAGACAAATAGTCTACATCATTAAGGAAGGTGGAAATATCAATGTATGTTTATACCTATACTTAAAAATAAATGAGTGTGTTCTTTGAGGCCTAAGAATCACCTGATAGACACTCTCCCTAAAACTTCTGCATTGACAGATGGAAGAAAAGAGATCCTTTATGCTTTAAGGTGAGAAATGAGGTTTGTTGTAACATTAAGTAGAAGAAACAAACTCTTATATACATTATCACCTGGCACTTGGGAGAGAGAAAGGAAGAAAGCCTTCCCTCCTGCCCTTTTATCTATAGGTTCTAATAGGAATGATTGGAATGGTCTTGCTTTATTTTGTTATCTCATATTACTCTATTTTTTTTTTGTGCTGCTGAAACGAGGTCCCATGATGGGCAGCACAATTGCCTCTTCAGGAACAGCAGGAAGTCCTCCACCCCTTGAGGGATTTAAGGTATGGTATGTGATAGCCAACGACTGTTTTTGTTATATGTATATGTAATTAAATATACATATTGTGTGTATGTATTGCAGGAGGTATATGTACATGTGTACAGGTACCATAATGGTCAGATCAGAGTGGTAAGATCCCTTTGGAACTAGAGTATATAGGAGGCTGTAAATATTCTTAATTACAGAGCCATCTCTTCAGCCCAAGATGTTTAAATTCTACATTCAAATCTGTAAGAATGACTCTTGGCAGATAGCAAGGTTTGGGTTCATAGACCAGTGTTGTTCTGTGTAGATTTGAAACACACAGAAACATAACACACCATATTATATGGAATGAACTTTTATCCCTGTGGTTTTGACTTCCACACTATATAGATGTGACTGTCCATAGTATCTTTAGATCAACTTCCATCACACATAACCACATGCAGAGCCTTCAGAGTGACCATTTATTATTCAGCAAGATCAATTGTTTTCATGTAAGGGAAAAACCAGAACTCAGTTGCATATTTAAGAAGTGAAGTCTTCCTAAGGTAGGGTTGATTAATGCCATGGAAGCAATCTTCATTAATATATTCATTATGCCAAAACATTTGAAGAAGAAGCATTTGTAGAAACCCTGAAAACTTTACTATCATACCTTCTAGGACCTCTATCATCCATTATTCTATTGTTTTTATTATCAAAAGTAGATAATCGTGTCTAAGGAGAGAGTTAATTAACTTTCCAGTTACAGAAAGCAGCTCTTGGGAGAGGGTAAATATCCAAACTTAGAGGAGGCAGGCACCTTGAGCGTCCCTGGGAGACCCTCTTCTTTAAAATCTCACAGAGCTAAATAAAAGAAGGGCTGCAGAGAAGGGAAAGAAGACGCTTTCTCCAGAACCGCCTTACTGTATCTGCATTCTGTCCAATGTTTGCACATGTTTAATGCACACACACAGCTTGATGGAGAAAGCTCATACTTTTTGTTTTGCAATGTTTGGGTGTGAGTCAAAAGGAAACATGTGTTTCCATTCTGTTTCTTGTAGCTCAGTCAAGGAGGGGGAAAGGAACTCAGTTCGCACCTCCTAATACTGCTAATGTGAACACAGGCAAAGGGCGGAGGACAGTCACTAGGCCAGTAGAGTTACATCCTTTTAGAGTGGCCAAGATAACCAGCAGAAAAAGAGGCTGCCTATGCCTAGAAGGGCTGGGGTTTCATTTGATTGATTCGAGAGTTTGTCTTTGCTTCTTCTGTCAGTGTTGCTTGCATGCCTCCAGCAGGTTGTTTGTTTTGTTTGGAGTTGAACTTCACATGCTAGGCAAGCGCTCCACAGTTGAGCTGTATTCCCAGCCCCTTCTGGCAGTTTTCTGTCTGTGAAATACAGATGAATATTCAGAAGGAAGCCTGTGCAGCTACAAGCGAGAATCATAGGGATGGTCATGTGGTTTTCCAGAAGAAAAAAAAAAGGAGCTGGATTGAAAGGCACACATCCTTCCTTGATTTTTACTTTGGCAACGGAACCAAACTGCTGTTGCTCTTAGGAGGGAGGAATGTAGCCAGTCAGTCAGTGTAGACAGGAGACTTTTGCTTCTTTGTTTACACTATGAGGCCAGGAAATGATTAGCTGGCAATTTGAGAATTAGAAAATATGAAGGTTGAATTGAAAAATTTAACGGCCAGGCTCCTAAGCCCTTAACTGGTTAACTAAAGAAGCACATGCAATATTACATTGTCACAACATACTACAAACCCAGGTCCTCGTCACATCCTTCGGACTCCCCTACTAGAACCTAAACTCCTTAAGAATGGGGAGTTCAGTTTATCTATCCTGTTCATTTCCAGATCCTAAGCACCTCGGACAATACCTGGCATAGCAAGAGCACACTGAAGAAACATCCCATCATTGGTTTCAGTGAAATAAGCTACTGTTCTCTGCTGCTCTGACTTATTTTCATCTGTCATTTCTATTCCTCCAACTTGCCTCTGACCTAACCTAAATTTGTCCTGTAATTTCCTTGATATATGCTCCTCCATTTGTTCTCAACTCAAATTTTGGGGGACTTTGAAATTGCTTTCAAAGCAAGCATTTGCTCTGTGGATCATTCGCCAAGTATTCATGGGGTTTTGGGAAAGTACGTCACTTACACGTCACACCAAAATTCATTTTCATTTTTTGCAGTTCTGTATTAAATTTGAACTTTGATGTGTAGCTCAGCAACCAACTCTACTGATCTAAGAAGCAAACAAGAAAGCCTGTTAACCTTAGGAATTAGGCATCGAGTCAGGAGCAAATTAAACAGGATTTGCTCCCACTTCAATAAATGAGATTTGCCCTACAAAGGTTCACCTTTCAAACTTTGACTACCGCCTGCCAGTAGACATTAGAAGTTAACAGAGCAGGGAGCATCAGGCCAGGCCTGCTATGAAGATACCAATATCTGGCTTAAATATGGCCACAGAGGAAATAAAATACTGACAACAGAGAGACTAAATGTCTTTCTGCATTATTTGAGATCATCTCAGGTCTTTAAGCAAGTGTATCTGAAGACTTCAATTATGGCTTTTATCATCCACCAGAATATGAAATTGTAGCAGGAGAACAATTTCTGTGCCGACGTACTAAGTTTGAAAAGATTCATTTTTAAATTCGAAGACTGAAGTCACTTCTAAAGCTCGTCATCTGCCATATTGTATTTAAAACCTCATAGTGTGTACCCTATGCTACCTAGGCGTAGTAAAGCCATCTGAGGCCTAAGATGGGTGGACTAATATCATTAGGAAGGAAAAGGAATGCTGGCAAGTAAACAAGAGTCAGATAAAACGAAAGCTGTCTTTTCTAAATTTAAAGGCTCTATCAAGGCTGGTGAGATGGAGCAGCTGGTTAAGACACGTGCAATAAAACCTGGAGACCCGAGTTTGTTTCCCAGAACCTATTTAGAGGTGGAAGCAGAGAATTAACTCTACAGGCTTGCCCTTTGAGTTTTCAGTACATGCCCACCCCACAGCATACACACACACACACACACACACACACACACACACACATGCATGCACACATGCACGCACAATACACTTTTAATAATTTTAATACAAGATCTCCTGAGTAAATCGGAAGCATGTGGGAGGGTTGAAGGGGAAAGGAGAGGCAGGGAGGGGAGCAGAAAAAATGTAGAGCTCAATAAAAATCAATAAAAACTTCTGAAAAAAACTTAATAAAAAATTAAATGACTTAGTTGAGCTACATATTCTGCATTCGTCAAAATATTACATTTCCTTAGTTTTCTATGATTCTGAGACTCAAATCCATTGCAAAATATGCAAGTGCTTTACTTCTGAGCTGTGCCCTAATGTCCATGTTCAATATTTTTGTTAGAGAGTATTTAAATAAGCATCATAGGTCCTGCTAAATTTACTATATCTCACCTACATTACTCATAAGTTCTATTAAATTGCAAAGTTAATTATCCTATATATAGATATAGATATATAGATAGACATATCATTATAGTAAAAACTAACAATCTTTTCATCTTCTTTTCTTCTTTTAGCATCTTCCACAGGTAGTGACCTAATCTTCAGAACCCTAATGTATTCATGGAGAAAATGGAGCTAAAGCTGCCGGTTTAATTGCACTGTGGAGAGTAAATGAGCTGATACAGGTGAAATGGCCAGCGCATTTCCTAGACAATAAATAAAACACCAAATGCAGAAGTGATTACAAAACACTGCAGGCCATCAGAGAGGCAGCCTTGGCCCCAAACAGAGCCATTTTCAAAGGAGTTTACTCACCTATGTATAGTAGTTCACATTTAATAAAGAATGGGATAATTTTATGAGCATTAGGGGAATTTGTAGCTATCCAAGCTAAGATAATGACAGGGGTAATTAAATTCTCTGCCCCATTACACATCATTTGGAGGCATTAGGGGATTTCTTTTCCTTAGGGGATAACAATAAATTCAAGCTGTCCTCCCCCAAAAGGAAGCTCCAAAAGATGAGGTGCAGGGCCTGAGAGAGCTACTCGCAAGGCTTTCATCTGAGGGTCACAGGCATTCACAGGGTCAGCGGATGGTTTGCTTGCATCTGACCTACCAGTTATCCGGTTACCAATCTGAAAGTGAAATATCCTTCCTCGGTTCACACATTTGCGCAGTTTCTCCCCCGCTAGTGGTGCCATGTGTGAAAGTAGTGGAATTTTGGGGAGATGGAGTCTTACCGTTGAAATTAGTCACCTGGAGCAGGCTTTGTGTCTTTATTGACTGACCCGACTTCCTATGTTCTCTTTCCTTTCTGAGTGCAAATGCAATGTGATCCCCTAGCCTCCTCTTCCTGCCCACTGTGGCATTCCCTGCCTGCTGCTATGTCTTCCTGGCCTTGATGTATGAAGTATCCCTGAAACTGTAAGACAAATCAAACCCTTTGGCTCTTGAGTTGTTTCTGTCGCGGTGCTTTATCACAGCACTGAGTGTGTAACTGAGACATCGATCTCATTAGAAAAGTAAAAAGATTGTTTGAAGTTGGTAGAGGGGTATAGTGGGAGAAACCTATCCCTTTGTACAACAAGTATACACTAATTTAAAAAAAAAAAACAGTTCAATCACATCGACATGTCTTTGTTACTCTTTCCGGGTCCCTAATCACAGCCACTCTGGCTCTGACCTCTCATTGACCTCTCAATTCCTCCCCTTTTTAAGCAGGTGGTCATGCCAGTAGCATCATGGAAAACAATTACATTGTTCAACGAGATGGCTCAAGGTGTCAACATGCTCACCGCCAAGTCTAAGGATCTGAGTCTAGCATGGACCAATCCCTACCCGAATGAAAGTTTAAAAAATGTTTGTTTTTTTTTTTAAAGCAATTATACTTATTTCAGAAATAGAGACACAGGGGCATTCTCTCATTTGTTATTTTCACAATTCTATGAGGTTGTCAGGATAATATCCATATTCTCATCATTTATGCAGGGCAGTTGCTAAATAATGGTGATAATAGAAATGAATGCTATTTTTTCGGGTTTTCGTTTGGTAACATCCATGAGAAAAAGCAAAGGAAGAAATAAAAATGCTGATAATAGGACAAGAATGACCAAATTTACATGTTTGTATAAGATAGTTATATGTATATAACTATTAATCATGACACAAATATGTCTTATTAAGGGGACATGACTAAAGGGTCCTGAAAAACAGCTCAGCCTCTACTTAGATTTGAAAACCTCTCCCAATTCCTTTGATTTCTGTAATACCTTACTATCTGGGTGATCCTATGCCTTCTAGCATTTTCTGCTTTACCTCCCCTTTCTTTTCTTCCTTCATCTTAAAAATTTACTTATGTATTTCCCAGGTCTGCACTCAGATCCTTCTCTGGATATCTTAGCAACCCTCAAAGCCTCTGCTGTTATTGGAGGCTATTCCACTTTCTAACATCAAGCTGATAATTTATCTGGGGCCATCACCCATTTTTAGTTGGATATTTCTAGCGATTAACTTTTTGATATTTTCTATCACCAGAATTAAGCACTTATTTATTTTGACATAAACTGTTTTATGTATGTTGTGTTTGGATGTTTGTTGGTGACATCACAATTTTCCTCACTATATATTCCTCATCCCTCTCCCTTTCTGTGCAACAGCTGGCAACACCTGCTTTTCCTCTCTGAAATGTCCTTTGTTCCCATTCTTGTTACCTTCCTATGACCCATGACCATCTAGTAAGACTTAAAAATACTTTTCTTGGACCTTCTAAGCAATGCAGTTTGTTCACTTTGAGCCCACTGAAACACTATTTACCTTCAGCAAGTCAAAGCAATTTTCTCAAAAACTGAAAGGTGCAAATTCTAGATTCAACTATCTATACATATTACACTAAAGAAAGTCAAAAGCGAGACCAGTTAGGGGTAGGATAAGGTCAGTGAGGGGAGAAGGGGGTGGACAAATGTATTAGAGGCATAAATATAAAATATATATGTGTGTATATGTATGTGTGTGTCATAATGAAATCAATTACTTGGAAATTATAACTTTAATTAAAATACAAACTGGGTATATCCTCTTCTACCCCACAGGCTTTCAGTTATCTCCCCTTATTAGAAGCAACATACCATCAGTACTGCATTGAAATCCTTCAAGCTAGGTCTATAAAATATCTGGAAAGAAAACAAAAATAAACACAAAAACATGCCTTCCATTATGTACTGCGGACCCGGTCCTTGCTAAGCATTCACACATACGTTCCTACAGCTCTCCATGCCTGCAAGCAGCTTTATAACAAGCACCACATCTTACCCAGCAGTCAAGTGATGCTTTCAAGGCCATGGAGCTAGTTAAAATCCCAGCTAAAATCAAATGAGATCCTGCTTGTCTCTACAACACCAACATCATCTTCTTTCTGCTCATCCCCACTGTTTATTTCTCTCATAGCATTTATTGTACTCAAATGGATCTCCACACTAATTTGAAAATTCGTCCTGTGTTACATTTCTTTGGTCTACTACTCAAGTTAGCATCTTTACCTAAAGTACTTGTTCAGGTTCCACAAGCTAAAATCAGCACCACCACCTCTTCTGTGTATATTTGCAAAAACTTAGCGCCAGCACTGTTCTCACCTTGCTTGGCATAAAGCTAATCGTGTGTTAAAGCAAAATCATAGGTATGGCTATAATTCTGGAGGTTAAACTTCATGTCTCCAACAATTGCAAATGAATTGCTGTTTAATAACTATACAGTGAATTAAAATGATCATGCGGATGCTTTCTACTCTGAATCTTTCATTAGTATTATAATCATAATTAAGAATCAGGACTGGATTTAAAAGCCCATTCAGCTGTTTATTGGCAATGACATCTTGGCAAAACTCTGGCTTCGTTAAACAAGAGTTGCCTCATTTGTGACATGAAGATTTTAATAGTGAACGCCCCAATAAGAGATGCTAAGCAAAGTTCTTAATGAAGTCCTGTGCTTGATATTTTATCCATCAATATTATTGGTATTAAAACAATGAGAATAACACAACACCTCTGGATAATACTTTCTCAAGTAAATGTCAGCAATAACCATCATTAAACAAATTGCCATGGTTCAGAAAACTGTAATAAATGTAAACTCAATCACTGGCTAGTGAGAGAGTCAAATATAGACTAAGAGACTTGATTGTTAACCATCCACTGTCATCCTGAGTCTCAAATGGCTGTGGGATGAAGGTTGGCTTGGATGGATCAACAAGACTTATCTAAATGTCTTTAAGCGATTCTAGGCTCCAAAGGTGTTACCTCGAATGGGAAAGTCGGGTCTGGCTGTCAGTAGAATCTTTGAGGCAAATTCAGTTATACAGTTCTGTCAGCCATCTATCAGGGAAATACTAACAAGTTAAAACAGCAGCCATGACAGCATCACAATCTGAGAATATGATGCTGTGGAGTGGGTGGCTAATGAAGTCCCCCATCAATGCGCTCGGTTTCCTTGCCTTCTGAGTGCAGCCAGCAATCTAAAATCCATCATCTGTAGCTTCAGGGTGGCAATGAGTTATTGCTTTCCTGTTTACACTGAACAATACCCCAGGAGTAATGGCTAGAAACAGTGTAAGCAGTGAGACTCAAAGATAATTCATCTCACTGGCATGTCCAGCAGTGTTAAGTCAGGCTTGCCATTAAGGCACACCAGTGCCAGCACTCACTTGATGGCATCTGGAGTTTGTCCAGCATATTGCATTTGGCTCCTATTTTAAGAAAGCCTCTACTATGCCCTTGTTTGACAGTTAGGATGACCAGAGTTACACAGGTTATCAGCCATCAGACTGACATCTGGATTCTACATCCTATGCTAAAGGGTCACTCCACATAACGAATATAGTTTGGTTCATTCATATTAGTGACTTTTAATGAGATGATGTCTGGGGTTTTGTTTTCGCAAAGGCTGTTGGGCAGACTTACAGAAATACTTTAAGAGAAACTTTACATTCATTAATATTCTGGCATCAAGTCAACCTGCTTCTGGAGAATTAAAAAACATTTAGCTTGAAATCCCAAAGACCTGATTTAAACGTGACCATAGTTTAGGAAAATGAAGTGAAGTGTTTTCTCCAAACTAAATAGTTAATTGGGGAAAATAGAAAATCCATTCCTGACTAAAACAGTGTCTAAGCCAAGAACTATGGAAAAACTTTTAAGTCCTTGGCTTATACTTGTGTGTGTGTGTGTGTGTGTGTGTGTGTTATCTGTGTATATGAGAGAGATATGTGTGTGTGAGAGAGAGAGACAGAGAGAGAGAGAGAGAGAGAGAGAGAGAGAGAGAGAGAGAGAGAGGGGTATACCCATGTAGCAGATTATGGACAAAAGAACAGATGCACAAACTCAGTGTTACTGTTTGGCCCTCATTATCTTATTCCCACAAGACAGGATCTCTCACTTAACCTCAAGGTAGCCTGGCAATCATCAGCCAGGAGACCCCAGGAATCCTGATGTGCCACTACTCACATGTCTGAGGTTGGAGATACTCATCTGGCCAAACTCGATGATGTGTGCTGTGTTCTTTATTCATGTTCTCCTACATGCACAGTAGCCCTGTTAGCATTGAGCTGTGTCTGTGTTCTTAAATTCTTATGGGCTCTAGCTAAGTCAAGATTGATCATTGCATCCTCAACACAAAGCAACTTATCTGGCACAAACTAAGCAACCTATTTGGTACAAAGTAAGGGCTTAGTGTATGTACAATGGATGATGGCCATAAGTTTCATTCTCTTAATTCTAATTTTTCAAACTTCATATTATACAGACACTGAGAAAACTGAAGGGTGCCATTCTAAGGTGCACTTGTGCAAAGGATAAATGAGAAAGATGCAGACAAACGGCTTTTTCCTCTTCTATTTACCTATCAGACATCAAATATTTCCTATATACTTTGCTGGTGCAGTTTCTAAAATTCCATTATTATGCATTTTATTTGCATATTAAATTTATTATTAATTTTCCTTAACTTTTGGAGAATTAGAATCTACGAATATTTTTTATTTTTTAAAAAGAAAACAAATATCTTTTTTCATTTTATTTACCAATCCAAATTCCTACTCCTTTTGCTCCTCCCAATCTCTCCACCTACCCTCTACCCCATGCTCCATCTTATAAGGTAAGATACATTATTTTGGTACCGTATCTATATCCACGGTATCCATCCAAAGAGAATAGGTTCCATAAAAGCTATTACAAAGTATTGGGTTAAATCCTGGGGCCACTGCCAGTGGCCCAGCAGTCTGTTCCAGCATTCAACTGTCACCCACATTCAGAGGGACTAGTTTGGACCTATGCTGTTTCCTTTCCTATCCAGCTGGAGTTGGTGAGCTCCCATTCACTCAGGTAAACTGTTTCAGTGGGTGAAGCCACCATGGTCTTGACCTCTTTGCTCATATTCCCACTCCTCCCACACTTCTTTAGGAGCTCAATCTAGTGCTCTGATGCAGGTCTCTGACTCTGTTTCCATCAATTGCTGGATGAAGGTTCTATGGTGACATTTAAGATATTCATTAGTCTGACTACAGAGCCAGTTTGGGCACCCTCTCCACTAATGTTTAGGGTTTTAGCTGGGATTATCCTTGTGGATTCCAGGAAATTTCTCTAGTGTCAGGTTTCTTGTTAGCCCCATAATGACTCCCTCAATCAAAATATCTCTTTCCTTGTTCTCATTTCTGTTCTTTCTTCATCTCGACTATGTTCTCCTCATCCCTCCCCTTCTCCACTCATCTTCCCCTTCCGCCCTCCCTACTCCCCCCACCCCCATGCTCCCAATTTTGTCAGGAGATCTGGTCTATTTCCCCTTTCCAGATGGATCTATGTATGTTTTTCTTAGGGTTCACCTTGTTACTTAGCTTCTCTAGGGTCATGAACTATAGGATCAATATCCTTTGCTTTATAGCTAGTATCCACTTTTAAGTGAGTACATAGCATGTTCACCTTTCTGGCTCTGGATTACATCACTCAGGATTTTTTTTTCTAGTTCCATTCATTTGCATGCAAATTTCAAGTTATCATTGATTCTTAACAACTGAATAGTACTCTAATGTGTAAATGTGCCACATTTTCTTTAAACATTCTTCAGGTGAGGGTATTTAGGTTATTTCCAGATTTGGGCTATTACAAATAATGCTACTATGAACATAGTTGAACAAATGTCCTTATAGTATGATTGAGCATATTTTGAGTATATGCCCAGAGTGGTATTGCTGGGTCCTGAGGTAGGTTGATTCCCATTTTTTTTTTTTTTGAGAAACCACCATACTTATTTCCAAAGTGGTTGTACAAGTTTGCATTCCCACCAGCAATGGAGGAGTGTTCCCCTTACTCCACTACTCTCCAGCATAAGCCCTCATTGGTGTTTTTGATCTTAGCCATTCTGACTGGTGTAAGATGGTATCTCAGAGTTGTCTTAATTTGCATTTCCCCGATGGCAAAGGATATTGAACATTTTCTTAAGTGTCTTTCAGCCATTTGAGATTCTTTTGTTGAGAATTCTCTGTTTAGCTCTATACCCCATCTTTTAAATTGAGTTATTTGGAATTTTGATGTCTAATTTCTTGAGTTCTTTATATATTTTGGAGATTTGGCCTCTGTCTGATATGGGATTGGTGAAGATCTTTTCCTATTTAGTAGGCTGCCTTTTTGTATTATTGACTGTGTCCTTTGCTTTACAGAAGCTTCTCAGTTTCAAAAGATCCCATTTATTTATTGTTGCTCTCAGTGTCTGTGCTACTGGTGTTATATTTAGGAAGTGGTCTCCTGTGTCCGTGCATTGAAGGTTACTTCCCTCTTTCTCTTCTATCAGGTTCAGTGTGTTCAGATTTATATTGAGGTTTTTAATTTAATTTGCATATTACTTTATTATTATTTCCATTCACTTTTTGGATATTTAGAATCTATGACTATTTTTAGATCTTTTGGTTTACGGTTTATTTTATGGCAGCTGCTATTCAGATGTATAATCTGGATACATTCATATGAGAAGTATTGTTCTAACAAGGATTTGGTTCAGCTCAATCAATCTCCAAGTAAAATATCACATTATTTGTGTCTATTAGGTCCAAGCTATTTTGATGCTATCCTTATATAGAAAGGGTTTTCTTTCTATGGCTACTGCTTACTGTGCTTGGTGCCAATGATGATACTAATGATGTCACTTTGTTGCCTTGTTTCTCCTTCTTCTTTATCCCCTTCACCCTTTCCTTTTTAAAGTAACAGATTTCTATTTTATATTAGAAACATAATGAAGGCACCAGGTTTGGGAGCATTGCACATTTCCTTTAAGCCCAGAGTTGCAGGAAACATTATACCGAAAGGGAACTGAAGCATAGCTCACCACATAGAATGAGACTGGGTGCAACATAAGGAGGGCCAAAGATAGCAGCAGGCATTAACTTCTCCTGCAATTTAATCCAAAATTTTCCAGGAGACAGAATTCTAGTTTCTAAGTCTTAGGCTAAAAGGTCACTCCAGACCTCAAATGTAAATGTGAGGCCAATGATTAGATGTCACTTTCAAGTTATTTCATAAAATTGGCTTTTGGTAAGATATGGTTTTATTTGATATTGTTGTTTTGTTTTAATATTGTTTATTTGCAGACAGTTCCATCAGATTTATAAAAATACTTTCAAAGAAAATGTACATTCATTTATAAAATATATTCCTCTTTTTGTTGATGTGTGTGTCTAGTCTATGTACACACACTCTGCACACATACTACCTTAGTGTACTTTTCATATATATTTCTTCAAGGAAGCTATCCTTCTATATTTGTGCAGGATTTCTTTGTCACAGACAGTTTTAAGTAATTTATTTCAATGGATTTTCAGGGAGAGTTGAGAGCATCATCTTTTTATTTCCTTTTAAAAGAAGAGGCCCAAGTGCTAGATGGTAGAGTCATTTTCTCAAAGTGACTAACTTACTTCCTAATACCAGCAATGAACCTTCAATCCAAATCTTGTGGTTTCAAATTGAGACCTTTGTACCTGGCACACTACCCTGAGGTCTATGTATGGAATGGAAATCCACAGAATTAAAAGAAACCATCATGTATGGAATCAAGATTTGGGAAAACATTCCTGATCTTTCAGGCATATAGTTGCCAGTGGTCCAGCTTATGTAAGCAGTCAACTCAGTCCTGGCTCCCACTGCCTCTCCCAGCTTCTCCAACTCTGCTGGGAAGGCAGAGCCAAGCTGGGAGCTGCAGGGAGCATGCCCACCAAGCCCTCTGTGCACAAGTGGCTAATGATCTGGAAAAGCTCCGAAGCCCAGAAACCCCAAAGAGGCCTTTTCCAGTAAGAACAAATAGCAGTGGAAGAGAGTGTTAGCCAACCTGCGGTGCACAGCACTCCATGGGAACAAGATTGCCTCTGCTGGACACCTTTGTATTTCTCTTGCTCTTGCCCTCATCTCCTGCACTGACAGTCTCTAAACAGCAACAACATCCCTCTGTACTCCTTCGGACATCCCCTTAAACAGAGTCCAGAGTCCAATCCAGTTCTGTCAATGGCCAGATCCAGGGATGAAACTGATTTACCAGCCATCTAACTTCACTGAGAACTAAGCTGGCAGATGTCAATGCTTGGCAGTAAATATTCATGCAGAGACAGCCAAAACGAGGCATCCAGGGTGAATTTATAGATGCAATAGACCGGAGGAACAGACCATTTATCACATTCCAGCTCCACTCCCTTTTATTCTCAAGGAGTCTCTTTGAATATCATAAATTGTGGAGAAACAATATTATACAAGACAAACTTAATAAATACTCAATTTCCTCACATCTGACCCAAGAGATATTACCAAAACTTTTTTCTAGAGGGCTGAGTTAAGGGAAGGAATGTGGCCAATGTGGCCCAGAATCTGTCCTGACAGTGTTCCTTGGTCTTGCCTACCTCACTTTATGCCAATATCTGCATTGTAAGTCAAGAAGGAAGTTGGTGGACAAGGTTATAGATTCTCATCAAACAAAGCAGATGTCCTGACACATAAACTTTCACTATTCCTGAAAGACTTGTAATTAAAATATGAATACAAGAGAATTTGCTATAAATTACACACAGGGAGAAAGAAATTAATATGATGTCTTTTTCTACACCGGCATTAATGACATAGAGAGAGGCTAATTGCTGCCCAGTTCTCTACGACCTTCTGTTTTATAGGTGGTGAAAGGAGGCTGTCAAAAACTGCCAGAAGCCACAGCATCACTTCCTGGTAATCCTTTCTATGATCCTGTGAAGGTGAGCGTAAGATGACACAGCTCCACATAGCCGAGATGGGGACAAGAGGCAGATGTGTCGCCACAAGTAACACCAACTGCTCTTCAAACTGATTAAATCAACAGTAGATTTCACCAGAGGAAAACTTATATTCGAAGCAATTATTTGTTCAAACTTCTCAGCTCCGAGACATCTTCCCTCCAAATAATCATATTTTATGCACAGGAACTTCAACAGAGATCTTTTTGCCTTTGTCAAACACACCCATTTATGATTTCATTAATATCTTTAGCAACAACTGACGTAGAAAATATTGTACCATTGAAGTCTGAACCCCAAACAAAGAATGTTAACTAATCTGAAACAAATAATTCCTAAGTTATTTTGATCTCTTGGCTTTTCGAGTTTTTAAAAAAGGATTCAAGTTTGTCATGTTTAATATTGATTGCCAAAGGCCACTTAAGTCCCGAGAGTTGTAAGACTTGAAGATTAAAAAAAGCATCAAAAAGGTGGAAGAGGAAATCTTGCTTCCTTGATCAGAACAACTGATAATCTAAGCAAATTATAAAATGGAAAGCAAACAAACAAACAAACAAAACCTTGCCCAGAACATCTATCCAATTCAGACTAGGTATATCTCTCTCTCTTCTTTATTACAATTAAATATCTTCATTTTCCCCAAGGTTTCTCTATATAATACCTGAGTTTGATCCTCCGGAACCCACATAAAAGCTTGGGATAGTAGCATATGCTTGCAATCTCAAGATTTGAGATGTAGAAATAGGAGGGTCCCTAGAGACTGCTGGCCAGCCAGTCAGTCTAGCTGAATTGGCAAGTTGCAGGTTGAGCTTGGGACTCTGTCCCCAAAAGGTAGCATGCAAAATTTTTAAACTTTTAACTAAAAAACAAGTAAGGTGGAAAACAATTGAGGAAGGCACTTGAAACTGACCTCTGGTTCCCACACACATATGCAAACATGTGTGTGCATACACATAGATACACACGTATACACAGACTGAAATGAAAGTACTTTAAATGAATTAGTGAATGAATTGAGGACTTGCAGTAGAAGTTTAAGAAGAAAACTATTTTCTTGAAGAGATTTTAATGAGTGGAGATTTCAGAGAAGCACAGGAAAAGGGAAAATTCATGTGAGTTTAGGACTTAGTAAGTAGTTGAAAAATGTACAGTGTGCACCTACAAAGTCCATGTCTGCACCTGGGACAGACATGACTAGTTGAAACCAGAGCTCCTTCATTCAGAATTCATCCATTGCTCTCAAAACTCTTTCCAAGGTAAAGATGACACAGAGAGACTAAGAGGCACAGAGAGCTGGCAAGCAAGAAGACTCTTTGCTATGGGGACTATCCTAGAGTGAGCGCTCACCACTGAATTCACTAGACTCACTGGTATTCTTGAAGAGCATGCTCTTTTTATTCTGATAAGCTAAACGGAGGGTAAAAATAAATTCCAATGACTGTTAGTATTAAGAAAAAAGACTTCAAGAATTCATAAGAATTATTTTCAATGCCAATTTACAAGATGCAATTTTTCTCCTTCTGGCTATATTCTGTCTCTCACTGTTGCTTTATTTCTTTTTCTTACACAGACAACAGATACTGTATTCACTGCATATCAGTCTATACTTTGTTGTGCATCTAATTTAATTACCCTGACTATCACTATAAGTAACACTGAGCTTCTCCTTCCACAATTAACATCCAAAGTCAAATAATGATGCTTAAATTTTATGCAACCTCAGTGGGCACACATCTGTAGCAGATGCTTGACTCTTGTCTCATGTCACTGCAGTTGACTTCCCTGGTCTGGAATGACATTGTCCCCAGATTTCATATGCTGGAAAGTTAATAGCCAATGTAACAATGTGAGAAGGAAGAGATTTGGGGAAAGAAGACTGAACTTGAATGGTGGTTTCCCTCTCTTCTCCCGTGAGAGAGCACATCCCTCTCCTCTACATGACAGGGTGTACTACAATGGAAGTTCAGCCATGAAGCCCTGATCAGCCAGGAACTAGCCTTGGACTTTCCAGTCTTCTAAGAGAAATTGTGAGAAGGAAACTCATATGATTTATAAATTGGTCAATCTCAGGTGTTTTGTTACAATAACACAGACTAACGCAGCACAGGTGCCTTGCATTACCATAACTTTCTTTGTTTCCACAGTGAATTATTCAATTCAAGTGGGCTACTACACTGAACATGCAACTCTGGAAAGAAGTACAAATTGGTGCATGAGGGTCTTCTTTCTATGTGTTGATTTTATTGGTTGAATAAAGAGACTGCCTTGGCCTATTGATAGGACAGCAGCTTAGATAGACAGAGAAAACAGAACAGAATGCTGGGAGAAAGGAGGCAGAGACAAAGAGAGATGCCATGAAGCTGTCAGGTCAGACATGCTGAATCTTTCCCGGTAAGCCATGACCTCATAGTGACATACAGATTATTAGAAATGAGTTAAATCAAGATGTGAGAGTTAGCCAATAAGAGGCTGGATATAATGGGCCAGGCAGTGTTAAATGAGTACAGTTTCCATGTAATTATTTCTGGTATAAACTATCCAGACTGCCGGGAGCCAGGTGGCGAGATGTGGCCCGCCGCTCCTTTTACAACAAGAAATGGCCAAAACTATTTGTTGTTGTTTGTTTTGATTTAATGTTCAACAACCTTAGTGAACAGAGACTTGTGAATAACAGGTACTTTGAATTCCATCACCCCCAGGTAGGTGTCTACAATTAAGAAAAATAAAAATCCTCCTATTCTCATCTCCATGCATCCCCAGTCCAGCCACGAGAATAGATTTCTTCTATTTCCCCCTCCTCAGGAGATCAATGGGTCTCCCCTTGAGTCCTCCTTGCTACTAATCCTCTCTGGGTCTGTGAATAGCAGCATAGTTAATACCCTTTACTTTTCAGTTAATATCCACTTATAAGTGAGTATATTCTATGTTTGAATTTCTGAGTCTGGGTTACCTGACTCAGTATGATTTTTTTTTCTAGTTCCACCTATTTGCCTTCAAATTCCATTATGTCATTGTTTTAAACAGTTGAGTAATATTCCATTGTATAAAATGTACCAGAGTTGCTATAACCACTCTTCAGTTAAAGAATATCTAAGTTGTTTTCTGGTTGTGGCTATTATAAATAAAGCTGCTATAAACATAGTTGAGCTAGTGTCCTTCTGGTATGATTGAAGATACTTTGGGTATATGCCCAAAAGTGGTATAACTGGGTCTTGAGGTTGATTGATTCCCAATTTTCCAAGAAATTGCCTGGCTTTTAAAAACCCATTAATCGTTTTGGGTTGCCTTGCTTTAATACAAGGGGAGGAGCTTAATCCTATCTCAACTTGATATGCCATGTTTTGTTGATACTCATTGGCAGCCTGCCTCCTTCTGAAGAAAAGTGAAGTAGTGGAGGGAGTGGAGGAGAGGTCAAGGAAAGGAATGGAAGGCGAGGTGACAAGGGAAACTGAGGTCAGTATATAGAATAAATAAATAAACTTAATTAAAAAAAATAAAAACAAGTGATTGAATGGCTGTGGGGAAGAGATACTGTCACCCTACTGGTGAGAATGCTAACTAGTATATGAACTATGGAAGTCAATATGGAATTGCTTCAAAAAATTGAAAATATTCCTGGGGAAGTAGTTCAGTGGCAGAGAACTTGGTTATCATGTGTGAGACACCTAAGCATTGCTGATAAATAAATGAAAATATAATTATCCATAATCTAGATATACCATTCCTGAGTTAATGCTTGAAAGACTGTGTCAATATGACCAAGACATACCCTCATATCCAAGTTTATTGCAGTCATATTCGTAAAATCTAATAGAAATACTGTATGTCTGTCAGCAAAAAAAAAATGGGTAAACAGCATGTGGTACATGTATACACTGGGATTTCATTCAGCTGTTAAAAAACTGAAATCATGACATTTGCCAGAAAATATTTTTAACTGGAGACAGCTATGCTAAGAAATTTATTGGACTCAGAAAGAAAGCATGTTTTCTCTAACATGCAGACTCTGATTTAAAGAGTGTGTGTGTGTGTGTGTGTGTGTGTGTGTGTGTGTGTGTGTGTCTTAAGTAGAAAGGGGACTGTAATGGGAAAGGAGTGGAAAGAAATGAATCTTCATTTATAAACAGATTTATTTTTTTTCTATTTGTGATGTTTATCTGTCTACTCATAGTCATGTGGTCTCTAGCAAAGAGATAAAGAGGGTTTAGTTCTCTGAAGTTGCCATGTGGGAAGTCCTTCTATATATGTGTTGCTTTTATAGGATAATAAATAAAGCCATTTCGGCCAGTGGCTTATCAGAGTGAAGCAAGGTGGGAGATCAAAGCAGATATAGAAAGAGAGTAGGCAGAGTCAAAAAGACGCCATGTAGCTGCCAAAGGAGACAGATGACAGAAACTTACAGGAAAATCACGAGCTTCATGGCAATACATAAAATAATAGAAATAGGTTAATTTAAGATGTAAGAGTTAGTTCATACAAAGCATAAGCTAACAGGCCAAACAGTATTGTAATTAATATAGTTTCTGTGTAATTATTTCAGTTCTGGGCAGCCAGAAATAGAAAAAAAAATGACCTCTGCCACAGAGCTGGAGTTGCAGGTAGTTATAAGCCAACCAACATGGGTGTTGAGGAATGAACTTGGATCCTCCAAAAAAGCAACAAGAGTTCTTACTGCTGAGCTACCTTTCCTTCCTCCAAGGAAAGGATGTTAAGGAATTAGAAAGGGCTGTGGAAGAGGAACGTGAAGAGGAGCACAGAATGATGACGTACATATAAGAAAACACCAACAAGAAACTCTCTACTTTGTATGCAAACTTAAAATACAAAACAACCAATTTAACTAGGTTTTTGAAAAGACCCAGTGTAGAATGAAAGCTTTTGCCTCCTTCCAATCCATTTGCCTTCTACAATGACTCCTAAGAGCTTTTCTTTTAGAATAATTTTCTTAGTACAGTGAAACAAAACATTAAGGAAATGAAAGCATCCTTTATAAGACTGGCAATGGCTCAGGAAGAAATCTAACCAGCATTTATTATTTTGTTTTCTTGATGTCTCTACTTAACTCTTCAAAATTAGAGGCTAGATTTTACTACAATGTCTTGATTTTTCTCTTTTAATTCTTTTATTCTGATTGTATTAAGGAATACAGAAAAAAATCAGACTCATTCGCAGATTAAACACAGTTTTAAGGGACTGGAACAATGAAGGTGCTAGCGTTTATTAAAAGGTTTATTAAAAGGCAGGGTAGCCAGTTTACCTCCTTCAGAAACTGTATGGATTTTCTCACATTGCAGTAGGAAAAAATGACTCCTTTATATTTCTTACTCTAGGTTTGGAAGGAAACATCTTTGGGGATTTTTCAGGGTTTTGTTAATAGCAGCCTCACTGATTTTACAAGGTGATGCTACAGAGTCTGATGGAAATTTTCTTGTGACTATTTATTTTTATTAATAAACTAATAGTTAATATCAAAAGTAAAAAGCATTTTTATAAAGAGAATATCCACTAATAAATACAGAAAATGCATATTACTTGAACGCAAAAGCATGGTTAGAGATGCTTTTCAAACACACCAAAGGGTTTGTATTTAATAAAATATAGTGTTCTAGTTTCTCTGAGCAGTTCTCAGTATCCACAAATGATTTGTATCCAACTCCCTATTACATTCCAAGCAAACTGCCAAATAGTGAGAGGGAAAAAAAACCCTCCTTCTTATGAGTGAAGACACCATACCAAACATGAAATGCTTAGAAATGGATACACTGACAGTATATTATCTGATGGTTAAAAATTAAAAAAAAAATGTTTATGACTAGGCCAAATCATATTTTTTAGGAAGTCACACTGAACAACAAAAAAGATAGAGAGAATATAAATCACCATGAAAATGCAAGTGAACTGGTAATAATAGCCTAGTTATAGCTGCCATGAAATAGTCATTAAGTTATATGCAGCATAAATCTCTCAGAGTTTCATAAATGACGGTGGTGGCTCTTAGAGTCTAAATAAAGATAAACTGTAGTGACGGAGGCTTCCTCTCTCTTTGCTCCCTGGCGTAGACTTTATAATGTTTAAGCTCCAGCTCCTGGCACCATATGGCTCCTGGAGCATCTGAGAGAGAATTAAAAATCTGCAACTCAATTTCACATTTACTGACGGACGAGCGCTTTTTGGAGCCCAAGGAGAGCTTTGTATGTCTATCTTCCAGACAACCCTGGCAGAGTACTGCTTTGGCCGAGCCTGTTGCTGCCGACCCAACTTGCCAGCATCAACTCTGGAGCTGGACAAGGAAAGTCTACATTCTGCTTTCTGGATCTGCAGATTAGCAAAAAGTTTGGTTCAAAGATTTCCAGCCCGTGCCCCCTTTCCTCTTTTGTGGAGATTGCCACTAATCCCAGATGATCTTTTTTCTTAACTGCTTTTCTCCTCTGCTATTTGCACTGAGTCCTTTCTGCTCCAAATTAAATCCATTCTTTCTAGCCCTGCCATTGCTAACTAATGAGAACAATTCCTCTCCTTGCTCTTGGTGGCTACACGTGGGGTATTCACAAACGAGAATCATATCTTTCTTTAGCCTACTTTCCTAACTGTAGACTGCACAGGTGATAAAATGGGTTAATTGTTGCTATAAAAATATTTTCTATCCTCGTAAGGAAGTAATTTTTAATCCTCCAAATCATTTTAATTTCTTTGTTTTGCATGATTCTCTTATGATCTGCAGAGGCTGGGAGTAAAAATTCTACCCTCGCATAAACACAAGATCTCAAGGGAAATGTTAAGTATGCAATATACATGCATAACTCAACTTGGTCTTGGGACAATTTTCTTTGTGTCATGCCTGCTCTACTATTAGAGCCATAGCTTGCATGACATATCCCGTTCATTCCTGTGATCACATTTGCAGCCCAGCTTTATGAATGAATTCTTATTGGAACAGACTCACCACATCCTAAACTCACACTGTCTATAGTAAAACCAACAGACTCTATAACCTGCAGCATCCATAATGGCGATATACTGGTCCTTTAGAAAAAGTTTGCCAACTGCAAGCTTAGGATGTTACTAACATTCCTCTTGGCTTTCCTTCTTGCCAAATCTCAGTTGAACCAGAACAGATAAATCTCTTTCCAAACCCAGTGGGCATCTAAGAGATTCACTACAAGACCAAAGTAAACAGTTAGCCACAACAGTCTAGAAGGGACCATTTTCTTTCTTGTTACTGAGGCATATTACTATGGCAGTTTAGACAATTGAAGGTGGTCTTTGAAAGACTGTGCACCTATGTTGCATTTATGTAGAATATTCTCTTGTGTTTATCAAACTCACACCTCAGATCACCAGGAAGACAAAAGATTCCAAGCCAAGGCTGGGCAGGTACTCACTATGTGAAGCTGGAGGAAGTCTCCAAGTCCCGGGGCGCTGTCAATGCGCACCAAGATGCCATCCTTCACAGTGGTGCTGAAGCCCACAGCCAGGCGATCAGAGCGTGTGCTGGGTCTGTCATTCGCTGGCCAGGTGTAGAGGATGAGGCCACCGCTTTTCCCAAAGATGTATGTGGCACCAGCTGTAAAGGCAAAGAGAGAGGGTACATTAGGGCCACCATATTATGTACTGATTGTTCCAGCACACTGTTGAGACTGCAGGAGAAAACCTTCTCCTACTGAGCAGTATTTAGTTACTAAAAGGGATGACTTTGAAAACCTCAGAAGGTATCTTTCTCTCCAAATTAAAGTTGCTAGCAATTGGGAATAAATAGCAAAATAGATGTTCCAGAGAGACACTCAGTACCTTCGGTTCCCGATGCATAACAGTGGAGCATGGGTGATACAGTGGATTATGAACTTTGCTACATGTTAATAAACAATTTTCCCTCTACTGTAGCAGCAGAGTACACCAACCATTTGGCTAGGACAAGCATGAGACAGAAACATTCTCTCCACCTCTGACTGTCAGAATATTCTCATCAGTTTAGTCAGCTGTACCACAAGGCCTGTAAATAAGTCCAAAGGTACTATTGCTTCTGCAGTCCACAGAAAGGAAGCGTGGCCTGGAGACAGGAAGCTATACAGGTATTGCACGAGGAGGATCTGGGCCCTTTGTTTGTCCCGGCCTCCCAGCTAGCTTATACCCAAAATAATTGCACAAAGACTGTATTCATTTAAACATTGCCTAGCCTGTTAGCTCTAACTTCTTATTGGCTAATTCTTATATCTTAATTTAACCCATTTCTATTAATCTGTGTAATGCCATGTGACTGTGGCTTATTGGCAAGATTCTAATCAGTGTCCATCTCAGGCAAGAGATCTATGGCGTCTCTCTGACTCTGCTTCCTTCCTCCCAGAATTCAGTTCTGTCTTCTCCGCCTACCTAAGTTCTGCCCTATCAGACCAAGCAGTTCCTTTATTGATTAACCAATGAAAGCAACACATAAACAGAAGGACCTCCTACACCATACAGGTGAAGCAATCTCTCTATGAAATGTTTACTAACAGTAGTGTTTTTCCTTCCCAAATTTTGGATTTGGGAATTTCACCTACATAAAATTGAGCTATTCTATGTTGGGGCTCCAGAGTAAACATCAACTTTGCTTATGCTTCTTATAGTTTATGTGTAAGGGCTGCAGACTACTTTAGAGAGCAGATATTAGGGTGTCTGAGCCTTGACTCTTAGAACCTATCACATGAAGTCATATGTGATTTTCCCAAACACGGCACTTGCTAATGTTCAAACATTCTCGGATATTTCAAATATGGGGTTTCTAGACTAGAAATGATCTAGATGGATAACTGAAAGCATGTACAAATTTCATTGTTACACTGCTATAAACATTTCTGGAGTTGTCCAAGAAAACGAATCCTCTTCCTCAATATTTATTTAGTAGCATTTATCTGATATTGGCGAAACAGTTCTCTATCTCTTTTTAGAAATTAAAATCCAAAAAGGAGATACAGGAGATGCAGAAAACCATCTCAAGATAATGACTTTTTAACCTGACAAATTATGTGTGGTTAGGTGTATCACTGCTGTTACTATTTACTCGTGTTTTTACTATTACCAACATTGATCTTGGGATTACAAGAATATATTAATTGAAGCTACTTATAAAACCAAAAGGGAGAAAATGAAGAAAATATTCTGCGACAGTTGGTCTTATTTGTCAACTTGATGGAATCTATTAATTACCTATGAGTAGAACCTTCTGGGGATGGCCATGAGAGACTGTCTAGAATGGATTCATTGAAGCATAGTAACACAACCTGAAGGCAGGAGGGTGGGGTCATGAATTAAATACTAGAATGAATGTCAGCTGAGCACTGTAGTGTTCTCCCCAGCATCTTGACTGCTGATATAATATGATTGGTTATCTGTAACATTTGCCACCATCCTTTCGCTGCCTGATGCACTACATCCTGGAACTGTGGGCCAGAAAAAAATTATTTTTCTTTTAAGTTGGTTTTTAGCACAGGGCACTTTATCACAAAAAGGTGTCAAGTAACTAATACATATTTGCATTTTAAAATATTTTAAAGTCTATCTTAAGAAACGAGTATCTTCTTCTAAATCGGGGTGAACCTTTGAATTTGGCAGGCAAAATGTACTTTGACGTTGTAGCCTTGGGGGTTTGATGCCAGTTACCAGAAGTGAGTAGTTTTGTATGCTATACTTCTTAACATCCAAAGAACAATTGGTAATTGATTTTCCCATGTGAATCCCAGGGAACTTTGTTGTGATAAGTACACACTAGTTTTGTAAACATTAGATAGCCAAACTTCAGCATTTACTAAAACTCTCAGTCGCCGATCCATATCTATTGTCACAGTAAACTTACAGAAAATATTGGAATAAATTGCGCTGGTTGCACATTCAATAAACTACATGGCTTGTTTAGAAATAATAGGCTCATTTGGGCTAGAACTGGGAGTTTATGTCATATGCCATCCTTGTAGGAGCACTAAGCCATCTGGGATGTGTGGAAACCCACTTTCCTTTTTGAAAGGTCACCTATGCGACTTGTTTCCGTTAACTCCATTTGTACATCACAAGCAGCACAGAATTTTTGTCACTTTATGAGTTTCTCAGTCCTTAGGGGAGTCTCCAGAAGCCCACCAGAATCATCCAGAAGAACTGGGATGATGGTATGCAAAGTTTATGTTAATTCCATATGCAAAACAATGTTTGCTCCCTACTACCCACAAACACCCTCAGAGCTGTTTAAAATTAGAAATCTTGGTAAAAACAATTTATGCTTGATATCTCTCCATCTGTGAAGAGTTTAAACAAGTCCTTTTCTGAAGATGATCACAAATGTCACCATTGCTCTCTATTCTTTATTTGGAAAACTGAAGGTTAGTCAGTGATTAATGTAGAAAATCACCAAAAAAAAAATGCAAATCAGCCTGTGACATTTCATGCCAGTTTATAAAATCTTAACCAGTTCTGTCCTACATTCATAGTGGATTGGCAACAGAAGCTCATTCCTACAGTACCAGGGAAGAATTTTATCGGCACAAAATTAATATTAAACATGCAGAGCAAGGCACATGACTTTATATTTTACAAAGCCTTTTCTTCAGCGTTAGGTGGGGCTCAGCAATGGCAGGGACCACTTCATCAAACGTTTTACAGATATGGAAGCAGAAGCTCAAATGTCTGTCTTAAATCAGGGACAGCCAGTCTTAATTGCACCCAAGAGCCTTTTTTCTTCACATACCAATGCAATCACAGAACATGATTCAACAGTGAAGCTAAGTTCTCTGCACTTAGCCTTACATACTTCATGTCTTCTAAGGCTGAAATAGAAGACAAGCAAAGCCACTGCCCCAGGGCTGGCAGGCTGGCAAATAGCATTCTAGTTTTCAGCAAGCAGGAAACTTCACAAACTCTCTTTACTTCTCTGTTTACCCACTGCTCTGTCCAATAATTTTCCATGCATCACATAAAGAAGCTGTTGGATGATAATTCACAACCTCTTACATATTTAGAAGTCATGGTGGTGCTAATTTTAAATCAGTAGAGACAAAAGCCTCTTTATAACATTAGCACATAGGTTCAAAGGCATTGTTTATTTTCTAATTCTGGATTTACAATGGCATAATCTTAGATAATTCCAACTTTGTAGATGAAAGGTATAAAAAATACAATATGCCAATATTTGGTATCTTCTACACGGCAGAAAGACTTGTTCCTGTTCCTGGGATTTAGTTTACTAATAAGGAGGGCCAAACTTTGTGAATAGTACCACACCCCGAAAATACTATTAGATGAAATTAATTAATTGCCATTATTTTCTATATTGACTGTGCCATTTTTCCAGTTTTCATGTTTTTGCTATCTTAAATGGCTTTTAGAAACAAACACAAACTTTCTGTTCATTTTAAACAAAATGGGTCTAGACCTCCAAAAAGGACATAATTACATTGCTTTAAAATTTCAAATTTAAAAAACAATTTTGCTATTTTTAAATTACAAATCAATGTTTCAAGAATATCTAGGCAATGCTAAGAGGCTCCATTGAGGATCTTCACCTCAGAGCCCCATGACACCAGAGTTGGGGTTGTCTGCCCTGAGCTTGCATTTCTGTTGGACGGGATCTGACTGGATTCAGTATGGTGTTGCCAAGAGCAGGTTACATTTATGCATCATCAGAACAATATGATTTAATACATTCGAGTAAACAAATGGAAAATAAACCAACCGAATTAAAAATGGCTATGCCTGCCTTTGGGTCATTTAAAAAAAAAAAAAACAAAAAACAAAAACACAGTCTTTATAAAGAGCAGTGTGAGGCTGCTCTGCTGAGTCTTAACCGAGACAGTATTTTAAGAATGAAATCCTGCATAGTTCCCTTCCACCAACTGAGATTTAGTAGGTATTTGCATTATCTTCTGATCTGTCACTATTTCACCCACAATCCACAAATAATAGGCTTAGGTTACGACTTCAAACTGATTAGCTATATACTCAGATGGAAGTGAAGGTGCATTAAGAATTGGAATTGAAAAAGCGAAGCTGTGAGGTGGGGGCTGGAGCATAGAAAAGTCATTTGGATGGAGAAAGGGGGTCCACCATGCTGCAATGGAATAGAAGCAGGAAGAAGTTCTAAAAAGTAGTCGAGCGTAGGCGTATAATGTAGATAGATGATTTAGAATTTCATAAGAGAACATAGATAGAGGATAAATTTTTCTAGTTCATGTTTCTTTACAGTATTGTAAAAGCAATGACAGACTTTTTTCTTATTATTATTTTACCAGAATTTGGTTGTTGATAACAACTCAACTTTTCCTTGTTTGGACCATTTAGAAAATAATTGTGGCTATTTTTTTTTTTAACTTAGCAGCTCCAAGGCCCTCTGTTTATAATGATCTTTCTGCCTCTAGGCCCACATCCAATTCACTTTTTTTTGGATGATCACCAAAAAAGTAGTATTAAAGACTTGCTTAAGATTCACACACACACTGTGTGTGTGTGTGTGTGTGTGTGTGTGTATTTATATGCATATCTGTATGAGGGAAATTTAAGATAGAAAACATAATTGACTATCTGTGACTCATTTGTTATTTTGTCTATCAAATAATTATAGGTAACATGGCTTTGAAAAGCCTTCAGATACTATTGTTTTATATTTTAAATACAAACCAGATTTCTGGAAACAACTTTTATGGTTGTTGGAATAGAAATGCTTTCTGGAAGTGCTACCTGTGAGTGCTAAATTTAGCAAGAGCTAGATAAACTTCTGGAAGAGAACTAAAGCATGGGAGTAACAAATCAGTACAGTGAGTGTACACTCACATACCATATGGTATGCAAAGCTGGGCAAGAGATAGAATTCCACTGCTATCCTGGCCTCTTTGAACACTGAGAACATAGAGTCCTATATGGCAGTGAGATAACACCACTGTTCCCTATGACTTCCTGGCTCTCTCTGATCAGTCCTTCATCAAGCACCATGTAGAGACACAGTTGTGATCTTTATCACAAAAACTGGCAAATGCTATTGGAGAACAAATGGACTATCAATGACATAAAATATATTCCACCAGGAAATTTTCTTGCTGCTATTACAACTATATTTAATTCATATCATAGAGCTAATAAAAATAAAATAGAAAGACTTGAGGCTTACAGCTGACTTAATCTTCTTCCAGCTTATAAAAGGACAAAGCTAGGGGATGTGTCACAGTTACTTATGCCTTAATGAAATAATTTCTCAATTATTTTCAGAATGATCTATCATTTCTTCTCAACCTCCTTCTTATTTCTGCATCTTTGGGGTGGCGTATCACATCCATCCATTCCTAATGGTAGGAACTTACATATCTGTGGCACTGTGTGTTTTCAAATTACCTTCTCTGGGAGTATTTCTTCTGAGTCACCTTAGCTCAGCACTCACTGAAATTTTAATGGAATTTTTTTTCTTGCTGTTTTAATTTTTAAAGAAATAATGAAACTACAGAGATTCAACAGCTTGAGGGGGTGCTATGTGGCGGGAGGAGAATAAGGTCACATCTTGACACTCTTCAGCCTCACCTCCTGTCTCTGTGCACTCATGGGATCACATGCCCCAATGGAGGCCCTAGAAACCAGCTGCTACATAAAGAGGAGGGAAGGATGAGCGACAGATAAAAGTCTGCAATCAAGACCTCAGCAGCACAAAGGCAGACACCAGGGGAGAAGAGGGTAACTGATGCAGGTGTTACCAACAGCCCTCCAACGAACTTATCAGAAGGATAGTTTGCAGATCTGTTTCCCACTAGAAAGTTTTTTTAAAAAAAAAATAAAAAAAAGCAATGATAAAATGACCTTAGATAAAGTAAAAAGAAAGCACTTAACCTTAAAAGAGAAAATTCACCCATTTTTGAACATCATGTCCCTTTAGCAAAGAAATAAGTAAATTTGCTGCTTTTAAATTAAAGTAAGCAATACCTAGGAGTGAAGTGTGGCCCCAGGGAAACCCAAGCTCTGTTTCTTAAGCAACGATTAGGGATAGATTTGGGGTGGGGAGGTTCTCAAGATAGGGCAAATTTCTTTCTTTTTCTTGAAGGAAAAGCAATGATATTTGAAATTAATCCTTCAAACAAGTGAATATTCTAAGGTACCAGAAACAAGAGCTTCTATGTAAATGATTCAATGAACAGCACCAATGCTGATTCAGTATAGTACTGAATTTGTTCAGCAACATGGGAGTTCAGACATGCCTAATGAGACCCCTGGGTATAATATACAATGTCATAGAACACCTTGCGGCAGGAAGATATAAAATTAACAAATTAATGAAATGCTTTTCTATGAAAGTCTACTATTATTTAGTTATAAAAATAAATAAAACCATACAGGACCGCTTTTCCTGGAGATTTGTTAACTGCTAAGCCATCTCTGCAAATATTCTTGGAACTGGTGAGAGCAATGCTAAGGATTTCCTGAGGAGAAATGAAGAACCCACTTGCTTCTTCTAAAGCTTAACAACTGATGGACATATCTATTTCTGTGTTACTTTTTGAATACCTTTACTTCCCCCAAAGTCTGAGTAATATAAAATGATACACAGTTTCAGCAGGCTCTCAGAAACACAGGCAAACACACACACCCTCTCTCTAAGTGCCAGGGATAATGGTGTTTCCAGAAACATAGCACTTTGGAAGCGTCATATCAGACAAGCATAGAAGACAGGTAGGTATCTTTCTCATAAACTCCAGGATACCACTGCCAAGGATAAAGAAGATGTTTGGTGGTACTTAAATTGATCTGAAAACAAGTCTGGAGGCACTCTCAAATTCTCCTTAGTGGAACTGGCTCTTTTCCTAAGACCTCTGTCTTATGGGGCAACTTTTTCTTTTGCAAACTCTTCTGTGGTACTTAACACTAATCATGATACCAATGCTAACAGTGGGATCAATGTTCGTATCAGCTCTGTGAATGAGTGACTCCCAGCACACAATATAGTTTTCTAAACCTGTAGAGAGGAGAAATTACTGCTGTTTTCAATCACTAGCATGAGACAGGGAAGCATCACAGCTGGCATGGGTTACTTGAACATATTTTCTCTCATTTTTTGAGACCAGAAGCCTGCCTCTGTGGCTTACAGACAGCCATTTCCAGCCTCGCTGTTTGCATGGGCTAACACGTGAGTGACACCAGATGGGTACTGTACCCATTTGTCCTAATCTCCTGTGAAGATACTAGGCATATAGGATTAGGAATTACTCGTGTAAACCCAGCTTAATCCATTTACATATTCAAAGGCTCTATCTCTAAACATAGTCTACAGATTTTTCCTATCTGTGGGGGTTCTTGGACCAGTCACCATGGATACCAAAGGATGTCTTGGCATGAGTTTGTGAAAACACCGTTCAGTTCCTAACAGTTCCTGTCTCCATTTTAATGATGAGACAAGTCAAACGGTAATGTGCCCAGGAGTAATTATACCACACTCGTAAAACTGTCAATTTGGCAGGTCAACCTCCACTACTAGATTTATAGCAGAGATTATCCCACAGCCAGCAAAATTTAACTTTCATAGTAGCCATACCGGTTTCTCACATAAGAAAACAAAGTCCTAGGAAATTGCACAGTATGTGGGTTTAAAGAAATAAATATTAATATTAAGTTTTGTCGTCAAACAAGATGAAAATCCAGAGCCCTTCTGTACTATGAGTTTCTGAGGGGTGAAGCTGTTTAATTTATCTCTTGGTCAACAATTGTGTTTGGAAAATAAATCTTGCTGAGTTAATCATCCTGGCCCGCCTCTCCGAGCGCATCTTCACATGGCCATTCAGGCATGGGGTAGGACTGCAGATGAAGCAAGAAGAGGACACAGCACCATCATCCAGCTCAGCGATTTGTCACCTCAACGTGGGAATATTTTATAAATACTCATCAATTAGGGTTCATAACGATGCACATGATCTAGCAGCGCACAGCTTTCAATTTATAAAAGAAAACTACCCACACGCATATCTGCATGATTTTTCTTCAGTGAATTTTTGGCAGGCTCAGATAAGAAAATCACACCCATTTTGTGTCAGATTGTTTTCTGTTACCCCTTAGTTCCTAAATCACATCACAAATTGGTTTTATCGGGACATGGAGGGGAGAACAATGTGGTCTTCATTTTATTTCGTAGAGCATTAGCTAACAGCAAAGATCATATGTCCATGTCTGTTCGGAAAATACAAATGAATGAGACAGAAAGCAAAAGTGATCATCTGGTGATTACTCATCAGCCTTTTCTGTTGCATTATTTTTTTCCCCCAAAACACAGATGCTTCTAATAGCATCTCTAGGGCTCAGGATAGAAGAAAGCCAAGTAGAAGTTCAAACTCCCTTATTTTCTATTTCTTCTTTTCTGCCACGGCTTTGAAATACCTTTTCTGAGAGCAATCAAGGGGTTTCACTGGAAAGAAATACAGATGAAAAGCAATGGCTTTGATTTAAATGCCTGATTTATATGGACTTCCACACTTTCTAGGGTCAGGGACTATGCAAAGATAATTTTGGTGCTTTTGTGGCTCTAATACATAAAACATGATTTTCCTGAAAAAGTTGTCTAACATTTTTGAAGGGTAATGACACTGAATTGTTTAATACACATTCTCTAACTAAAACCCACCGCAGAGTTAGGAAGGAGGAAGGCGTGGGAACTACTATGGCTGCTTAGTAGATAATCCTCATTTATCTTCACTGTGCCTCAGTTTCTACATGGTTAAAAAGCTGATAGGAGCTCATGAGACTCCTGCCTTAGCTGAGGAGATACTGACAACTGATGGAGGCTGTGGGAAGGCTGGCCATTTTTATTTGGGTGTACAGTCATTGGTAGTTTTCTCATGAATAAATGAATGGTCCCACACCTGTGCACATTTAAACAACATTAATTGGATGGGGAATATATTGATAAAATAATAAAGAACAAAGGCTGGCTATACAAAGTGCTTACTGTGAAAATACAAAACTCTGAGTAACAATCTCCACAACACTCACAAAAGCTAAGTATGGTGGTACATGTCTCTAAACCCTAGGGAAGCAGAAATAGGGCAATCCCAAGGCTTGCTGGCTAGCCAGGTCGGTCCAATTGATGAGCTTCAGGGTCAGTGGGACCCTGTTTGCCCACGATGAAAAGTGATAGAGAAAGAGGCCCAATATTCCCTTCTGACTTCTACACAAACACACACGCGTGTGCCCATATATATGTACACATACAGGGACAAACACAACATATTACACACACATACACACAGTCAACAAAATTTAAATAATTTAATATTGCCATGCTCTCAGGAGTAGCTCAAAGTAAACTGACATCCCTCTTATCTTTGTAACTGACCTGAACATTTGTTTTAACATAAGGAACAAGAAATCCCTTTATATGTAAGTTATTGTTTTTCTCAAAACTAGTTGATTTGAATGAAAATTATCAGCTTTAAAATAATGTACTCTACTATCATGGCCAAGAGGAATTACTGAAATGTTAAAAAAAATTCTGTAGTGATAAAGAGTCTGCTAGACATTCAGAAGAAAGTGACTGACAAACTGCCAATATAGGCAGAAATGTCTTTGAAATTTCCTGCTTTGTGGGAAAGTCTGCTGGATACTATGGGCCTGTAGGCTGAAGATGGATGCCCCAACAGTACAGAAGAACTTTGAGTGACTGTCCAGGCAGCAAAAAGTGTCTGTCAGTTCTATAGTTTTGGAAGCTGTTTACAATGCACTTCCTATTTACATAGGTAATATTATTTCCTTCTGGAGTCTTTGCTGGAGTTGAAGAATATATAGTTATAATGTAGTTTTTCTTAGTTATGATAAAAGATAGATATAAATACTGTAACTGCAAATCTTGCTTGATACCTATTTTGTTATATGTAATTTTTCTGTGTTAAAGTTAAAACCTTCCTTTTTATTTAAACAGAAAAGGGACGGTGATGTGTGATTACCCTCTGTATGCTGCGAATACCATTGGTTAATTAAGAAGCTGTTTTGGGCCTGTGATACCATAGAGCAGAGCTAGGTGGGGAAAACTAAACAGAATGTTGGGAGAAAGATTGCAGAGTCTTGAAGAAGCCATGGAGCTGCCGCCAGAGATATACATGTCAAAACTTTGCCAGTAAGCCACAACCACATAACAATACACAGAATAATAGAAATGGGTTAAATTAAAATTAATAGTTAGCCAATAAGAAGCTAGAGCTAATGGGCCAAGCAGTGATTTAATTAATACAGATTCTGAGTGGTTATTTCAGGAGTCTGGGCGGCTGGGAAATAAACAAATGACCTCCTACAACAATAAGTTAGAAGCCCTGATGACCCTCAATGGATCTGAAGGTAGAGGAATAACAGGTTCTGGTGAAATGAATTGACTAGGAATGACTATATCAACAACTCGGGAGTAGCCCCCAAGAGAAGAAAACACACAGTAAGTTTTTTGTTTCTTTACTTGTTTGCTTGCTTGTTCATTAAGACAGAATCAGATGCATCCAAGGATAGCTTTCAACTCACTCTGTAGCCTAGGCTTCCATTCTTGGTCCTCCTGTTCTCTACTTATTAAGTGCTGGGATTTACACGTGTATGTCATCCTATAAGCGTTTGTATTTCATATTGGGACACTTGGTGTTCTGGGTGCGTTCTCCTGACAAAAGCTTATGGATTTTATAGTTAGGGTATATAATGGACATGCGGAGGTGAGGAGAAAATGTCATCTCTGAGGATGTAGGTCCTCACCTGACACTCATACAATATGTCTTGATTGGGGCCTTCTTGAGTACCCGACCTATAACATATAAATTTCTGTTGCTTACAAAGATCAGTTTAGAGCACTTGGCTACAATGACTTATGTGAACTAAGATACTAAAATATCCAACATCCTATTTCCCTCTCTCTGAAGTTAAACTTTCAGTTATTGTACAAAGTAATGGGATTCATTATACTATTTTAATACTTCTTATTCAACCCCTCTTCTGTTGTCTCCCCACTTCCATCATGCCCTCCTTTGTTTGTCCTTTCTTTTAATCAGGCTGTCCCCTGGTTGCATGTTGCACGTATTTTGTTATGCTCTCATTTGCCATTCCCCCTTAAAATGTCTTAATCCCATGGTCCCCTTTTCTAACATGCACACGCCAACAGATAGCAAACATACAATCACAAAGCCGAAACAACTTAGATAATTTCTCTCATGAATATTCATACAGTTTTGTGAGTAAACTCAAGGCTGCATTAGAACTTGATTCCAAGACTACGAGACATAGTACATTATAACTTTATAGGTAGCTACTCACCATAATTTATTATTTCACCTAATTAAAGGAGAATTAGAATATAATTTTATCTAGGATTTAACAAAATCCTAGAGCCATTCCTTCCCAAATTTTAATTAAAAAAGGAATGAAGTAAGGTGTTTTAAATATGATAGCAACTGTCAAAACCAACTAACATCAATCACACCAAGCAATAAAACACACAGCCTTTGACGGTGAAATCAGGGAACAAGAGGTATTCATTAGTACAGTATTACCAGACATTATGTAGATGTCTCATTAAAACAGCAAAGCATTAAAATAAAATAATCTGTAAATACTGGAAAGGAACACAGTGAGTTTCAAAGGATACATGAACAAATACCTGCATATACCAAATAACTCTTCAAACTCTATTAAATTAGTAAGAACAAGTGATAAGGTAATGTAAGTTACATACATGCAAATCAATCACTTGTCACCCTCTCAAAATTGATGCACTAATTTCCAGGAGAATAATAAAACCATTTGATGGAAAAGTAAATTTTTTATTGGAAAATTATATATATATGTGTGTGAAAAGAATGACTTTGGATACTTGTTTTACATTATTGATTAATACTCAGATTATATAAGCAAATATAAAACAAATTTTTTTAAAAATCCACTTAGACAATGGGAAGGGTTAAAGATGTTATTTTGCGGTAGGACATCTTTGGCATGTGCAAGGCCCTGGTTCAATCCCCGGCAACATCAAAGAATGAAAAATACCAGGGTAAACAGATGGACAATAAAGGCATGAGAAGACATTCCATGTGACTAATTAATATTGAAATGCAGATCAAGCCTTCCCCAAAATATTCCTTTTTAAGTATTGGCAAGGATATAGAGGATACTTTTGTATCATTAGTGGGAATTTACAATGTTGTAGCCACTGTGGAAAATGAATGGCAGTTCCCTAACACACACATACACATTCACACATTTACGTGGTCTGTTTAGTTTATGTCTATCTGTATTCTGGAATGAGTCAAAAACAGAGACCAAACTACATATTTGTATACCTCTTCTCATAATGACATCATTCACAATATTGAGAAAGTATAAAAAACTGAAATACCTCTAGATGAATGGTTGAAAATAATGTGATCTACAGATACAGTGAAGCACTAGTCAGCTTTAAAAAGTAACGTAATTGTGACAATTACTAGCATGTGAAAGAGCCTTGAGGAAATTGAAATAAGTCAGGCACAAGTCATATAAATGTCAATTCAGAACTAGAGAAAGGAGGGTAGTGGTTGTTTGGCCTGGGGAATGGTGGTTTATTTTGTGAAGAACTACAGTTTGTGATGCCAGAGAAGGTCTTGGAGGATGACACCATTATAATTAGTATCACTGAATAATACACTTAAATATGGCTAAAATGGCCAACTTTGTTATATATGATTTATCATGACAAAAAAATGAATAGCTTACCATGACAAGAAAAAAAAGACAATAAAAACAATCTATAAAATATCTTTACAAAATCAACAAGGAGGTCAAGCAAGAAAATCATCCTAAAATAAACTATAAGTTAGAAGGGCATAAAGTATTTATATATGATAAAGTCACATGACAATAATAAATAAGGACAATAAGAACATATTAACTCTGTCATTCTTTAAGGCAATTCCGAACAGAGTCTAATTGTTTTTGAAGTTCATCAAGGAAGATAAATGGATAAGAGCTGCCACAAAAAAATTTACAGTAAAGAATAAGGAGATAGGAAAGTTCAGAGCAAGCCTGTAATACAGGACAGAGGAGGACCAGGAAAACAACTGCGAAATGTAAAGACAGTGTCATCTACACAGTGAGTGTCAAGTAGCCAGGGGAACCTAGTGAGACCTTATCTCAAAACAACAAGAATATCAAAGAGATGAAAAGACTTTAGACATTAAAATTTAGTGATTGAACTGGAGTCAGAGTGATCTCTCATTGGTAAACAAATTGCAACAGGGTAGTTACTGAGAATGGAGTGTGGATTTATATTTACCCTAACCTAAGTCATGGAAGGGTCATTTATATGAAGGCCATCATTAAAGACTGATAAGGCATGGTGTAGTGTATTTGGAAAACACAGAATCATCTTTTTTTGTGTAGCGTGAAGGTTGAAGAACTGAGAATGGCAAAGTAGTTCTTGAAGAAAGCCGAGGAGAGCTGTTGAGTGCCCGGTGTCCTCGTAAGATGATGCTTACTTACACCTTACTGGATTTACCAGTCTTCTCCTTAAAGCAATTAGGGGTTCACAACAGAAAGCCTTTAAGGGCCACCCCTATGACTGCCAACATTTAAAAATAAATCTTTCTGAACACAAAAAAATTTAGAAATTGAAAAAAAATGTATTACCCTCCAATATCAAAGTTTTAACAGGAAATTTTAGTATTTAAAAAGTTAGTTTGGTCAGTGGGAAATAGGTGTGAGAAATAAAATGTAGTTTTTTTGTGTAGAAGACAGAAAGAAGAGAAACCACACTTTCAAAACTTATGAGCCCAAATATATTACATCTCATTGATGCTGCTTCTGTCCCATGCAACCAGCAAAAAAATGAACAATGCTCACTTCGAAAGAATTTTCTTTAATCTCTCGGGCCCTGGAGCGTAGCACTTTTGACACCTGCCCATGGCCCTATGTTTTAATTCATGAAGCCACATTGCGAGTCTATAAAAATTCATTTCCCACCACTCGTCTTAGCGCTGCAATGATAACTTTAGCGTTGATTCAGCAGCAACGATATGACACCCTACAAATAAACAGCAGTCGCTCCCATCAAAGCTTGAGGATCTGTTATGATGGATATATTCAGACACACCAGCCTCATTTTAGAAAATGCAATTTTATGGAAAAATACAAGATAATTGGTCTTTAGCTCTTGCAATAAACATAGATGGCACCTGCCATATTTAAATTAATACAGTGCTTCTCCACGTTAGATGAGGCCTTCTGATTGAGTCCGTCGCATGAAAAGACTCTGACACAACTTGTGTGTGCTTGAATTGTAGGCTGCTTTTTGATGTGGGTGCATATTTTTTTTTAAAAAAAAAATGATGTGCTACTTGTCCATCCACTAAGAAAGGAAATTGAAAGTTCTCTATTGAGCCACACATCCTGGCTGTCCTTATCTGTCTGCCTCAGCTTCTGCTTCACATTGTGCCACATAGGTGGCAGGTTTTATTGGGCACTGGGAGATGCTCCAAGGCAATGATGTTGGACCTGCAGGCTCTGCATGAAGGCCGGGTCTGCTTACCAGACAGCACACACACGTGCCTCTTGAGGATTTGCTCCCTCCCCCGCTGTCCCCAGTTCCTCCCACTCAGGCTGCCACCATGCATATTAAGTAGAACAGAGATCCATTTGGCTCCGTTATATTTCACCTAAACCAGAAGCAAGAACAAAGCAGACTCTGTTGAAAGTAAAGCGCAGTGGCCATCATGGCAGCGGGCCCTCACTTCCGGAGAAAACTTGACTCAGAGTGAGGATCTTCCTTGTGGGGCTGAGTCAAAGCTCTAAGAATCCACCAGCAATGGAGGCAGTGGGAACCTGAACACATGGCTGATGTGACTTTTGTATGAGGTGAACTTGTTTTCTGAACGGTTAGTCCGCCTCTCATTACCAGGGATAACCCACTTTCCATAAGCTACCTGTTTTAACAATGGATTCCCATGTGTTTACTCTAAAACAAATATTACTCCTAAGGTCATAATCTTTTGAAGGCAGTTGACAAGACAACACTGGTTCACAAAGATATGTTATCTATACTAGGAGGAAAGCCAGTCATAGATTATACTTTATTTGTGTGTTTGCTTTTTCACTACTTGGTATTGAGCCCAATGCATTCATCAGGTTAGGCAAGCATGTTGCCTCTAAAATCTACCCCTAGATCCAATTTTACTCTGAGATAAGTGCTCAGTAAGATTTCCAGGGTATCCTAAAACTCATCTTCACACACACACACACACACACACACACACACACACACTACATATGTTCACAAAGTTTAATCATCCCTAATTTGCTCCTTAATGATACTTACTGCTTGGAGATCAAATAATCACTATGGAGAGTTTGTTTTTTGAGAGGAGGTGTGAATAAAACACGGGAGCGGAAAGGACAGATATATGAGGAGAATTTGTATGCATGATAAGAACTTGGTGTCTGACAGGGACAGAAGGAAGATGACATATCTCAGGTAGGCCAGTTCATTTTCTGTGTGTTTACTGTAAAGATACTTTACTGGGTACAGAATCATTCAAATCTTTATATTCAAATACATGTGATAGGTGAAAACTCTTAAACAGTTTGCCCATTAATCACTAAAATATCTCAGCTGACAGAAGACTTTCTGCACACCACAGAAAAGGATCTACTTGGAAGTCTGCCTTTTGACTTCTCAAATGGCACAGCTTCCACTATAGGGGATACACAGATGGCAGTGGCAGTCTAGAGACCTGTCTAGGCCCCCCAAGCATGAGGCTGACAAGGCAGAGCACTTTCCACTGGAGGCAACGAAAGGAGAGCTTGGGAGTGGTCTGCTACAACCTAAATGGGATTCCTTTAGAAACACTGCAGCCGTGAAGACAAAGAAGTATAACAGCTATTTAATCATCTTCTCTATAAAGTGCTGATTTTTCAGACACTTGAGACACTCATGAGTGATGTAGGCACTGGCTCTGAGGAATTCGGAGCACTTCCTCACCATAGAGACTTTCAGGGCATGTATGGCCCTCCCCCAGGACAAAAGGGCTCCTGGGCTCAGTTACCATTTGTTCCGGGAGAGAATTTAGAGTCTTAGGGGCAATTCCTTTTACCCTCCCCAATAAAGCGCTTATGTTGATATACTGGCTGTGGTTGTGCAAAACAAATGTGTCCTTGGAAATCCGTGCACGGTGAACAGGCTTGGCTGGCTTGCTGTCTTTCTCTGATTTAACTTTAGTCATTTCCAGTTACTGTTAGGTATTCAGCTTCCATGCCAGTCTTCAAATCATCCCTGTTTGGCCAAAGGCATATGTATACATGTACACATCTATATATTTGTGAATATGAATATATGAATATGTATCTATGTATATACAAATGTGTACATATACACTTGACACATAAAGATACTGTTCTTAGATGTCTGTAAACTCAAATGCTATTTAAATTCACTGTTAACAAAAGAATTCTGGAGTACATGAACTATTAAAATGTTATTCTGTATCCTTTGCCTGTACAACACCTCGTTGTAGGAAGTAAATTAAGTGGTATTCTCATAAAAAATTTATTAAGCTCCTATTAAATATTAGGCAATTTTCTGAGTCCTAGTGAAAGATCAGAAAACATAGCACAATCCTATTATTAATAGAGATGGTATTTAATGGGAATGCCGGGTAACACCCAAATCAATAGGATATTAGGAAGCTTTAAGTGCTAATAAGGCTTGATAAAAAAAGGATGGCGTGATGTAAGCAATATCACAATGTAAACTGAGTGCCAGAAAAGAAAGCTTTGCACTTCCTGCAGGAAAGGGACTCTCATCAGAGGGAGTAATGGCAAGAGAGTAAGTCAATGAGTTCTTGGCATACTTAGCATACTTGGGAAAAACAACCAAATCAGTGTGTATAAAGTGGGGAGTACAAGGAAGGGGGTGTGAAAAAGATTGTTTGCAGGAGAGAGACAGGACTATACAGCCGCATAGGAATCACCTCATTGAAGTTAGTTCTTTGTCTGTCTCTGCTGAGATGGCAAAATAGTTCTTCAAATGTCTCTGCTAATAACATAGAAGTAGTTATGAAAGGCAGACAAGAGAGGAAAGTAGATGGAATAAGAAAAGATACAAACATAAATGAATGAAGTGATCATCTCTGGATATGTGTAAGAAGTGGGAGAGAAATTGCACAGACCATTGAAAACCAGAAACAATGGCTGAACATTTCTATGCATAAGATGGACAATCAAATGTGCAAACGATTTTTTCCAGAGCTATCCAATGATAGGAGTCTCCAAAAAGTAAAATTTCAAATCAGACATGTCCCTAGAGAGCCTAGAAAGTCACTGTCTTTTATAGATCCTTTCTAGATAGTTCCAAAGGAACCTACTCTAAGAAAGAAAGAATATATGGGAAAAAATCCGAATTTAGAAAATCTTACATGTTTATCTATGTTAATTAACTTATTTCACTTTGTTAAATCAGTTTTACGTTCTTGACAAGTTGCTGTCACTTCCAGTGAAAAAAATCAGTAGCTGTTTGGCATAGTGTTAGTAGTTTATAAAGTCATATTTTCACTACAAATACTTTAACACAGTTGGCAGAAATATACTTATGGACATTATCCTAAATGATATTTTTGATACATAGTTTGTCATCTAGGAAAATCCACTAATAAAATCATCCATTAAAATATGCCTTTGATCCCTAAAATAACAGGCAGACATAACTGAATTATTCCTTTCTTAAAACCCTGGAGTAAGGGTGGAGATACAACAGCTTAAATTGGTCATTCTGAGGGCTGGGGAAGGGGCATCTTCTCATCATCTAATTCACACAAGGTCTAACATGTTCACAAATCTATAGATGTGTACATATATACATAGGCCTTTGGACAAATGGGGGAGATGTGTGATTTGAATATTGGCATGGAAGCTGTTTACCTTACAGTAACTGATTAATAAAATTTAATGTCAACTTAAGGAGAGCACCAAGGGTTTCAGACAAAAGGTGAGGGAGGCTGTGGCTTAAAATAACTTTCTACAAATGGACCTTCAGTTGAAAACAGAGGTTGTAAAATGTCGGTTATAGAGAAGGAGGTTTTAAGAGTCATGTGCACAGTTAATACTGTACAGTGAAAGAAATCTGTGTGTAGAGTGGATCTCTTGTCAAGTGTTTTATCCACAACAAAATGGAGGGGGAAAGTCTTCAAAACAATCTTCTTAACACCATACAACTTAACAAGAAGTAAAATTCGTACTTATATATAAGAATTTACTATGGGGTATTTTAAAGAATAAAATACATTTGTCTAATATTTTGGAGATGTGAAAAGAAGGAAGGAATGAAAAGAAAAAGGATTAGTCTGTATCTACTAAGAATTACAAAACAATCTATTGGTTGCATCTTATGCAGAATGAATCTGAGTAAGATTACTTATTTTGCAGCAACTGCTTTACATTAGTATGGTTTAATAGGAACAACAGAAACAATATGAGAATAAATATAACAACCGTGGGAAATTTAGGGTCTCAGTCTCCAGAAACAAAGTAAGAAATGTAGGGGTCAGTAAGGTGGCTCAGTGCTTGCTACTCAAACGTACCCACCTGAATTTGATCCCTGAGCCCACATAAGAATGGAAGGAAAAAGCAGACTCCAGAATGTTGCTCTCTGTCCTCCATATACAGGGCATATATACTCCCTACACACACACAAACCCCGCAAATATATATATATATATATATATATATATATATATATATATATATATATAATACTAAATAAATAATAATTAAATAAATAAATAATACGTTTTTAAAAGGTTAAGTCCATCACTGTTTGAATAAATGAAATGTTTTCTTGAGACTTTGTACTATGTAAGCATAACAGAATAAAAATCAACAGATAGAAATGAAAGGAATCAAAAAAAGAGAGTTCTTGATCATCAGGAGTTAACAACAAAACATCATGTTGAAACGAGAGTCCTTAGAGTTACTTTTCAAATGAAAATTCTTCATATCCTTCATGGTCTTTATTCATTTCATTTTGCCTTTTTTAGTAGGAACATAGCTTCAATTAAAAAAAAAAAACAGTATAATTGACTATTTTAATTTCTGGAACAATACCTGGTACGTAGTCTACTTTCATAACATGAAACCAGCAATGAACCCTTCAGGACATGTGTCATTAGAACTAGAAGCACAGACTGGGTTGTCATTTATCATATACTGCCATCCATATCACTACTCCCATGTGGATTATTCTCTAGGGGTTGGCATTGCCTTAGAACAAAACAAAACTTTAAAATTGACCAAAGACTCTCCAAGGTCCAACCCTTACAAACCTCTCCTTGCTTCACCTAGTATTATGCCCCTTTTCCTCTGTTCATTCAAGACCAGGTGATCTTTTGAGAAGCCTCCGTTGGCCACACAATCACAGGTAAAGTCCTCCTTTCAACCCTGATTCTCACTTTCCATCCCATAACTTCTACAAATATCACTGTATATCTTCTATCTGCTCTGAGAATGAAGTTCATCATAGTGGTGTCTCCCTATTAACCTCACAATGATACCAGCTATCCAGACAATGCCTGGCTCAGAGAAAGGAACCCCATAATATTTTAGAGAAAAGCAAGCTAATCTTTAAGAACTGTTTTCAAAAACAAAGCCAGATGATTTCCTGTTGGCTATTTCTCATAGCTGTCATTGTTCATATCCATTCATGTGCTTTGGCTCCTGACACACATAATCCAAAGCTTATATTCACAAATCCTATCATAAGTACAAATTAATTTGATATACTCTTTTAAATTGGAAAGTAGCCTCTTCCTAGTTTCTCTGATATCTGATAAAAAGATTTAGTTTTGCAAACACCATACTGAACTCCTCCGAGGAAGTGGGGGGGGGGGGGCACAAGCCCAAACCTGTAGCATGGCCTCCATTGCAAAAGTGGCCAGAGAAGCTATTGTCAATATTTTCTCTGTCAAGTAAAGAGCTAAAAGTAAGTCATTCATATGAGCAGAGCCATGCCAGGGATAGGGTGCACACCTGGACCCCATCAAAAAGGAGGCTGAGGCAGGGTATCTTCAGAACTCAGGAGTTTGTGGATAGCTTGAGTAACATAGCCAGATTCCTGAAGAAAGAGATAAAATGGAAGGAGAGAAAGAAGGAAAGAAGGAAGAAAAAAGGAAGAAAGAAAGAAAGGAAAAAAGAAGGAAATAATAACGAAGAAAGGAAATAAGCAGAAAGTAAATGAAAGAAATAAGTGAAAGAAAGAGAAATAAAAAAGGAGAAAAAAGATGCAAGTAGTATCCTTCATGAGAGCATTCTCCCTAGGGTGTGGCAGTGAGAAAGTCAAATTCAATGGTGCTCATATCTCCAGCCCAGTGGAGCTAGATAAAAAATAAATAAATAAATAAATAAATAAATAAATAAAAAACAAACCCTCAGAATAAATTTCTCTTTCTTGCCTCTGCTCTAATTCAATGTATTTTATGGCACTCACATGCTTCAGTAATACAGAGGGGTTATTATTATCTTTTATATCGGAGAGTTGAGACCCCACCTCCCCCCCCAAGTACTTTTCTCTGTTCTCCCTCCTCTATAAGCAATGCCCACCAGCTGAACAACAGGGTTGGAAACAGGACTGTCACATGAAAACTCCATTTTCAATTTGGTTCATCTTCTCACTTGTCCAAAGTCAGGGGCAGGGATTCTAAGGACAGAGTTGCTGGTGGTGTAAATCAGATGAGTTATGGGGAGTGGAGGATAGTTAATCAACTGTTCTTTTCTCCATGGGAGGTAGCTGATGGTGAGCTTTGAAAATAGCCAAGGGTACCTTAAGAACATTTGGTAACTTTTGTCTTGCCCTGATAGAGTCACATTCAGGACTTGAAAAGGAAAACTTTCCATGTTAAGCTCTCTTAAATTTACACTTTTCCTCTGGGAAAATGAGCTTACTAGGAAAAACTTTTAGACTAGATAAGTGGTTTAGTTTTGTCTTGGTTAGTTTCCCTGACTGCTTAATGACTCCACTTACTTGCCCACTCCTCCTCATCCTATAAGATTAAATCCAGCATTGACTGAGCATTTACTACTATTCTTTCAATAAATGCCTCTTTGATAGGGTACTTGTCTGATATTTATAAAGTTCTAGTTTTGATCCTCACAATGGTATGAATTGGGTGGATATTGTGGAACATACCTTTAATCCTATCACAGAAGACAGAGGCAGGAGGATCACAAGTTCATAGTCACTTTCAAGGACAGTCTGGGTTACCTGGGACCTTGTTTCAAAATAAATAAACAAATAACCTAGGTCTACCATAGCCCAGATCATTATGTACGCATTAACAGTTCTAAGATACAGGAGGGTGCAAAAGGAAACCAAAGCTCTTCCACCCCAATCACCCCTGTATGACCCTGCACTCTCTCTCCTCCTGCACAAAGTAGGAAATGAATGAGCGTTGTAGAACAAAGCTAAACACAGGCATTACATAATTTCCTCATTTGTACAATGAGGAAGTTCCATCCCTGGATTCATAGGGTCTCCACTGCTCTAACCCAAGAGCTCCTGAATGAGCTCTCATTTATTGTAGCTGTATCAAACACAGCTTGGACTCGCTGACAAGCACAAGCTGCAAGAACTCTCACCAGCCTGTGAACTCTTTGAAGTGGAAATGATGCACACAGAGTCAGCCTGTGGCAGCAAGTCACAGATGTTGCTTTTGGCCTCACCTGATCATCTCTCTCCCCACTGGGAGGATTGCCAAAAGTACTCAACTTCATGTAAAGTGTGGTGCAGGCATTCAGAACTTTCAGGGCTGCCGCTGATCACAGTGAGGGTCTGAAGCATCCTCTACCCACTTATAATGATCCCCTGACAGGTAAAATGAGGAAGGATGGTGAAAGGAAAGTCTCAGTCTCAGGGACAATAAAATAACAGAATGAGAGAAGGAAGAATAGAAGGGAAAAAACAGGCAAATCAGAATTTGTATGATGGCCCAACAATGATGACTTTTCTTCCAACTTATTCTGGGTACCATATCTCAAAGGACCACTTCTGTGGAGAAATGAACAGTAACCCAGGTTTGTCAGTGACCCTTACAACCAATATTCTAATTCTTGCAATGGAGAAAAAAACTTTTTTTTTTTACTTTTGAGGAACCAAGGTTACCACAAAACAACAAATAGACAGGTGATAGATTCAGCATTCAGATGAGTGGTAATGTTATTATAATGAGCTGTGGAGGAGGCAGTTCTTTCTGAATATGCATTCACGATCTCTTTATGCACACAGCTTAACAGTCTTAGCTTGGTTCCATGTCTCCTGATTAAAGCACACTGATTTTCTAAGACTCTAGTACTTCTCAGCTCAGACGCTGCTGTAAACAACAGGGTGATGTAAGCAAACAGCACCACACAGGACCTAGTGCATTTAAGAGCTCTCTTTAAGTATACAAAATATAAGATACTTTCATTAGCACTAGCATTGTCCTAGTTACTACTTTTTCTTGTTTCTAGTCATTACACAAGCATTCTGTAAATTCACAGGAAGATCTTTTCAGAGGTGTCTACAATGCAATGCTCTTGACCCCCATGGTCTTTTCGGTCTCACCCCTGATCATATTCACCTGGCCTAGGAAGTGAAGAATTGAGAATAGAAGGGAAGGAAAAGAATGGCATACACTAGTAGCCAATAGGTCAAGGACATTCAGGCTGGTGAGACAGAGATCCTGTATTTGTAAAGGAAAAATGACTTAAAAAGCACACCCATCTTAAGCACTGACTTACAGGGAATTTTAAACCCGACTTCGCCTGAAGACTTCCCTCAATCCACATGAGGTTCTCTAATCTGCTTCTGAGATTTCTCAATAGTCAAGGATCATCTCCTGACAATCATTTGGACAGCTGCTTATTTCCCTCAGGATTTTTGAAGCAGGAAAAGAAAGAGCTAGCCAAGAAGCTAATACAGGGAGATCCCTTTCTCTCTGCTGGTTTTTGAGAGGAAAGACTTCCAGGAAGGCTCTCTGCTGCTTTCTTGGAAGCCCGTGTGGTTCCTTAAAAGGTGACTTCTGCTAACAAGGAAAATGTGGGCACCAGAACCCACCATGGCATTAATTCAGTAACAATTTTATTGCTGATTGGTTTGAGAACAAAACTGCTTTTGTCAATAATCAGAGTCGGGTTAACCTAAGCATTTCTTCCACTTTTATTCATTTTCTTATGTTATTCAAGGCTGTAGCAAGGTCAACATATATTAAATTTTTCTCCTGAATAGCATATGGATTTAGCAACCTACTACCAAGGGGCCATATATCTATAAATAAAGAACTAGAGGCATCAATGCCTTACCATATGCTGCCTAGTTTACCCAGTAAGTACTACTGTAAACACTTTTGTGAACACTTTAATCAATGAGGCTACTTTCTAGAATTTTTAAAAGCAAGTATCAAGTGTAAAAATGGGTATTTTGAAATCAGAATATTTATTTTTAAACACACTTTGAAATAATTAAAATTACATATGTTATAAAATAAGAATATTTTATGTATTCGGCTTGGTTTAAGTTCTAGAGTTATAGAGATTATAAAAACTGAACAGCAATGTTCTAGAAACTAGGAGGAGTTGGTCACATGTCTCAGAGGGTTTAGGTACTGGCTGTACAAACCAGATAGCAAAACTTGGCAAACACTGATACACAATAGGAAAGAACTGATTTCCAAAAGTTGTGTCTAAGGTATACACACAAACACACACACAGTCACAAATATGCACACTTATGCATCCACATTCATAAGTATACTCTCACATACAATAACAACATACAATATAAAAACACTGAAATCTGGGGTCCTCAATCTATCAGGAGAGCCAATGTAAATACCACATAGTCACATGTATATACACATACTCATACACTCACATACACATGAAAATAAATCAAACAGTAATAACAAGGGGACCGGGGTGCTCAATTCATCAGGAAACACAATGTAAACATACCAATAACAAATTTATTCTGATAGTTGTGCTGATGAATGAAGAGATTAACCATTTAATTTGTGTTAATAATATTAACAAATAGATAACTAGTAATGAAGGGGCTCGGGCTATTTGGAAGATACACCACTTAGACACCTTGTCATTAACATTTGCAGAAGAAAATGTAGCGGCACATGAGGAAGAGGTTGGCATTTCCCAATTGAAGACGACGAAACCAGGGCACAAAGAAGTCAGTGATGTGTATAAATTACTACTGCTAGCACTGGCTAACCTAGAATTCATGTTCTTCTCTGCTTCAGACTAATATGTTGGCTATTATTTAGTATACCAAACTGCTTCCTCAAGTTTGTTTTATGCTGTGTTCCAAACTGTAAACTTCAGAAAGGACAAAGCCTAAAACTATATACCCCCTTCCAAGATCTCCTTCTCCTCTGTTAGGATGGTACCCATACAGTAGTATTAAAGGTTTGCGTTCAGCGGCAAACACACAACTCATTACACTAAGGCACGGTGAACTTTGCACTGCTCAATATTTTCACTGTGCTAGTCATACTGTCTACATCCCTGCAATATGAAAATGACATGCATAATTCCTGCTACTTAGACACGTACCTGAGAGAACTTGAATTGAGAAAGCTGACTCTGTGCTGGGCAAGGATGGATCTGTGGTTTTCTTTGTTAGTGAAGATGTTTCAGTTACTGTAACGCCTATTTGCCTATATACTGGTCAGTGGCTTATGAGATTAAAATCCACTTTAAGAGTTATAAAACAGGAGCCGGGCAGTGGTGGCACACGCCTTTAATCCCAGCACTCGGGGGGCAGAGGCAGGCGGATCTCTGTGAGTTTGAGGCCAGCGTGGTCTACAAGAGCTAGTTCCAGGGCAGGGACCAAAAGCTACGGAGAAACCCTGTCTTGAAATCCAAAAAAAAAAAAAAAAAGGAGTTATAAGACAAACCCAGCCAGAAGAAAATATAAAAAGAACCACAACTCGGCTTTTTCACATTCATATAAAAGACCAGAAGGAGCAAATACTCCCTGACATATGAAGTTATTAGAAAAAAAATTTAATTTTTGTTGAATATTTATTCTTTTTTTATATTAAACCTACAAAAAGATACCTAGCAGACAGGATCTTCAGAGACCTGAACTGGAAAGCAAGACTCAGATTTGGGGTTGACTTTCTCAGAAGAATACTGAGTTCACTGCAAGCATAAAAGGGTTTTATCTCTGGTCCTGGAGCAACATCATTGGGATGCAATCCATTTTATCTGTAACTCTGAAACACTGCAGTGTCATTTGGTTTGGGAATTACTATATTTCATTTTTAATGACTAAAGCAAAGAAAAATACACATATATCCACATGCATGTGAAAGTTGTATATTTGTCTATCTACATATGAGTATAGTGTATATAACTTTATAAGTATATATATATATATATTAAGCATATACCAAATTATATATAACTCAATGTATTTGTTTTAATAGTTATCTATTAAATTGCTGTTTTATTTATCCTTAAAGTTCCTAATTTCATAGCGTGTGGATAGAGTAGTCCTGAACCTGGTGTTGAGTGTAGCTCATATTGTAAGTACCATATCTGTTGAACTGTTTCATCACGCGTAACGTACACACGCACACCCACAAGCTTTCTAAGCTACAACAGGCTGTATAAAACCACGAAACCTCTCGTTTGTGGACAGCATAAAGGTGCTGCATTTCTCAGCAGCGGGTGGAATCAAAACCTGAAGATTCACAAAAGAAGGAAGAATGCATCGTGCAGAGAAAATCACAGCACCAAAGCGGGTGGGAACCGCCTTGCAATGTACTTCCAACCTCTGTTTAAATATCTTGGACATGACTCAGAGCAAACATCAGGGTGGAAACTGCACCGGCCTAGCCTATGACAGCCATCAAGCTGGGAGAAGCGATGCTTCTGGAGTGCTCTGCTGGGGAATCAGTGAAGCAAACTTTTGAGGCTCCATGGCACCCCTCTAGCATTGTGAACATTTTGACTTTTTGTCTACACAGACGACACAGGCAAAATTTTCCCAGACATGCTCTTTTAGGTATCTTGCTTTAAGTATTAGTTTTCATTTCATTTTTCAATAAGATTTAATAAGAAATAGTTCTGTAAACAATGGCTTCTGGTGCTTACCAGAAGATTCTGGCAGAAAGCAGTGTTGCCTTTAGTTCTCTACTCTACTAATCACTGATGGGACTTCTAGAAACAGTCACAGAGGTGATAAAATGCATACTTAAAAATATTTCGTCTAAGTTGGGGATGAAGCTCAGTGGTAGAGTGCCTGACTAGGTTGTGCAAAGCCCTGTGTTCTATTTCTCTAGTGATTTTAATAGCAATGGCCCCAATAGGCTCATATATTCAAATGCTTGGTCACTAGGGAATGGTCTTGTTGGAGTAGGTATGGATTTGTTGAAGGAAGTATGCCACTGGGGGTGGGCTTTGAGATTTCAAGAGTCCATGCCAGGCCCAGTATTACTCTCTCCCTTCTTGCTGACTGCTGATTCAGATGTTTTTAAAACTCTCAGCTCCCTCTACAGCACCATAAGAACCTGCATGCTGTCCTGCTTCCAGTCATGGTAATAATGGACTAAAACTCTGAATATAAGCAAATGCCAATTAAATTCTTTCTTTTAGAAGAGTTGCCATCTCTTCATAGCAATAGAATACTGACTAAGACAATTCCCTAGTATACATAACAAATATTGCATACGACATTTATAAAAAGTAAATGTCAGTGAAATAGAGTTCATACACAGGTAAATGGGACCTTTTAGTAGTCATTTATTTAAATGTATCATCGTTTAGTTGATGATGCAGATTCTTCATCGGTTTAGCAGTAAAGTTCTTATAAACCCAATGGTCATGTTAATCACTAAAATATAAGAAGCTAGGCAGACATTTAGGTGGGTTGGCTCTATACTGTGAGTCCAAGTAACAAGCATACCTTGAAGCAAGGCATCCTATGCAGACGGTTTAATAAGGTGCACTCTTAGAGGGGAACAATCAGAGTAGTCCGTATGAGAAGCCAGAAAGGGAGGTACTAAGAGAGAGGTCTAGAGCCGAATTCGACCCTGACCATGAGAAAACTCGGCAACACTTTGTACATGAGAGTTTTCCAAGCAGATGAAAGGGATCTCTAAGCTGACGACAATTTTCCTAAAAGTGACACATAAAATCCATACTGACTATTGCATGAAAAGACATGGGAAAGCTGGGTGTATGCACAAACATGGTGAAATACAATCCAAAAAGACTGTGGTACAGCACCATCATTATTTGATCAAGATAGGTAGACATTTATCCAAAATACTGAAATGTTTAGAACTTTTGAATCTAAGACTTCCTTTGTAAGAGTACAATATAATTATTAAGAGGTCAAAAACATTTTTTTTGGAATCATATAGGCTCTATTTGGTAAACCCCAGTCAAGGATATCATTCTTGTTCAAGGAGCCAATTATTTTTTATGGCTGCCAATAAAGTTAACCATCCCCTAACCACTTTAGGAATCAGTAGAGGTTGCTTATTTGGGACTTTTTTGTGGCTCAGTGGCCACTCCATGCATGAGACCGAGTTCTCTGTCATGCTCTTTTTCATCCTTGAACTTTTTTATCATCCTACAAACTCTAGGGGAAATGACATCACCCATCCTTCTGACATGACTACGTTAGATGATGTAGCAGACAACACAGCTCAGGTTTGAGAGTCTGGCATTGTTCTGGGGGTGCAATGAGTTTTCAGATGGAGCTATGTTTTAGAAAGTGCATATCTGGATTATTATAAGACAATATTCCTAAAAGCGACACGTAAAATGTATACTGACTGTCGCATGAAAAGACATGCCAAAGCTGGGTGTGTGCACAATCATGATGAAGTACTTTACCCAGCCCTGGGGAAAGCTTGGAAGCCATTTAGGCTGTGCATCAGCAGGAAATAAGGTTTCTTAAGTTGGGATGAAGAGATTGCTTGCGGTGTCACAATTCTTCTGAAAGATTGCTCCAGATAGTAAGAACCACATGCACAAAGTCTCTGAGCTACAAATCACCTTGAGTAGGAAAAACACCTAAGCAGATCAAACACTTTGAAGTGACCAGGCAAAACAAACAAAACCCAAACACACAAAACCAGCAGAGAAGATGTGAGTGGGAGTGGGATAGAGAGAAAAGAGATGACGTGGACAGCTGACTAGAGATGGATTCTGAAGTATTGTATTTTGCTATAAAACACGAATAGTTGCTTGGTGGATATGAAAAAAACAGTCCAGGGTTTTATCCAGGGCTGTAATTTAGGAAGTCTAAGGTGGTGATGGTGTAGAATAAGCAAAGCGGGTCCAGAAAGGGGCCCAGAGAGTGGTGAGAAGGGATCCATCATAGTGAAGACTGAGTGTTAGTGACACAGACTAGATAAGTGGTTTGGGAATAAAAAGAGATAATGCACTAAAATAAAATAAAATAAAATAAAATAAAAATACCTAGTTGGTAGAATAGAAAACACTCAATCCAATTAGTAATTAGCAGCACTTGTAGTATAGCTTCACCTTTAGGTGTTCTGAAAAAGACTGACTTCTAACCAAACGAGACTTGTTTTCAATTATCTTTTTTTCAAGGGTGCTGCCTGATTAGTAAAAACAGTCAGAGTGTCGTGTAGCCAAGCACGAACACATCCACGTGCGCTACCCTTGAAAAGGTTCTGACTACCCAGAACGTGGGGACATGGAAGAAGGAAGGAATAAGAGATCATCAATAAATACAGTCAAGCTTGGGGTATACATCTAGATGAGCAGGCTGAAACAGTCACCTGCTGCTTAAGGATGATTGCAGTTAGAAAATAAACTCAAGGAGAGTGATACTCTAGCTCGGCCACAGTTTTTGTTGTGATGCTGGTGATGCTGAACTGGCACTAGCAGGCACTAGAAGACCAGAGAGGAAAAGAGAGAAGGAAAAAGGGATGGAGAGAGGGGACAGAAAGGAAGGAAGAAGAGGAAGAGGAGGAGGGAATGGAAAAGGAAAAAGGAAAGAAGAAAGAAGAGAGAGAAAAAGGGAAAGGAGTAAGATTACTCTAATCAAAAGGACACTAAAATCATCAAATAAGTTTCTTGTTATGTTTCCTAGCAGCACCATGCCTTTGATGTGTTTATAATGCTCAGTGTTTAGTGTGCTTCGTGGTAACTTTTGGGACAGTGGTACCCAATGGACAAACATCATTTCTGCCATAGATGAATGTCAAAGTTTTCTTTAGACATAGGGAAACGAGGATCAGAGGTGATTCTATGCAGAGGACATTTCAATAGGCAATAGATAGATAGATAGATAGATAGATAGATAGATAGATAGATAGATACATACATACATACATAGATACATACATAGATAAATACAAAGGTAGATACATAGATAGATACATAGATAGACAGATATGCTGACAGACAGATAATTAGATAGATCTAGAGCTACTGATTCTACCAAGTGAGCCTCTATCCATCAGAACAGCTTTTTACATGTCCTACACCTTAATCAATCAATATTAAAAGCCAAGAAAAACCATGTTCATTGTTAGTGCCCACATAAAAGCATAGGATCCTTCATTGAAGGTTGGTAGTCCATTTGAATGTTGCTTTGATTCTTGACTTCTCAAGAGAGATTCTTTCTCTCAGCACCTCTAGTGTCTTAATTCCCTTGGGCATTAAACGTTAAGTTCCTTTTTCCTTTTCAGCAATCTGTGGCTGCCATAAACTTTCTCTTCTCATCACAAACCTCAATTAAAGCAATTGCTTCTGAGGGGAGAGGAGCAAATTTTTTTCCTCCCTTCTTCTGCCCCGACTTTGATTCACCTGTCAATTGACATTCCTGCTTCATTAATTGCTGACAGCTGAAAATGCAACCCTGGTCCCTCAGCAAATTACTTCTAATCATTTCCTTCCTTAACATTGACCCTTTGGTGGACTGTCAGAGGCATTCAGCAGGCCATGGAAGACCAGAGCTTTTGGTAGCTCCGAGGTAAACAACATTTGACCCCCAAATCAGATATTCAGATGTAGTGGACATGCTTCTGGACCCCTTAACTTCCTTAACATTGGAGGTGCAGAATTCTCCACTTTGGGGGATTGCTGGTTGCTCACTGCTCACACCTCAGTCCATCTTTGCAATTAGTTTGAGGCAAAGGTTGAGGCAAAGGAGATGCCTAACACAATAATGAGATGGTTAGAAAGGGATAAAGGGCACAAAAACCTTGATCCTTTACCAAACATGGACACTGTAGAAAATGACCAATTGTCTAATTCCAAAGCTCTCTGTGGACCTGGATGAGTCTTTGAGGGTACATACAGCTCAACACAAATGACCCTTCCGCCCATCCTGTTCTACTCAACTTCCATTCAGAAGCCATTTGGTTTGCAGCTCACCCACACATGCCTAGCGCACAAGCTGTTTCTCTCAAAGGCTATCTCCAGGGAACCTGGCCCAAGGTAGCAGAGCAAGTTCTGCACCTCTTTGGGGGTGATTTGCATATTATTTCTCATGAAAAGATGACACTACCATATTCGCATCAATGTTGTGGATTTTCCCTTGATAGATGATTGTTCATTTTAAGATGCCTAACAGGGTCCTTGGCTGTGAGCCTTCTTGCTTGTCTGACCCATGCTCAAAGGCCTGGGCATCATTCCCCAGATGACAGGTGTTCATTAAGAGACAAGAAACATGGTGCCAGTTGTGTGGGGATTTACATTTTTATTAAACTCCTTTGACTTTAGCTTCATTTTTTTTTATAGAATTGATCTCATTTTTCTCAAATAGTGCACCTGTGCTCATGGCTGCCCCTGAGCTAAATCTCATTCTTTATTTTCCAATCTAGAGCCAAGTGGGGCACATGTGGCTTTTGGAGAACAAGTGCCAGAGACGTCTCAGCATCATAGGCCACTAGCCTCTGTTCAGAAAATATTATTGCTCCTTGTCCATGTTGAATACAAGCCTATCCAGGCATCGAGTTTTCTCTGATATGCCTGGTGCTATGGATAGGGTTGAACTGACATTTAATATTCTAAGTGCACGTAAGTTAAATGACAAGATGGAAACATGCAGGTTGCTGAGAACCACTCATATGCTTTCTTTGTCTGTATGAGGGGAATAGGTGCAAGAAATCTGACGTCCCTCATATAGTCCAAGTGACAAAGCCTCAGTGTTTTCATTTTTTTAAAAAAAAAATGGACTTAAGCACCTTGTACAAAAAAGTCAGCCCAATGTGATAGTGACTCATCCAATTAATTTGAAGTCTTCTACATACTCAGGGGCTATGCGGCATTGACAAGTTTCAGCCAAACCTCTGTAGAACAGACAGAATGACTGAAAACTGGTAAACATCCAAATGAGCCTGTGCCATTCAATATGAAAAATGATCACATATTACAAGTCTGACTCCTCTGGCTCCTTCACATTCCTCACAAATTCCTGGTACCATAATTTGGCAAGTTATAAATATTGTGAACAGAGAAAATGGGCACTATAAAGTTCAGACTCATAATAATTAAAGGCAATCTGAACAAGTAGAAGAGAATTTTGGTACCACTGATACTTTGCAGGGCACTGTTTGTAAGCCAGTGTGAGCCTAAGAAATAAAAATGACATCACATAACCTCTGAGAGAAAGATGACCAAAAAACAGAGGGGTAATACATCTCATAACAAAGATCTAACTTCAAGGAGAGTTAAAGGCATGGTCAAGGAATGAAGAGGCATAAAACAGTCTTTTGCTCCCAGCTTCAAAGGATGTAACTCAGAAGAAGTACAGTTATTCCTGGGGTTGGAATCAGCCTCCAAGCCACTAGAACTTGCTCTCTAGACTAAGTTGGCCTTGAACTCACAGAGATCTTCCTGCCTTTGCCTCATGAGTGCTGGGATTAAAGGCGTGTGACAGTACCATCCAGCTGTGAATTTTAATGTATTTGTTCAGCATGTTAACATAAGTTTTAATCTTGACCTATAATCTATGGTTATTTGAAATCTTGAAGTTTTCTATAGTAAATTTTAATAGTTTTATACGATATAAGTTAAATAAAGAACAATATATCAACATGGAAATAAATTTTTCAAAGACATCATATTCAACTTAGAACAAACTGTCCAACCTTCTCTATAAGACATGCTTTAGACTTTAGATTTCAGCAAACCTTAGTTGTTGGATCACAAGAAATTAGAATGTCATGGAGTCACTACGTTGTTGAAGTGTACTTCTAGATTTAAACAGTTCCCAAGGGAAAATTTCCACAGGTTTGCAAATCCATGCCATAGTGGTAAGCCAGGTATTCTTATCTTATTCTTGACACTCTTAGTTCTTATGTTTATAAGAGAAAGAATTAAAAACAAAACCTTAAAAATACTTAACTTTAAAATAGGTTTTGTGACTGAGCAGAGAGGGCATCATGACTAAAATCAGTAGCACTGGAGCGAAAACTTCTTAAGTTTGAATCTTTTCACTAAGCTAAACTTTATCTGTTCACCACTGTGCTGAGAAGGGAATGCAGTAGACGGAGTCCATGACTTCTGTGTGTCCACAGAACATGATGGATGGTCATACAGCAATGTACTCCTCTTGTGGAGAAGATTATCCATGTGCAGGTTAAGAAGAGTCCAAAAATAACAGAACCAGAAGCCCAAGGACTCTGGAAATAATCAGGAATTCATCACATATGAATAAATGCAAATAAAAAGAGCGGCAAGAGAGAAGAAAGCTAATTAGTAAAAGGCAAAAACCACTTCCATATGACTTGTTTGAGTAATGAGCTTTAAAGACAGCATATACTTAAGATAGCATGAGTTCTCGGTGGAGACAATTGGGTGACACCTGAAATGTTTTCTTGTTTGGGTGAGAAGAGAATTCTCCATCCAACCAATAGAACTAACTATTGCTAATAAAATTTTTCTATACAAAAGACACTGGCCAAAATGATGATTTGTAGGTAACTGGAAACTGTAAAGAAAGAATTCAGGAAGATGTTTGCTTTTGGTGGGTCATTGCATTCTTTACTTCCAGAAGCTGCTGGTCCTGGGGAAAACAGTGCATAGGTACCGCATGTGCAAAGAGTCTTGTTAATTGTTCTCAGCCATGTAGATTCTCTAAAACGTGTGAAGTAAGCTATGGCAGAGGGAGCACATCGCTGCTACCACTTTAGCCCTGAGGTGTCTGGATGTCAACTGCAGAATGCCAGCATTTTCACCAACAAGACACACCTTCATTTTCAAGATGTTAGGGGGCTTCTCAAATGTTGCCTTAAATGCCAGCCCAGATTCAGAAATCTGTGGACTTTTGCCCAGTCTCCTGTGCTATTTACATTATCGAGGTCAACGTCACAGAAAACCAGAATAAGTCTTATTTTCTAGCTACGCAAGGATTTTGAAAATAACTTTTCAAGCATAATAACAGATTTTTTTAAAAAAAAATCTTGTCAAATGAAAAAAATTAAAGAATAGTAAAAGATCCAGATAGTGAGATGGAATTATTGACTATTGAAATAAGTACTATTTTTGTTCCTATCAAAAAGAGAGTAGAGCTTTACAGTCTTAGTTTCTACAAGAATTTTATAACTCTTTCCCTCTCTGAAGATATTATGCACAAGATAATTTTTTAGTAAGTGGCATGGCCATTCCTTAGCTCAGGAACTCACTGTCTTTCTATGGGACAACAAAACTCCTGCACTATATCCAGGGTGTTTTCTGTTTATTTCTTCAAAGGTGCATGGTAGAATTTTACTGAGAATTCTGTACCTTACTGCTGGTGTGAAAAGGGGTGTATATATCAGTGAAAGTCTTACAGTATCAGTGGGTCTATAGTTGTTGCACATTGGGCATCATAATGACAATTTCAAGCGGGGTATGATGGCACACATTCAAATTCTCAGTCTCTAGAGGCTGAGATAGGAAGACTGTAAAATCAAGGTTAGCTTAGGCTATGAGTAATAGTTTGATAAATAAAACCACAAAATAAGAAAAAGAAAGAAGGATAAAGAAAGGGAGGCAAGAAGGGAAGGAGTGATCAAACTTCCTGCAATGCAGCTGCCTGTGCAAAGAGTATGGGAATGATACCCTGAAACAGACCAATTGATAGTAATAATAAAGACACATGAAATTATGTCACATGCCAGCCACTAAGTTAAGCTGCTTTATGAACTCATGAGAAACTCCCCCAACATAGTTTGGAGATGACAAAATTGATGCTCCAATGGCTTAAGAAATTTGTTGAAGACCATCCAACTAAAGATATTAATTCGAAAACCTCCCTCCTCCCCCTCCCCCCCCCCCCCCCGCTGCCCTATCAGAAGAGTGAGGCAATGCAGGCTGCTGATGAACAGGAAAGAAAGGCCACCTTACCCAGAGGGGATCATATCCTACACCTGCACCATCTTCATGTCAGCTTCTGCAAAACAGGACTTGGTAGCTTAGAAATATCAAAAGAATACATCTGTTTTCCTAACTTTCAGGCACAAACATCAAATTCTGTGATTTCATATCACTGCTAGTTAGTTTGCTTCTGGTATGAAAGACGCTGCAAGCTAAAGGAGGCATGATGTACGGCAGCTCCATAATGCAGTCTTCCTATAACCTGCAATCAGGTACATGTTCCTGGAGATCACGGAAATGCAACTTTTCTCATAAGACTTTGCTTCATAGTCTAATGAAAGGCAAAAACTTAAATGATGAAGATCAATATTCTCTACCCAGGGTGACCTCTTCAAGAACATGTGGATCACCCCATTACTCTCTCCTTATTCATCCTTCTGTATTTCCTTGAAGATAGGTATTTATAGATATGCTTCAAATTAAGAAGATTTTCAGGGATTGAATTCAGAGCGAGGAAGTCATCCTTTGATTTCAATCCTCAGTATTGCTTACCAATCACTTCTCACATTTTGTACCACTTAAGAGTTACACATTTCGAACTCTTGGCCTTAAGCTGATTTTGTCTATAATACACATGTATGTATGCATGTATATATGTGTGTGCTTTTATACATATAATAATCATACATAATATGTATGCATTTTATCTATTATATATTTAAAGAAATATTTTTGGGGTTTTTTTTTTTTTTTTTTTTCGAGACAGGGTTTCTCTGTAGCTTTGGTGCCTGTCCTGGAACTAGCTCTGGAACTAGACCAGGCTGGCCTTGAACTCACAGAGATCCGCCTGCTTCTGCCTCCTGAGTGCTGGGATTAAAGGCGTGTGCCACCACTGCCCGGCTATCTTACATATTTTAAGATAGATATAATATATATAACATATTTTAAAGAAAATCTGAGATAGTCTAATCCGTTTCAGAAGTCACATTCAACAATCAGTATGTTTAACTATCTCATATGTTCTGTCAGGATCCTAATGAGCTTGATAAAAAATATTCAAAATAGGTGCTGAATATTTGAAACCGGGTATAAGGGAAAGCTAAACATAGTAGTGAAGGCAGCAATGAGAACAGGGATATCTCCATTAGCAGATGCTGAGGTGTCGCCTCCTAATCAGCCGCCCACTTTCATTATGCTGTGGAAAGGCACTGTCATAACCTTTAATAACTTGTTAAATATTTGTACACGTGCACATATATCCATAGCAATGCACAGGCAAGAAACACAGCATCCTTGAATTATAAGATTTACCTTACTTTGGTGTGTGTGTGTGTCCGTGTGTGTGTATGTGTGTCTGTGTGTATGTGTGTGTCTGTGTGTCTCTGTGTGTGCATGTGTGTGTCTGTGTGTGTATGTGTGTGTGTCTGTGTGTGTGTCTGTGTGTGTGTATGTGTGTGTCTGTGTGTCTCTGTGTGTGCATGTGTGTGTATGTGTGTGCGTGTGCGTACATGTGGAAACTAGAGGTTTATGTTAGATATCCCTCAATCACTTCTCTACCTTATTCTTTTGGGCAGGGTCTTTCAATGACTTGGGAATTGACAGGTTTTAGTAAACTTCCTGGACAGTGGGTCCCAGGAAGTCTTCTACGAAGTCTCCATAGTTGGGATTGTAAGCACACCTGTTGTGTCCTGCTTTTAGTGGATACTGGAGAACCAGACTCAAATTGTCATGACAGCAGGTCGTTATGTAAATTCTTCAACAACCGAGGCATCTCCTTAGCTCAAGTTTATCTTACTGTTCCTTAAAAGCCCTTTGTCCAGTGAGTGGCCCCTGGGAACTACTCAGCAAGGAGAAGAATGGGTGAGCTGCAGTCTTGAGCTAACAATTCCTTTCCCCTTCTTTTCTCTTAATTACTGTTCTTTAGGGGGTGTGTATCAAGTCTAAGAATTTTGTTACAGTGTTGAGCTTTTCTTAAGGAGAACGAGGCAGAATTAGAGTAGTGAAAAAAAGGTAGGTCCCTTTTCCCGTGTGCACCACATCAGTGACAGAGCTCTAGAGAAAGGAAAGACGCAGCGCTGAGTAACTGGCATTTCTCTTTGAGACACTCACACGGATGACATGACTGTCTACTGTTCATTTCAGATACTGGAAAGCCACATAGTTTCATAGATTCAAGACTGCTGATTGCTCTGCTGGTCACTCTTCCCCCGAGGAAACCGACACCATCACTTAACAAAGAGCTCAGTGGGATTGTCAGGGTCCACCCCTATTTGATATGCCTCCAGATTCCAGCAAATTCTGTCAACTCTGTTATGGATACGGGAGAAGTAATCAAATGATACCTGAATAAATTAAGCCCCCAATTCTACAGTAAATGAAAATTCTCATTGTCATTTTTAAAACTATTTTTTTAAAAGAAAGTCAAAGGAACAAACAGGGACACAGACAGGCAAAAGGTTAAAAACCAATCATCATCATCACCAAGGAGAAAAAAAAAATTTACAATCAACTTTAACAAACTGCATTAATATAGAGTACATGTTCTTCTTTTTTAATAACACTTTTATATAGAGAAGTTATTCTAAGATCCTGCCCAAGCTTTTGTCTCTTGCCTCCAGCATCTCCGACACCCCCACAACAACCATTCTCCTTTTTTTCACCCCTACATACTAGTCACACAGAATCCCTTGAAAATTTATTAACAATGACATTTGGAGAACACAAAGCCATTTCCATTCAATTAAATAAACACAGTGCGTTAACCTTCAGTAAAAGAAGTGGCCGTTCATTTTTATGGGTAGCTGTAAACAGACTTTGAGCTTCACAAAGCCAGGATCAATAGAGCGCTGGCAAACAATCATAATCTCATGCACACACTATCGACAGCCTCTCAGAAAATATAGTCTGATTCTAATGGGTCTGATGATGGCGGCCCATGGCCAAATATCAGTTTTTCTCTGAGAGAATTCCAAAAGGTCAAGAAAATGCCTTTCTGGGGGTGAATTCCTCTGTCATCCTCAGAGGAAACAAAATTGTCAAGCTCTAACATGAGGAAACATGGATGCCCCAAGGGAAAGCCAACCCCTGGGGAAAGGAGACCCTGCAGATTGGGATAGTGGAGCTACAGACAGCCTGAAGAGGTGAGAGATATTGTCAGATGTGTCTACTGTAAACACCACTGCCGGCATAGTAATGGGATGGGAACAGCCACAAATTCGTCACAGATGAAGTTTCTTGTTTTCCTGCCTCCCCTGCCAGGTAAGAAATAAGGTCTAAGAGTCAAAGACTCTGAGTTCTATATACGCCGCTTCTGGAGTCTGCTCTTGATCCAACTTTTTATCTGAGGGTTCTTTTACTTTTCTTTAGCCTCTCTGGTTCCCTCTTTCCATACACGTGCAGATGGTACCTGGACCGATGCTGCAGTCTACCTGCTAAAGAGTTGGGTGCCTTTCCATCTGCTTCCTCAGTTTCCAATCTTTTCATTTAATAAACATGGGCAGAATCATTTCTATTTCACAATAATATGGGGCAATGAAAGAAAGTGATGGACCTATGCTGGGCTTCTTAGAAGAATACTTAATTGAAATTGTGAATTTAAAATTAATGGAAAAATAAACATGGGAGGAATTAGCAAGAATTATCCTAAGCAGTTCCTGTGGGACTCTTTCAGGTTTCTTAAAAAAAATTCCAGCTTCGTTCCCTTCATAGCGAAGATAAAATCATAATATTTTTTCACTTTTGCAAAATAAAAGACTGCAAATTAGATTTGCTGGATATTTATCACAGGACAATCACTGGGCTAACACTTCAAAGAACTCAGCTCACTAAATAGTAGGTACTACTGACCATTCTTATGTAGGACTATATTTACCTATTATGTACAATGTCGAATACACTATAATAACCAATATTTAATTACTATTAGTCTCACTTTATAGAAGTCGATCATAGAAGAGCATTTAATCCTAAAAAACTATTAATATGGATTGGAACCTGAACACATTTTGGTTAAATGCCTATGATCTGAAACCCTAACCCTGCCATCTCTGTAGAATAAGGGACATTAACGTATCATGGAAATTTTCTAATGCTGTGGAATTCCCCTTCCCTCTCCCATAAACGCTCCATCATGATGACTTGTCAGTTAGTCAATCCACTCTCGGCCCTTCATTATCCAGGGGATGATGTTCACAATCAAAGAAAAATGGAAACAATATTTTTCTAAGTTCAGGGGCTCTATGTCTGTCAATTCCTTCTGTTTCTCTCTAAGAGAAAATTGTCAGAAGCACTGGGGGAAGGGAAAGAGGGTTGGGATAACTGATATTCTGACATGAACCTTTCTAGAGAAAGATTATGCTAAAGATCGTCTAACCCTGAATTTAGTGGATCGTCTTAAGTAGGAGGCTCTGAGAATGTGCTAAGAATTTAGCAATTAACATCCTGGCTCAGGAATTAGAGGACCTGGGTTTAATCTTCAACTTTCCTCTTAAGAATATTGGACATGATACAAGTTATAAAAATATCTCTTAGGATAAAATTCAGACAGTTAATATGATTTTTAAGTGACTCAATAAATGTGAAATATTAAAATTGCTGAGCTGAGCACTATGCCTGGCCCATAGGAGATGCTGCTCATGGCTACCGTATTCTTGTTCCTTTCCCACAGTGAATGCTACTCAAAACTACTGTTTCCTCCTCTTTTCCCCTCAATGCTAATATATTCTACTTCCCTTTCTCACAATAGATGCTACTTATGGCTCTTGTATTCTACTTCCCTTTCCCATAGTAGATGCTACTCATGGCTCTTGTATTCTACTTCCCTTTCCCATAGTATGCCTACTCAATGCTATTGTATTCCCTTTTCCACAATAGATTCTGCTCCTCTCTATTGTTCTCTACTTCCCTTCTCCACAGTAGATTCTGTTCATGTCTATTGTGTTCTACTTCCCTTTCCCACAGTAGATGCTACACAATGGCTATTGTGTTCTACTTCCCTTTCCCACAGTAGATGCTACTCAGTGACTATTGTCTTCTTCTTCCCTTTCTTCTTCTCAAAACTTTGAAGCATATTAGGAAATTAGGAAAGGAATCCTAATGTCATCTTTACCTACAATGGCCTTTTAGCTATGACCTTGAAAAGTCGAATTTTGATTTAATGAATGATTTTACCTTGAATATTTATTAATTTCCTAAAATCCCACAAGGCAGTCCCAGTGGGTATGTGGACATTAAAAAAAAAAAAAAAAAAAAAAAACCAAAAAAACATACTTCACAATTGATTTCATTGTCTGAAAATAGGCCTTCATTTTAAGACTAGGTTTCTTATGCAATCACTCTGATTTTAATGAGTTAGAGGTGTGTGTCCATGTGCACATGCGTGTGTCTTCTAGCAACTTTCAGAGAGGAATGCTATTGTTAGTGAAACTGATCATTAAAACAAATGCTACGAGGAGATGGAGAGGCATGTCAGTTGTTAAGTGCACTGGCTGCTCTTCCAGAGGATCTAGGTTCAATTCCCAGCACCCTCATGGCAGCTCACAATTGTCTGTAAGCCATGTTTCAGGAGATCTGACACCTTCATACCAATACACATAAAAACATTTTTAAAAGAAATAAACAGTAATGGTATTAAAATAAACAACAAACAAACCAAATTCTACCCACAGCCTATTCACTAGAAATCTCAGGCTGAGGTTCTTTGGGTAAAGAATCTTTTTTTTTTTTTTTTTTTTTTTTTTTTGGTTTTTCGAGACAGGGTTTCTCTGTGGTTTAGAATCTTTATACAGAGTAATGTCTACTTTGTGTTTGTCACACTCTTCCCATCTCCTATAACTGCAGATTATTGCAGGATGGGCTTTACCATGGAAGCATGCTTGCTCACTTGACATGGGTACGAGGTGAACAATAGACGCTTCTATGTTGCTAATCACTAAACGGACACAAATGAAGGACCAAAGGAAGGGCATTTACTAATGTGAGCCACACTAAAGCCATCCTTTTCCTACAGAAAGAAACTCCCTTAAGGCTCTCAACAAGTAATAGCCTTCCTAGATGCAGTCATAACAGGACGTGGTTTACTTCTAATCATTCAGAATCGGCCTTTTTGGAGAACAGCATCATTAAGGAATTGCTCATACATCTAAACCACCATTCATTTAGCAAAGAAGTGATGACAGGCGCATTCGCTAGATGGTATGTCATCAATAGTGCTCACATGATAGCCTGGGATAGCTACTATGAATGCTATACATGACAGAGCATTAAACTGGACAAAGGAAAACTTATCCTTGGCCATGAACAAGAATTTTCAGCCTGAGTCATCAGGAATATCAACACACCTCAACTCTTTGATCTGAGCTGGAGCTAATTAGCCAAAAGAGCTCAAAAGAGCCTCTCCCTCTTGCATTCTCTCTGGAAAAAAACAAAAGACAAAGCTAATCGTTGAAGACTAGTCTTTAAGATTAGCAACATGCAAAGGAAAGCATTAGAACTCTGTGGTCTTTGTGCTTAATCTTGAGTCATTCCTTTGATGTTTCTCAGTCTTTTCCAGATAACATTTCCTTTGTTTCGCTTTACACTTTAGGAAATCTCGACCCAGAGACTTTCCCAATTGATTTCCAGCACAGAAGAGTTTATGCTAAGTTTCTACAGCACCGATATGAAGGAGAACTTCCCGACAGCCCCCTTTTAAAGCAGGCTTTGATTTCTAATCCTAAAAAAGATTCCAGAAGAAGGCAGATGGAATTAAAAGCATGACAAGTAATAAGCATTAGCCTATCTATTCACTGGTAGGCACGAAAGCTACAGGTGAATTACCTGCCTTTGTCCATGCCCCTGACACGACCAACTGTGCATGAACCTATGAAATGATGGCCGAAAGTCAGAATGGGGAAGGGTGGGGACAGGAAGGCTTATGTGGCATAGCCTCTTAGCAAAGCAATGGTACCCAGGAAAGAACTGTTACCGCACATCTACAGCAGACAGAGAGGAACACAGTGCACAAGTCATTTAAACACACACACACACGAGATAGAGATAGAGAGAGCAAACCATATTCTGAAACAATAGACCAACGCATGTCATTTTCCTGCAAGTGCTTTTACAGTATGAAAGAAATTAAAGGTGAAAGGGGCAAATTATGTCTTTTATGCCCTGTGTCATCAGCCTCAGCCTCACAACTTAAAGCTCTCTAAGCACAAAGCAACCTCAGTGGGCCTTATTAGGCAACTCTTAAGTTCAGTATTAATCATGAGATGATGTCTCCTAATATTGAGCTGTGCCTACACTCTACAAGTAACAGGGTTAGAGAAAGAAGCCAGAAGCTTCCATTCATTTCCATTCCTTATGCTCCTGTGACCATTTGTGGCCCATTTTGCTTTTTGCTTTTTGTTCTTTTGTTTCTTGAATCAATTTTAGTCTTCCATGCACAATCAGGGCATTTTGCCATCTGGCATGAAAGGGGTGAGAGTAAGCAGAACTCTGGAAATAAAAGAAATAGAAAATGTTCAAGCCTAACACAAACAAGGAGAGTTTAGTCAAATCACCATGCTATATAGATATTAAAAGCGAGACCCAAAAGAGGAAGATTTGCCATAAATTACCAAACTCCACACTTTTAGACCAGAACTTCCCACTGAACTATACGAAATTACTTTAATGCCACAAGATCTGTGTCTCTTATTACTGGAGAATGAGCCAGTCTGAAGTGAATTGAAGCATACCCACATATAACACCCAGTGTTATATGAAAGTCAAGCTACTCAGTTCTTATAAAAATCTTTTTAAAAATATCAGATGTATGTCCTTTATAAAATTAGGTATAAATGTATCATTTTCTTAAGAAGATTGATAAAATCTTTTTGGATGCCAGAGTTCAAGAAAAGCTTCCAAGCCACCGAGTATCTCACTCTCAACAGAGGGAGGCAGTGACCTTTTATTCTTGTTTACAATGATTGTATAATCTTGGCATAGAGGTGTTCAGGGATGCTTTGTTCATGGAATTGGGTCTCTGTTTCTCCTTTAGAGGTTCCCTGGCTTCATCTGGTTGCTGTTAGTTCCAATACCACTCCTTCACTCAACCGTTTGTCTTCTGTTCTGCCTTGAATAGAGAACAAGGTGTGCTTTCTTTTATAACTGAGTACAAGGACTACAAAGGCAACTTAGCCTTTTATTCCTTAAACAGAATTCATGACAATTTGTGCCCACATATTTTTATTGATCGAATTTCCCCCACCTCTCTCATCTCTCTCTCTCCTTTAACTAAAATGGGTTTTAAAATTCTCATAGAGACCAGCCAGTCTATCCCCTCAATCTGTGCAGGAATCCCTTCCTAAACCCATGACATATAAACAGTCTTTTCGTGTATTTTGAGGCACTTCCTAAAGTGGTGAAGAGATGTGGTTTTGAAACCGAGCCTTGCTTTGGGGAGTTTGCTTTCTGTCTCCGTACTTCAGCTTCCTCTCCTGTTAAATGTGAGTGCTAACAGTTACAACTATGTCACCTGCATACTGTAAAGATGCTGCAAAAGTGTAGGTTGCTGAGAACAGAGACAGGAATACCCAGAGTTCTTCCTAATTTCCATGTACTGTTGCTGCTTTCATAGGGAGCTCTCCACCCACTGCTACACAAGGTTATTTTAGTATAATAGTTAGAATACTTCCTAGTGGAGAAGTATTCCTATTAAACAGCCTCCAAGTTCCTTTTGGTAACATCTGTCCATTGGTCCTGGTTCCTCTTTCTAGAGCTGGAAAGATGAATGGGTCCATATTCTATAATAATCATTCAAGTAGTTGACGGCCATTTAGACTTCTATTTAACTCCCCTTATTTGGTCATTTTCAAGTCTCTCCCCTCCTCCGTGAATGAGAGGCACCATCCTCGTCATACTTTGCCTTGAATAATACAAGCATTAGCCGTGAGCCAGGCACGGTGCTGATTTGTTTGTCTGTAGTAGATAATCCTTCACTCTGAGTGCCGAGAAAATCCTATCCTCATTTAACCAATGGGTAACTGACTTTCTCAAGGCTTTACAGTGTTTCAGCTGAGATCTGATGAAGAGTAGACTAAGTGGCACTGGCTAGTGCTCTCTCTCTTTCTCCCTCTCTCTCTTTCTCCAAACTTGCTATTCCTTGCCCTCTCTTGCTTGCATCTAGTGAAGCCAAAAGTAAGGAAGTTGGTTCTCCAGCAGTCACGGCACACTTTTTTAATACCTGTGCCAACTCATGACTTTAAAAGCAACTGTATTTTAACATTTTTAAACCATATAAGCTAAACATCTTTTTAAGCTAAAGTGTTTTCTACTCAGAATTGGGTTTTAAACCTAAAGCATAATTTTTTGATACTTACTGAAATATATCTATTTTTTTTCAGGTTCAACATTCCTTTAGATGGAGATTCTCTTGAATATCGCCACTTCACCCTGACCATAAAAAGTTTCTGAATGGAGAGGTGCAGAGACCTAAGACAGGAGGGCTTTCTCTGAGATGTCACAGGTATGTCTGTATGCACGCCACTTTGGTGACCATATACATCTATTCATTTAAGCCTCATAAACTAAGTTACTCCCATGACTGCCATATTGGTTCTTCAAACTCTTTAGTAAGTGGTAAAAATGATTCTGGAAGCTGAGTAATCTGACCTCATGCAAAGAAGTATCAGATTTTAATAGGATTCTGATTGTTTCCCAAGTGAACATTATGTGAGATTCCACTCCCCTATTCACAAAGCAAGTGGGTTCCTCTGCATCTCTACCCTGACTGTCTTCTAAATTTCTGTGTACCTACAGCGTCTTGTAATATGAATAGTATAGAGTCCAGCCCCCAGTCAATGATCACACTGGAACAGAGATCGAGACTTGCTCATCCGATGTCTTAGCTTCTTGTCATGTAAAGCCTTAGTCTGTTTCTTTATATCATAAATACACCAGGCCCTTCTCAGTCTTGAGGATTCCTGGACATTTAACTTCTGCTGTTACGCAGGTGTTTTTGTAATTACTATTCACCTCTCAGGAGCACAAACTTCCAATTGATGTGTGGCATCTGTGCCTATGCACAAGTGGTGACGCCGATGCCTAAGCATTGCTGAACTCATTTGGAAGTCAACCTGCGTCCAAGTGGTTTTTCCTCAATCTTATGATGCTACCAGGCCTGCCTTCATTTTCCTGTCAAGAAAAATACACATTCAATGAATGTAATTCTCCACATTGTGAACCCTCAGTGTTTCTTAAACCATCACTGTTGTTTAAACATGCTTTACTCACAAGCCAAGCTGTCAGGTCAAATACAGTTTATGGTGAAATATCCCTTTACACTGTGTGAAAATGTGTCACTGAGATTGGTTTAATAAAAAGTTAAATGGACAATAGCTAGGCAGGTAATATAGGTGGGACTTCTGGACAGAGGAATCTCTGGGGAAAAGAAAGGCCGGGTGGAGAGCTGGACACAGAGAGAGCAAGACATGTAGGAGGATAGATAAAAGCTGTGAGTCATATGGCAATACATAGATAAATATAAATGTGTTAATTTAAGTTATGAGCTAATGGGACAAGCCTAAGCTATAGGTCGAGATTTTATAATGAATAATAAGCCTCTGTGTTGTGTTCTATAAGCTGGTGGACCAAAGATAACTCCATCTATAGCAGTTTCTGCTACTGTATGTGTTTAGAGACTTATAATTTGTGAATTCAGACATGAAGGTATCTGAGCTGCAAGGCAGCACTAGACTAAAGTCTGCGAATACTCAGGATACTTGCCTGGAATCCGGTGCATGTTTCCTTCATGCTTTCATCATTTGTGTGTCAAAGGTCAAAGGTGTTCAAATGCAAATTAAATGGAGGATTTGGTTTGAGAGACCTTTTTTTTTTTAAAAAAAAATGGCTTAAATCATAAGCTGCCTTGTCCCTCTTTTTATTAAGCCAATGCAAACCTATTTTGTTTGATGTACTCTTATCCTGTTTTCCTTCTGCCTGTGTTTTTCACATGTTCTCTATTGCTTATTAGATACCCTAAGCTGTGTCTGTTACTAAAAGTCCACTCTAAGGGAAGCTAAAAGAAGCAAAAGCACAGGCCAAACAAAGAACTCACACACTCGTGGTTTCTAAAAATAATAACAATAACTCTGCTTGGAAAAAAAATCACCTCAGAGACCTGAAAGTATGGGAGCACAGCCATTCCAGCATGAAGACCCAATTTCTTGGCTTCTATTACACAAATATAGGCAGATCCTGACAGCAAAGTCAAAGACAGGGCTTGCTGAATCTTGAGTTGTGTTCTCCACTTCAGCGTCTCATGGGTTTTGTTAGAGAAGATTAAAAGGACAAGGAACGATTAATGAAAGCACCCTTCTCCTTAGCTGTACCTAGCCCTAGGACATCACTACTGTGAGGAGCTCGCTCACCGACCGGGTTCCCCTGGAACACCAGTGAGTTGTCTAAGCAGCCTTTGGAAGTAGTGGGAGCAGCTGTGGCTCCAGAGCCTGCTGTAGGGATAAAGGCAGCAATAGAGATAGCTGTGTGCCATAAGCAGGTTCTTGAGAAGAGTGTAGCAAACAAAAAGGAAACATCTAAGAACTGCAATGAAGCATCCGAAATGAATGGGAGAAGGATGTGGAGGACCAAATTAGTAAAAGTTCAGTGTCCAAACCTTTAGTCAAACAGCAATGCCAGTAACAATTATCATCACAATAGTTCATATAACCGTGGATAACTGAACCAGTGACTAAGGGCTTCCTCGTACATCCCTCCAATCCCTGACCTTGGAAGAAAATTATACTAACCATATCCAATATGCATGCGAGGAATCTAAAGTCTAGAAAAGCCAGGAAACATACGCTATGAGGGGTGGCTAATGAGTGGAATGACTAGAAATAGATTCTAGATTTTTCTCATTCCAAGACATCTTTGCGTGTTCTATTCTCTACTATCTTCATTACATACTAAGTGAGAAATAACAGAAACATTCTTTAGTGTCCAAAGTTGTCACTGATTTTTAGTCCAATATTTTCTCCTGAAAACAATTAGGGACATTGTTGTTGATTACTAGTTTGATCAAATTTACAGAGAGGTAAGCAGACTTATTTGTAGGAAAGGAACACACAAAACAACATTCTAAACTTTTAGAATGAAGTTTTAAATAGATATAAGTAATATGGGGACTGAGAAATAACTGGCACTCTACAGTATAAATGGGACAAATTCCAAAGAATTTGCACCATACCTATTGTCCTGTGTTCACGTTACAGATGGAGAGGCCATCTCATCAAAGCATCAGGTGACATATTAAAATGGTGTTCTTAATTCCCATGGGTTTGTTTGCATTCATTTGTAAATTTGTAAGGATTGCCATATAAGAGCTATAAGCCTACAGCAATTATGCTTGGCTTTTTGTTTAAACAAATTTAGAAAAAACCCACAGTATTTGAACTCTAAAAATACTTACTTAGGAAAAAATGTCTTTGTTTTTCTCACATTTGAGATAAACTTTTATAACTGATGACTGGAAAGTAGAAAGTTGATCTAACACGTTAAATAATGCCTGTTGGTCTGGCAGCAGGAAGTGATTGCAAAGGGGTTAATAGAAAAGAATTTAAGAAAAAAGAAAGGAAGGAAGAAAAAAAGAAAAGAAAAGAAAAATTCTGAGTCCCGTTACAGCACAAAACCTCATATGTAATGTATATCAAAACTGCCTCTGGAATTATTCAGAAGATAAAGACACCAGGGTCTAATAGATGTAATTGTAGAGTTATGTGCACAGACATGCTTTGCCAGCACCACAGTGACTAATATGCTCTTCCATCCACTCAGGTCAGCATCAGAAGCCCTGCATTGAGAACGGAAAACATTTCTTAGAATACTCTCAACTCATAGCACATCTGTGACTCACTAAGAGACTTCTAAAGAGCAGACTCTGACTCGGTGTTTCTGACATCAGCACTCTGGATATATATTCCAAAGAAGCGCCTAGATAGTTCAGAAACAGTGCTTTGAATAGCAACATATTTATATACTAGTTAGTGGCCACTAGAAAATACTCAGACATCATTTTCACCAATTAAAACTAAAATGTCAAGGTCGAATTTCTAGTCATTTTTATAGTTGCATGAACGTATCAAAATAATGATGAGTCATATGAATCATATATATTCAAAGATAGAAACACACATGACCCAATATTCCCCCCTCTGTGAATACACCCAAGGATGTAAAAGCAGAAGAGATGTGGGTACCTCCATGCTCACTACAGCAATATTCAAACAGTCAAGACATGGAATCAACAGAATGTCAATCCATAGACCAATGGATAAGGAAAATATAAACAGATAATTAGAGTAAAAGTTATTCATTTTCTAAACTAAGGGTATTTTTCCATCTGTACCAACACAGATAATCCCAGAGGACATTCCACTAAGTAAAATAAGACAGAAAAAGACAAATACGCATCATCTCATGGAAATGTGCAATCTGAAGAGTTGGCTGCATAGCAGAAGTGAGTCCAGGGTGGTTACCAGGGGTCAGCTGGTGTGAGAAATGGGAAGATGTTGGTCAAAGGGCACTCACTAGCTTGCAGTGAGAAAATCCAAACCAAAATTTGTATTACATTCCAAATACCTCTTATTTAAGAGGCTGACTACAGTTAATAACTATAGAGTGCACATTTATAAATTAACTATGAGAAGAAATCTTAAGCAACCTTGCCACTAAACAACAATAAAAGTAATTAGGCAAGATGATGGATATACAAATAGGCATGACAGTATTCATCATTTCCCAATGCATTGTACATCTCAATAAGTTTTATTCTCTCATCATACTTCAAGATAGCTATGGGGTAAAATAATCTTCAATTCTTTATTAGCTGTAAATTATGTTAATTTCTTTGTTGGAGAAGAAAACCAAAGACAAGTTTTCATTTTAGAATTTAGAATTAGGAATTATGAAATTTATCTCCACTCTGGTGCTAAAAGACCTAACATCTAAAAGCAAACAGTGACGAATATCCAGAGGCAATTTTGATGTATATTACATAGGAGAAGGTTTTACGTAAGGAAGTAAAAAAATACACTGTATTTCACCTGGGTCAGACTGCAGGAAATTACAGAGAGTCAGAACTCCTAAGGAGAATGTCGAGGTGCGCAGCGTCAGACGGCACGACACTGGGATGATAAACTCATCACCTTGCAGGCTGCTGACCTACTCGCACCTACTGTACCCTGCATAACATATGGTCCTGCTCTACATTTCATACTTAAGCATCAATCTCTATTCTCCAAGGACAGCACGGCCAGGCAAGGAAATAAACTGGAGTGTCCTCTGAAGGACAGTGAACAAGAGCCGGGGCTCTCCAGAATCAGTATAGCAAATGTTCTCCATTAAAATAAACTTTTGGCATATTCCAGAGATGTCCATATTACAGCTTCAAACTTTAATCAAAGCTTAAAACTTCAATTCCAGAGACAGAGGTGGCAAGATTTTTCCATAAAAGTCTGGATAGAAAGACTTGTTTCATTCAGACTCGGAAATTTTATTTTCTTCACCCATTCAGTTCTAGTATTACATCGTAAAACAGGTGATCAGCTGTATGTGTGTAAATTAATGAATGCATATCTGCATTCCTCTAACAAAAACAGTTTGCTAAAGACAAACCCTTGATCAAGGACAGTTCATGTATACCCTACTTTAAAGATATATAATTCTCTGGTAGACTGTGTATCTTAGTTTGGGGATTAGAAAATCTCAGTAACATCTCTGTAAATAGATTCTATTAGGATGGACCTCAGTTCTTGAGAGTGGCCTCCAACCATCATCCTCACTTCCTGTCTCAAAAATTCAGCCAGCTTTGCAAGTGAAAGGAAAAGGACAAAGATTGAGGGACTAGGAACTGCCACATAATACAGGATACCAACTTGAGAAACTCTGGTCAGCCCACATCCATTTCTCGTGATAGTTTATACTCCCATGGTACAAGTTCATGTGTAGAAGTCCTGAATCTGGCATGATCACCACTATTCACCCCTCAAAAGAGTTAATGTATCTTAGTCCTATAACTCACTACTGCCCATTTACTTTTAAATTAAAGAAAAGGGGAAGCTAAATCTGTGAGTAGGTGATTTTTGTTTTAACCTATGCAGGTCAGGATCTGCTGTGTGGAAGTTTCAATGCGCTTCAGAAATGAGGGTTGTCTTTAACACAGGAGACACCTGTTAGAAGATGTGTGTACTTGGTCTTTGTTTCAGGAGGCTCTAAGTTCATCAGTCACTGGATGCTAGCACTGTGACACTTATCAAATATGTTTCCAAACACTCCTACCCAGCAGCAGGAATTCTACAGCTATGTGATGCCAGCATCCCTGGCAGGTGGGAAAGTTTTGCCATCCAGGCATCAGTATAAAGTGAAAATCCAAATTGCCCATGGGAAGAGAAGAGACGTCCCGAAGAGTACCACTGTTTCTGTGAGGTGACCCCATCACTGAGTTATGTGTTCATCAGAAATTGTTTTCTGGGTGTACCGAGACCTCTAAAACTCTCCAAGGAATAAAATATATTTGATCGTGGAAAAAATAAACCGAGAAACAAGCCAAGGACAGACTACTGGGAAGTAATCCCAGTGGAGGTAATATGATAATTCAGCAATCATATTACCCTTCTAGTACAGCAGCACGTATTAGAAGGGTTCCTTTGCTAAGTCAGTGTCAGGCAGCACATTATGAGAAAGACAAGGATAGGGAGATCAATTTGATGACTAAAAAACCCTCAGACTATTTGATGGATTCTCTCAATATTTGATTTGCTGGGTTCTGCTAGTGCTTTTCACATGCCTTCAAGTGGAACCTTTCAGCCATAAAAGATAGTTTTCTCTCCTCATTATGTTAACTGCCTCCTTTTTATTTAAATGACAGTGATGTTTGCAGAAGAAACTGGAACCTAGCTTTTTTATTCACTCAGACTCAAAAATCACTGTTTTTCTCTTAGATCTCCAAAATATTTATACCTTTTCTCTGTGGCCCATGCCAGCCCTAGCTTGTTTACCAAAACCTTGCTTACAATCAAGAACATAGGCGATCTCAAATGTTCTGTAGCCTAGTGATGAGCCCTCAGTGTCCGTGCTCTTTTTCTAAGACACGGCATCTTCTTCTCCTGCCTTGTTTTCCTCTGTTGAAAAAAAAAATGTAGACTACACTTGACTTTTCTAATGTTCAAGCAGCTAGAAAATGTCTGTCCCAGGGATGGATACTTGGCCTGGGTTTCAATTCATTTCTCTTTTCATTTTACTCTTTCCTGCTTCTATTAAGACATGATCCCCAGAGATCTATACTTTAACACCTTCGCTACAGGAATCCTAGCATACTCTTCCTTGTAGTAGCAGAGGTATGACTAAACCACAGACAAAATTAATTACATGCTCCTTGATGTCACCATGGCACCTTGTCCAGATCCTCAGTACTTTACAGGACATGTCACAACACCGCATAATCTGTTAGTCTTAAAGAGACTATGCTGTTCTAGAACACCTTTAATAGGGATAGGTAATTATTTAGCTAGTTAATGAACATGTGGATAATTGAACAAATAAATGTATGATAAAGGTGAGTGAGAGTAAAGGAATAAGAATCAATTGTCTTGCATTCAAACCTGATGACATTGCATAATGATTGAGAAATTTGAGACTAATAACTATAAAATCTAGATAGCTACATAACACAGCTATGAAAAATGTCCTTTTGAGAGCTAGGGAGATGGATCAATGCATAAAGTACCGCCTATGTAAACCCGAGTTCCTATACTTCAGTCTCTGGTAGCCACATAAAAAGCAGGCAGGGGCTGGGCGGTGGTGGCACACGCCTTTAATCTTAGCCCTCAGGAGACAGAGGCAGGCGGATCTCTGTGAATTCGAGCCCAGCCTGGTGTACCAGAGCTAGTTTCAGGACAGGCCTCAAAGCTACAGAGAAACCCTGCCTCAAAAAACTGAAAAGTAGAAGGAGGAGGAGGAGAAGGAGGAGGAGGAGAAGGAGGAGGAGGAGGAGGAGGAGGAGGAGGAGGAGGAGGAGGAGGAGGAGAAAGCAAGCAGGGACTATGTCTCTGTAACTCCAGCACTGCTGGAAAACAGAGACAGGAAAACTGTCAAAGCTTGTTGGCCAGGCAGTCTAGCCAAAAAGGTCTTCTCTAGATTCAGTAAAAGAATCTGTCTTGAGAAAATGAAGCAAACAGTGATAGAGTACACTTGGCATCAACCTCTGACTTCCATGAAAATACCTACATACACTTATTACACACATACATGCATGCATGCACACACACATACACACATGTTTTTCATATAATATATTATGAAAAGTACATAGAACAGTTTGTATTGCTCATTCCCTTCCTTATTTGGATCATGATCAGTGAGAACTATATCCACTTAAAGAAAAGTCAAAGACTCGAATGTCAGATAGTGTGGCAGAGTGTAAGAAATATAAAGGCATAAGCTCAATGGTAAACAGAAACAGCACCACATCAATAATGAGGGATGTGAGGACTATAGCGAGCTAGCTAGTTCCTGCCTCTGTCAAGGAGGGATTATCTGACCATGTATTGCCTAATGTCATTATAACCTCAATGTCGCCAGTAATAAACTAATTACTAAAGAAAATTATAAAACCAGATTATGGCATAAACTATTACTATTATTAACTATTTACAAGCTGTCCTTAGAGTAGGAGCCACGAGCTTGCCACTCTGAGGTCACAGTTGGTTAACCGCTCATGGAAATGATGAGAAGTACCTGCATAGGAACCCCTTGGAGGAAAACAGTCTTGTGTGGAACCTAGTAATGGAGAGGAAAAGGGTCAGGTCCGCAAGTCAGAGGACTGGAGTCATTGCATGCTGGCTGGTCCTGAGTAAATTCACATACTGTTAGATGAGCCATAGCTCCCTGCCTGGTCCTTCTCAAAAGCCTATAAAATGTACCCCAAAGGGTAAAACTACATAATGATGACAAAATGTGAAGAACCCATGGTGAGATTCAACACAGGAGGGAGTATCAAGCCTTCCCCAGATGCATCTAAGACCTAACAGAAGTTTGATAAATAGAATAGTACAGGAAATGAGAAAATGGCAGGGGTTTGAAAGCGATAACCTTCTAAGGAACTAAACAATAATAATATTTGGTTTTTAAGTGTGATGACTTTATATCACATTTAGCCTTCATTTTATAACCAACCAAAGCAAAGCACAAAGAAGTAAACTATTAAAGGTGATATGACAAACAGTCAGAATCTAAGTAGAAAACCTAATTCTTAAATTGCCTGCTACTCTCATCGCAAGAATCTTGGCCATTTCAGGAAAATGCTTGGCTTTAAGCTCTAAAGTTTGGGGTGAGAGGGGAGGGAGCATCCAGGCCTTTTAGGAGTAGTTTCTGTCAATGTAGATTGGGGTGCTCAGCATATGAAAGCATTCAATTAATTAATGTTGAAAGAGTGTAGCTGCTCTAATTAATGAGATGATTAAAAATGATTATGTGTGGTTACTTTGGTTGTATATATATATATTAATAAGTGTTACATTTTATGGTAATGAAGAAGAATTAAAAATATTATTTTAGACAGGCTATATTGAAGGCACTCATGTTCAGTCATTCTGGTTGTAATACTCTAATATGAACCAATAAAAGGGGGCAGAACATGAAAAAGCACTTAAAATCAGAAGTAAGAATATAAACCTTGTGTATTAGAAACTTAGGTTAAATATATACTCTGTCTCCTCACTAAAGACAAAACAAGAAGAGGCAAGAATAAAAGCCTATGCTTGAATCAACTTAAGAAAGAAAGAAAATAGAGATGCTTAAAACGAAAATTTCTACTTCCAAAATGTCAAAAGCTAACATTGTAGAAAACTATCCATTATACCAATTCAGCATGAGAAGTCAGGGATAACCCTCAGTGAAGACCTGGGGATCGGAAAATCGAAATGTAGGAATGAGATGAGTAAAATGGAGTTGTCAGTCTTGATATCATTAGATCTCTACATAATTCAGGCATTTAGGTTTTTTTAAAATTATTTTTTGAATAGCATTAAAGTATTCATATGTAGTCAGTTACCCTGAGATCCTGTTCTTATGTTAATTGAAAATTGTTTTACCTTCTCTTAGCCAGTATTTGCATAATTAACTCTGGGAAGATGGCAAGTTTTTCTTAGTGGTCTCCAACTTCACAAAACTCAGTTCAGAGGAGGAAGCGAAACTGCTTTCAATATAGAACCTAATTCCTTGCTTGACAAGTTCTAGAGAATTTTCTTTCCATCGACAGAGGAGATTTCTAGTACCTGTTCTATGGAGATGGGGTCCTTTGTAAAACATGCAATGATGTGAGTTTATTTGGATTTAATGGTTTTCTAAGGAGTCAAATCAAATGAAGATTTCCCCGCAAGTGTGATTCATAGAAAAGGCAGCAAGCTCCAGGAAAGAGGAGAAACGCTGAAAGGGTAGGGAGGGCCGAGGAAAGGGCCCAGTGGATGCACAAGAATGAGAGCCCAATTTCAAATTCCCGGAACTCAAGCAAAAGCCAGATCAAGTAGCAAGCTACCTGTAAAACAGGGATTCCAGGGAGAGCTGGGGCTCAGCAGTGCAGTCTAGAGTCTGCCTCAATGAATGAAGTGGAGACTGGCCGAGGAAGGCATGGAAAGAAGTAAATTTTGAGCCTACACACATTCCTCCATCCATCCATACAGACACGCACACATGCATGGGCACCAACACATGTATACACATGCACACACCACATATCCGCATATACAAGAAAAGGAAGACAGCTACGAGACACTGCCACAGGAAAAGAGTAAGATGAGCTGTACTCCTTGGTAAGAAGAAAACAAACAGGAAGCTGAAGCTGAGCTGGAGAGACTACGGAGGAAGTGCATGAAAAAGACACAGCAGAGGTGTCCATGTCTGTAAAGACACAGAAGAACAGCAATGACCGACTGAGGGCTTGGGTGGTTAATTGAGACAAATTCCCCCACTATATCCCAAGCTGGCCTAGAAATTGCTAAGTAGTCCGGGCTGGCCTCAAGCAAGCCATAATTCTCTGTCCTCTGTCTCCTAACTTCTGGTATTACAAGTATGACCAAGATTAAAAAAAAAAAAATCTCCGAAACCCAGTTTCCTTTACACAACAATATAAGTATGTGGAAGGCAAACAATGTACAATTGATAGTAATATGGTTAATATTTTATGTCACAGTAAGGACAGGACAGAGTTCTCAATGATTCACCAGTACCTTGCTCTTGATTCCCAGGAATTCTCTGGAACAACTGAGTAACTCATCCAAGGCTCACCAAAAAGTGGTATAACCAGAATGTAAATTCATGAACCTCTGTCCTTTTATTATCATTTTTGATCCATTATCCTTTTCTATACCCATTGTTACTGTATCTGTTTTGTAAACGTATAATAAGCACACGAGGATACATAAAATTAAGAGCCATTAGACGGATCATATGAAAACCTAACACTGTGGAAGCCTTGAAAAAATATGTACACATATAAAGGCAACCTAAATGAAATTGCCAAATAATGGGGGGAGACAGAGTCCTGACCGGATATCTCTTGTCACCAAATGAAGTTCCTAATACTATCATTGGTTTTCATTTAAGTGAGTTGTTGACCAAAAGGACCTCCCCAAACAACCCAGGATGTTGCCAAGACTATAGGTTGCTCTCCACAAACTTATAGCAAGGCTCCACTGCTTAAGACAACACCCATACAACTCACTGAACATGGACTTGATGCCTACATAGAGCCTTTACCCTTATGTAAATACCAACCCAGCCATAAACCTTTAATCTACAATGCTGCCCTGCCTACAGGATGTTAGTTCAATGGTGGCACATGATTGTGCAAGTTAATTTGACTTAAGACCCACTCCATAAATTGGAACCTATACCTGGCACTATTTCAGTGATCAAAGAACCTGAGTCCAGCGACTTAGGGTAAAACAAAATGTTACCGTTCTAAAAACAGAAAACAAACAACAACAGCAAAGTAGCCCTAAAATGACTCCTAGTAACATTCTGCTATACTCATAGATTCATGTCCTGCTTAGTTATCATCAGAGAAGTTTTCTCCTGCAGCAGATGTGATAGAGACTCAGAGTCAGATATTATGTAGAGAATGAGAGACTCTGGAACACTCAGCCCTAAACAGGGTATCTCTAATAAATCCCTTGTTCTGGGTAGCCCACAGAAGAAGAGGCAGGAAGGGTGTCAGAGCCAGCGTGAGACAGAAGACACCAAGAACACAAGACCCTGAAGTCAACAAGATGGACTCACAGCGACTGAGTCAGAATTCACAGGGCCCATGCGGGTCTGCACCAACTAAAGCTGAAAGCAGAGAACACATGACCCATCCCTAACCCAGAGTCTGCCTCCGACTGATACCCAGTTGCAAATGAAAATTTAGTTTTCACCAAGGGAGTCTCGCTGTGGAAATAAACTACTGTTAAGGATAATCTGCATGTCCAGTAGTAGATGCCCTATGAAGATGAACTTGACGGCATCTTTGGAGGTTTCTTGTCTCGCAATGCTATGTCAAGGCTTTTCTTTCTTTTAAAAATACTTTTATCACACACACACACACACACACACACACACACACACACACTTCACTGTTTGACAATGCAGGTTTTTTGTACATATATTATGGCTTCTAGCTAAGTGTTTTTATGGGACTCTTGAGTGTATGAACAAGTGGGTTTAACTGGATATCTATTTCCTGTGCTTTCTCTTGAGTTCTTTTCCTTCTGCATGTTGGTTTTGTCCTATTCCTATATATTAGTTTTTGTTTTACCTTACCATATTTATTTTATTATTATCCCATAGAAACCTGTTTTCTTTGTTTGTTTGTTGTATTTATAATAAGAGACAGAAAAGGAGTGGATCCAGATGGGAGGAAATGTGGGAAACATCATCGGGATATATTATGTGAGAAAAACAGCTATTTTCAACAAAAGGTGAAAAAAAAAGAAGTACAGTAAACATGACTAGCATTATAAGGGATTCTTTTAAAAGGGAATTGAAAATTTAAAATGTACAAAAATATATCTACCAATATTTAATTCTGAGTATTTGCCATGTACCAGGACCATGAGGAAGGTGTAGACTTGAAAGTAAAGAAAATAGGGACAATTTGAAAAACAGAAAGTCAAGTAATTCCATGTAGGGACACCACACACACACACACACACACACACACACACATACACACACACAAATTAGAAAACTGCTTTTGTGCCTAGCTTGAAGAATATCCCTATAAATTTTCTCAATTCATCCTGAGAGGGAACAATGAATTTTAGGCAGAAATGAAATCCCAAGGAGAGTCATTGTGGGCAAGAAGACAACTGAGAAATAGCATCCCTGATAGTCTGCGTTCAGGGCTCCACTCAGGGGAGATATAGAGGTCCCTTTGTCAAAATAAAGTAATCATTTTCAGCTTCATTAAATAAAATATCATGACATTATTAATCTATATCAAAAATCCCAGCTGCTGTAGAAATACTGGTGAATCTGGCTTTAGGGAGCTATTATTGGTAGCAAACACTTATAAATAAAGCATAAACAAAACGTTAATCACACATGCTGTAGGATATTCACTACATAGGCTTACATTGCTACTGAACAAACCTCACATTTCTTCATCACCATTGCTATGAATCCATAGTAATATTTCTTTCCTGAACTGCCATGGTAGAAAGAAAAAGGATTCCAAAAACCACAAAGATACACATATTTATAGAAATGTTCCAAATGTTTTCCAGGTCTTTACACAAACACACAGACACACACACACACACACACACACAGAGAGAGAGAGAGAGAGAGAGAGAGAGAGAGAGAGAGAGAGAGAGAAGTAAAAGCACTAAAAATAATGATATTGAAAATGATACTGTAATATGCTATATAGATGCAGGCCTCCAAAGTATCCCAAACTTAAAAGGTTGCCTGTTACTTTAGCAACTACAGTTTTAGGAAATTAAAGACAGGGATACTCAAAGATGTACTTAAAATTTCTAAAGAGTCCGTACTTTCTTTTCTGTAACTAATGTACTTATTATGTAATTATTGTGCTCTTTGTTTATTGTCTGTTTATCCTAAATGAGCTCCATCACATTCATAAGGACAATTCCAGTATTTCAGTCTGGTAGGTACTCAATAAATATTTGAATAAATTATACACCATTAATCTTTGTGCAGTAGCATGTGTTTCCTCATCCTTGATCTGGCTCCAGATTGAGAAGTTTCTGCACTAGAGTCTGAGAAAGCAGGACGTTCTAGTATTAACAACACATAATAAAGTTTTTCATATAAACCTAAAATATGAGGAAATATTCCAGGTATGGCAAACTTAACAGCTTAGAATCAAACTAAGGCATGAAGGAAAGAGTGTCTCACTGGTACAGGAGAGAGTTATTCTCCTATCTTGGAGTCTTAAACATCCATTTAAAAGAAGAAAATTACCTCTATAGGTATGGTGGTGAAAGCCTGTAATCCCACACTTCTCAAAATGTAGAAGCAGGAGGATTAAAAGTTCAAAGCCATCCTCAGCTACATAGTAAGTTTAAGGCTCACCTGGCTTACATGAAACCCTGTCTCCAATAATAATAATTCACTGAATATCAAAACCAAGATGTAGGGTGAACTTGGCTAGAGACAGTTCTAGCAACTTCTCACTTTTTCTTATTTCCTTTTTTTGGGCTGCCATATTAAATTCCTATCTAGAATCTTTTGAAACATTAGCAACGTGGCTTTTAAAACTTATCTATTCAAAAGACATAGCCACCCCTTAATGGACCCTGATCTGAGTCCTGATCTGCATTATAATTTTCAAAACTCTGAATTATGATGAACTTGTATTAATTGACTTCTCTTGACTATTTCTAATTACTGTGAAGCATTGATATTCTCTTGCCTTGATTGACAGCTCTTGGGCTCATTGCATATTTAGATGTATAACCTCCAAAACTGAACCTCTCTAGATGTACTTTCTGTATGAAACAAGTAAAAGCATTTATGTCATTTTGGCATAGTTTGCATACTTAACAAGTCCTGCTTTCCTTTTTTTCTTTGGTAGAAATTTAGAAAATGGAATATTCTTAAAATGTTAACCTGATAAGATTTCTCAACTATTTTGATTCACTCTGTCATAGATACTGAGATGTTGAATATTCGGTTTGGATTAATAAAAACAAAATCCATTTTTTTCAAGAATAAACCTCATTAGAAAGTCATCTATTCTTCCCCCCTACCTGGAGGTTTTGAGTTCAATTGACTAGAGTATCATGATCTCAGTTGGACCAGATACTAGTATTTGGAAAAATCTTTTATTATCAAAGTAAAGATTCCAGCTCCCTAGACCGGTGTTTCTATCTTCCCACATCCCCACAGTCCCGTTCCCTGCAAATGCATACACAGTTAGTCTTAAAGACAATAAACTTTGTAACACAGCACTGATGGCACATTCCCATTTGAACTAACAGCCTCACTATGCGCTCCGCCCTGGAGTATGCTGTTTTAATTAGGAAGATGGATCTCAGAGTTTATACGTTCTGTTGTGCTATAATTCCTGCCTTTACAGTAATTTTCTCCTGCTTTTCACACCATAATGTGCCATAAATCCTAGTTAGGCTGTTTCACTGGCCTGCTGCTAGTCAGAGTCAATATTTCAGGCCCTTTGTTGCCATGGCAACCTGCTGCCATATGCCCGTTCACTGGAATATGATACAGTCTCCTGGGGAAATTGCTATGAACTTGATCATCACATAGATTTAGGCATCCTGATGCAGCGATTTTTGCCCCATCGCTCTTTACCCCCCACTGACTTCCCATTGCTCTCGGTTGCTTTGTGCATGTACATGCGTGTGTACACATGACCACTTACCCGTGTAGGTATGTTCTTGCTAAGGCAGATACATATGAGAAGGAAGCAAACAAACATGAATCTCTTTTCTGTCACCATGGAAAGTTAAGCTTGGACAAACAGAACACTTCGGGCAGTTGTAGAGTAACAAATCAAGAAGACATCTCAATAGACTATGTTGTAACCAAATCCTTTCTTCTGGCCTCCAGTTGTTTTCCTAGTTTTGTTTTTTTTTTTTTTTTATTCCTAACAGGTCTTCATTCACCTTTAAATCCCAGAGCATTTCCTTCCAAATTGAAACACAGCATGTGCTCCTAGTTTAAATCCATTGTCCCTTAACTTTCATTAGCGAGGCTCAAACCCTAGCTGGCTGTCCTGTTTGGAACATTTATTTGTTCTGAATGTGAATCACCTGCTATTCTCACAGCACCCTTGATTGTGAGGGAAAACCTGCAACTAGTAATCAATAGGTCTGGGCAAATCGTCCCTACACCCTGTACCTTATTTTCCTAGTCTCTGAAGTAGCAGCCGCATTGCCCTTTCCCAAGAGTTACTTTGGAGCTAAAACTAAAAAAGGAACAGTGAATTTTGAAAGAATGCTCTAAAATGGAACTTCAAAGATGTGTAAATGACGTAAAGTAAACTCATAAGCTCCTGCTCTTCAACACCTTTGCAACAGAAGGATTAAAAGTATTGTTCTACATATGAGCCTCACCCACATAAGCAGGTACTTTTGTGACCAAATTTACTGGATTAGGGTTTAAATAAAACTGAAGAGACAAAAAAAGAAATTCTTTTCATCATCTCTATATCCGCCCTGTCTCCAGTCACATCATTCCAGGTTTGCATCTTCTCTCATTTCTAAGGAAATTTTTTTTCTCTGATATATGGACCCTTGTAGAATTTCCCACAGGTTGTATTTGGGGCAATTAATTAACAATTGAATGCAAGGTCATATACTTACAATGAATCAAGTTTTCTCTCATAGTTATAGACCACCATGTGTGGTCAGCAGAGCACTGACCCAGATAGGAGGCCCTTGCTCTTTCTATCCATACATAATAGGTAACAGGGACCATTGTGGATATCTATAGCACCTGAGTTAGTTCCTTAGGAACACAACGAAAGAACGAATCATCTGAGGAGAAAAGAGACAATGACAGCGGTGACCTAGTCCACAGAACTCATAATCCGGTAGGAAAAATGGTTCTCTCCTCTCTTCCTTCTCACGTCTGAGATAACATTCCCTTAGCCTTTTACCAACTATAATCAATCTTTGAAACAACCCTGTATCAGACAAATTTCACTTATCTCTGATAGAAACATGTTGGTTCAAATCCCTGGCCTCAAATGCAAGAGGTCTGAAAGAATGATCCCTTGTACACTGGCTACTCAAAGATAGTGACTTTGGGAGATTCATTTTTCCTTTCTGGAACAAAGTCCCTCATTTATAAATAACAGCAAAAATTCAGTGTGAACAAAAAAGATTTTTTATTTTTTTAAATTTATTTATTTTAATGTACTTTCTGAATCCCACAATCTGTGATTTTTCTAGATAATACCTATGACTAAGCTCCATCTCCCAAGAAAACTGGGTCAGGAGTTCAAAGAGGAATATTTTTCCAATCTCCTGGGATTCTCAAATTATAAGCTCTAAATATGTTATATATCTTTATTTTGCAGGTATTGTCAAATAATTATTTTGCATTGTAAAAACACGTTCATTGATAATTTTAATCAATTTCAAAATTAAGATTTTGGGTATGTTTTGGACTGAGGCTTTATACTACTCTACTATGTGCAGCATTAGTAGCTCTTTGCATAGTAAGGAAATATGTAGGGATCCAACTGACAACAGGTTATGAATGAATAAATGAATCAATGAATCAATCAGCCAACCAGTTTTTCCTTAAACCCAATCTGGAAAAAAAACCTTTAATGTGAATTCTACCTTTTAAATTGTGGGAAATAAGCAACGCATTGAAACAAAATTGAACGAGATATTCGCCAAATATTTCATCTCATCAACTAGACGAGGTTAGAGGCATTCCTTTTTTGGCTGCTACAGGATGGCATTTATATTTAAGAACTACAAGCTGATTAATATTCCTTATGCTAATTCACACCATTAAATATAACCACTCTCCAACTTAATGTAGTCTTAAGGGCAGTATAGTATGTGCAATATTTGACAGCAATTATATGATTTCTTTTTAAACCAGACACTGTTTCTTACCTCTCCAGAGTTAGAGAAAGGAGATTTTTATGGTGAATATGCATTTGTTCTAAACAATTCTAGGTTTCAGAATGACTTGGTTCTGTGCTTATTGGCATACTTAACTGTTAAACATGTGAGTAATATGTACAAAAACCCGGGGTAAGGTAGAATGGTGCAGTTATTAAGAAGGTGACCACATTTATTATTGCTGTTTTTCCTTACTGGGAAACTTTTACATAGTTCAATTCACAAAATAAGCAGCAAAACATGAATCTATGAGGTGAAGAGGGAAGAGGTCACAGTCATGGGCACTAAGAGGAGGACCTTAAACAAGCTCCAGCACACCTCCAGTTGGCGTTGCTGCTGTGGGGTCCAGGTGAGCAAGGTGTGGTTGGTGTCCACACAGACACAAGACAGGGCATTTCATAAAGGCCTATCATTAGACGAAAAATCATTAGCCACTTGAACCTTAGCAGAGGCAAAGTGCTCTGAGAAGCTGAAACGTATCCTGCATCATGCCTCATGGCGCATGTCTAAGTCACAGGAAACCTTGTTAGAACACAGGCTTTTGGGTTCACTGAAGTCAATGAGACAGGATGGGCTAGGATTTTGTGTTTTCCACAAGCCCCCAGGTAAGGTTGATGTTGTCTATTCAGGGGCTTTAATACCCAGCATTCCAAACTCAGCATGGCAGACAAAGCCTCTGAGAGGTAGGGGACTAACATACCTAGGTAGTTCAAAAGGCCACAGAGAAATAGAGTGATGGTGATGGGAACCCAGAGGGCACCTGTCTTCTTTAAAGTCACCCACATCTGGGTTTATTGAATATAAATGAATGAGATTAAAGTCAGGGAACTATAGAGCCCGTGTGGGAACAGAACAGCTGAACATGGAGAGTTTATCAGAGTAGAAAAGTAAAGGCATCGTAGAGCTCTGAAAAGTGAGAACTTTTTAGGACATGGCTTCTGACACCACACTCAGTTGTCCTCCCTAAATATCTATGATATCCTAGGTTTGATTTTTAAAGTCTGGAATACATTTATTCCCTTGGTAACATGCTTCACTTCCAAGCAGAGTTTTGGTCAGGAATGGTGGTACATGCCTGTGCTCTAGAGGTTGAAGCAGGAAGATAACATACTGGAAGCCAGCCAGGGTTACCTAGTGAGAATGAGGCCAACCTGGGCATGTAATTGAGAGCTGTTTCAAAAACTAATTAACTCAGAGTCTTATCTTTGATGCAAGCATACATTTGGAAGGGACAAAATTGTAAAGAGGTTTACCAGAAGCATTACTGACAAGCCTCTAAGAATCTTAAATGATTAAAATCATCCTTTCTGATGTTATGTTGGTAAAACAAGTTGAGTATCTATTACTTTCTAGAGTGATGTAGAGTATCACTATGCTAGCTTTGGAGAAATAATAGTGAGAACTGGGTAAAATAAAGATCTTAGATGGTAAATTTCAGTTTTGAAGCAAGAATCCTCATCTTCTACATTAATTGTTTAGTTAAGATATCTTACAAAGAATTATTACAAGGAATGCTAAAAGAATCCCACTCTTTCATAACTGATTTAAAGAAAAATGGAGCAGTCACAGGACTACTTTGTAGACCGGTATGGGAAGGTTCACAGGACAACAACCCCATTGCAGAGAAGGAAGCAGACGACATAGCTGGAACCTCTCCTGGGGAAGCTGCATCTGTTTTCATGCATTGAAGATGTGGTCAGGAGGAAGACAGAGTATGATTAGACAGCTCACAGAGAGCTCTGAAGATTGAGCTTCCTGTCAATTCTGTGTCTCTTCTTTGATCTAGGATGGTGGCTGATAGACATTGTTAGAGCAAACGAAAAGCAAGAAGCATTATACATGAGCTCGGGGTCATTATCAAGACTACATCGCGAACTGAAATGTGACTTGTAAATGAGCCTACTGACCTCTTAAGCAGGCACGGGTGCTTATTAAGCAAGAGAGCTTTGAGTGGTTGTCCGACACTTCATTTGGATTCCATGTAAATCTACAGTTTGACTGTCCCAGCTATCAGTCAATGACTTTTAGCTAAAGACTGTCTGCCTACTGTCAATGTGCCTCCTAAAAGACATGGAGTCCAGTCCCTAATCACTCACAGATTTCAAAACATGCTGCCTGAGCTCTTTTTACACTCCCCTGGCCACTCATCCCCAAGTGCACAAAATAAACTCTAACAGTTAGCCAAATGCATGAATTATGGAATTTGAATATGTATGTCTTTCATAAATTAACACGGCCAATATTCAACAATTATGTCCAGGTACAAACCAAGTCATAAGAGTTTTACTTTTTAGGCACACTTTATGTCATTTAGATACTGAGACAAAGTATTCAGGAGAAACATGGGTAAGGTTATAACACGTCAAGCACCACCAGGAAATAAATATTCAAGGCTCAAAGGTCCATAGCTATTATAGCTGATTTGAATGATCAAGTGTTCATTCATTCAGTCCACAAACATTTGTTGAGTTCCAATTAGGATGATCAAGATACGCATCACAGTTGAAAATCAGACACATAAACTATTACAGGAAACCTGAATCTGGCCAGATATCTGCACAAGGGACTAGATGAAGGGATGGCCTATCTAGAAACAGGAATCAAGTTTTGGAAAAGCTTCATGAACTTTACATTGAAGAACAAGACACCCAAATGCCCCAGTGGGCACTAAAAATATGTTTAAAGGGAAAGACATGCCTTTCGTCACACTGGAAATCTCCCCCATTCTATTGATCCCTTCTTCTCCTATCTCTAAGACAGCTGCTGCAGGCCTACCCAGTCTTCTCCTACCCAGATGGTCAGTTGTCTTCTGCTTGCAGTCTACTGACAGATCAAGAAATTGAATTCTATTCCATCCCCCGAAGATAAGATTGATTATCTTTCATGGGACAACATTTTTCAAGTACTCAGTTGACTGTGGGACCATATTCTATGATATTCCTATTTTCTACATTTCTCACAGTGGGTCAGATATGCAATAGTGGAAAAGTAAGTTACTTTAAAACATACTGATACCTTTCCCTCTGATAGGAATGATGACTGTGGATATGTCATATAAATTGGGTAAATTGTTCAAAAGATCTGACCCAGGATGGGCTCCTAGAGGACATCCCTGACTTGTCTGTCTCTTTACCTTGTCATCTGTTTGTTGTCTGCCATTCTTCCTTTCATGTTCACTTACAGTACTAGCTATGAAAAACTTGAAGACACAGGCCACCCATACTAAGTCATGAATATCACATATATGCTCATGGCTTGTTTGCATGCATGTGGATTTACTTGTACATGGAATTGTGCAAGTGAATACAATTCTTTAAGGTATTTATCTCATGCTGTTAGTTTTCTTGGTTGTGTTTTATTGTTGGAACAAAGTCTTTGCTCAACTTTAGTTTCTAGAACACAAATGATTTTTTATTCTTTTATATTTACACTGAGTTACTAAAATGCATAGATGCAAGATAGAACATACTTCCTTAGATTTAACTGCGAACAGCTCTTGATATTAATATTTTTAGTTTACTAAACCAAGTAATAGCATTAAACATGAAAACAGTTTTCTAAAGACTATAATATTCAAAAATACCTTGAGTAGGTTCTCATTTGTCTTAAAAAGACAGTTCAAGAGAAAAATCCAGAGCTACTAGACCACACCTCTTATATAAAAAGTAAGATACAAAATCTTCAGATTTTCAGCTGTGGCTTTTTAGCATACAACATGATGATGCCACCAATGCCACCCAACAATTCATGAGATTTCATGAGTCATCCAGAGTTCAAGAGGGCAGACGCCAGGTCACATCCTTACAAAAAGATAAAGATCACTGAGGAAGGAATGCTTGATATCTCTCTGTCACTACTCCTACAAAATCTACCACAATGCCTTACATGGGAGAGTTGTTCAACACAGCCTGGTGACTGGCTCCATGAGTTTTCACTAGTGAACAGAAGATCAAGACCAAAGCTAAGTTCTACAATAAACACTATGTAACAGGAGAAAGACATTTATTGCACCAATAAAATGACTAGACACTGGATTGAGGCATCAGGAAGAATGTGGGCTTTTGGACCAGACAGCTCCGCATTTGTGTACCATCTCAGCTGTTCACCAGGTAAGTGACCTTGATAGAGCAAGTCAGTGGCACCATTAAATCACAAGGTCTTCATAAATAAAATAGGAAAATACAAATATATAGATTTTTTACAATGAATATTAAACACAGTGATTTAGAAACCTGACTGCTGGAATCTCCTGGGACACATTAAAAATGGCAATGTTTATATTACATTTTATATAGACTGATGTTTATATTTTAAAATGACTGAAACCAAGTCCTATCCTATGTCTCCAGAGGTTTTGAATTTTACTAGCTGAGGATGGATTCTTGACATCATGATTTTAAAATGTTCCCCAGTTGGAAGCCTGTGATGTGCACCCTCATAAGATAATCAATGCATGCAAATATCATTTCAATATCTGGTTGTTAATGGGCCTTGGACAAATATTATCTTAAGATGCTCTGGGCAAAACCCCACTGCACTGCTTACCAGTTAGTTATGTGATGCAGAATAAACTCTTCTCTTCTCAGAACTTAGCTATCTGCCTCTGAAATGCTGATGTTAATTGGTATGGCTGTCTGACTTCATGAGAAAGAAAAGATATTCCAGGTAAATTACTTACCATGGTGGTGTGCACTGTGTTTGCAATTGAGGTGAGCTAATGCTATTATCATTACTATTACTTCAATTTCCTGCTGACCTCAGAACCACATATAAAGGATACCCATGCTATTAGGCAGCAACATCAATGATGATTCCTTTCAGTACCATTTTTAAAATAATCATGACCCGTTTTATATTTAGATTTCTTTATATGCTATGTCACATAAATTCTACCTAGATTGATATTTACTTTCAGGGATTATTACTCAAATAACTTCATGACAATTTGAGATAACTAATTCAATGAAGTGACTTTTTTTTTAGATAAAAATCTCTGATTCCTAGCATATTGGCTCTGGTATAACTATACTACAAAAATAGATGGACTCAATAAAAACATAGTAACAAATTACAGTAATACTCATACATTTAGGTCAGCGCTGTTTGCTGACTTGTATACAATAAATATTCCAAACTTTAACTTTTATTTTAATCAATATATGCTTCTCAAAGTCATTTTCTTAATAGTCTATTAAACCTATACAAGACATTTTAAAAATGTAGTCAATCATGCTGAATCCATTACATACATAATAGTCATTGAGGGGCATTTTTTTTTTGTCTCTCATCTTTTTATCCTACAGTTATACTAAAGGCTTTCTCATGAAAGGTTTTTCCATGCTGCTGCTCCTTGTTCTTTGCTGTAAATGGAATTTAAAATGTTCTGCTCTGATTTCTTGCCTTTCCATTCATTTTTTTGGGATAGAGCCTTTAGCATCTGTGTTTCTTGCTCTCGGTGTAATTCTTGTACAGACAGTGGTAATTTGCACTGCTGTGATTACCTGGATACACAACATCCTGCAAGCAAAGCTGCTGTCCTCAAACAACCAAGAATAACAATTACCAGCCAGGTTCCTCATTACTTACACCATGGGATGCTTACCTGCTGGGTGCTAAAGAAATCCTGCCTCTCTGGGGGGGGGGGGGAGATATAGGACATAGCGTTTTGTATTTTTTCTTCTAAGGGAAGAAAAAGCCAGAATCTACCTTTACCTTAAACCAAAATACCAGAATGCTGACTTAGACAGAGGGACTATGACATGTTCAGTCTAGAAAGAACCATTACATGTAATCAGTTGGTGAAAACAAAAGCAACTTCATGGCAAGTTATTACACAGGGTTTTGCATGGGGGAGGGCTACTAGGGAAAATTTCAACCAATGTGGTTTTCAGTAATCTCCTATTTTGCATTATTGCTTTGCATGTGTGTGTGTGTTCTTTGTTTTAATTTTTGGGTATTTTTTGTTTTGTATTTGAGAGAGACCAAAAATATGAAGTTGGATGGATAGGAGGTGGGAAAGATCTGGGAGAAGTTGGGAAAAAGTATGATCAAAGTACAATATAAAATTTTTAAATAAAAAATATCACAGCTTACCTACATTTGAAAGAGATTTTGATTTTCATTCAGTCCCTTCCAAGCTCTAATATGTATACATTTTTGCTTTTATAAAATTTATGCCATTTCTAAAAGGCATTAGGTATACATTTTTAATTTTTTATAAAGCAATATTTGCACAATGTATTGTAGTTTCCAGGGTGTTTTCAAAATCCCTAGTTTATTTTAGCCTCAATGCCATGATTAAAAGAGAATTTAAATATTCACTCTAATTTAAAACAGGAAAATGGAGGCCCCAAAGATCAAAATAACCTACTCTGAGTCTCCACCATACCAAAAGGTGCAACCATGGACAAAACTCAATAAATGGGAGTCATCTATTGTCTTTAAGATGAATCCTCTTGAATTTTAATATTCTATCTGATACAAAATCTCCAATGTCTGGATGGTTAAAAAAAATCACCATAGAATAAAATATTAAAATCTCTGTAGTTACTTAAAAAAAAAGTAGGCCACTCTGGTCTGTTTCATGTATTCCAGTAAACACAGTGCTAAAAAATAAATTTCTGTGTACATATTGACTTAATGAATGTTATATGATGTTCTCAGGAATTGTCCCAAAACAAACATCACCCTGCTTGAAAACTCTACTTATAGCTTCCTAGTATTTGAAATAAAGGATCTTAGTTGCCATGAAGGAGGTCCGGCCACTAGCGTTTGGAGGAGACTACTGTTCCTCAAGGTATACACCAAAGTTGAGATAGCCTTGCCTTATGTCTGACCTCTTTTTACATGTGTTGGGAGATATGATTAGGTTTTCACTGTGGCAGTAGATACACATGGGGAGAGAATGGCATAGGTGTGATGTGACTTGGGAATGGGAAAGGCAAGACAAGAGGCTGGGGTATGTCACACACAAAAAAAAAAATACTTTCCCAGTTAGCAAATACAAATCAAGTGCTACCCAGAGCTCCCCCCTCTCTCTCCCTCCCTCCCTCCCTCCCTCCCTCCCTCCCTCCCTCCTTCCCTCCTTCCCTCTCTCTCTCTCTCTCTCTCTCTCCCTCCCTCCATCCACCCCCCCCTCTGCTAAGTCCACCTACATGGGAATATTTAAGATTGTCTTTCACTGGCTCCTTTCACAGCCTTTTAAAGAGACCTTTCCTTCATTTAGCAGTCTTCGTAGGTTTATTAAGGACAAAAAAAGTAGGGCATAGACCCTCTCAGAATCAAGTCTTACATAAAACCAAAGGTTCTGTAATGCAGTGTTACATGCACTTGATACAACACTAGCCATGATGAATTGTTGCTGTGTGTGAAACGTGGGTTCTCACTTGTCCACATGTATTCCTATTATTCCTCCATCTTAGAAGAAAGAAAGAGAAGGCTAAGAAGACTTGCCAGGGCAGAGGTAGCCTAGCAAGTCTCAAAGCTGCCTTATTCCATTGTTCACAGGCTCTAGAGTTGGCTCCCATTGACTTGCATCCGTGATGCATAAGCAGTCAGGAATGGAAGTAAATCAATCTTCTCCACAGTGGTTCTGATGATCACTATACCTCCTGGAAAGAAACGACCCCACAGAAGGGGGCTCACTCCTCATTCCAGACTGTCTAAGGCCCATGCATAGATCACCGAGAGAGGTCTGAATGATGGATGTAAAGATTCAGCAGCTCTCGGTGGAGAAGGAACCTGGATTCAGCTTTGAGCTGGGGGCCATGAATCTCTCCATCATGCTCTGTCACTATATGCCACAAAATGCCACAGGGAGATAAAAAAATAAGATCATCTGATGAAGGGAACTGTCTTGGGTTCCCGAGGAAATCACTTAGAAGGAGCCTTACCCTCATGTGGAGTTCCACACACACGGCATACCTATAAATCACCTACAAATAGAACAAGTAGAATTTAAAATATACTCTCAAAATTGGAGACACTTAATAGAACACCCAAAGCAGATGTCACTGATATGGACACTACTAAAATTATATTCTAGATATCATACCCAAAGTCGGAAACTGTCTGAGTGGGGAAAGCAAGGGAGAAGCTCTTCCATAGACAGTGAAACATTAACCAACTAATATGAACAATAACAATAGCTCAGCCCAAAATTAATTGAAAATGTATGCTAAGTCAGCTATAGTGACGAGGGTGCTACATGCATAACTTAATCAGCATTTTCAGTTTAACTATATTGTATTATTTAATACATTGCATTATTTAACTATATTATTTAATTTTAATTATATTATCGGTCCTGCTCTATAGGTGAAGAGACAAGATCAATAAAAATTAACATCTTTCCATTATTCAGTCATATTTTGTTTAAGACTTATAGGTTCTGAAACGCCACAGAAAGGAAGCTGGGAAGTTTGCTCACTGGGTAGTGCACCTGTCTCACTAGCAAAAGGACCTGGATTTGAATCACTGGGACCTGTGTGAAAGCTGGTTACCATAGTACCTATCTGTAATCCAGGCACTTCTATAGTGGCATGAGAGGTCAGAACTGGAGAATTTGGGGGGACTTGCCTACAAACAGTTAATAACAGAAAGACCGTATCTCAAAGAAGGTAAAAAGCAAGGAAGGACACCCAAGGGTTGTCCTTTGCCCTGCATATATATTTTGTGGCTCATGTATCCTGAACATACAATGTAGCCTGAACACACACATATAAACATATACCACACACACACAGACACACACCATACACATAAAAATAAAAAGGCTCTCTCTGTGAGTTCGAGACCAGCCTGATCTACAAGAGCTAGTTCCAGGACAGGCTCCAAAACCACAGAGAAACCCTGTCTCGAAAAAACCAAAAAAAAAAAAATAAATAAATAAATAAAAAGGCTCTAAGGGCCTAAAACTCTTCACAATTACAATGTAAGTTGAAAGTGTTCTCATTGTAAAGCATGTCATCCCTCATTAAGAAACGAGACCACAATTTCAGGTTAGCATATTGCTAACTTGCGAAAGTCTTGCCACCTCTGCTGGGTTAAGTAAGGTTGACTTTGAAGAGCTTTTACATGATGAACTCAAGCTCAGATGAATTTTCTTCATTCAATTTAAAAGAAGAGTACTAAGCCTGTGGCATGGAGGCAAATGTAGAAAATGTTCTTAATTTATAGATTATTGAGGGAACATATCTCACTCTTAAATCTCAGTCAGTGTCAAGAGGTTCCTTTTTCTCACATTTCCACTACAATATAGACTTTGCTCAACATAGCAGAAAACATAGCACAGTGTGGTTTTGTGTACATCATTGCCTCCTCTTCCCTATCCATCTCTTTCCAACAAAATTCTACACAGTAGGCACAAAGTCCCTTGGAGGTTAATTGCTAACCTTCTCCTAAGTGACACTCTTTTTAACTACATCTTTCAAATATGTTAAAAGAGAGACTAGAAAATGGGCTTAGGCAGTAGAGAGTTCAATTCCCAGAAATCACATTAAGGGTGAAGAAAAGAATAAACTCTTAAAAGTCCGTTGACATCCACATGTGCACTGTGGCATATGTGTATCCCCCCCCTCTCCATATATATATATTTCTCACACATATATTATACACACATTGTAATAATAGATTAATTATTTTTAAATGTGTTAACTGGTTACCCTAATCAAAACCAACAGAAATAATAGTGAGAAATTTGTCAATTCCTGTTTTGCAAACGACAACCAAAAATATTTGCCGAAAGTTATGCTTCAGGTAAAAAGCCAATTGGTCTTGGTTTTGTAGCTGAGAGGACTTGTCAACATAATGAAGCAAAAATACCGACTCAATTTGAAACATAGTGATGATAAATCTACAAAATGTCAACAAGTGCTGTTACATTATAAAGGGAAGGAGGGAATTTGCCTATTCGAGTACCATAACATTAATAAAAATGTCTGGGGAGGCTGTGAATACTAAGAGGAAACGAAGCTATGAAAAGTTAAATTTATCTAGACAGCTTAGACGAGTTAATAAAGAGAAGCATACATTTCAGCCAGCTCCACCCCAAGAGACGATAGAGCAGAGGCTAGCACAGATAGGCATGCAGGGGAAACTGGGTGCACAGTCCTTTTGCTCTGGAATTTATTCTCCCAGTGGTTCATGCAGAGACTTCAGCTTCATGCTGCAGCCAGGACTGCGGAGTTGTGGGTGTTGTAACATTGCACTGCTGAACAATATAGACTCCTTTCCATCTGGGGCTACAGACTAAGCAGGAAGCAAAACAATGGAGTTTCATGGAATTTACAAGCTCCGAAAAGAAAAAAGGTCAAGGTGTTTCTTATATGAAAAGAAGTAAATGAATGAAAATTCGTAGAAAAATATTAAATCTGCCTCCGTGAGATACATGATGGAATCATCCTACCATAACTTTCTTTGTCTTAGAGAAAGGAGGGGGGATGTATTTAGGAAGCTTGCATACCCATTTCATCACCAGGAGGAGAGGGAAAAGTGAGAAGTTTAACATACAGAACAAATCCAAGGCGTGGGAAGTTTGGGCGCCAAGCTAACACGTGCTAACTGTTGCTGTATTTATATTTTGCAGTGTCTCACGAAATTTCTTTCGGCCATAGTCAGCCTTTCTAGTCAGCTGAGGCTCACACTTAAGTAGGGAGTGGGGGTTATTTATGAGAAATGAAAGAATAAATAACCAGTGATAAAACTCACAGCAAGCCAGGAGGCAGTTTGATATTATCAAAAATCTCTCAGAATGATTCTAAATCAACTTCACTTCTCTGCCCTGTCTTTCTCTGTAAGGTGGGGGAAATGCAGGCCCAGGTTTTGGAGTTTGAACCTATCATTCCAGTACCAAATCCAGTTTTCCTATCTTTTACCTATGTGAGATAAGAAAGTTAGTCATCCAGTCGAAAACTTTATTCTTTATTTACAGAGTAAAGCTATTATGCATCATTTATTTTCTTCTTAATATTAGTTGAAAGGTGCGTGGTTTTTAAATATTTAACAATGTCAAGTCCTGTGTAAGGAAACATGATTCAGTTTCCTCTTCTAAGCTTGTCTCCCTGATTCCCCCTCCCTTTTACATCTTTACAGAGGCATGGATAACTAAGAATATCTATGGATCCTTTCAGAGATATTCTCTGTCTATTGCTCCAATAAAATGATTACAAGGATTGATAACGTAGAGATAGCCTGTACTTTACCTTCATTCACTCGCTTAATTCTCAGAATAACTCTGAGATTAAAAATCTGTGGTCCTATTTTACAGAAGAGGAAACTGGAGTACAAAGAAGTCGCATGGTTTAAAATGTGATGAGACCAAAATTATAATGATATCGAGATGAATCTGTTTTACAATATAAAGGGTTGGTAATAAGCATTCAGGAGCTAATAAAAGTCTTTTTAGAGGGCAAAGTATGAAAACCTGACACTTAATATTATTTTTTTCTAATACTTCATTTTGCATGGTGCATGGAAGCATGTTGACAGGATGCAACAGCATTTGTCTTCACATTCGGGGTTATAACAATCACAGTAGGTTATTCAACACCTACAGTTTTCTTATTCATTATTCCTCTTAGTGTTGTGCAACTGCAAAAGCAGACAGGAAGGACAAAACCTTTTGCACATTTAAGTAAAGGCATAGCTTTAGTTGTGAAAGATGAATTATTCATGGACTCCAGGACATAAAGAATGGAAAACTCCCATTTTCTCAGTAGTATGGAGAGGGCAGCCCAGGTCTATCTTCTTCAGAGGAAAAGACATATAAAAGCTAAAATCTTACGGCAACTAGAGTCAACACTGTGCGGCTGAAGGGGAAAGGCCTGGAAGCTCCTGTTTGGCTTGTGATAATAGAGAATTCACGAACTTTCAGATCAGAGAGTTCAGTGCTGTACAAAGTCTTTCAAGGAACACTGACCCACAGAGATGATACTGTCTCCCAGGGGCATTTCACTCATGAATAAAATGAGAAGGGGTACATTCCCCTACCTTTTAGAAATATGTAAGACATAACAGTGCATGAAGAATTCTGAGTCCTCTTCTGGGAAGAAGAACAGCAATAAAAAAGAATACAAACTTATAACTTTGTTTACTCAGAATTTTTCCAAATTCATTAATTTCAGAAATATTTTCAGTTCCTTGAAACATCTATTAACACAAGATAGGACCTTGAAATGTGCTTTGAAAACAATAAAGTGGCTGAGAGTCCTGGGAACCGATGTCACCAATGGGCACATACATACCATGCACTCGTCTCTGAAACCAAGGTGCCAACCTTTCTTTTCCTTGCTGGAAAAAGAAACGGCTGCTTATGGAAGTCCGCATGGTTGCCAGTGGTTGCAGATGTGCTGAGAGTGATATCCAAGGCTCTGGACCTTGATATGATGCAATGGAGTTTTTCTCAAAATGCCCCTACCATGAGTTCCTTCTGGTTTTTTCCAGCAATGTTGGACAGTTTCTGGAGGCTTCTAATTTTCCAATATCAGAGTAACTACATCTAAAGATCTTGATGGATCGTGTCTACTTCCAGCTTTGCTGCTTTCTTATCTATCTGATTCACATGCAAAACACACAGTGTAGATATTGTATCTGCCGGTGAAGTGGTAGGAATAGTAATTAAATGTAGAAAAGAATGAAGACCATCATAAGAAATAATGGCTTTATCAGTAGAAGCTAGGAAGTGTGTATTCTAGAGCGGAGAAACTCACTGGGAAGAAGTGGTCCAAAAGCCAACTAAATACTCACAATTTGCTTCACTGTGCTATGTCAGCATCCCACGTCCACAAGTCCTGAGCCTGACCGTTTTACAAAAGAAAATGGCTATGTTTAGAGCTGACATTCGTGGAATTTAAGATTACAGTCCACAAAGTTACAGTCCTGTCGCTACAGCTCTGAAATGCTGTCAGGAGTACTTCAGCTCCATAGGAGAGGACATTTCCATAAGAGAGCTTACAGGTTAGGCTGTGGCAGAAAGTAGGCTGATCCAGCATCCAGTACCTGCCATCTTCGGGGGGAGGGGAAACAGCTGCTGTCATCAGAATATAGGAAGGACTGCAGGGGGCCCAGCCTGGCCAGCAGACTTAACATCAACCCTTACCTGCCACAGTCAGGTTACTATGCACATGGCATAGTCCTCGCTCCCAGCCATCTTAGCGGGAAACATTGGTTTCAGCACTTCCCTTCATTCAGCAGGAAATACTGCCTCAGGAGCACACACCTTATGCCCAGACATTCACAAAACCACTCTAGGAGGCTCTGTGCACCCAGCTTAGACATACTTTTAGGAAAAGAAATTGCTTTCAAAGATATTGAAAGTTTTGTCCTGGAAGAAAAAAAAGAAGAAGAAAGAAAGAAAAAAATCTTCTAGATTTTAGGGAAAAAATTAAAAAGTAGAAATAATGTGTTTAAAAGAAAGCCCACAGTTGAATGGTTAGTAACTGAAAAGAGGAAAAGTCGGGACGAAAACTACCTATAGTACATATGCAGAACCCAGAGCAAGAAAATGAAAACATCTTTTTAAAATACTTATTTGGTTCCTGCAATCAACCCAAAAGAGAGAACACACCGCAACTTTGAAAACTAAGAAGTGATTAAGGTTGGCCTTTGGGGGTTATTTTTCGTATTTGTTTATTCCCTCACTCAGCTTGTATTTCAGGATTTTAATGGGCTCATTATGAGTTAGGCTCTATAATCAAGAGATACAGACTTCAATTTTAATCATTATCCATTCATTCGACAGAATGAGTGAATAATAATTGTTCAAGTCTCACCATGTACATCAGTTTCTACTAGGTACTAAGGATAAAGAAGAATCAAGTGTGCCTTCTGGTGTAAGTGGAAAACTGGCATACCTCCTCACTGAAGAGACCACAATGTGTATCATGACAGACCTGCATATAAGGTGGTGAGAAGCACAGCACTTTCTTCTAGTGCTCCAGCTTGAACTATTTATTTCCACAACTCATCTTTTACTTTGTGCGATGATACACTGACATTTGAGCAAGAGATACAATGAGAGGAGTAGCTCCTGACACAGGATTCTAATCAGACACGCAGCAGGAGGCATCAGGCAGCAGTGACCCCTGATGAAAAGTACTACAAGCGGCTTGGGCTCAGAATGTCTCCTGTGGACCACAGCTGATGCTAGGCTGAATATGAAGCTCAGAAAATCGCATGTATCCTTTGTGCCAGCATCATCAACATCTTCTCAGGAAACACTTTTTGCTGGGCTACATGATCTTTGGGATAAGTCAAGAAGTATATCACTAGGAAAAAAATTAGATGAACACCTCAGCAAAGGATGGATGGGTCTCCTCCTGGGACATTTGTTTAGTTTGATAACTAGAAAATGGAACTGCATGTTAGAAGGAGTCATTCCCTCAAATCCATGATGTCCCAACAGCAACATCTTTATCACTGTGGCAAAATGACAGAACAACTGAAGGGAGAAAAGACTGGCTTAGGTGCATGATTGCAGAGGGTTTATCTGGAACTCATGTCTATGCAGCACATCATGACAGTGAGACCGTGTGTTAGAAGGTTTCACAGAAATCTGGGAATTCTGGCACTCACCTGGCTTGCTCTGTAGCAAGATTAATAAAAGCCCAAAGACAAAAATCGGGGTTCAAATCAAAGGTCAGAAAAGCAAAAATAACCAGGCTCTTACCTCAACCTCAGTCTTAAATGGTGATACTACCCCCAGGAATCTCACAAAGAGACTGTGTGTGGGAGCTGTCTCCTCCCATCTTATATTCTTCTCTAGTGCTGAGATTAAAGGCATGCACCAGGATATACCCAAGAGATGCCCTATCATACAACAAAAGTATATGCTCAACTATATTCATAGCAGCGTTGTTTGTAATAGCCAGAACCTGGACACAACCTAGACGCCCTTCAATGGAGGAATGGATGAAGAAAGAATGGAATATATACATATTAGAGTACTACTCAGCAGTAAAAAACAATGACTTCTTCAATTTTGCATGCAAATGGACAGAAATAGAAAACACTATCCTGAGTGAGGTAAGCCAGACCCCAAAAGAGGACCATGGGATGTACTCACTCATATTTGGTTTCTAGCCATAAATAAAGGACACTGAGCCTATAATTAGTGATCCTAGAGAAGCTAAATAAGAAGGTGAACCCAAAGAAAAACATATAGGCATCCTCCTGAATATTAACCTTCATCAGACGATGAAAGGAGACAGAGACCCACATTGGAGCACCAGACTATAACCCCAAGGTCCAAATCAGGAGCAGAAGGAGAGAGAGCACGAGCAAGGAACTCAGGACCACGAGGGGTGCACCCACACACTGAGACAATGGGGATGTTCTATCGGGAACTCACCAAGGCCAGCTGGCCTGGGTCTGAAAAAGCATGGGATAAAACCGGACTCCCTGAACATAGCGGACAATGAGGACTACTGAGAACTCAAGAACAATGGCAATGTGTTTTTGATCCTACTGCACGTACTGGCTTTGTGGGAGCCTAGGTAGTTTGGATGCTCACTTTACTAGACCTGGATGGAGGTGTGTGGTCTTCCCACAGAGCAGGGAACCCTGATTGCTCTTTGGGCTGACGAGGGAGGGGGACTTGATTGGGGGAGGGGGAGGGAAATGGGAGGCGGTGGCAGGGAGGAGGCAGAAATCATAAATAAATAAATAAATAAGTAAGTAAGTAAGTAAGTGAGTAAGTAAGTAAAGGCATGCACCATTACTGCCCAGTTTCTATGGCAAACTAGTGTGGCTACTGGGATTAAAGGTGTGTGTCACCATTGCCTGGTCTGTCCAGGTGTTTAATTCTCTGAACTTCAGTCAAACTTTACTTATTAAAATACAAATGAAATATCACTACATTGCTCCCTTCCCCTCTTTATTTCATCCAAACACTATGGGAAGAAGCTTCCAGCATTTAAAGTAAGATTTTCTTCCTCAGTTAACCCTCACTAGGAACTCTCACAGACATACTCAGATCATGTGTGCCATCAATCTTCTACATGATTCTCAAGTTAGTCAATTGACAATGAAGGCTAACCATCACATATGACAATTATATCATTTCTTTTGATTGACAATGAGGTTTATATGGAAGCACTCACTGCAACAATTTTTCCCTTGGTCTTTATGAGACAGAACTTTGCTACAAGCTTGGGCTGTCCTAGAATTATGTCAACTGGGCTTGTCTCAGATTTGCAATAATCCTCCTGCCTCTGAGTCCCTAGTGCTAGGATTATACGACACCATACCCTGTCCACCTACACCAACTTCTACCATACTCCCCATCAAGGAAAATCTCTGAGAGCATAACATTTGAAGGGTTTATTTCAAATCGATAACTGACATGCCACACTAAATCTATTATTTTTAATGCTACACTTTGTGAGTCATCTTCCATTCACACAATATATTCTTTCCTTTGTCCATTACATTGCCAACTACTAAATGAACTACAATACAGATCACAAAGTGACACTTGTAGTATCTGGATACCAATAGGCTGGAGAATGGGTATGCCAGAACAATGGTACCAAACATGTGCTACCACTTCAGTTCCGCAAACTGTAAATGTGAAATTCTCACAGCGTGCACATGGACATTCTAGAAGTTTCAGAAACTTCGATCATTACCAGCATTGCATTTAAAAAAAAATGTTCTTCATCCAGATACTTATACAAGGAAAACTCAAGTTACATATTTCTAAGCAAGATTAATTAATAGGAAATTCTACCAGCAGCATGCTATGTTGGGAATTTCAAGATATTGTAAAGAGAGCTTGAATGTCTTTTACCTTTTATCTGCTTTTTTTTTAAGAAAAAAAAAGCCATGTTTCTAGAAGTATCTTTTAAACTTCTACACTATCTGTGGAATTCTTATTATTTTGTTGGGCCAGAGCAAGTGCCTAATAAACACTTGTCAGTCAGCCAACAGAATGTTCAAGTATCTTCCACTTAACAGCTTTAGACCATAAAGCAATTTGATGGCTCTGCATTGGAGATTGAAAGTATCAAAGCGAAAGGTAGAATCTGAGTAGTTCTAATCTATAAAAGCAATATCCTAGATGAATAGAATCACCTAGCATCAACATCTTTGCTCCAGGGCTATAAATCTAGACCGGCAACAGTGCACTGAGAATGGAAACACGCCTAAGCCATCCACATCCATCACTGTCACATACACAGGACGTATGCAACACGCCAAACCTCTGAGACCTCCCAGTCTGAGACCAAGAGGTGGGAAGAGAGGGAGATGGAGGGATTTTACAAATATGTGGGTCACATATTTACAAATATGTGGTAAGTCTTAATATTCCGGGCTCAATATTCCTACCTTTGCAGCCACAATGATGACAACACCTACCAAGAGAATGTTTTTACCTTTCCATGGGTGCTATGGAAGTCATCTCATGAGGTGTGACGTACATACATTTTTTTCCTCACTTTGCTTTATAAAGAAGTAGATATATATCCACCTTTGCAATTATTTAATTAGAGGTGGGAAATTTAAAGAAGGAATGTGCTTTGCATTTCCAAAGGAACAACTTCAACTATGTCAATGAAACTTTGTTGTCATTCACTTGATAAACAAGGGGGATAGTGAATTAAGTGTGATGTTAAGTTGGGAGCATCACCCCAAACCCTGGCATCCATCCAAGTCCCCTGACCTGGGAGTTGTATTGGTCTGGACTCCAAATCCCAGCATGCCAGGTTCTGACCTCTCCCACAGGATATTTAAGTGGGTGTCCAAAGGAGGAACATGTGGGTTTTGCATGTGCTCCCTGGTTTTCTGTCTCCCCTGCCATGCTGTCAGCCACCCATCCGAACATGCTGCGTTTATTAAAACATGGATATTTTAATTCAGTTTGATTTGGCCTGATTGGATTTGTGTGCGCTGGTGAAGAGGATTTTTCTTAACATTAAGGAAATACCAATGTATGTTTTCGAGACGTTGTTTAAGGGACTGAACTAATGTCTAAAGAACGAGGAATAGGTAAGTGAGTAAGACTCACGCTTTCAACCATCTTCATACATTTTGAAACAGAGTGGTTTGGTTGGAAATTAGAAACCAACAGCTCTAAGAAAGCTCTTGCTCATAACATCAAATTCCCAACTCTTTTTTTTTTTTTTTTGGTTTTTCAAGACAGGGTTTCTCTGTGGCTTTGGAGCCTGTCCTGGAACTAGCTCTGTAGACCAGGCTGGTCTCGAACTCACAGAGATCCGCCTGCCTCTGCCTCCCGAGTGCTGGGATTAAAGGCATGCGCCACCATCGCCCGGCCAAATTCCCAACTCTTAACCAAAATAAACAGGCATTAAAAATTTTTATTTTTCACAAATTGATGAGAAATAATAGCATACAAACCATTTGTCAAACTGAGTGCTATAACCAAGGAAGATTAGCAAGCAGATTGTTAAGAGATTTGAAGTTGTTGATAAAATGTGGCTGTATCTAAGATAATCTATTCTTAATATGTAGTCATTCGCATGAAGAACAACAAAGTCTCCCTACAAAGACAGACAAAATATGAGGTGTGATTGTAGGCCCACTGCTGTGGAACATACATGTGCTCCATTCATAAACAGACACACATTACTTTAGAAGGCACTGATCCCAAGCAACAAATAAAGAATGGCCTTGAGCTGTTATGGGGGAGGAATTATTGACATACAGAATGCATTTATCCTTTCCATTTATTTAATGAGATTTGAATTAGTGGATTATCTAAAGTCTTTATCTCTTACCAAAATAATGATGGTTGATGCTTGAAACAACTATACAGTCAGAGGATGTAAGGGTGATTGGTCATTTGCAGGTAAACAATTTAGTACTTTGGACTTTCATAATTATCATCAAATAAACTCACATATTTCTTTAACCTAAGAGGACCTCACGGGTGTTCAACAAGATGAATTCTAGGATAAAGCTCAGTATCTGGTACATTATATATGCCTTCAAAAGATACCCTGGGGCAAGAGGAGATGCCTCAGTGGGTAAAGTGTTTGCTTCAAAAGCCTTGTCTTAGCCAGGCAGTGGTGGCACACGCCTTTAATCCCAGCACTCAGGAGCCAGAGGCACGCAAATCTCTGTGAATTTGAGGTCAACCTGGTCTACAGAGTCAGTTTCAGGATAGGCTCCAAAGCTACAGAGAAACCCTGTCTCGAAAAACAAAACAAAACAAAACAAAACAAAACAAAAAAAAAAGCATGGTCTTGTGTTTGGATCTCCAGAAGCCATGTAAAATCAGAATGCTATAGCACATGTCTGGAAGCTTATAGACCAGTTTTCCTGCCATAAAACAGCTGTGGATACCAAGATTGAATCTATCTCAAAAACAAATGGAAAATGATGGACACACAAGATTGTCTGCTTACTGGCTGTTACACACTTGCAATAGTGCCTGCACCTGCACTCACACACATGATCACACACACACACACTCACACACATACCACACATAAAGAAGTGTGACATAGCAATAAGGGCTTTTCAGGTTAGTTGCTACTAATAATTACAACCAAATAAGTAATGTCTCTAAAGATACTTTGTTTATAAATATGGTACCAGGAAATTATTTCTAATATAATAGAAAGAGAGGGGGAGGGAATGAGGGAGGAAAGAAGGAAGAGAGAGTGAAAGAAAGGAGAGAGAAAGAGGAAAGCCACCTTACATTCGACATGGTATACCTTTAGGTTGACACTGGACTTATTTAAACACCTTTTAATGGAAGTTGGTCTATAGGTTGGTAGGCTGCAGAGTTAGTCTGCAGCTGTGTAGAACAACAGATCAAATGACAAATACACCATGAGGGAAATTCCCCTGTTGTCAAGAGTACTGAAACATGACATGATTACTTCCATAGACTCTAAGTAGCTCCTGGCCCCAGCAGGCTTTGAGAGATGAATGAGTTAGTGTTAATTTGAAAAAACTATAGATAGTAAGCTCATGGGACCAATCCATTTATGTATTTATTACTTTTATTTTGCTAGAGCCACTACCACCAAAAATAAATCTTTGAGAATAAATGCTGCTTTTCGGGTGTATCCTGGCGAGAGCAATATAAAAATAATTTAGCACCAACCATGTAATTATGTGCATTTATTCCAACCTTCCATTACCAGAGATAACAAGATGAATAGTAAAATGTGAACTTTAACAATCCTGTAATTATAGCCACTGAACCATACATTATGGAAAGAATTGTACAAAATCCAGATGCAAAAGAATCAACTTGGTATGTAAATAGAAACCAAACAATGAAATAATCAAGTGATGGAGAATTAATATAGAAAGTGAAGCACTTTTCAGAATCTTTTATTGCCATGTTTTCATTTCCTTAACAAATATCCAGCTTAGTCTCTTTATTTAGTCACATTTCTTATGAGTACATATTGTTCAACAGCCGTAAGCATCCCAGTCAAATATTACAGGATTGCTCTTTCTTCAGCTTCCTTTTTTTAAAACCTAGAGTAAAATTGGGATTGGTAGAGTGTTTTCATGAGCATGTTATGTAAAAAGGGCAATAATATACATTTCGCTGGAGTATTTTGAGTGGAAAAAAATTTGTGCCTTTACTTAGGAGCTAGAAATACGAGCTACCTTTAGGAAAGTCTGGGCATTTTTAGGTATCAGAATGAGCAAGCCCCATCAGAATTCAGCAAGATCATCCATTCATTAGTAGATAGTTCAGGAGTTGTTGAGGGCAGGCAGAGGCGTTGAAGAGCCCTGTCAGCATCACAGAATTAAGGTAGGAAGGTAGTTTATTAATCAAGAAGAGAAACCTCAAGGGCTGTTCTAATATTCATCAGGGGCAATAATTTAATACACACCATGAAAATATTTTTACACAGTTGAGTGATAAATGGTACTCAATCATGCTATAAAGAGGAGTATTAATGCATGACAAAAATAAATACAAAGAATACTCTATTTTTGGAATTAAGGATATAAAGGGATACAGGAGATACAGAATAGAATGCAGAGATGGGGGTTGGACTATTTATATGCCTAAAGAAATTTTATTTAGGTTAATATTAAAATTCTTCACCTATTAAAGTTTACTTTGACTAATAACGTTTTAGAAACAATCAAAAAACTAAAAGCAACACATTGCATAATCAATAAAATGGACAATTAAGGCAAAAGTATCATTACATATTTTGTAAAAGTCAGTAGTGGGCAATGTTCAAATGAGTATTGCAGGTACAATCTCTGTGGAGTTTTAGCTTGTCTTCCATCTTCTTATGAGACGTTACTATAAGATGTAATGAGTTAAAAAGATGTGCACATCTTTGGAGAAAACGCCTGTGAAATAGCATCTGGCTTTGAGAATTATTGTATTTTATCATAGTGAAACAAAAAGGATGCTGCAGTGAATCGTGGAGAAGCATACGTGAGTGAAGGAAACTTCTGGGAACAGAGAGCCATGTTGGCAAGATAGATTAGTGGATAAGGTTGTTTTCTGCAAGCCTGAAACCTGAGTTCAAGCCTAGAGTTCCACACTGGGGAAGATGGAAACTGACTTCTAGCAGCTGTCCTGTGACCTCCATGTGCATACACGACACACACACACACGCACACACACATAAACCTGCACACTCACACAAAAACTTTAGCTGCAATAAAGATTATATTAAAAAGGATAGAGATCTTGCAAGTACGATTAAACCATTTTAGTCCTTTGTAGAAAAGGTTATTGAAGGAATTATTGAGCTTATTTTCACAGTGTAAGCCTTTCAGACGTTTAAAACAGTACATTGTTACATTGATACTCTCGCTCTCTCTCTTTCTCTCTCTCTCTCCCTCGCTCCCTCCCTCCCCCTCTCTCTTTTTCTGCCTTAAGTTTCAAATGCACAATATAAATGCCTTTTAAATACTGTGAAAGAGTCCATCTATATTAGTAGATCATCTGTGAAAGAAAATAAAAAATCAATTTAAAGGCTATTTAGCATCTTTAGTCGCTAATGTTGAATTTTACTTATTTTAGCGGGCTTATCTTACAAACATGTCATTCGCAGTGCAATCAATTTAATAAATTGTCAATTTCAAGTTGAATCAAGCATAGATCTGTTTTAATGATGCCATTGCTCTATATTTTAACGTTTTAGTTTTCCTCAAAATGAACGAAGAGCATCACTTTTATGACTCATGATATGCTCCCCATAAGCAATGCATTCGCTGCTACTCAATGGGCCACATAGTACACTCAGCTGTAAGCCTGTAAGCCATCAACAATTGATGACACCCACAAGATGAAAGGACTGTTTGACCACTATGACCTGCTTGCAATGAAACAGACAAAAATCTTGTAGGTGGTTTCCTCCTAGATTAGACAAAGTTAAAACCTAGGAACCTATGTAAGCACTTTTGCCTTTACATTTATCAAAAAAAGAGATGGAGTATATTTTTATCAGAACTATAATCTTAAGCGAGTGAATGTCAAGCATTCGTTTAGCATGATCAGTTTTGGATTAAAAATATATTTTCAAAGCCGGGTGGTGGTGGCACATACCTGTAGTCTCAGCACTCGGGTGGCAGAAGCAGATGGATCTCTGTGAATTTAAGGCTAGCCTGGTTAACAAAGCAAGTACCAGGATAGACAGCCATTACATAGAGAAATTCTGTCTCTCTAAACCAATATACACACACATATATATGCATGTACATATGTGTGTACATGGCAAATCTCTCCAGAGACTTTCATAAGCCCTGACACTCATGAGAGACCAGGAGACTGAGTGTGACACAGCCCTGATTCTCACACAGTTTTGTTCAGAATTCTCACATGCATATTGTATTTTCATCACCATTCCTTAAAAACACACACGTAAATAGAAAGTAGAAACATGGACAATGCAGGATTAATAAGTAGACAGACTGCAGCCATAAGAGCAGGCTTTTTGGAACGGATAGTAAAATCCTCTGTTCCGAAAGATGCTTGGCTAACGTTAAGGGAAAACTGGACCGACTAGGAAAATATTTCCTTAGGACATTTTCCTCACATGACCAGTGAGGAATGAGAGTCTCATTAAATAAAAATAAAAAAAAATAAAAAATAAACCCTTTTACTTCTCTGTATGACTTGAAAGAAGTTATTTAAGTTTCCAATCAACATCTTGAGACCTTAAAATAGCACAATAGAGCTACATTTATTCCATGGGCTTTTGGTTGATTTCATGGGCTTTTAATAGTGGATGGAAAGCAATGCCCCTGAAGGAACTGTGGCAGAGCTCGGGATGCATCAGGTGCTTCATACAAATTATCTATTCTCATTATTAGTAACTTATACCTCACTGTGGATGAAGCCAAGGCCCCTTGTAAAAACATACATTTTTTTTTTAATTTGGAAAGAGAAAGAAAGTCCATGACAAAGGATTCCTCTTTGTTTCTGGCAGAAGGAAGAGGTAGTGATGAACTGAGAGTCACCGAGTTTGGACGCATAGGCTAGAGCGCTAAGCATCCCGGCATGCACAGGTAGGCAAGAAGTTTTCTGGGTGTTTTACGTATGGTTTTTAATAAAACCTAAGTGATAATATTCACTTCATTCTAAAATGCAGCAATGCACTTAATGAATTCAATACAGTGAGCATTAAAAGTGGTAATGGGGACGGAGTGGCCACCGCACAGTGGGTGGCTCCGTGTAATACAGAAAAATTAGAACCATTTTTTCCTTACAAAGTAGTAGAGGTAGAAGCGAAGACAGGTTCAAGGGAATACAATGCAGAAGGACTCTTCTTCATTCATGTTTGTTTGTCTCTGATTTGTGCCAAATTGGGAAAATAATTAAACAACATATGAGGGCCAACAGGATGCAGAAACATTCCAAATGAAGCTAACACATCAGCTAAATACCAAAACCATGTGCTGAAATCCAGTGTAAGGGCAGTATAGCCATAGTATACCACATGAGCTTGCAGTCAGCCCATGGTAGGGTAAATGACAGTTATTATCAACCAGGCACCATGCACCATGCCCTACATCACTCATACTCTTTTTCTTTTTTTCAAGAAATTATATTACTTTGTAGAAGGCTGGTCTAGAACTCATGATAATCCCCCCAGTGCATTTTCTTTCTGAAGGATGGGATTTAAACATTGATGCCATGCCTGGTATGACCATTATTGCTCATAAAGGTTGTATCTCTCTTGGGAGTCCAGTTTTTGAAAATACTAGAGAACTAAAGATGATCCAGAGACTATCAAGTGAACTGATTAAACTTAAAAGCACTATAGATTTTATTTTAAGACATTGCGAGGTAACATTTGTCTATAATTTAACATGAGCTAGGAACTCCGGCTGAACAACTGGGTTACTGTGAGTGGCAAAAGAATAAATTGGCCTGAACTGCTGTACAAATTATTGGGGAATATTAGTAAAAGCTTGCATAAGCCAAGTAGGGATAATTTGTGAATTTAGAATTTTGATGGAAAATCAAGGCAGTTGACCGTTCTATTGTTCTAAATCATATGCTTTAACCTAACCTTGTGAGTTTTATGCTTATAATGTGCCATAGTAATATTGATTTCTCAATGAAGAATCTAAAAGCATGCATAAGTTAAATAAGATGACAGGGGCCAAATGGTGAGTGACTCATTCAGTGGCCAAGGCAGGAATGGAATTTTTATCACTGCAGCTGAGTAATTCCTGCCTCCTCAGGCTGCCCCTGATGACCTGTAAGAATTCTAGTCTCATTCTTTTTTTTTTAATTTATTTATTTATTAAAGATTTCTGTCTCTTCCCCGCCACCCCCTCCCATTTCTCCCCCTCCCCTAATTAAGTCCCCCCCCCCTCAGCCCGAAAAGCAATCAGGGTTCCCTGTCCTGTGGGAAGTCCAAGGAACCCCCACCTCCATCCAGGTCTAGTAAGTTGAGCATCCAAACTGCCTAGGCTCCCACAAAGCCAGTGTGTGCAGTAGGATCAGAAACCCATTGCCATTGTTCTTGAGTGAGGTAAGCCAGACCCAAAAAGAGGACCATGGGATGTACTCACTCATATTTGGTTTCTAGCCATAAACCAAGGACATTGAGCCTATAATTAGTGATCCTAAAGAAGCTAAATAAGGAGAACCCAAAGAAAAACATATAGGCATCCTCCTGAATATTAACCTTCAGCAAGCGATGAAAGGAGACAGAGACAGAGACCCACATTGGAGCACAGGACTGAAATCTCAAGGTCCAAATCAGGAGCAGAAGGAGAGAGAGCACGAGCAAGGGACTCTAGTCTCATTCTAATTGAACATCCTTACTGCCTTTGATTCTCCTCCACACTGGGACAATTTCTCAATGTCACCGTCTCCTCCCACCCACTAGGTTATCAAATCTCTTTCTTTCTGGGAATGTCTTTCAAGACCTCCTCAAGTACTTCGTTCCCAAGTAATATTCATAATAAAATGTTCCTAAGATACCATAGACATTTTGTAGGCTTTACGAAGTTCGTCAGCACAGTAAAGTCATTGCCAGTCACCTTTCCAATAAAACAGGGCAATGGATAATCATCACTCAACTACAGAAGCGAAAATATAATACACCGGAGGTTCCACCAAATAGGCTACTTCTAAATCTTTCCCTATAATCCAGCCATTCTATTTAGTGGGACTGAACTCTCTTCAGTCTTGTTTCAGGGTCTCTTTTCCTTACACTGACTTCTTTTTAAACCTTCCTATTACATCACACAAACTCATCCTCACCACACCACCTCTGAAACACCATCTGGAAACACTATTTACAACCTCTGTTTGTGTCTTTTTTTTTTGTTGCCTCCATTCTTTTCTATGCTTAAATGCATTGGTGTATGCATGTGTGTGAACACACGTAGGTGCATGCAGGTAGGGGAAGGTACATGCAGATATATGGAGGGGAGAGGTGGACACTGGGTATCTTCCTTGATTGCTCTGTACTTTATAAATGGAGGCAGAGTCTCTTGTTGAGCCCGGAACTTCCCCCAGTTAGGTTGCTCAGTTTGCTTCAGAGATCCCCTTATCTCTGTCTTCCAAATGATGATATTACCGGTGAACCTCCACGTTTACCCGTTATGTGTGTTTGGGGATCATAACTTTAGTCCTCATCCTTGAGCATCAAGTACTTCACCTACTGGGACATATTCTTAGTCCCTCTTTTTGCTTATTTACTTTGTTACTATGTTTGTCCAACTCCAGACTTGTTTACTCCAATGGTGAAAAACATTTTTGTACCTATTGGTATAAAACTTGTTTAAATGAAGAAGTGTTTGCCTCAGGACAAGTCCACTGATTTCCAGTATCTTTTGATATGATAGCTTTGCATTTGTTCTAGGAAATCGGTAGCACAAAATGTCAATCTGAGCATATTTATTGATGCATCATGGGAAGAATGGTCAAAATCATCACATAGTATAATTGTTAATGAAAGTCAAGTTGTTGCTGTTGGTTTTATCTCTGGTCTGAATTCTCATGTTAACTGATGAGAGAGAAAGAAGTTGTGATGTTTTTTCTACAGCATGTGAAGCTGTGTCTCTTTTGACAGACACAGAGATGTACAGACAGTAGACAAATAACCACTTAGAAGACAGCACAGGGAGACAGTTTACAAGCTCACTTATTGCCCTTGATTCCATCAGGAATTACAATGATGCTAAGCAGTGTATTGGCCCAAGATGAGCCAAAAACCCTGGACTCAGGACAGCATGCCTTATCTAATTATAGTATATAAGGGCAGAGATTAAAATCCCTCCCAGAAAATATTAAAAAGATAAGTTTCCCCTTAAATATTCTGTGCTTATTAAAACATTATTCATATACATTAATAGCCTTAACATCTAGCATCATCTATGGTGAAGAATAAGTGCTTAATAAATGATTGTGGAAATAATGTAAGTTCATTTCAAGGACTAAGAAGTAAGAGATCTATAAAATGGTATGACTTAATCCTCTTAGTTGTTTTAATAAGCTACTTTATTATGCAGTAACTCAATATTTTTAAGCGGGGGTATTTTAAGGAATACAGCATGTCTCACTACTCTGGCCCCAATAGAAACCTGGTTCTAAGCTGTATGTTTGTGGACAAATTCTGTGCTTTGAAAAGCCCCTTAAGGGATTGAGGTAATGATGCTACCGGTGACAACGGGCATTTTCAGAATCTCTGACGTTTTCATTTGTGGAATATCTAACAGATGGTTCAGAAGCTCCAGGAGGCAGCTCAAGGACTCACTCCAGATTAGAGAAACCAGTACACTAGAAACAGCAGGAACAGGGGAGGATCCTTGCTACTCTGATGTTTAAAACATCAAATGGTCCATCAAGGTAAGCTTCCTTAAATCATAGAGCAATGACATTGGAAAGGTTATGTGATGCATCTAATTCCTGGTTCCCTCATTGGAAAAGTGGGAAATATGTGTTATGAAATAAAAATAATGCAAATAAAGACTATTCGCACTGCACTCTCATGGAATTAAGTTCGCAACCAATGTAAATTCTCATCTCTTTTCCCTTCCCCACAGTTTTCTTCTATGAGGTTATTTTTGATCATTATGATGAATAGAGGTATAAAATGAGAGTGAGGGAAAAACATGATTTTTTTTGGTCTTGTTCCTGAACTGGCTTCCTGTTATTTCTTCCATACACAAGTAAACAGATAGATAAAGAAACCGAACTTTTACAGATGAGTTAAACAGATGCAAGGCATAAGAATCTGGTCTATAGGCTTCTCACAGAAATGCACGGAAGCCCTGGACTACCCAGTATGGCGGCCACTCAGTAAGCATACTTCATTTTCCTCATAGGACTGCGGACTTGAATTCTTAAATCTATTCAACTTTTTAAAACAGATTAACGGTCCAATTATTGCAAAGGTATTTTTAACCTTGTGATAAAAAAGTTAGAATTATATGTTACTACTGTATGTTCCCTCCTAAACAGTCCATTTCAGCAGAAGGATTCTCTCCTTCACGGCTTTTATCTGTGCCTGGCATATGCTTTCTCTCTGTAATGAGAGTAAGTACACCAAAACCAAAGTAAAAAATAATAACAAAACCGAGAGTTCCTTGGATTTTGTAGTAGAATTATAAATTTAGCGGTAGGAATTTTGTTTACTGGCAATGTGAGGGAGAAGTTATATAAAAATATCTAAGAAGGAGGAAAGGCAGAAAAATAAGAGTTTAAATGAAGAAAAATAAGTACATGACAATTAATTTATTAGAACAATGGGATTCTTTTAATATATAATCCCAAACGGGCTACTTTTTTGACTATTTCTTAAAGTTTTTTCCCAAACCCTACTTTAATATTTATAGTAGAAAAGGAAAAGGATTTTCCTGGTGTTAACACAGCATGTTGAATATCTTCTTATACGAAGAAGATTTGATGAGAAGGGCCCTTGTCTGGTTCATTTGAATCATCTTTAATCAGACCCTAGTAGCTGCCATATAATAAATGCTTAATAAAGATTTGTTGCAAAATTCCATTTGATCTATGTAATCAGAAAACTAAATGCTCTTAATCCCCCTTAAAGAAATATCAATTTTAACAAATGCCATTGCCTAAAAAGTTGGAAGAAAGTTTTTAAAAAAATACTACACAGTGTTGGTGAGACTCAGCAGGTCTCACCAAGTTGGCCAACTGCTTAAACCCAACCTCGGGATTCCCATGGTAGAGGAAAAGAAGGGAGTCTTGAAAGTTATTCCCTGACATTCATATAAACATAGCATCATGTGTGCCCCATAAACACAAATTAATAAATGTTAAAAAAAATCCACTCTCTATATATTACTGTTTAATACTGTTTATTCTAAATCTGAACATCTAGCTACATTCTGTGTATTCAAAAACAAAACTCCTGCAAGCATGGATAGAGCAAGTGCAAAGATGAAAGCAAAACTCGCTGCACTTAATGATTCAGCAGATAAACATGCATGGGGTGAAGAATAGAAAATGAAACGTTTGCTTCCTTCCAAAGGTGACCTTTTCCTCTGTGCACTTTCCCGTGAAATGGGCTAAGCAGAAATGCTGTAATTTTCCACTCTTTCTCTCTCTCTTCTCTACTCAGTATGCACGCACATCATAAGATGTCTAGAAATGAAGACACCAAGGAGAACAATGAGAAATCCATTGTCATGGTCAGTGGATCTCAGTTCTCCACTGCCCCGGTCACCCCAGAAGCACCCTACATCAGGCCCACAGGAGGCCATCGGTCCTTTACTGTTGCAACTATAAATATTGAAGTAGGGCTTTTGGAGGAAACATTTTTTAAATCTGTCAAAAATATAGCTTGCGTTAGATTTTATAATAAAATATCTAAGACTGGAGGCTTCGATATGAAAAATGCAGGCAGCGTGATTTATAAGCATGGCAAATAGTGAAATTCTGAGATCTTTGAATGGCAAGTAGTGGAATTCATATTCATCTGTGAAAAAAAGGGTCTCTACTAATTTACCTAAGCAAATTGCATTTTCAATAGCTAAAGAACTCCCATTTAACACCTGCAGATCTGTGCACTCCTGAAAGGAAAAATAAAATCTGAAAAGCATTATTCTAATGAGATATTCAACATGCAATACAAGTGTATAAAAATGCAACACAACTTTTTACAATTCTCTTTACACTTACTTAGTTTAAATATTTCATTTTTACCAAATTGATTTCTTGGAAATGGAATATTCTATATTTATAAACAGACTGCTTGGTTATTCAAATTTTTTTTGATCTTTGGTTTAATGTAAGCTTATTTCACTGAATCTCTCAATATGTAATTGATTTGATGCTCCTTGTATTCTTGCACTATAGACAACTCCCTTATAAAATCAAGGCATGGGGTTCCTTGCCTTCACATAATAAATGTGTTATCTAGTTCCCAAGCAGGTGGGAAGAATACTATGCCTGGAATGGAGTTCAGAAGGGAAAAAAAAATCAAAGCGTGGGTCATAACATTTTTGTATCACTCTTATGAAGGTGTAACAGATGTTCCTTTGTTTTGCCTCCCAACACAGTCAATTACTACCAAACTTTCAATGAGATCAATGCAACCAATGAAAGAACTGTGACTAGAGAGGAGGTTATTTAAGGCCTATCTTACTTTTGTCTAGAACCATGAAACACAATAAAAACCAACAAGAACTGGGAGTTAGCAGAGAGAATTAAAGCAACGAATGAGAGGCTGTTGAAGGGAAATAGGAAGAAATAAGAAGACAGGAAGGAATGACAGACACAGAGATAAATTCACAGCAAAACCTCAGAGGAACCCCCCATAGTGTCCTGGCATACTGATTGCTAACTTCCTCCTCCCATGTTACACCCACCCTAAGCACCTATTCTTCCATGCCTGCTAAAGTTGGGCACCAAAGTGATGGATGCTAGTTCACTGTATCAACATTTCCCTAGAGCCGTGAAGCCTATTATCAACAGAGATAAACCGGTGCCAGGATGAACTTCTTATCAGAATGTGGGCAAGGAAGAATTCAAAATGGTGTTAGATTTAGCAGAAGTTCATTGTTGCAAGCTCCCTAAAGCAACTTGAAAGCACTAATATAGACTATGCAGGATTTAGAATCCAAATACTGTTCTTCCAATCTGCATGAACCAGTGTTGTAACGAGTATTCCTTTAAAATGAAATAAAAATTATTTGAAGTGACTAGCTTGTCTTCTTCTTCTCTTTCTACTCTGGGTTTTGTTTATTTCTTGGAGGTGAGGGACGTAGATGGCACTTGAGACAGAGGCACACGGGAAGAATTTCTTTAGCTCCTGAAAGCTGCTACAGAGCACATAGATGGCCTTCCAGTTGGTTCTCTGCCCCCACCACGGAGCTTAATTATAGCTATCAAGCTGGAAGGGGAAAGACAGGGAAAATATGTGGAGAACATTTTAATGTTGAGATCAATTGAACTGAGACATCGCTTCTGACAGATATTTCAGTCTAAATGAGCCAGATTGCTCTAGGAAATACTAAAAAAAGATAATTTTAAATGGTCCCTTACCATTTTCATCTATCATATACATCTCAAAATATAGCCTACATATTTTTATCTACTGACCTAGTCTAAGCCTCGTCCTGCCAGGACTCTGTGGATGGAAATGTTATTTGGCATCCTTCTGAAATAAAAGCAGATGCCACTCTGCTCAGTAATGTAGTCCTGGTGAAGTTAATGGGCTGGCAGAACTGCGAGAGGTGGAGACAGAGCCTGGTTTCAGAGCAGGGAGGAATGGTGACCTTCAAGCTGCCTGTGCCTTTGCTCAGAGTGCCTGGGTCTGGCTTTTCAGCATCTAGGTCACAGCCTCCCCCTCCCCTTACAGCTGTGCTGAAAATCCCAATGCATTACCCAACATTTCAAAAAAAAAAAATTTAAATATGGGATATAGTTGGTACTTTCTATTTAGATTTTGTTTGAGAAAAAGTTATTTAGGAAACTAACATATGCTTTATGGTTTATGCCTAATCATTTAGGCTCTGCCTGGCTATTTTTCCCCTTAACCTATGAAGAGTTTTGCTCTTTTGTTTTGAAATAGAATCCTAGCACACAGTTCAAGCTAAACATGTGGTCCTTCTGTCTCAGCCTCAAGAGAATCCTGAGATGAGCGTGCTACTACATCTTCTTTGAACAATTTATTACAAGGAATGAGCATGAAACGATTGTTATGTTTCAGTTTTGCTGAGATTAAGAAAAAGCTGAACTGCATGACAAACGTGAGACCTCAGCAATGACTAGACAGCTGAAGAAACGGTGTCCCCACTCACTGTATGTCTTTCAAACTTGACTTAAAGGTGTAAAATGCATACTCTCAGCCCTTCAAACGCTGGACTTTTTCATAATTAAACCAAAAGGGATTGGGAATTCTTAGGTGTTAACCATACTATTTAGTCTTTAACCCAACTGCCTCATTCCTGGATTGCTAGAAACTTCCTATCTATAATCTAAGAAAAACACATAATTTGCTTCTATCTGGTCATTGCTCTGAAAGTCATTCATCAAAATCAGTTTGGTATGGTAATCATTTCCGATACAGGTTAATCTTCTGTCTTTCACTTCAGCCTGGAAAATCCTGTATAGATGTTCTTTTAATCAGCCTTAGGGTGGAGATCAGGGGAGATGCGGAAGCATTCAGGTTATAGCAAGAGATGCAGTCAATTGGATTCAGCAGGAACAAATTCTACTGTAATCTGAAGAATTAGAAATCGAGGCCATAGGAAAAATGGGTGAAGAGAGCACACTGAGGTTAACCCACATCAGCCATCCCAATTTATTGACTATGTCTGTGTTAAGCTTTATATTAGAAGTGATTAAATGGCTCCTTTCCAGGAACCTTGTTAACACTTTGGGGCCACTGATGATTTCATTTAGCATATTACCTCTTCAAATTCTATCACTGTAATCTAATAACACTCCAGTGAAAAACAATCATCTTTCTACAATACGATCCAAACTATCAGTTCTATTAACACATACAAGTGTTATTAGAACAATAACAATACAAGTGTTCCTTTTCCTCATTGATATTTAAAGAGCTAGAGACTGCGTGATATTCTTATAATAGTTTAAATACTATGAAGTTCACTACTGTTTATTGAGCAGCTAAATAGCTCAGATTTTCACACATCATTTTAATCTATATAACATAATAAATATTTAATCTATAAATAAGAATACTGAAGTTCCAAGACCTCACTTTTTAAATTTTCCAATATCACACCACTGGAAAAACAGGATAGCCAAATGATTATTTCTGCCAATCTCTTGATGCCTAAACTATCTGGGGAAGTTAATTATTCATCCTTGGATTGTCTACCTGAAATGGGGTTGATTTTTAGTTTGTTTGTGCATTTTTAGTTTATGTGTGTATGATGTACGTGTCTGTAAGGTACATTCTTGCCATGGCATTCGTGGGGAGGTCAGAGACCAACCTTACTTGTCAGTCCACACTGTCTGCCTCCTTTGAGCCACGGTGTCTAGCTGTTCAACACTGTGTCTAAAAGATTAGCTGACCTGTAGGCTTTAAGGAAGTCTCCTGTATCTGCCTCCTTTCTCTCAGTAAAGGCAGTAAGGTATACTCCTGGACATGTTACTCTCTCCAGTTCTATGTGGACTCAAGGGATCTGAACTAGGTCCTATGTCTGCATCGTAAGTGCTTCATCAACAAAGCCTTCCCCACATCCCTCAAACAAGGTTATTTTTAAAGAAAAAATAATAACTGAACCCCACATGAATGATATTTTCCATCATGGTTTGATTGGGTACAATTTAAGGTAAAAGAGTCACTTAACTGGGCACCTATCCTTCAGCAGAACTTAGAGACACCTTGGTTTCAGGGTCAAGGTTACACTTTCACCTTTGTCCTGTTAGTGCACAGTAGTTGCCTAATAATGTGCACAGAACAAATGCCAACTATTGCCAAGAAAAAAAAAACAATAGTTTTGATATAAAAAAATAATTCCGCTTTGCTCAGATCTAGGAACAATGTGTGCAATCAGCCCAGTAGCATAATGTAGGAAAATCTATGTTATGTATAGATATCTAGGCCTCAACAGGCAGTGGACCACACGCTGTACTATGATGCTAATTATTAGAGCAAATGACTGCTCTAAAGTACACTGTAATTCCTTTCCCACATCTAAACCCAGAGGGAATCCACACACAAAACAGCTCGGTAGGAAATCATTCTTGCAAACCAGTTACTTAAAAATTGGCGAGAACAGTCACCTCCACTTTTACTAAAAAGGTGACTTCCACGAAGCAGAAAAATGGAAAAATACTTAATGTCTTTATAAACCAATTAGACCTAAAGAGGACAGATCTATTTCAGAAGAGATGTCTTCACTATCTAACATCAAAACACCCTCTAGAAGAAAACAGGCACTTGGCATTTTCAATTATGGAAACTATTACAAATATTCTTCTATTGACTTTAATGTGATTATGAAGAGAATTATGCTCTAAACAAATACAGCGATTTAACTTAAAGCTACAGGTTTTCACGTGGCATATTTGGTATACATTAGTGCAGACTGAGATTGAAATCTGTCTTCCATTTACTTTCCAAATTGAACTGGCTTTCTTCCCTTTGTTCTTTATGAAGAAAATAGACATATAATTTCATTTTCATTTTAGGAACACTTTTAGAATATATGGGTAGGAAAGGAGGGATTTGAAAGTGTTAGTGGTGGCTGGACCCCATAAAGGTAGGACAGTTAAGGAAGGAGAATGATGGGAGATTTGAGGGAGATGCTAAATGAAACAATCTCAGCAAAATGAGAGTAAGCACAATGCAAATGGCAGCCCAGTTGCTCCTCAAAGTCCCTCCATGTCTTTTAATAGACTCTGCGCTAATAGCAGTTGATTCCTTGTTCTAAGATGTATTGAGCACTCAGGGACATTTTCCATATTTTTGTTTAATATGAAGGAAATGCTGAGGCCTGGTGTCAAGAGATGAAAGCAGTAAGGCTTACCTCCTAAGGGCCTTTGCTCATTTCAAGAATGACTGACACAGCATGTATAGCAGATGCCAGAATAAACTACCACTCAGTGTCCTGTCTACCTGAGACCTGAGCATGACTTCAAACCCAAGGCACAAACTGACTTCAAAACCCCCTGCTCAATATCACCAACCTCTTTACTAGAGAGGCAGAGGTGTTCCCATGGTAACTGAGCAAGGACAAGAGAATAAGGAACAGAGCAGGAGGAATGAGAGGCCACTTAAATAGTGTGCATGTGTTGCACACACACACAAACACTCACGTGCATGCATGCATATAAGTGCAGAGGGGGGGGGGAGGTAAATCTTAAAGCATGCAAAGCTGCAAAGGTATCATCAGCTCCACTGTCAGAATGGCATTCACACCTGTGAAGACACACCTGCGCTAAAGAGGTCCTTGGCACCCTTTGTAGGGGTCATCGTTAGGGAGGCCTTTCGTAGGGGTCATCATTAGGGAAGCACACTACTTGTAGTAGTTTCTCCCCAGCAGTTCTGAAATTGAAATGATACAAGGCTGAGACCAAACGTATCTATGGGCCCTAGGCAGAAATAGCTTAGAGAGTCTCTGGGGTCTCAATAGAAGACCTTGAAGAAATACTTAGGTGGTCACTTGAAAGTCAGGACTAGGCATTGAAAAGCCAAGCCTGGAGTTATGGACAGGTATTAATCTCACTATGAAAAGACAAAGGACATTTTAACAAATGCTGTAAATGTTCCAGACCCCAGCCCCAGTCAAGTGTTCAACATCCCCAAATGACTCTCTAAATCTAGTTAAACAGTGAATGTAATTTTAGACATTAATGTAACTTTTATCATTTATCATGTTTTATGTGACATGCTAATTGGTGTTAGACTTAAGTTATAGTGGAAAATATTTTAATTTTTCTCCACAGTAAAGGTTTCCCAGGGTTGTGACATTTTCAATGCTACTATTGGTCCCAAACCAGATTAACAGAAATGATTGGTCTCCGTAAGATTGACTAACTTCTCAACTGAATAATGGATAAGGAAAATGTGGTACATTTACACAATGGAGTACTACACAGCAGAAAAAAATAATGACATCTTGAATTTTGCAGGAAAATGTATGGTGCTAGAAAACATAATTTTGAGTGAGGTAACCCAGACACAGAAAGACAGTTATCACGTGTACTCACTCATAGGTAGTTTTTAAACATAAAGCAAAGAAAGACAGCCTACAAACCACAATCCCAGAGAACTTAGACAACAATGAGGACACTAAGAGAGACTTGCATAGATCAAATCTACATTGGAAGTAGAAAGTAGAAAAAGACAAGATTGCTGCTGGTTTTAACTCAAAAGATGGAGAATATCAGTAAGGCATCACACAAATTATCCTGGCCTCACTGAGGAGTTTAGCTTTCCCCATTCTCATCAAGACTTTCCATTGTATGCACATTCGATATGAACTGTTTCATATGTAATGGAAGATACACATGTAAGTTATGATCTCTGACTTTTGCCCCTTTCCTGGGCTTGCATAGGAATTTTTGCCACTCTGTACATTCCGAAGTATAGTCAAGAAACAGAATCAAAAAGAATGTCTGGCATTCCACACCAAAGCCATCTGGGTCTTGATTGTGCAGAACAGAAAAGAGAACTTATTAAAAAAGGATGAAAGGGCAGAGAGAACTGCAGAATTTATAAGAAAAAGAACAATCTTTTAAGTAGGAGCCAAGAAAGCAGTCAATATTTATTGAGTGCTTATTTTCCTCCCTGTCACAGGTCTATGGCAAAGACTTTGTTAAAAGCCATAAGAATAAATGGAAGAAAGAAGACTAGGCAGTACATGCTGGGATGGCCAACTCTGCCACTGTGTATGCACTGGTTGATCCTTCAGGACAGGAGACTATTCCTGCCAGGATTTGGAGTTTCAGAGTTGCTATAGGAATAAAATGGGCCACACCACAGGAAACGCTAGCTGCTTGCCTGACACAGGAAGTCCTCTTTGTTCTAGTTTGCTGGAGATGTCTTGGTTTTACTATTCAAATTCCCACACCTCAGAGAATTAAATTTGAGAAACATAACCTCATCTAAAGTTTACACCCAGAGCTCAGGAGATTAGACTACATGAACCACCGTAATCATGAGGTTCAAATTCCTAAGTTCAAATTTCCATCTCTGTGTGGTATGCAAGTTTGGTAGAGAGGTGCTTGTTTCTAATCCCACTGTTGGAGGAGGGGATCAGAGAAAGACAGGTACAAGAAACTCACTGGCTTACCATCAGGGCTAAACAGAAGAACCTCTGGCTTAATAAGAGAATGTGCTTCAACACAATGAGATAGAACGAGACAGAGAAAGATCTGACCTCTACATGGACAAGCATGGTGCACCCAGAGTTAAACACATGCAGCACACACACATGCCACACGCTCACACACATGCCACACCACCAACAACAACAATTTCAAAACCAACCAAAACCCAAAGAAAAATTTAAAATCTTGATAACAGTCTTGGAAGAAAGTTATATGAACTAACACTGTCCCATTGTCCAGAGAGCACAGAAGAGACACTAAATTTTATATAATGGCATGTGGCTGAGGAGGAGTATGTATGTCTCCATGGCATCATGCACTAACTTCCAGTTAAGGCTGGAGCATGAGGTCATGAGTAAGCAAAAAAGAGGAGCAAGGAGGACACACATGGTTGGTGAACATTCAGTTGTCTTCATTACTAGTAGATGAAAGACTGACATATCAATATGTTTTCATAGGCTTAGCTGTGAAACCCTGATGGGGGCACTTAGCCTGTTGAAGACATTGGTGCCTCTAGAAGTTCAGGAGCATTTCAGCTATGATATGGCCTTTTCCAGGCTAGATCTTGGTAGGGTTATAACAAGACATAAGGAAATTTTATGATTAACTACATATTAGCCAAAGTCAGTACCAAGACCAGCAAATCCAGTTTAATATTTTTTATTCAGCCAATAACCAAATATTACACCTCTCCTTTAGAAAATAATGTGATTTAAATTTCCAAGGAAAAATAAGAGCTTTCCCCAAGTATGCTTATTGGCCTCTCTTTGTAAGCCTAATCACTTGAAGCCAACAACAGCCATCTATATCTTGGATGAGAGCTGTGTGTGGGAAGCAGAAGCCAAGCATCACCATTCATCTTATACAAACCTTGGGCATCAGCATCAGCCACAGGGTTGTATGAGAGTCAGCAGCTTAGCAAAATGTTCTCTTCAGACTCGATACAACTTGAGTGGTTACATTATTTCTAGGATGGCAAATGAAGGCATTTTGGAGTGATTAGAAACCTAAAAGGAAACGGTGATAGTTTATACATTTCCCTATAACATTATAACAACCTGAGATTAGCCTTTTCTCTTTCTTATCTAAACTTTTTTTAAAAAACAAAGCTAATGATCATATGGGTTTGCATTTGCTATATTCCTGTTATACAGCATACATAGCGAAACAATGGCTGACCCATCTATCTGTACATTTTCATACACATGTCCAACATGAACAGAAGATATTAATCACACAAAAAGACAAAGTAAAAAGGCTCAGAAATAAAATCATCTTTTTGCTATGGTTTGGTAATTTCTTAGTTTTTATCGACTAAAATTAATAAAGTTATTAGTTCTTAAACAAGAATATTTTTGTTGTTATAGTTCTAGTGTTTTGGGAAAGTGACATTGTTATAGATAATAGTCTAACTTCTCTTGACTACATTTCCAGTCTTCCTGATGCTCTGTTCTTGAAGCACCCTGTTTACTGGTTATTTTAGATTTGTAAAATGTTATGTTTTATGCTTTATTTCTTTGAAGAAACCTCATATCAAGTCATTTTCCTGCAAAGGGACTTCTATTATTTATGTGGCATGTCATTAAGGTTTTACTACCATCTTCTAAATTTTCTCCTGAGATTAAACATTTGACTTTTATGAGGCCACTAAAAGAACAAGAATGTGTTACTTTCATTTTGGATCTGAAAACATCATAAGCTTGCAATTTAATCAGCTGGGTGTTGACAAAAGACGGTTCAATTGTTACAGAAGCCAGTCCAACAGAATGTCTGAAAACAAGTCAGCTTCCCTCTTTGCTTATTAGCCTGGATAGCTAAATTCAATTCCTAATTATAAATACATCCCTCAGACAAGAGGAATGGGGGATGCCAAGAAGGAAATCAATCTAGCAAATGGTCAAAGATCATTCCCGAGTATATAAAGAAACAGTCAAGAGGAAGGGTTGTTCATCGCCATGCAAATGTCCATCACAGGAACTTCTAGGATTTAAACTGGAAATGTATGCAGTAGCATGTAGCAATGCATATGACCATCACAGATAGGCAATAAGAGCGAGACTTTGTCACTATGCTTAGTAGAAATAGCAATATACCATGTCCTGGTGTAGTAATAAGGGCAGCGGGGCTGCGTCCCCAGCACCCCGGCCACCTGCTTGGCTAGCTTATGCCCCGAAATAATTACACGGACACTGTATTCTTTTAATCACTGCTTGGCCCATTTCTATCTAGCCTCTTCTAGGCTAACTCTCGCACCTGGACTAGCCCATGTCTAATATTCTATGTAGCACAGTTAGGTGCGCTTACCGGGAAGATTCTAGCCTACATCCATCCTGGGTCGGAGCTTCATCGCCTGTCTGCCCAGGAGCCGGGAGCATGGCGTCTCTCTGAGGCGTCTGCTCCCGAGAGGAGAGCTGTGGAGTCTGAGATCACTTCCTCTTCCTCCCAGCGTTCTGTTCTGTTTACTCCTCCCACCTATCTTCTAACCAATGAGGGCCAAGCAGTTTCTTTTTATTTAACCAATGACCTTCCTCCATCATCCTGGCGAGCAGAACATCGATAACCAAACAGGCTAATAGATCTCATTTTTATTTATCAGACATACTCGAACTTATTTGAAACTTTGATACCTAAACCACAAAAAGAAAAGAAAAAAACAACTACAGGATTTTTGTGAAAAATCTGTGAACTGAAGATAGGAAGAGAGTGGGTAGGGTGGGGAATGAATGTTACCCTTTCCCTTAATGGGTACCCCAAAAATAAGCCAACAGAAAAAGCCAAAAGAATAGAACGTTTTTGTATTCCAAAATTGCTTGTTCATTGCTTTGAAAGATATGCATATATATGCATATGTAAATGTATTATTTTATATGTATAATAAAATTTCCAATTGTTACAACTAATAGCCTACATCAAAAAACAGCCAAATAACTGTAACCTTATATGGATATTTTACACAAAGGAAAAAGAAAATTAGTCTCCTGGATGGGTTCTCGGGAACTGAGATTTGAGGAACATGTTGTTCCAATTAAACTTTTCTTTCTGTCAGCTTTCACTTGTTCACGTGTATTGTACAGCAGAGTAAAAGCAGGCACTTTTATCACTCAGTACTGAGCATGAATCAACACTCTGAGATGCTTCACACCGTCTCTGGGCCTCCAAGCCATTTTTCAGGTAGGTCATGCTAACCCCATTTTACAGAAAACCAAACCAAAGTTATTGGCTGATGATTGGAGAGGAAACATACAAGTTAAGGACTCAGCCTCCAAAACTAAGCTGTTTAGATTTAACTCTTGACCTTCTGGTCCCGGCAATCAACATGTTAACTCCCAATCTTTGGTTAGAAGTTTCTTCATTTTATAAAATGAAGACAAAAACAATATATTTCTTTCTTTCCCAATATTATTTCTAGTTTTAAATCCACAAAAGCACACAGAAGTTTCTGGAATACTGTTTGCACTTGACATATCTTTGCTGTTATTGCTCATACTCTGAATCTGGGATTAAAAAAAACACCTCTATTTATTTTTATTTCTTTTTAACTTCCTTTCCAGAAGCAATGATTGCTTGACTACCATATAAGTAGTAAGTCAAGGGACTAGGATTTTTGAACATGAGTTTCTCCAATCTATATAATGATTCTGCCCAAGGCTGTATAGCTGTTGAGAAGACAAGGGAGGCCTTAGCCCAGGGCTTCTGGCACTAAGTCCTATGATTTTTCTCCTCAAAGAAGAAAGAAATCTGGGTTTGTATTCTTTGTCTTTGACTAACACCATAATACAAAATAAGTGGATTAAAGAATACAACATTTAATTGTACATTTAGGTTCTTTAGCTACTGTGAGACCAAACAACTGCTGTTTGGTTAAACAAAAAGCTGTGTGTGTGTGTGTGTGTGTGTGTGTGTGTGTGTGTGTGTCTCACACGCGCACACACACACACACACACACACACACACAGAGAGAGAGAGAGAGAGAGAGAGAGAGAGAGAGAGAGAGAGAGAGAGTTTGGGCGATGTATCAGATGTGATTGATGGGAAACAGAAGTAAAGAGAGCATACAGAAAAAAAACTGTTAAAGAACAAATGCTTTGCTAAATAAAAGATGGCACGGACTACACTATCATCACCTCCACTAACAATTTCTTCGTAACCATTGTCAATAGCCTACTGGGGATTACAATCTCCCTTCACATGTTCTACCACTTTGACACTTCTAACTCAGAAATGTAATTTAAAGTAAAGATTCATGGAGCTAATATCCCTCTAGCTTCAGACCATTAAAGTACCTATTTTTTTGCATAGCACAGAGGGGTGAGAGTCTGCATGCATAAACGAACACATGGGTGATATACTGCTTGATATAAACACAGCCTGGCTTTGGGTGAGATACCAGTGCCTGTAGAATATAAAATTAAAGCGTTCACCCTCCATAGATTGTCTCATAAGACAGTAGTCATGATAGGGTTGAATTTTGTATAACTCTGGATACCTTCCATGTCCCCGGAGAGATAATAACAGAATTGATCACTCTAATAATTAACTTACTATTAGGCTACAGGTCCTGAGGACTTGTCTTTTTCTAAGCATTTGACTAAGAAAGTATAGCATTGTCCCTACCAGGTATCTGCTCTTAAGTTTTCTTTTCTCAATGAAGAAACTGAGGCTAATAAGTCACATGTTAGTCCCTATTCCTATCATGGCCACTTGGTCCTGCTGGTGGACTCTTAGTCATAGAAGGTGCTATGAAGACTATTGGAGGGTGTGTGGGGACATGAGCAGTCATACCCAGTGCTAGACCCCACATGCTCCAGTAATGACCATCCAGGCAAAATACACCTAAGGCTAGAACTGTGCATGACTACAGTGAGGGTAACTGCATGCTTCCTGGTTGGATTTGAGACCTTTTCCACAGAAAATGTATGTCTGGAATTATAATATTGCTCAAAAGTCTATGGCTAAGGGAAATACAGATTCTACCTCAGAAATTCTTATTGGGTTAACTGATCATGTTGTCAGTTAGCCTTATAAACAGTTATGACTATATCCAGAGGTCTGGACAGCTCTTAACCATGATCATAGAGTTCTTTTTACAGAGGATTTAAGTCAATGAAAGATGCATAACTGGCCAAAGGGCTGGGAATCAGACTAAGTTTTTATCCCTATATGATGCAATGGAGCATTTATATTAACCCCACCATTGCCAAGACTTAGCAAACATTGTAGAAGAGAAGGCAGAAAGAATGTAAGACCTACAGGATAGAGAAGAGTGCTGTGAAAAGCTGCGTGCAGGTCATGGCATGGCTATTGTAATCAAAAACTCATATCACCTGTGATTGTCTTCCCACGACCTATACACGATCAAGGTAACCTAAATTCCAGCATAGACAGAGTAGAAGCTCTCCAGACCCCTTACTGAGAAGCTGTTGAGAACACTTTCTATGAGAGGGAGAAATATTCTCTCTTTGAGGATGTGGCCACTGGTAAGTTTCTTATGCTTCAGAGAATTACCCCACACCCATGCGCATATGGGCAGTACTAAGTGGACATAGAGAAAGCAAAAAAGCAAAAAGAATATGAAGACAGAAAAGGATCATGTTATTGAGAACATGGGGGAATTGGGAGCGGTAAATGGGAAATCAATATGATCACATTTCACTGGGAGAAGAATTATGAAGTTCTCAGAAATCCAAAAAAAAAATTGTAAAAAGGAGAACTTCAGTAGAGGACAAGGCAAACACATAGGTGGAAAAAAGCGTGTAGTGTGGAATGGATAACTGGAGGACATCTTTAGAAAGTAGTTAGTCCAACAATGACATTCATAGATGATAGCACCGTCGCTTGTGAGTTGTCTAAGCCTGCACAATCTCACCTTCATGTTTAGTTCCCTGGGAACTGCACACCATATATTTGGACGGTATTCGCTCCCTTCTCCCAAACCCTTCCAGACCCACTCCACTTCCATACCCACCCAACTTTGCTAAGAGTGCACATTCCATCATAAAAATAGTGCTCTTTCTGCCTAATGTTGGTGGGTTAAATGCAAATGTCCTTTCAGTATTGAAGAGCCCCGTTTTGACCCATCATGACATTACCACGAATTATCTGGTCAAACAAACTGGGTGTGAGGGATTTGATGGAGAGCTCTGAATTCTATGAGATTGAAATTTAGGGACATCATCTCTTTATCAGGTTAGCTTCAAGCCCTAGATCCAGCACTCTTTGCCATGTGGCACTTACCTGCTTTAAGCATCAGTTGTGTCTGTGTGTTGAGGATAATAACTGCACTGATATCAGAGAATTGATGCTGACATAAAGACACAGCTGTATATGATCCATGAGATCTGATACGTGCTTCATTAGCACTAGCTGCCTTCATGCTCCTGGGGACTGTTGAGGTACACTTGACTCGATAAAACACCTGAGGCTGACAAGAGCAGAGACTCCCAGAAATGTGCCCCTGACCTCACCCTATGACTCAGGGCTGGCCCTGATTCCAAGCTCAATACCTTTCTCCTTATCAATAATTAATCAGCTTATTATCCAGAAGAATCAATAAAATGGTGTTTGGTTATCACTCCTAAAGAGCAAAGCACACTCTTTCCACCCACAACCATCACCGATCGATGGGTGCTACAATGCCCATGCTCACGAACTGGATGATGCAGAACAGAGAGTTTATGGACCTCAGTATAAAATGACACAGCTGATGGATCACCTTGGGTCCAGATGCAAGCCAGTCCAGGATAAATCTCTATGATGTATTCACATTGCCATTTTAAAACTCAAACACCAGAGTCCCGTAGTAGAACAGATGCCTTTTGACTTGATTCCTATAAATTTTAGTTCCTCACTCTTGGCTTACTTAATATTCAGAATCAGCTTTGTCAAACTCTATGGTTTTCTCTCATCACCACAAAAAAAGGACGCTTTCTTCTTAAAAGACATATATGGAAATCAATTCTTTCAATCAGATGCACTTGAATCTTTGATTATAAATGCTTGGTTCAAATCTGCTTAGATTCCAGGTATCTTTAGATTCCATATTCTGAACTTCAGTGAAATAGTTAACACAAGCCTACAGATTTTAGTATTCTGATGATTAGGGAGCTGTTTTTTAATTGAAAGTAAATTATTTTCATACAGCATATTCCAATCAGTTTTCTTTCCCTCATTTTCTCACATAATATCCCCACCTCCTTGCCCTTTCAACTCTACATTTTCTTCCTCTTTTGCTTAAGAAAACAAAAAAGAAAAAAGACAAGAATAAAACAAAATGAGCAAATATAAAAAGAAACAAAGAGAGAACACACACATCACATACTTTTAACTTGAAATATAAATAAGAGTTTATAGGCTATGCTGCTGTACTATCGATGCCTTAGAATGTGTTATAAACCAAATATATTTTAAGCAACAGAATTTATTTCCTCATAGTTCTGGAGACCAGGAAACTCCAATGAAGACGTCAGTAGAGTGGGACCAGTTTGAACATGGTCAGGATCTTTCCCAAATCTGCTTCTTAGCTAACTGACGGCTGTCTTCCTTGGGCCTCCTCAGATCATATTCTCTCTGTCTGAACCCCAATTCCCTGTTTTTATAAGGAGACCTGTCCAACGTAATGAAGACCCACTCCCTATTTTAACTTGACCGCTTCTGGAAAAATTGCCCATCTACATAAATCACAGACACCAGAGGCTTTAACATCACATGATGCTTTTTAAGGCAAGGGGGAAATATTCAACATACATTAAACTTTCAGAATGAGATTGATAGACACTCACACCTAATCCCTACCCCCCCCCCAATGACGAATCTGCTTTTTGGAAGTAAGATCATGTCTATCCCTTTTCTTCCCCAGTGTACTTTCTACTTTCTACTTTCAACTTTCTACTGGGATGGCAGAGGTAATTATGGTGACGATATTTTTAGTTCAAAGACTTCACGTATTATAAGGTTAAAATTTGACCATTTTAGTACGCCCAGCTGAACGTAAATACCTCTAGATTCCTACGGAGGGTGCAGCATAAAAATCAAAACCTGGTACTAAGTAACCTTGCCATATATACTCATGTGTGTGTATATACATTTATATAAACTAGAAATCCAACCCAGGGTCTCAGTGTACGTGAAGCAAGTAGTATACCTGAGAGCTACACCCTTTAGTTCCAGAGAAGTTATTAATGCACTCTGCTTTAGAAAATCAATTCAGCAATTTACTCCTTTCACTTTTCATGGCAAATCCATGGTAATCTACATAATGATAACTAATGATTTGCCATAAAATTGATCTTATTGATCAAGCATTCTCAGTTAAATTGAAGGCAGCATTAACCAACTCTGGCAACAGAAGGACAGAAAGTTTCATAAAGGGGTAGAGAAATGACATTTTGAGGCTTAATAGAATATATGGAGTTTATTTTAAAAATGGAAATGTAGAAGCTTAGGCGATTTTTCATATTTTCTTAGTACAAACCTACAATTCCAGGTCACTTCCCAGTAATAGAGTAATCCTGGCTCATTTCCATATATTGGTAATTGCCCTACAGAAAGTGATATATTAAGAAGATTTACTAAGGAACTAACTACCAAAAATGCACTCAGTTTAGGAAATTTCAGCTCTCTTGTCTATTTATTATTTAAATTAAAATAAAATACCTGCCTGTGCTTTACCTGGTAACAAAACATTATGGGGGAGTTTACTTACACCATATTGTTAAATAAATGGACTAAATAATTACAAAGCAAAGACACCATTTTCTCGTGGATGGGTAATCCCACTATCCTGAAAGGTCCATGGGGCTTTGTTGACAATGATGAAATACAGCATTGAATTCCCTCTCAGCAGGATTCTGGCATTTGAAGGGTTAATAGAATAAGAGAGCAAAAAGGTTATGTAAAGCTCCAAAGGCCAGGAAAGCAGAAAAATATAATTTAATGTACGAGTGTGTGTGTTTAATTCAAATTATATCCCTAGGAATGGACTGGAACTTGAGGGAGAAATTGTTTCATTGTTATGTCATTGCCAAAAGTTATTTGAGAAGGGTCTGACATGGGAACAAAAGAAAGAATAAGAATGCTTTCCACAACTTCCTACAGCATCTTGAAGTGGGTACAATGTTTTTTAGATACGAGTCGAGGTTTGCAGCTTTTGTCCATTTCTTTGTCTGTGAGCTTTCCTGCATCCACGTCTGTGATCTAGAGTGATTACTCTAAAGAGAAATGCTGCCTCCTTGTAAGAACTGCTCCAGATAATTGCTGAAGGACCCCAGGAAAGTGACAGTGACTCTAAATAATCACGTTGTCACATGGTCTAATGAGGCCTTTTCTTGGAACTCGATCAAATAAAGATGTGAAGACATTAATTATAATTTTCTTTTACTTTGCATTCAGTTTTAAACTTTTGGAAATTAAAAAACAATGCCCTCAAAAAATCGAAAATAGTCATAGGCAGATTATATTTTAGTCCGAAACAAATGTATCGCATAATTTTTAATTTGACTTGAGATCAGAGTAGTAAAGACAATATAGACACATTCTTTGGTAGACCTAGTTAAGTGTTACTGGATTTCAAGTGCCTTGCTCCAATTTCTGTAACTCCACATGACAGTCTATCGATAATCAAGGCCTAATTTTTTTACATTTGTCTTAAGTCTTAGAACAAGCTTTCGAACACTAATTGGGACCACCTTAGGTTACGGAAAGCCTACTTTATGGAAGGCACTACTTTAAGATGCTGGGGACAGAAAAATAAATAAGAGTGACACGCAAAACTTCGACCTATTGAAGTTGGGAAATGTGCTAGCCATATCAATGAGTTAATGTAGGAAGCATAACAGGTGGTCGTGCCAAGTGCCTGAGCAAAGATAAGAAATGAACGGAGCTTTCCACTCACACATAGAGGACAAAGCATATTTCACACAGAAGCCAGGGTAAATTCTAAGACAGCTTACCGAAAAAGAAAGTTGGTGACTCCAAGAGCATGATTGTGGCAAACGAGTTCTGAGTTTGAGGCATTGCTAAGAGCATGCCGAAACTAATTTTGGTTTTAAGAGCTTTGGGATATCATTGGACTTTCTGCTTGACAGGGAAGTATTCTCCTACGTTTCACATTTTAAATGATCAACGTGAATCATAGGTAGAGGAAAATTGGATGCAAGACAACATGAAGAATTGAGGCCAGTGAAGGGATACTGCCGTCTAGGTAAGAAATCATGGCGGTCTAGCCTCGCTTGAGAGTGGCCAACTCAGATTGTTGAGAAGAAATCTGAGATTTATTTGCATTAGAGTAGATTGATCTTGCTCACTAGTAAGACAAATAATCTAATTCCTATCACTCCACTTATATCTTTTCAAAACCCTAGCTACAGGAACTATTTCTTGCAACCTCAATACACAGCCCAGGACAGTTTCAATAAGAAACAGGCATCAGTGTATTTTTCCTTATACTCTAAAGATGTGCTTTAATGTCTCTCTGCTGTTTTCATACCAAAATGAGGGTAGGAATGTTTGTGAGATATTAGAAACAAGAAAGTAAGTTCAAGGCCTATTAAGCAAGCTGCTCCTACTTGTTCTAGTGCTGTACCTTGTCTTATTTCATGAGTGTTAAGTGTCATAGAGATTGCCCAGCAAAGACTTTAACTAGCAATCTCCTGGGTCGTTGATGCTAAAATAGACGCATGCAATGGAGGAATTTAACAGAAATCAGGTAAAAGCAGCTAAACTGGCAGGGTTCTCTTATCTTCTTAGTGTATAAAGAATTTGCACTAGAAAGAATTGAGAAAGCACAGTGGGAGAAACCCATGAGAATTTTCTTCAGAGATTGTGATCAATATGATAGTAATCAAATAGTTTGGTACCTCTGTAATATAAAGTCTTTTTTGTATTTCGGTCTAAGTAATAAAATCTTAGCCCACCAAGTAGAGACTTCAGAGCTTACATAACCTGCATGTTCTTAAGAATCTCTTTCAAATATTCTGTCAAGGACTTAGCTAACTTTCTATGGCAAAGTTCAGTTAAAGCTATACTTTGTTTTCAAAAGAGGTAATTTCTAGTAAAATCTTTAGATAAAGTGTAAATTGTGAGGTATATTTTTGGTGCTGACTTTGTTTCTTATTTTTAACACCTCAGAATTACTCGATTAATTTAGTAACAGAAGAAAATCAATGTATATCAATGTTTTCGTTGGTTTTAGATCCATATGCTTAATACAGAGTTCAGTATATCAATTAACCATAATTAAAAAATAAACCTTCCAACATACTGTTTTTAATCTTTCATATAAACAATTAGTAACAATGTTTTCCAAATATGAAGGGAAATTACACCATGCTGAAGAAGTTCTTTTTTTCTATTGTAAACAATAGACAAAGGGGATTTGGAAAAAAAAAAAAACAAAAACTCGGCAAGCAAATGAGTGGATGGGTCCTATCGGCCACACCATAGAGCAGAGGCTGTAGGTGTATCTCAGTCTTTCTGTAGAGACAAGCTGGGGTGCCTCTCAGAACTGGCAGGCTCTTAGGCCAGCATTTTTGTGTCACAGTCCTGGCTTTCTCATTTATGGGCTTTTGATGTCAGAGCTTACATCTGTAGAACAGATGACAGCGTTCTGTTCGTGAGGTTGATAAGTCTTGAAAGTCAGGAAGGTTAGGTTGCTAGACGTTTAGTGCTTCTCAGAATTTATTTCCCTAGGGTGTCATGTGGAATCCCTGAAGGTCTGGCAAAACTGCTGTGGCTTCAGAAGTATAGCATATGTTCTAATTAAATTGCCCACACCTCCCACAACCCAAGCAAACACACTTTTTTTTCTCCCAAGGATGCACACAGGTAGCCTGGGCACATCCAATCTTAATACATCTGAGTCTCAAAATATTTTCCTGAAGTTGATGGATAGATTCAGGATTCTCCTCATCCTGTTTCAAAAGGTATATAATAACTGTAACCCTAGAATTGTTGGCCACCATCTGGGCACTTGATGGTCCAGTCTTGTTCAATTATTTCATAGGTATAAAAAAGATACACAGAAAAATGATCAAGAAATAATGTTCGAGGTGACATTTTCATAACCTGCATCAAATCTGAATGAAGCAAGTCAGGCTGCTCCTTTACATACAGTCATGTGAATCTGAGACTTTGCTTCAATATGGGCAATTTACGGCAGATTTTTCTGGTTTTTGTACTCCAAAGTATTCTAACTAATCCACTTAAGAAGGGCCAGGGAATGGCAATGGTCAACAGGATAGAACTCCAAGGAGGTCCCCTGAAAAAATGAATAGAAGGTCTTCTGTTCAGTAATTCTCCGAATGTTTAGATCTCCAACATCCTGAAAATATGACATTAGCCATAGATCCTCCCCTTGGAAAGCAATAAAATATACTTGGGAGCACACATAAAAAAACTCTTTCTTAGGATTTTCAGTAGCTCCATGGTCTCTCAGAATGCCCTTTAGGGTAATAGAATTTGTCATAAAACAAAATAATGCATTGGGCTGAGAAGAGTGGCCAGATTCCATTATCAGGAGAACAAGCCTGGGGACAACAATGTGAGCTAGGCGGTGAGGTGACATCTATATCTGGGCTCATCTTAGAGACCATTTTGACATAATAGTAAGCACGCCGGCTCTTGCTCTCAGATGGCTTCCTCCTGTGTCCCTGTATCATGGATTGAATAAGTCACATTAACCAATTACAAAATTATCTGTTGCAAATAAATAAATAAATGCTTGGGACATAAAACTGTCACCACCACACAGTTGTCAATAATGGCAAGATGACTGGAAGGGAAGTAAATGTTTCCATTTGACCTGGGGAGGATAATGTACTAGAAACAGGAAACTCATCCCTAGCTTCTAAATGTAGGCTCGAGAACATGGGAATTTCACTAGTGCTGATACATTTTCAATCACCATTCTAGTAAACAACTTGCTTTTTTACTTCTGAGCTTAACCATGTCTGGCAATTTGTTACGGCATTGTTAGTTCCACAATAAACTGATGTCAATATGATTCAGCTTAATCAAGTTTCTCTGTTCCAGACTAAATGAGAAAACGGATCTTTTATAGTCATAGAATGGACAACTAACCTCATATTCAAGTGTACCTTTAGATTTGAGATAATCGAGTGGTTCATACTCAATCATTAATATTTCTCTCCTATAATAATTAATGTCATTCTCTGATCTAATGTCATTTGAAGCTCAGTTGATTTCAGATGTTTGCTCCATTCAGCTTTCCTCTCTTCACAAGGATACATATTAAAGGATGCCCTTCAAGCAGCAGCCTGCCCACCCTGATAAAATAAATTCGATTTCAGTGGATTTGAAGTGTGGGCCTGGATTCTGCATTCATACCTAACTTCCAGGTGATGCCGAAGATGATATCCCATAGACATCACTCTGAAATGCAACAGCTTTCAGAGGGAATTCAGCATTCAGAGGGAATTCCCAATCCCTCCTTCCAACAGCTGTTCCTAATGATTTCACAGGACAGACTACACATCAAAAAGAAAGGAAGACTTGGTTTGTAGCAGCTTACATATATGATCACATTTTACATTCATCACAACTCTTAATGTATGATCATCCCGATGTCTCAGATGAAACTGGAAATTATAAAAAGTAAATACCTACTCGCAAAGTGAGGCCTCAGTAGGGACTGGTATCACGTAGGTGTGGTTCCTGTTTGAGGTGACTGCTGAATCCTGTAAACCTTTGCCTACAACCACTGGGTCTTTGCTCCTTAAACTTGAATGTGCTATCTCCAAGGGAGCCTCTATGAGACACGGGTCTTCACACTGTGGATCTGGATGGGATCGAATGGATTTCATTTCTTTTGACATCTCAAGAAATGGCAGTGATAATGATCTACCAACCATACTCTGAAAGGCAAAGTAGACTGGACAACGCTTAATCGAAATATATTCCCTAGGCTAATTAGAAATATATAGTCAAGTTGTACCCCTGGCCAACTTTGACTAAGTTACCAGATACCTGTGTCTTGCACCCAGCTGGAGAGTTCATTTACGTCTCATCTTGAAAATCAATAGTGAATATTCAGCATTTCCACATATGTGAGAATATATGACATGATTCTTAACTGACCAGTTGTGATTTTCATTTTTTAGGTGACAATTTCTGACTTATCTGAAAATATCATATTATTGCTTAAAAACTTGTCTAGCCAGACAAAGCTGTGACCGTAAGGAACCCTTGGCCCACGTCACTCTCACAGCTTGTCTGAAGCTATTGGGGATGTGAAGAATGACACTGGCCTCATTAATCTCTCCTCTCTGAATCAGGCAATAAGGCGGTATTTTTTGTGTCTTAAATAAATTTCCACACTGTCTGCCCAAACCATATTCTTTATTTTACAGTTTCAAAACAAGCACTTTGTTCTACATTTGCATTCTAAATAGTGACTACGATGGGCATGTTCTCTTAATTTTAGAAGAAAAACGTCAAATAATTAACAAATACAAGAAAAAAAGATAGTTATCTTGGCTCTCCAGGGATGAGCAGCTAGACTCAGAGGAAAATTATAGTGTATAGAAGACTCAGATAGACAAAATGAAAGATTTTAATTTGATTCATCTAAATAGTAGCACCATCTTTACCCAGCACGTCCCTCATAATAAGCAATTACACAAATTACCTCATCGAATCCATTCAGACCTAGACAAAGCAGGTATTACTCTACCCCCACTTTAAAGATTGTATAATGGGCTTAGCAAGGGCACACAAGCTGTCCAAGATTATAAGGCTAGAAGAAGCAACAGCTGAGACTTTTGGTGAGACCTACAGCATTCTAAAGCATATCAAAGAATACAATTAGAGTTCTGTGTAGTTTGGTGTCATTGTTTCAATTAAGTATATCAAGGTTAGTGCAGCAGAAAAAATGTATATTTAAAATTAGGAATAATACACACTATATTCTTCTTGGGACCATAGCTGATCTCTCCTCTAAAGATTGCCATAACAATCACAAGTAATTTTCTCTGTACTATATTACATGGACTGATGTACTTTGAGATTTTTCGTATCCAAAGCTTCTGTTCTGTTCCAGAATGTTCACTCTCTTTTTGCCCATACATACTTCCTATCTGGAGTCACAAGAGAAATATATAATTCTACTGTACTTATGTAGCAGAATGAGAAAATCAAAGATCACATATAGGCTTATCTTCCAGATAACCATTGCCCCAACTTCCCAAAATGTGGTAAGTGGATGCCCCTTGAGAATGCAAGCAGAAGTAGAAAAAGTAAGTTTCTTGATGATCTGCACTTGAAAGGGCAGAGCTAGATCCTCCGACATAGAAATAACCACACAAAACCTTGAAAGGTCTACAAGTAGGAAGAAAACTTATGCTATCATTGAGGCAATTATGCATGAAGATGCATTTAAGAAAAAACTACCATAAATGGCTCTAAATTTGCAAAAGTAACAATGCCACAGAACAAAAGAGCAACAGAATGTGACCAATCTGGCCTCAAGAAACCAAACTTCTACCATAAAACATTGCAGAATTTTTGTTATTTATGATCTTACCTGGTTCCCTAATGCTCATTGGGTATCCCAAAGTACAAAATAGACTTATCTCATTGTGTGTGTGTGTGTGTGTGTGTGTGTCTATGTGTGTGTGTGTAGGTCTCTGAGTGTCTCTACACGTGTCTGTATACTTAAGTATCTTAGCAAAATATGCTCATGAGGGCTAAATATAAGGTTTTCAGTGCTTCAGCCTATTCTAAAAAGACTGGCCGTACATCTTAGTCATAAACATCTTCCCATTTTAACAGATGCCATTCCTTGAAGCAGTGGTACTTATATTTTCACCCTGAAACCACAATAGAAAGCTAAAAGAAACCAAGTACTTTGCACAAAATAGTATTTCCCTAGCCTTTGCTTGAAGTCATCATTAGAGATTTGAGCCTCTGCATCTGTGTGGGGCTTCCATTTGGGGCTGGTTAGCTTTGAGTCTAAATTCACTTCATCCATCTGATTGATTCAAACAACTTTAATGATCTTAACAAAGATGAAGATATTAAACACAAAGCTCATTATTAGTCAGAAGTCTGCCATGTTCCCTGCTGTATAATTAACTCCTTTCATTCAACACATTTGAAATAGCATCAATGAAGAATATTTAATTACCTCCCTCCAGAAGAAGGTCTCGACTCAGAATCAGTAGCTAGTTTTACAATGATGTCCAATTTAAACTGTTCTTAAGATAATGTATTTAGTAACTACAGGGGAACCTTCCGTCCAGGAAATTTAAACCTTAGAAGTAGAAATTATATGACAGAACTGGAAGGAAAATATCTTCTTTAGCCTGTTTGTTGCAAAATGTGTAGAGCATTTTTTAATGACTTTTCATGTCAACCTTTTCCTAAGATAAAGTATGTGGACAGTTGTGGAGACACACCGAAGCATACACATACACACACAGCTAGAGATGAGAGAAAGTGCTATATGAACATGTGTGATTAAGATGGATCCTGTGCAGGTTGAAATACACAAGATAATGGTTTTTATACCAGGCTGACGTCGGGGCTAGTCACTTCTTGCCACTAAAATGGTACAAACAGGATGTAAATCACAAAAGATAGCAACCAAGACAATGCTTCATTTACAACACACAGGGCTAAAGGGGACCCAGCACAGGTGATGCATCTGGCACCCTTATTTCTAGAGCACTGAATTTTATTCAGCCAATATAGCACCCGGTTCATGGCATAATACATGCTTATTATCATGGCCTTGGGGAAAGCATCCCCCAAAACTCAATATCCAAAAGGAAAGAACTGTGAACTCAAATCAATTTTGCTTGTTAACAGGCAACAGGATCTGATGACTCAGTTGAGTAGAACTGATAGAAAAAAAAAAAAAAACACCATGGAGCAAAGGGAAAGGCTCAGTTGTAGTTCTTGCCTAGCGAGTACAAGGCATGGATCTCAGCACCAAACGAATGAAATATAAACAATATCTGTAGGTAGCCAACCCTAAGTGGGAAATAAGATAGATCAGTACTTGAGCATAGATGTGATGACTGCAGGCAGCACAGGAGAGTCCCTTGTATGGTAGGAAAAATTTTAACTAAATGCAGAAGATCAGCTGGTCAGTGATAACAGGGACTTAGGAGAACCAAATAGTAATTACAATATTATATATAATTAACATAATGTAATAGTGATACACTAATGTAATTGTATAATCTCATAATATATTTCTCCATTTTTAATATAATAGAAAATCAGTCAGGGTGCTGTTTTAAAACCATGAATATGTTTTTATTCAATCCAAAGTCCTTTTGATGCCATAAACATGATGGCATCAAGTCTCTCTTGGGCCCTGTTTTATCACTGGTCATGATAACTCATGATGTCCTAGTCAACAGATTTCAGCTGTCTTTCAAGTAAATCAAATGCACACATGTGTCGGGGTGACTATACCTGTTATAACCCCAGTTGAAATGGTTCCCCTGGATATTCTTTGTACTTTTTGCCTTGCTCCACCAGGAACCTGTTTCAATGCCATTTCCACAAAAAAAAGCCCCATGCAACCATTATGTTCAATGTCATAGTCCTAAAGCTCATTGCCCTTTACATCACTTTCTTCTTCCTCATACTAGCTATCTCTGAAGGCGTGGACCAATTCATCACTAGCTAAACATCCATATTCCTGGCTGAGTGCTATTTTCCTGCAGCCAAATGACCTGTATTATTGTTCTCTGTGCTAGGCGTTGCATAGAGCACAGGACATAGTCGACATGCTTAAAGCAACTCTGAGAGAATAAACCATTATATTCTAAGAGCATGCTGCTTTTAACTTCATATATGTCCTTTTTCATTGGTACCTAAAATGATGTTGGAAACACAGCTTTCCAAGGCCAAAGATGAGCAGCCAGCATTTCATATTTGACTCAACATGTGGAGAAATACAGGAGGTTGATATTAATCTAAATCCTTCCCTGTCTTAAAATTTTCTGCATTTGAACTCACACACGAACTCTGAAATAGGGAGTACATTTGAATTCCACTGAAGACGGCTATCTGAAGATAATGGAGAGTCTCAGAATAATATTCTAACTGACCAGGACTTCTCTACAAGAGCCATCATAGATGCCTCTACCCATTCTAGCACCTGGGATGGACACAGGAGACGGCAAAACTGAGTACTAGTAGGCTTCACTTGCAAGAAGGGAGTATATGGCTCTATCGCCCCCTCCTTTCTTAGCATCTAACCATAATCCAATCAGGCCATAAACTACTGCTGGAGGGCTCATTACTCTAGCCTTCCTCCCCAGGATCCTCTCCAACAGAAAGAAGAAGGACCCACCCACTACATCATCTTAATCAGCAACTTAGAAAACAGTGCCACATAAAACAGCAGCCAACCTGAAAAAGTGCAGTAATTGCAATAGCGCTGCTAACTAACCATTCAGCTCGACTTCTGCATAATTAAGAAGGTGGTTTATGACAGGCATTTGTGTGGCATTTAAAACATTAAAAGGAAAGTAGCGGAGCATGCCGCACCAGGAGCTGAATTCAGAGGAGGCGGGGAGGAATAAGGCTGAACACCAAGAAAACACAGTCTCTTTTCTTCTTAGCCTCTTTTTTCTTACAACGGTCTCTTTTTTTTTCCTCCCTCCAGTTGCTTTCTTTTTTTTCTTTCTCTTCCTGCAAAATGAGTAGCCGAGGGGATAATTTAGCAACTGGGCTTTTGCAGAGGTAGCTGCTGTGTGCTTAAATTACCAGAGAAATGCTTTCAATTGCTCCTCTTTAGAATGAAGGCACTGCATGGTATTTTCCCAGGACTGGAGCTTTGCACTCAGCAGGAGGGTTCAGCAGAGTGATGGGAAGCAGGATGGGGAGGAGAGAAGGATGGTTGGAAGGGAAAAACTCTAGTTTCTCTACATTGGGATACACAGAGAAGGCTGGTCATTATGTCAGGAAGGCGTCCCACTTAGTACCTCCCAGAAAGGGTTCTGATAAAAACAAATCATGCTTCTGGGCAACAAATATTTGTTGTTACACTATGTTACAGACTCAAGGCTGTATGCTGCAAAGACAAAAATACAGAAGAAATCAACCCTGTCCTCAGGAAGACCTCAGGGTCTATTGAGAGCAAATCAGAACCTAATGTGGATGAGTCGAATTGATTAGCAAGTGCAAAGAAACCACCAAGAAGACAGGAGTCCATTTAGAGAGAGATTCCCAGAATGCAGCAGGTATTAAAGTAATCTTTCTAAATGAGAGTCAATAAATGATAGGTAAGTCAACTCATCTATAAGGTAGATACTGCTTAAGTCTTCGAGGATGTGTAGTTGATTAGCCACATGCAGCAAGGGCAGCACTAGCACTTGCAAGTCTTGCCGGCTGGAGATGCTGAGGGCCCAGGAAGCACTGGCTATGAGCTGCAGACACTGGTGCAAACTGGCGAATGTGAGGACACAAGTCTGGCATGTTCAAGGCCATGCCCACTTCTAAGCAGAAGTCTGATGTGACCAAGAATACAAAAGGAAGTAAATAAAAGCTCCAATTCAAAGGCAGATGAGGCAGTTGGAAGCCTTTCATTTCAGCAAGACACAAAGAGAAAGGTGCATTGCAAAGAAAGCCTACTTCAGTCTTCTCATTCATTGATCAGCAGCCCCTGACCCTGGTAACATTCCCGCCCATGAGGGGCAAAGAGTGGAATGCAGCTGCGCAGATCGGTGACATGATGAAATTCATGCTGAATTCTACTCATTTGATACACAGATGCCCTACCAACTGAGCAGTGTGCACGCTCACCTGGGAATGTAACAGAGCAGAAGAGTCTACCAGGGTCAAATACAGTTTTAATGTCCTTATGATAGCAATGGCAAAGCAGCTAACATGTGTGTGTGTGTGCGCACACACACACACACACACACACAGGTACAAACACTATACTCCCAACCACAGTCACATGAAGCAAATGCTTCAAAAAATAGAGAATAACGCTCAGGCTTTTTTTAAGGTATACTTTAAGCAAGGGATATGTGCTCTTTGGTATTTCTTTTTAGAGATCCAGATAGGATGAGAAGCAATAACCGATGATTTGACAGTGTGAAACTTGTTCTTAGAACATATGTCAAAACCAGAATTTTAGCATTCAAAGTTTAGAATATTAGAAAATTTTAATATCAGTTTTATGAAGCTGCAATTTCAAACAATGCATCAGGTAGTCTTGGTGGCTCGTATCTCTAATCTTATCACTGGGGCTACTGAGGAAGGGTGAATGAAGCAAATTCAAGGCTAGTCGTGGATGCATAGTGAACTCCAGGCTAGGCTATGCTGTGGAGTGAGACCTTGCCTTAAAAAGTAAAAAGTGACATAACCATGCCTTAATTTAAATCAAAAGCAATAATGATCCCTGAAATTTGAAACAGATCTGAGTTTTCCTGTTCTAGTTTAGTGTTGATTTTCTATGACTAGCTCTAAGTTGATACCTTTGGATAACACTTACTGAAGGAAATACATTACAAAGTAATGGATGTCTTAGGAATCACTTCCCATGTCATCCATGAGGCACATACAAAAAGAACAGTCCAGTTTCTACCTGGCATGACTAGTTGATTGACTGGACTGTTTCTGTTTCTGTTTGGTTTGTAAAAAATTGCAGGATACCATAGTTATTCAGTGAAAAAAAAGAACTGAAATTCACTAAGTGAATTAATACTTGAATTAACATTTTTTTCTCATCTACCTTACCTAGAAGTGAAGAGAAAGCAACATTATAAACAGAACTTACTTCATAGCCAATTTATTTATGCCGCTCTACTCTGTCCCTGTGACCAGATATGGACCTTTTAAGGGTTTCAAAAAGAATTACAGGTCAACAATTAAGTTATTTGAACAACAGAAAGGGCTAAACCAAGATGGGCAAGCAACCAAGATGTCACAGGCTCTTTCATCCCCTTTTCTTTGCTGCGCATTCTCCATCAGAGGGTATAACAGCCGTCATTCATGTGATTCTTCTGTAAAGATGAGCAGCATGCCTTACTGTTGACCCCTATTCTCCTCAGTGTTAAGGCCACATTTAAATGCTACGAGTGTATCATGTACTCTCACTATCCCAACTCCAAATCAAATAATCTCCGAGTCCATTGCCACCTGAAATTAGCAGCCCAGCAACCATCTCCATAGAGCAAATCAGTGACACACAGCCATGGTCTGAGAAAGAATGAAGGCTTCTATTCTGCATCTTTGTAGAAACTAAACCTTACCACTATCCTTTCCTCTCTTGTTCTCTCTTCCTTTCCTTTCCCTTTCTTTCTTTCCCATTATCTTTTTGTTTCTTTTGCCTTTATAGGCATCAAATCAAGTCTTCATTTAAAATTGCTCTGCCACTGCAGAGCCCTCTTGACCCTCCCAGCTCTCTCATCATCTCACACCTCATCTCATGGTGGTTTCGTAACTAGGTTAGAAATGCCTGCTGCACTCGCCCTCCTCATAGCTTGGACAAAGAATCTCCTTTGACCATTTTAACTCCATCTGCCAGATATTTTTGATCACTTTTTGTCACCCGGGAAACAATATTCAAACATTTTATCCTGGATTTTTATAACTTTCCATCCCCAGGCCTACCTACCTCTCATAAGAATGCTCCCTACAAGTTTACACATTCTGAGCTCTTTCTTCTTACCTAGCTAGAGTTAAACAAACAGTCCACAGTATAGATCCTGGCTGGTCCCCTTTTGTAAATTATGTTTTATTAGAACAAAGTCACATTCATTTGTTTATATGTTGTTTATGTCTATCTTCACATTTGGATAGTTATGACAGGGTCTGTGTGACTAGCAAAGCCCAGAGTCACCTTCACAGGTTGCCAACTGAGCCATCGTACATGTTCCATTTTTTTCTAATACCCTGTGACAAATAAATCTGCAGTATCTCATGAGTGCAGGACTCAGGGACACCTATGATTCACAATTAATGAGACTTGGTGCAAGAATAACTTTTATTGCATCAACTTCTGATAAGCTAAGACTGTGACGATGCTAAAAAGACATGTTTTCTGTTGGAAAATAAAATCACCTTAAGAGAAGGAATGTAAGTGAATTCTAAGCAACATGAATGACCAAAGAATCTGATCACATCTTTCTTTTCTGTTATTTCTGTGAAGTGATAAGTCATGTCAACTGAAACATCGCAGAGAGATGCAAGGATACAGTTACTACTTTGTAATGTCCCCAATAGGCTGACGTGTTTGAAAATCTGCTCCCTAGTGGGTGATGCTGTTTTTGGATATTGTGGTCCTGTATAAGGAGGTAGAGTCTCCCAGGAAGAAGAGGCGGGGGTCACTGGAGTCAGCCTTCGGGGTTCATTGGCAGCCCCATTTTCTGTCTGCTTCTTTCTGATGGCAGGCATAATACATCCACCTTGTGTTCCTGCTGCCATGCCTACGACACCATCATGGACTGTATTTCTGTAACTGTGAGTCAAAGTAAACCATTTCTTCCTTAGGTTGCTTTTGTTGGATATTTTGTCATAAGAACGAGAAAAGTAGCCAACACAGTTTCTCAAGGAAGATTTTTTGTTTGTTTGTTTGTTTTCTTTTGCTTTCAGTTAATCTTCAGTCCTGTCTTGCTCACTAATAAGCCAAAATAAATATATGTTTGTAGAATATGTATCAAGAAGTGAAAGGAACACATGTGGTTTAGCCTGTGCTGCCAATCCTAACGTGATTGCTACATCATAAAGTTTCCCATCTCCTTTCTGCTTGATGTGTGCTTCTGATCTTCAAGACCTGTGCAAAACTGCAGGCTGTCTCCAGGTTTTGTACACTGGAGTTGACGTCACTCTTTTAAGGTTTGTCTGTGCATTGTGACCTTGAGAATGTAGTACATGCACCTTTGTGATGTCCACTATATCATGCCCCTCATGATCTAAACTTTCTGATTATTCTACCACTACCCACAAGGTACTAGAGGAAAACCACTATAAACAATAAACAGAAATGAAGAGCAATCAAACCATGTCACTGTACTTGGAATAAAACTAAAGCCAAAATAAATAAAACCCGTTTTTTAAAAAGTGTTTGTCCATGAACTCATATGTAGAAAGCCAAATAATGTGTCATCAATCTGAATGGTATCAAAGAGAGTCTCTTCCTTCTACTCATATACATTTCAGTAAATCTACAAATGTGTGCAGTGAAATGATATATGGTAAATACAATTATTATAATCAGAAACATAGGAAAAATTACTATGGAATTTTCAATAACTGTCAATTGGAGAAGGGTAGACTTCATAGGATAGGAATGACATGTAACTGGGGTGAGGGGAAGGGTGACAGCTGTCTCTTAGATGTGGGAAGATCAACGTTGGTGAGGGAAACGGAACAAAGGGCCTGGAGGTGTGTATGTTTATATTTCATGAAATGTGCTAATTCAATGAGGCTTTCTCCGTATTGAGAAGTCTGAGGCAGTCTCATGTCTGGCTCCCTGTGGTGGCAGAAAAGGGGACACATTCTAAAAAGCCTTCCTTCTCTTCTCTCCATGTCTGACTTTTGAGTTGAGAAGTTCTATGGCTTCATTGTTGGCACCTATGACAAGGAAATTCAAGCAGAGGCAGAGACATACCCCAAGCTTTGGTAGCATTGGGAAGGGCAAATATAGTGAATTAGCCTCCTCAAATAAGGAGCCCTTTTAGGGCATCAAGGAAAACATGATTCTGATTCCACTTTTTCTGCACTGCCATTCAGGGGAACAAAGTATAGGAAGAAAGCAGAATAAAGAGGGGAGGGAAAGTAAGGCCAAGGCCGCTCCAAATTTTCTACTTTAAGATGAATACACATTTTGTACCGCTTTTAAAAAAAAGAAACTCTTATTTTCTGATGATGGGAGACAATGGAGAGGGGTGGTAAGGAAGAATTTCAGTCAGAGAGAAACTTGGCTGACAATCACACGAAAAGTGCTTTACCAGTGTAGACCATAGAAATACTTGTCTTTTTTTTTTTTTTTTTTTTTTTATTCCATTCCCTTTCAAGCCTTGGCCTGTGGCTAAAACTAAGAAGACATACTCAGGTAAACAGGTGCCAACTGGCAGCTTTTCATAGTTTGGCATCCAAGATTGCCAAGTAGCTTTATCTCAAGGTAAACATGGAGCTTTTATGCTCATCTCAAAGAGGGATTTGCGAGGTACCTGGAGCAAAGAAGGGAACAAAGGGGGCAGAAGTGGACCAAGGTTACAATCTCCCATTATTCCTTCTTTTTTATTTCAAATGTCATTTCCTAAAAAAAAGCAAAGAAGGGTTCCTGTCTCACATGCTCAAAAGAATAGAATGCGAGGTGGGAAAGAGAGTAGCAGAGCGTAAAGGGTAGAACCCTCTGGGTTCAAAGTCTGAATTCAGACTTCTGCGAGTTTATGAGCTATTCTGGCTTTAAGCTTCCTTATTGTGTAACGGGAAGAATGCTATCGCCTCTCCCTCTGTTGTCACTAGGCTAAACAATGATATGGGGAGATGTACCTAGCCCAGCGCCAGACACATTGTTGGCACCTAATAAGCGGTGCTGTTAATATGATTTAGGAGATGGACTGGGGACTCATTTTATGCATTGAGGTCCTCAAAGAGAAAGGGGATGAGATTCGGCACCCTGTGGCCTCTGTTGCCCATCCAAAATACATTATCATCACTTGCAAGTCTTGAATTATGTAAAACACATCCCTGTGGTGCAAATACTAAGCAAATGGTAATGATGTCACTTTGGCAGGGGATGTAAATATCAATGCAAACGGACAGCTCTTGGAAAAGCGGCTGCTTTTATCTCATCTCTGCAGTGAGCTCCCTAGAAGACTGAGACATCAAAACCACAATGCCAGGGGGCACACAGAGACCCCACTCTCCACCACTCCCGCAAGGCTAGCTCTTCCCCTTTCAGAAGAAGAGTTATTGCATAACATAAGGGAAATGGTGTTTCACAATTGTCCTGTCCTCTAGCAGACAAGGTGGCATTGTGTACAGTAGGCAAGTCAGAGTGTAAACTGTAGCACATATGCAAGGTGCCACATCTAAGTGGCAGGCTGCTTCCAGCTCGGCATGCCAATTCTAGGCAGTGCCTTTGGGGAATGGATGACAGCTGCAGTCTTGACAAGAAGACAGAGTGGGACCCTTTTGAACAAGCGTGTACACACACATACATTTCCACCTAGGGCAAAATTTAGACTCGCTGCATACAGATTGCCACACAAGACAAGATGAAGTAAAAATTCCTATTTAAATCCTAAATATATTAAGGATTATCAAGTCATTCAGTGTGAATGTTTACTTTCCTGTTTATACATAATTATAGACAACTCTCCACCACTGCTCACTGTGAGTTTTGGAATTTACCAAGCTCATGGCCACCCCCACCACACACAAACCATACACACTGAAGACATACAGAATTAGGATGTAGAATTACGAGTGCCAACTGCGGAGGTCAGCATGGGCCCTCTGTTACCTCACGTGTGCTAGCATGGTGCAGGGTTTGTCCTCAGCTTCCTCGGCTCAGAGCATTAGATCAACATGGTTCATTATCGTTAGCTTCAGATGACTCCAGGGCCAGGAAATCACAGTTGTCCAAGAGGTTAAATAAATGCCATACGCGCAAGAAAAAAGTGGAAGCCATGTAATAGCTTTTTTCTAATGCTGCTTTTCCACAGTCTTATAAGAAGCACACTGAAAAGAAAGATAGTAGCAAAGTAGGCCAGAGAATAATGACAGAAGTAAAGCCAGAGGTAAATGTATACAGACAAATAAAAACCTTATGTTTCAATGAATAATTCAGGATCCACACTGAGTTGATGCTTTCGACAGGGAGGGCAAGTGAAGATTTTTAAACGACAAAGGCCTCCAGTAACTCCTTGCTGATTCCCTGGGGCTATTTTCTTTTCTTATTACTTCTGTCGTGTGCACATATACATATATCCCTAACCTGCAAACAGTATAGGTATACAGAAATCAACCCCAGAGAAACACATTCACATTCCAAAGGCTGAACAAGGCAATTTGCTTTGATATTAGGAAATCACATGTAGAACTTACAAATGTTAGCTTCTGGGTGCAGCTCATGTGGTAGGGGCTTGCCCACCAGGCAGAACTGTATCGCCAGGCACAGCACAGCATAAACTAGGAATGGTGGCAGAGGCCTGCAATCCCAGCAGGCCTGAGTGAAAACAGGAGCATCAGATGTCAAGTTTCTCTTCTGCTACCCAGGGAGTTCAAAGCATCCTGGGACACGTGTGAGATGGTGATGCAAAAGCACAAAATATCTATAGATGTTTTCCAGGTAAAGATATCTTTTGTTGTTGTTGTTTGTTTTGTTTTTTCAAGATTGGATTTCTCCATAGCTGTGGAGCCTGTCCTGGAACTAGCTCTATGTAGACCAGGCTGACCCCGAACTCACAGAGATCCGCCTGCCTCTGCTTCCCAAGTGCTGGGATTAAAGGTGTGCACCACCACTGCCCAGCTGGTAAAGATATCTTAATGGCTACTTGGCTCAATTCTTGCCATTCCAAATGTGCCCAACCAAAGACGCCTGCCTATGCATCCCTGGTTCTTTCTGAGATCACTTTGCTGAACATCCCTAAACTTAGTACACATATTCTCTGCTTCTGTTTCTCATAACCAAGTGGATGCTGACACAATTCGCAGGCTTCCTTATTTGATGGAGAAATTACATGGTATCTGACTGCCACACCTGGAATCCTGTCAATCCTATTTATCTCAATGAACTGGATATTTTCTCTTCTCACAAGTGTGTTTCTTTGGATTAATTGGTGTTCTGAGTTCCCTAAGGAACGTGCTTCCCTGAAATGGAGTGTAAATGTCTAGTTATATTAACATCACTTCTCTGATTTCCAGGAAAAAATAGTAAAATTTTCCCATATCAGTTACTAATTCTCAAGTTTTCTCAGAGTTTTTATGGGCATGATTCTTCCTAATTTAATTCAGCACCATTTACTCGTCAAGTCTTTCTAAGGCAAAAGCAAAGGGCAAAGACAACAAAGGGTTTCTACACCTGAAACTTAGATTGTTTATTGGTTTGAGAATTTCTGGTTCTGCGCTGTCAAAGCTCATCCACACTCTTGGAGCTTAGCAGATGCTTTCTGCACTACTGAGCAAGAGAGATGCTCTTAATAGGGCACCCTTCTGAACAAACAAATGCCCCCATATTAAACTACTTGTTAGAGGAGGTAGACACTATATCAATAACAATGTAACCTTCTAAGAACAGTGTCACACAGGTCTCAACCAAGCACCAGAACCCTGATGCTTCATGCCTCATTGCCTCTCTGTTCAATTTGTTAGAAAGAGCACCCTTGTGTTGGAGAATAGCTGATCTTCCCACTTCTAAGCACAGATCCTATTTCTTCACATAAGAGCTACACTGACCACAGTGATTCTTCATTGGGAGTTACCATACCACTCTAACAGGTACCTAACAGGCATCCACCCGCTACCATCACAGCAAACCATCCTTATGGTCTATTCTCCACACTCATCTACACGACAGTGGTCCAGAGTAGAACCTCATCTTCAGTGCCTAATCATTTCTGAATGCTGTGAGGTGCCTACATATCAGACTTTTCAGGGTTGATCCAGCACTAACTAAGTTCAATGGAATCCCTTACAGTGTACATTTCTTTCAGCGTTTGACACTCCACACTGGATTTGTGGTCACCTGAAATTCCTAGCCTGTTGAGGAGTGCTGGCTTACCTATTTATTTTAATGTAAGATAAGACACTAGAATCAGAGAAATCGTACCATTGTTAGATTTTCAAGCCTATGGTCTTCAACACAATATACTTTACTTTCAATCCTCCTATCAAAAAAAAAATAAGAATTGTTAATTCCATTTCCATTCTGTAGCTTCTTTCAGTGAGTTGGGGAAAATAAATACCTAAGCTAAGGGAGACATAGAGAGGTTAGTTTCCTGTCATTTTACTTCGTGGGATCCACTTATCAAAAGCTGTTTTGCTCTGTTACTGGTGTCACCTGAAAATCCGGCCCACTATGTGGTCAGCGCATTCTTATGAGCTCTGTAAAACAATGGAGAGGAGGTCATCATCGAGGCTAACCACCAAAAGCTACTTGGAGGCACTTTGAATGTTATTTTAATAAATTGGCAATTTGTGCACTTTCTTTACAGTTTGTTTTCTTACTAAACCATGAAGACACACAGCTAGAATGTGAGGCAACGATGCCATAGTATCTCTGTACCTGCAGAAGTTACCAGAAATTCTTGACTTACAAAAGAACCATTCTGTAGCCATCCGTACAGATTATCATGTGTAAGATTATTATTGACTTGCGTGTATGGAAACCTATGGGATCTTCCAAGCTATTTTCCAGATATTCACTTGAAAAGCACAGAATCAGAAAAAAAAATGATCCCAGTATTTTCACATTATAATCAAGAATAGAATACCATTTCTTTCCAAAATCTATTCAACAGTATCAACTCCCAGTAGCCCCTCCATCAAGGTGGGGCCACATATATGCATACATCAGAAGCACTAACAGGATCCAGCAGTTCTTAATAATATATGGAATAATAAAATGGAAAAGGAGAACATGAAGTTGGGGGAGATAGGGAGAGGGAACTAGAAGAAGTAGAAGGGTGGAGTGGTGGATAAAATCATCAGTGAACATTGTAGAAGTATATGAAACTTTCAAAAGATAAAAACATCTTTCATTTAAAAAGAGAACACATCTCTCTGAAATCTAAATGCTTCAGAAAAAAAAAGCACTGTTAAGTTATCAGTTCCACCAAATGATTTAGGCTACAATATCTGGCAGGGAAATGGGTCCTACAACATTTAAACAGAGCAGAAATGTCCATGTGCTGAGAAACAAACACAAGCTCATGAGAAACCACTAGTATCATCAAAGCAACTTAAAATCTCAATATCATGTGGATGCCATAGTTGGATTCAAAAGCCTAAAAATGATTTCACTCAGCAGGGATGAACTGAATCAATATCAACGAAGCACTGTGATAACGCCACCTTGAAGGAAGTAGACATCCCCAACACTGAGAAAGCAAACGGGGAATGTTGGTTTAAAAATGAGTTCCTGCTGTGTTATCAGAGACATTCCCCACTATAGCCTGTGCCGATTCTCCTGGTAGGCATGAAAAACTGTACGAAAGAAATGCAATTCACCTATTTCTTTTACTTTAGGTTGGCTAGAGGGTCAAGGGGGCAGAGGTCTCTAACAGCTGCCCCCTCTTATGAATCTCAGTATACATTCCTCCATCTTGATGCATTTATTAGCAACGTAGAAACTGTAACCATAACTCTATGGCCCTGGCCAACTGTAAAATTTCAAGATCAACTGCTGAGTAACTGAAAAAAGCACTCAGCCTAGAACAGTGGACCCCTGCCTACTTGGTCTACAGATCACACTTCCTGGGAGGGAGAGCGGATTGTGTGTTTGCTTGTGGGTATTTGCATCTTAATAACCACTGAGCTCTGCCTCCCTGAATAGCATTTCAAAGGCATGTTCTCACTGAACGTGGGGAAGTGGGAAATTGTAGTAATTAATTAGTCACCTTGGGCGAAACTACAAATCGTATGTATTTGCCAATTTCATGTTTTAATCTGAATTATTTGCTAATGTCTTCTCTAATTTTGTCAATATGGCTGTGATTTTATATTATTATTTAGGAGCAGAGACATAAATTATTCTGGGTACAAAGGGGAACCACATTAGAACAGCCATGTTCTTAAGCAGAACAGAAGAAGGAGGAATGAATATACACTGTGCAAGCTGAAGGCAGAAGACATCACACAGGGGCATTTTAGAGAATATCCCAGGCAAACAGAATCCTGACAGATTAGTAAGAAATCCATTTCTTAAGTAAGGATGACCATTCGCATAGTTGGTCAAGAGAGAATGCAGTTCATGCAAAGGGTAATGACATTGTTACACTCAATTGCAGTGAGGACTTTAAATATCCATAACTGATTCAAGCCGTTATTATAACCTTGGGCCTGCCTAAAAGCAACATTGCTAATAATTACTCAGAAGGACTAAATTCTGTCTCTACAAAGGTTCTAAAATTCTATGGAAAGGACTGGAAGACTACATCACAGACCTTTGCAACTGAAAATAGGAACCTGAACATTCTATCACTTCAAGTGCATCAACTTCCCTAAAATATCAGGTCCAATTCTACTCTGCCGTACTTATTGATGTTAACTACTAATTGTTAATTTCTCTTCCTAAGAGCTCATGCAGGGCCTGAGTTTCTCTTTATTGGATCAGCTTGTCCCGAGGATACAGCTAAACCTGCCTTTGATCAGCATCTAACCCTTCTAGATGCTCAGGGTACACTTTGGGATCTGTAAGAAAGTGATTATAAAGGATAGAGAATAGCTTCCACCAGCATGAGGACAAAACAATCAGAATCCTCTGTCTCCTTTGTCTTCTCAGAAAAGGGATCATATTTTAAGAGTAGACACTTGAAAGGCTCATCATTCTTTTAATTAAGCAAGGGGATGTGAGCTGAAAGTCTGGTAGGTTTTTTCTCTTTCAGAGGTTCTCTGAATAACAAAATGGACAGGAAAGAAGGGACTGGACCATAGTATACTCACCTGCCTGCGTTTATGGGCAACATATCCTTGGCAGACATTATGGGGTGACTATAAAAAAAAAACATTACCCAGAAGCAAATAGCCATCAAACTTGGTCAAAAATAAACTGAGCATAAAGAAAAGAATAGAACATGAATATTCAATGATTAAGATATAACCACAAGGAAAGGAAGGATATACTTAGAGAAGATGAAGTTATATAAATGAGAGTAATGAGCCAAAAAATTATAAAAGATAAATGTAACATAAATATTAGAAAATTTCCCCTGGGGCTATAGAGAAACAACAGACACACAATATTGCCCAATAATTATTTAAAATTTACAGCCAATAATGTTCCAGGGAAGTTAAGAAAAAAAACAACAAGAAACATACAGAACTTCTACAACTCATCTCTAGTTTTGATCTGGGTTTGCCTTTAGGGAATTCCTAATAAACTAGCAATGTATTGTTCAGTACCCCTGCCCATCTTACAAATATGACAATGGCTAAGGAATGCCTCAAGGTTGACAATGAATGTCGCTTTAAAACTTAGTGACAAAGTTAATGGAAGAGAAACACTCTGGTGGCATTCCAAGCATAGTGTGCCATAACTTTCCTTACTGGGTGACAGAGTAAAACAGCAAGTCAGAGCTCCACACAGTGCTGATCCTGACCCTAAACCATCTTTTCTTTTCCTAGCTGTTTCTTCACACGTCCCTCCGAAGAACATATGGTCCTCATTGTGCTTGTTGAGAGTCCCAGGCTTGGAAGCAGGGGATTTCATTCCTTGATTGGCCTGAGGGTAAGTTTAGTAATTTGAAATTTTTTTTTTTTGCTTAATTTCATTGCTTAAACAAACTAACTTGAACTGTGTCTGTGCAAAATCCTGAATTGAAATTTTTCATTGTAACCACAACATCATCAATGCTTAATTCCAACATGAGTAAAATCTATTTTTCTCATGGTACTCCAATCACCATCAATAAAACTTCCTCAGCATTCATCCCATAATATATGCATGTGTGTATTTATGATATACAGACCTCTAGCCAGCACCTACTATATTCAATAAATTATGAATTGTACTTCAATAAAGAGGTAAAATTATAGTATGAAAATAAATATAGCAAGGCATTTTGAAGTTTTCACTTTTCACATCCTCTTTGTAGTGAATAAATCTTATGTTTCTTGTTCTTACCCATCAAACAGAATGACAAAGTCGAATTGTGTTTTCCTTAAAAGATAGCTTAAAAGTCCAAATTTCCAGCATCTCAGAATGTAGCCATATGTGGACATAGGCTACAGCTGTCACAGTTGTGAGTTAAGATAAACTTACATGGGAGTACACTGGGTCCCAAGTGTCCTTACAGAAGACACAGCAGCTTGGGGAGAGAAATGTTATATGACAGTAAACCTCTGACACCCTCTAACTGCAAACCAAGGCATGCCAAAGTCTGGCAAGTGATAGAAATCCACCAAAAGCAAGGAAAGATCCTCCTAAATGCCTTCAGAGGAAGAAGAGCCCATTGACAACTTGATTTGGGATCTTCTATCTCTGGAACTACCCTATACGTAATTTATAATTATTTATTAGCAACTTAATCTTATGATGGTAATCCAAGGAAACAAATATTGCCTAACACTGAAAAATATCTTCATCTAAATTCCGTCCAAATAACAGAGCATGATGAAAAAAGAACACAGTGAGAGTTTGACTTCTGATTTGTATCCCTTTGATCTTCTTTTGGTGTCTTATTGCTCTAGCTAGGACCTCATGAACTCTATTGAATAAATATGGAGAGAGTGAACAACCTTGCCTTGTTCCTGATTTCAGTGGAATCTCTGGGAGTGTCTCTCCATTTAGTTTGATGTTGGCTGTTGGTTTGCTGTATATTGCCATTATTATGTTTAGGTATGTCCTGGTATCCCTGCTCTCTCCAAGACCTTTATCATAAAGGTATGATGTTCTTCTCAATAGAACTTAAGACCTTAAGTGTTTCCTCAACACTTAAGGAAATGTTTAACATCCTTTTCCATCAGAGAAATGCAAATCAAAACAACTCTGAGATTCCATCTTACACCTGTAAGAATGGCCAAGATCAAAAACACTGATGACAAAACTTACGCTGTAGAGGTTATGGGGTACACTCCTGCATTGCTGGTGGGAGTGCAAGCTGGTACAGCCCCTCTGAATATTAGTGTCATGATTTTTCAGAAAATTAGAAAACAACTTTCCTCAAGAGCCAGTAACACCACTTTGGGGTATATATCCAAAGGATACTCATTCGTTCCACAACGACATGTGCTCAACTAAGTTCATGGCAGCATTGTTTGTCATAGCCAGAACCTGGAAACAACCCAAATGCCCCTCAACTGAAGAATGGATAAGGAAAATGTGGTACATTTACACAATGGAGTACTACACAGCAGAAAAAAATAGCAACACCTCGAATTTTGCAGGAAAATGGATGGAGCTAGAAAACATTATTTTGAGTGAGGTAACCCAGACACATAAAGACAATTATCACATGTCTTCACTCATTGGTGGTTTTTAAACATAAAGCAAAGAAAACCAGCCTACAAACCACAATCCCAGAGAACTTAGACAACAATGTGGACACTAAGAGAGACTTACATAGACCTAATCTACATGAGAAGTAGAAAAAGACAAAATCTCCTGGTAAATTGAGAGCAGGGGGACTTTGGAGGAGGGTTGAAGGGGAAGGGGAGAGGCAGGGAGGGGAGCAAAGAAAATGTAGAGCTCAATAAAAATAAATTAAAAAAAGAAAAAAGAACACACACAAGGTGAATCTTCTCTTATTGTCACAATTTAACGAGGAGAGAGAAAGGGAGAGTCGGGAAAGAAAGAAATGACACAGGAAGAGCAGAAGGGGAGAGGAATAAGAGAGAGGAAAAAGCAGAGAGAAGGGTGTGAATGTAGAGGGAACAACAGATTATATGATGAAAAAGCCAAGCAAAACTGAACGAAGATACTTCCGTAGTAAACTTTCGTCTTTCAATAAGCACACAGGGTCAGCATCACTGGATACACATCTAACTAGCTACAAAAATTATTAAAATGTCAAAAATGTTTCCCTAATTAGGTAGCAAAAGGTTACTGCTTCAAACATACCCTGACCACGATCCATCTTGCCCTATCTCCTTTCTGTGAGTCAGCCACTCAAGGTCAGTGGTTATCTCATTACTTCATCAGGAGATCCGAGACCAATTTGATTATGACAATCCCTAGGCATTACTGACTGCTGAATATTTTTTTAATATTATCCCTGCCAAAGTATAGAGCAGAGATTTTGTTTTCCCTTCATTGTTGGCTAAACAATCCCAACTAAGACCTATGTGGGAAGTCATAATCGAATCCCCGTTCTATGATTTCTTTCACTCAGCATCAGCATCAAATGTTCACTGTGAGTCAAAACTGAAATGCGTGTAAAAGGTATTGGAAACCAGAAAATGTTTACAAGACTCTTTTGCAACATAAACTCACTTTTTTTCTCCCTAGCATTCTCAATAATTTTCCTGTCTTAAGGGTGATGGCAGATTTTAGGGGGAAAAAGAAGAAGAAGAAGTGGGAAATGACACTTTCCTCCTGATTTAGAGTCACTCTTTCTATCACTGAAGTAAGTCTGTAAGTTTAGAGATTTACACCTGACAAAGCGATGGATTCAGCCTGATTAATTTTGATGTCTAGTGATTTCAGAGTGCTGTTTGCATGTGATATCATCTGGAAATGCTTTTCTTAGTTAACTCTCTCCCCAAAGGGCTATATCTTGCCCTGCTTTCATTCCAGAAGCAAATAATAGCCTATATTAAGAAATAAAACTCTGTGTAGCATTGAAATGTGTTAAATAAATTGTTTTCCAAGGCATAACTTCCTTCCACAGTAGTTCATTCTGGCAAAGCTAAACACAATACACAGCACTACCAAGAATATACTTGCATTCATTCTCTTCTATCCTTTTTATATTCAAGGACAATAAGACCAAGAGTATGGCTCACTTGCTGGCAGTGAAAACTATAATACTTCACCTGGCTCAGAAATGAATCTCCTGTTATTCATTATCCCACGTCTATGCATCTTGTAACTGGGTACTTTGAAACCTATTTCATCCAATGATTATTGGACATACATGCCTTTGTGTATAATCAGCTTTGTTAGAATTTCTTTCCCTATCCTCACTTCAGGTGAAATTTCTTTATTACCTATCAAATCACATTATTATAGATATTCTCCCTCTCTTTTAAGTAATTTATCCATGAACATACCCTTTCTTTTATTTTTGAATAGAATGAGACATTGGTTCTGAATTTAGAACAATACATAGTATACTTGTGACTTTGTAAAGAACTATCCCCAAACACCTGTAAACTTCACTCAAGGAAAAGACAGATAACATGCAGCTATGAGGACTTTTAATGCTTCCCTCAATTTTATCAGGCATATTTTAAGTCTTAATTCTGGCTATTCATCATCATGTTTATGTGGATGGAATCAACAGCACATTACAGGATAAAGGAAGTAGAGTGAGGGAAATTGAATACATTAGGTTCACCTGGGGATTCCAGCATAACTCAGGGGCTGCCAAGTTTCAAAGGAAAATAGGGCTGTGGTGACAGCCACCAAGGACTCAGACAGACCACAGGCAGGTAATACTGGCGAGAGACTCGGATGCTTCCCTTGTGCTGATGAGCAGCAAATACAGTGGCCTTGTGCACAGCCAGGGCATATTCTCAAGTAACGCTTCCTCTAATACCTTCTTGAGTAATAATCACTGTGTGATTGAAAGACAAGAGAGATACTTCTGGATTTGTTCTTTATCGAGGTTCCATCTTGTTCTCGGGCCACTTCTTGAGGCTTCATAATGTCATGGGACATCTACAGGACCTTCAAAGTCAAGGAATAGAAAGGGACGTAGAACTGCAATTAAAACTGCTGAAGCGGCTTTTCTTGAGCACATACACGTGTTCAAAAATATGTTATGCAATCTCTGACCATAGGCATGACTTCTTGAGAAAACCACAGACGAGCTTAAAAGTCCCGAGAGGATTCATTAGCCACTGTAAGCTCTTACCTAGCCTTCAAAACTGTTGAGGCTTAGCACCTGCATTCCTTCGAGTCCAGTGAGCAGTCAAATGGCATACAGCTAAGGCTAAGGTTGAATACACAAGTGATTTGAGACTAGAAGGTAAGGCGTGGAGAAATGAAGCCTAAGTTATAGGTAAGAAAACAGAACTAGAAATTCCAACATAGACACAGAACAAAAATGGCTCCATGAGAGGAACTGTTTCCCCCCAACACTGGCAAATGGCAGTATGGCTGCCAGAAGATATGCACTTGAGAAGGAATCCATTCAAGAAAAAGTAAGGTAAAATAAATCATGTTATGCCATTCTTATATAAATCAAAAGTTATGCCATTCTTATATAAAGGGATCAAGCCACAGACATCCAAAGACATACACAAGAGAAAGAGTATGGGAAAGAAGGGGAAATATGAATAGCTACAAAGCCAATACAGGTGTTTAAGCAGAAATTCAACACTTTGATCTTCTTGTTAGATTCCAGAGCTGTGATAAAACGGTCTCTTATTGTTTAAGCTACACAGTTTGTACTTTTTCTGGCAAACTAGCATGGATGACCTGCTCCAGAAACGACTTCTGAGAAGGATTCAGGGTGGGGAGATGAGGGGAGAAAGAGGCATGATGGAGAATAACACTGAGTAACTTATTAAATGAAGACTGATTTGACCTATGACGAATTGAAATTAGGAACAGAAGCAGCTAGAGGTGGTAAGGAATGAGACCTCCTTCAATAGCCAGCTTGCCTTTGCCAGCCTTTGAATGCGAGTAGAGCTTGGAAGTAGATCCCTCAGTCTCAGTTTCAGCTAAGGCTTAGCCATAGCCACTGTCCTGATTGTAGAGTCACAAGTGATCCTCAGCCAGAGCCCCCTACCCTGTGCAGCCTAGTGACTCTCAGATTCCTGACCATCAAACACTGATGAGAATAACTAGTATTCATTATTTTCTGCTGTTAAGTTTTAGAGTCATATTTTATATGAAGCATGACATCATTGATATAACTGATCAGTCAGTAACTAAAGGCAGGAAGCATGTGTGTGGTAGAACATGGAGTTCTCTAAGCTCTGAGGACAGATTTATTACATTTGAATCCAAGCTCTGTCCTTTTGCTTTGAGACCAGGAACAATTCATTCTTTCTGTGACTCAGTTTTCTTATAAGAAAAGACAACAATAACAACAACTGTAAAGCACAAGAGATAAGTGAGGTAGTTATCATAATTAGGGATGTGAAGGGACTCTAAAGCTGAAATGAGTTGTTTATCAAAACCAACTGCTTTCTGGAAGTATAAGGAGTGGCCCCACATATTCTTTCCCAAGAGACCCTTTTCAAGGAGCCGGCTCCTTAATAAAGGTCAATGAAAAGTGGTTCACACTATCAGGAACATAAAAGGGCTATCAAGTTTAATGAAGACAATAATGGGGAACCACAGTCAGCTATGTAGTAAAGTCTGTCTCTTCCCAAAGGCGAAGTCCCCAAGTGTTAATGGAAGGTGCTGGAAGAAGTCAAACCCGATGTTATCTAGCAGACCTGATGAGATCGCAATTTGCAAACAAGTAGGGCTTATCTCTGATGATGAACTAGGTGTCAGGACCAGGAGGAAAGAAAGAAAAGACCCTGGAAAGCTGGCAGCACAAGACATCATCAACAGCTCGCAAAGAGTGTGCAGATTAAATGAATTTCCAGAAAAAGATCACAGTGCTCATCAATAACCATTAAAAATAAATAAAGAAATAACCTTGAAGTATGATAAAGTATAACACACACACCTCTGTCCAAACAGCTAGCATTACATTTAAGATTAAAGGTTCTCCACAGGCGACTAAAGTAAACCGGGAAGAACTATATTTAAATTGAGTTTTCTTTTAAATATAAAAAGACACTGCTGCTGACTCATGTGGAGCAAGGTGCACAGTACTGAGAGGAGGGCTATAGAGGAGAAATCACAGAACGACAAGGAGGAAAAGTTTTCAGAATGAGGAGGATGCAGTGCTGACATCTGCCCTGGTCCAGTGTGGCTGATGTCTCTTACTTTAAATCCTCCAGTGATAGATCAAATAAAAAGATAATCACTTCAGCAATAAATCTCCTGAAAAAGCATATTGGTCCACAGAGGAACTCTGCAGGAGTGCACACAAGACTACTCGGTCAATACAGGACCATTTCAATGACCGGATCCCACGGGAAATTCTTGACAAGCAAGTTGATTTTTCACATTTCATTTCTTCTTGAACTTTCTGTAGACTTGGGCTAATATTTCAGGCCCACTGACACCAGGACTTCAGTAAAATTCTACACTGACCTCATCCTTTTCATCAGCACCCCGTCTTAGCTGAACAGGAACTACCTTAAAGACTCCTGAGTATAGGCATCACACACTTAATGAAAATGGAGGGAAGGTGAAATGAAGCCACTGGGATTAGGCTGTGCAGCTGTAACATGAATTTATCATGTGTAGGTCACAGAAGCTTTAAAGCAATCACAAAAATATGATGGTGTTATCAGGTGAATGTGGCAAGTTTAAAATGACTGAGGAAATGGGGCGCCCCAGGAAACACAATAACTGTCATCTCGGCCTTATTCCACCTTGCCCCGAGAGCATGGCTAAGATAGTCATTCACTATGAATCTCAGTCCATGGTCTCCAAAACATGTTCTTGACTTTGATAAACTTGGGGATCCCTTCCAGAAATAAAATGCTATGGGGGAAAATGCTTCATATTGTGTCTACAGGTTTTGGAATCTATAGGTACCAAACATTCTGGAAATGTATGATAACCACAGTGAAAGACATGAGTCATGGATAGAATTTCATATGGCAATTGCTTTTCACCAATTACAACAGCAATGATGGCAGTTATAATGGGTAGCATTTATTAGAACACTTACTTAACTTAAGAAGAAACAAGTCCTTGCCATGCCTACTTCAAAAACTAAATCCAGTTTCACAATGGAAGAACACAATAAAGAAAAATTGAATCCCATGGCTCACAAGTGTCAGAGACAGAAATCAGTGCTAAACACCTGCCTACAGACTCAGTAGCCACACTGTTCTTCTGGTAATCTACAGAAGGTAGCCAGGCCCTACAGAATGCTCCAATGCCCGTGTCTGTAGAGATAAGGAAACTTCTTTACCAGAGTCTCCTGTCCCTCATCACTGTAAACACAAAGTTTTAAATAAATAATAACTAAATAAATGTGTGTTGACTGGACAATATTAATGGATGTCACTAAAATCTATTAAAGTGGAGATCAATACAGAATAATCCCTGAGAAAATAAAAGCAGCTTGGCTTCATGAGCAATCTTAGCTTTGTTTGATTTACAATTAAAAGAAAAAGTTTGTTTGGGCTCCTAGATAGACCTATCAGAAAGATACAAGGTTAAGCTCAACCAACTAGAAATAGTCAACAAACGTATAGTTATCTAGCTTGTGATTAGCATGTGATATTGCAGTGTGATATACTAAAAAGGAAAAAAAATTATGGTTGCAACCAAGCATGTTTTTTTTGTATCATTTGAACATTTGTTTTATAAAATCCTGTCCGCATTTGCTTCTACACTCATGTTCTTCTATTGCTTCTGGCTTGAAGTTGCCTGTTGTATGAGTGCCGGGGTGCTCAGATGAACAAAAGTATTTTTTAAAATGGCACCTCACTTTACCTTTTAAACACAGGTCCCGCTTCACAGCAATCTACTAACATACTATCATTCAGTGGAGAGAGATGAAGGACTAACCTCACACCACAGATTCTAAGATCATCAAGTCCTTCTTCTGAGTGGGTTCAAGTGAAAAGGGCCAGTGGATGTTGGCAACAGAGTGTTCCCTTATAAGATAAGAAGACAAGCAAACATTCTCCAACAGAGTCCCCAGTTTCTACTAGTAAGCACAGTTCAGCTCATTTTCACCTTCTGCTGCTACACTCCACAGATGGTAAGTCTCCTTTGCTTATGGAAATCTCTAGCAGGAGACTTTTGTTTTAAGGTCATTAAAGGTGACAACTTTGAAAATATTTTGTATGCCCCCAAGCATAAGGCAAACATGAAGAAGTGCACTTGTGTTGCTGCTGAGGCCGTGATTGTCTATTACCCCTAGCCACACACCAATCTATTATTATTAAAGAGCATAACTCCCATCTGTAACAATTGCCACACTTCTATGGCCAGAGATGTACAAGCAAATCCATCTCTTGTTGAGTTTTTGTAAACAGAGCAGTGGGGGATATACTGATGTCCAGTCAATTACTTATATACTGTCTGGGGTTCTCACTTGTTATAATAGGATAATAGCAGCAGAAATATTTCTGCTTTAAAAGCCTAACCATTTATTTTATTTTATAGTGTTTTTACTATATGATCCACATCCAAAAAAAGGCTTGTCAACTACTAGCCTATGTTGCTCCTGGGTATGAATGATTTTAACCTGGTACTTAGACTGCCATTTAAGAAAGTCAATTATTCAACAAGAAATACACAGTGCCAAAGAGAACAGGCACAGAGCAAAGAAGAGCTCTTGTTAGCTACCTCTCTAGACTTGACCTATCTAGACCTCATTTTCTGTACAATGTAGCAATGGTAGCCAGAGATGTTAAATTAGCATTGCTATGATGTAGTGAGTCCCTTCAGATTCCAAAGGTTCTCATAGTACCTGATCTTTATCTTCATTCCAATAATGCTATCATGTTACAGGGTGATGATTTGACTTAACAACTGCAGGGAAGACTTGGATGATTTATATAAGAACAGAGAGAACAATCCCTTAACAGTGCATAGCTCTCATAGATTCCTCATTAGCCTCATCTGTAACCAATGGCATTCACAGCATACAGAGGGGAACTTCACATCACCTCCCCTATTCTGTTTAAATAAAAAGGAAGGCTTTACCTTTAATATAGTAAAATTACATATAATAAAATGCTTATCAAGCAAGAATTATAGTTACAATATTTATATCTACTTTATCTCTTATCATAATCAAGGAAACTATATCTATAAATTCTTCAACTCCATCAAAAACTCCAGAAGGATATAATATTACCTAAGTAAACCTACTTCAAAACTCTATAAATGACAGAGATATCTCGCTGCCTGAACAGTCACCCAAATTTCTTCTGTACTATTGTGACATCCATCTTCAGCCTATGGGCCCATATTATCCAACAGTCTTTTAAATGAAGCAGGAAATTTCAAGGACAGGCCTGCCTATATTGGCAGTTTGCCAGTCACTTTCTTTTGTATCCTACAGAATGTCTAGTAGACTCTTTCATGAAGGACAGACTCACCTTTAGGCAAGTTCAGCAGTCATTTCTCTCTGGGTCCTGAATGTCCAGTTCACCCAATATACAATCAAGCAGGCCAGGCAAGAGCAGTTTCTTGCCCAAATGGCTAACAGACGCCACAAGGAACCTCTTTGATACCCATCTTCCTCTGGAATTAGATTGGTGCTGCCAGGAGAAGCTGTGTCTTATCTCATTGTCATGAAAAGTCCTAAGTTCTTAAAACATTTTAAAATGCCATATATTGAAGGTAATACCTTAATAAAGATCAGAAATACATACACACAGTATAACAAAATTGCCCTTAAATTTGTGTCAACAAAGCAAGATCTATACCAATGTAAATCTCTATAGCATAAATGTATACATTTAAATGTAAAAAAATTTATAAACAATATTTGGAAATATGGGAATTTTCCAAAGTAACATATCCTTAGACCCAAATTTTGAAGACAAGATACCTTTAGAGTATATTCATTGGTTAATTAGCTCCTTTACAGTCAAAAATTTCAAAGAAAACACAATAATATACATAATCTAGACTCTCTGTGTGTATTCCATCTTTACGTGGCTTACTATTTTTTAACTTCTTTTCTTTTTCCTCTCTCTCCCAAGCTTACATACATTTATCTAACACTGTGATCCATTTAGAGGTCTTTCATGTCTGAATCTGTCCTATTGTGTATCTGTAATTCTTTACTGTCCAAGAGCACTTCTTAAAATGCTAAGAGCTTCTTAAAAACTTAAAAGGAAGCACCACTAGGGTATACATGGCCCTGCCTGCTCTGTAGCCGGATCTCTCGAAAGAGTCAGAGTTCCTGCTGGAGGCATGGCCCAGAAAGCCAGCATTTCAAAACTGCAGCTTTTTTTTTTTTTCTGCTACCACTGAATCAGGAAAGCTTCTCTTAAAGGAGCTGCTGCATGCTGCCAGCAAGCAAAGCACATTTGGGAAAATAAATGTGGCTAAACCTTGTTTTTTAATGCCTAGAATTCCTTTCCAAACCCTTTAAGGATTTATGTAGGTTCAGTCAACGACGTTAGGTGGCAATTTGTTGAAAGAGGGGGCCACTTGTTGGTTCCCAGCTGCTCAGTCCCAAAATAATCACACAGAAACTATGTTATTTAAATCACTCCTTGACCCATTAGCTCTAGCTTCTTATTGGCTAACTCTTACATCCTAATTTAACTCATCTCCATTAATCTGCGTATCACCATGAGGTGATACCAGCAAACTTTCAGCGCATCTGTCTCCATGGCTCCATGGCTTCTCTCTGACTTCACATTTTTTCTCTCAACATTCAGTTTAGTTTTCTTCACCCATCTCTATCCCCCGTGCAGGTCCAGGACAGTTTCTTTATGGACCAATTCACAGCACACAGAGGGGAATCCCACATCACTCATCTTCAAAGGGCGGGGTAGAACAAAAGGAAGACCTGGGATTTGGGGGCTGAGGGTCTGTATTGTAACTTTTGAGTAGTGTTTACCTGAAAAAGTCCTTTCCCTCTCTGAGACTTGGTGTCTTGTGGGTGATGATGTCATTCATGTCTGAATGCTTGTATAAATTAGACACTGTCACATGCATAAAGCCCCTGGCACATGACAAGGACTCAATCAATGGGGACTACCCCACTATTATAACATCCCCATAGAAGGTGAGGTGCTGGTGAGGCAGAAACTAGCCATAGAAATAGCCAGGCAGGCTGGTATTGGAAATGTTTGTTTACCAGAAGAAAAGAACATACATTCCTGCCTCTCTCCAGCAAAAATTTGTGGAAGAAACAAAAGCGCAAAGCCAGAAATCTAGGACAGTGACCCTTACTTATCCACCTATTTCAAGGTCTTCAAAGATAATAGATTTTTCTCTTGAACTCCCTTGTCCATGAGTGCATCCTCTCCCTATAAACTCAGAGGCATTTGCAAGACTGAAATGAGAAGCCTGGCAGAATTTTATCACATAGGCCCAACCCCCATGTCCTCCCACGCCGATATTAATCCTGTATTGTCTTCTGCAAGCTTGAATAATTTGTTCAAACCCTGCCTTAGAGAAGCCAGTGCTGTCACCTCTGAGAGATGATGTGCAAAGGTTTGATTTGCAGCTAATAGAAAAATCTATTTCTTTCAGTTTCAGTTCTGTCACACAAGGACTGTTGTGTTCCCTACAAGAGACTCCTTCTTCTGCAATAACCACCGAGATGACAGATCTCAGGTGGCAATATGAGCTGTCTGGGTTGAGTGGCGCCTATTAGTTTTATGACCACTGGTTCAGAATGGCCTTGTGGTATCCACAGCCCAACTTAATGAAGATGGGTAAGACAGCTGCCAATGAAATAAAATTTCTTCTCATCTCTCCTTTCTATCTGAAAGTCCATCAAACTTTCATCTCCTGCAACAAAACAGCTGCTGGGGCAAACACTCAGCTACAGTGAATCATAGCCTGTGGGCTACATGGTCATCTTGGGGAGGTAAGCTGGAAACCTGGCTTGACTGACCAAGTGGAAGAAAGGGTAAAGTGAATAGTTTTACCATTTGTTTTTAAGTAAATAAAAGCGACAAAATTACATAGCACGATTAGTGATACCAGTAATTAAAGCCCTCTGAAAAGTTAGAAGCATCATCTATATGCTTCTTGAATATAAGACGGTGAGTCCAAAGAAAAACATATAGGCATCCTCCTGGATGTTAACCTTCATCAGGCGATGAAAAGAGACAGAGACAGAGACCCACATTGGAGCACCGGACTGAAATCCCAAGGTCCAAATCAGGAGCAGAAGGAGAGAGATCACGAGCAAGGAACTCAGGACCGCGAGGGGTGCACCCACACACTGAGAGAATGGGGATGTTCTATTGGGAACTCACCAAGGCCAGCTGGCCTGGGTCTGGAAAAGCCTGGGATAAAACCGGACTCTCTGAACATAGCGGACAATGAGGACTACTGAGAACTCAAGAACAATGGCACTGGGTTTTGATCCTACTGCACGTACTGGCTTTGTGGGAGCCTAGGAAGTTTGGATGCTTACCTTACTAGACCTGGAAAGAGGTGGGTGGTCCTTGGACTTCCCACAGGGTAGGGAACCCTGATTGCTCTTCCAGCTGACAAGGGAGGGGTACTTGATTGGGGGAGGGGGAGGGAAATGGGAGGCGGTGGCAGGAAGGAGGCAGAAATCTTAAATAAATAAATTAATTAATTAATTAAATAACTTTACAGAGGTTAAAAAAAGAAGCATCATCTATATGGAAACCCCTCTTTTTATTATATTTATTGAGTTATATATTTTTGTCTGCTCCCCTCTATTCCTCTCTCATCCTCTTCTACCATCTCCCATGGTCCCCATGGTCCCCATGCTCCTAATTTATTAAGGTTATCTTGTCTTTTTCTATATCCCACGTAGATTAGATCTATGTATGTCTCTCTTAGGGTCCTCATTTTTGTCTAGGTTCTCTGGGATTGTGAATTGTAGGCTGATTTTCTTTGCTTTATGTCTAAAAGCCACTTATGAGTGAGTACATATGATATTTGTCTTTCTGGTTCTGGGTTACCTCATTCAATATGATGTTTGGCAGCCTACAGAATGGGAAAAAAATCTTCACCAACCTCACATCAGTCAGAGAGCTGATCTCCAAAATACATAAAGAACTCAAGAAATTTGTCATCAAAGAACAAATAATTCAATAAAAAAAAATGGAGTACAGACCGAAACAGAGAACTTTCAACAGAGGAATATAAAACGGCTGAAAGACACTTAAGGAAATGTTCCTTAGCCATCAGACAAATGTAAATCAAAACAACTCTGAGATTCCATTTTACACCTGTAAGAATTGCCAAGATCAAAAACACTGATGACAACTTTTGGTGGAGAGGTTGTGGGGTAAAGGGAACACTTCTGCATTGCTGGTGGGAATGCAAGCTGGTATAGACACTTTGGATATCAGTATGGTGATTCTCAGAAAATTAAGAAACAATCTACCTCAAGACCCAGCAATACATCTTTGGATATATACCCAAAGGATGCTTAATTGTCCCACAAGAACATGTGCTCAACTATGTTCATAGCAGCATTGTTTGTTATAGCCAGAAGCTGGAAACAACCTAAATGTCCCTCGACCGAAGAACGGATAAGGAAAATATGGTACATTTACACAGTGGAGTACTACACAGCAGAAAAAAAAAACAATGACATCTTGAAATTTGCGGGCAAATGGATGGATCTGGAAACCACTCTTAAAATTTTGCTCCTAACAACTGTAAGACCCCTCCTCTTACTGTAGCAAAGGCAAGTGGAACTTGCCCAGATGAGACAGCACAGGTAGATGTCCGCACTTTCTGCTAATATGAACTCTTATTCTTTCTATATATATGAGATATAAAGATTGCAGAACTACTATCTCTGCTGTAATTCCAGCTGTGGCAAAGACTATAGTTCTCCAATTATTATATCCCAATTACACTATTATCACGTTGTGCTAGACTGGAAATACAGTAAGAAATGGCCCTTATTTCTGCAGGAACATCACCTCCCCATCCTGCTACCACCCTTTAGAATGGTTTCATGCTCCACTTGCTGAGAAATATAATATTCTCTACATACTGACTTACTTGACCAACAGGGTATCCTGAAATTACCTTCTTGTAACTTCTTAGCTCTTGAGAGCTTTTGCTTTCCTTTCTTCAGCATCCTCCTGGAAGGTACACAAGGCTGCTGTGTGGTGAGGCGAGTTCAGTGGGAAATGACAGGTCAGATGAGGGCACCCGAGACCCTCACTATTAATGACCACATCATACCATCAGCTATGCAAGTGAAACCACTTTATTCTGCTAGCCGGAGTCTACCATCATCAGTTACCTGCAGCTGCACGAGGGGCCCAACAGGAGACCATTAGAATTGCCAGGCACATCAAACCTCAATTTTTGACTCACAGAAACATAAGCAACTAACGCAGCTCTTAGAAATACCAATTTGTAATGTGGTTTTTAATACAGCAACAACTAACTGCACTACATATTTCATGAGGTCCGCTTTCTCCAGTGACTGCTCGAAAACACGCTGCACTATCATCAAGTTCAACTTTCTGCTCCAGCACTTACTGACTCCCAGCTTTAATCAGATAAGTTGAGCCTCGCTGTCTTTCAGAAAACAGATGCTGAGGGGATCAGAGGAGCTAATGCATGCAATATCTAAACACAGTCCTTGTGAGGAGGAAGCTCTGTTCTTCCAATACTCGTTAATTCCCATCTCACAGTTAACCTGAATAATTATAGGCTGCTAGATCAAAGGCAGGAAACTCATCGATCCAAGATCATTTGAAATACACACCACAGTGTCTTTTATATGGTTGGTATTCAATATATACATACTGAATGGATAGCCAATTCACCAAGATGGCTCCATGCTACCATATTTACTGGGCTATCCAAAAGTGATATACTTTCACTAGGCCCCCTATTTTTCTGGAAACCATTGACATTTATATGGTGAAATTGTCTATGACCCTCAGGATTCCTTTAAGACTTGAGATTCATTTAGTAAAAGCACAATACCAACCTAGAATGAGTAGTTTTTGAAACTCTTATTAATGTTTCAGCCTCTGCATTAAGCTGATTGTGTAAACAGTCCAATCATATAAACCTTGTCATGCCAATTATATTGCAGCACAGGAATGAGAAATCTCAAGAAGTTCATAGGGGTTGGTAAATTTTCCCCCACTTAGTGGTTTCTGTTTTACCTGGGTTGTGTTTTCACGTCAGTGGCAGAGATGTGAAATTTGGATGAAACAGAGAGCCAGATACACTTACTATCTCACACTTCAAAAGAAAATTTTACTCCACTCTGGTCTCAAGTGATCTGCTAAGGAGAGAAGTCACGCCCACTTTTCAGCGCAGCCCCACCAGACTCCGGGGTTCCTCACTGCCTTCCCCCACTTCATCCACCTCTCCCTACATCTTTTGTAACTAATAGTTCACGACAAGCCAGAACAGTTGGGGGAATACTTCAGAGACCTCTGCTAATACGACTGAAGAAATGTCAACAGCTGAATCCCACATCTCTGCTCACATATCTAGTGATGAGCACATAATTATCTGCTCTACTGTAGCTCCAGGCCATGGGCGACACTCTGCACTAATTGAAAAAAATAATGGAAGAAAAGATTTGCTTTCAACACAAACTTAAATGGCTGGGATTACATCTTTATTATCTGAAGTGGGCACTTGTGACTTGTTTATCGTCACCTGTCCTGGCATCAGGAAGAAATAACAGAAATTAGCCTCTGGCTGGTCATCTCATTATAGGCCAGTAATAGCCCATTTTTTTGAAAGTCTAGTGGATACAAAGTCAGCCTGCTAATACAAATGCACGTGAGGTTTACTATGCATAATGAAAAGTTACCAGTGCTTCGGACGTACGGGCTTCCACACTGAGAGATGAGGGACTTAAATAAAAAGAACCCATTAAAAATGCACAGAAATGAAGACAAACATATCGGAAGTGAGAAGCTACATTGGCTGAGAAATATAATTGAATTTACAAAGAGACGTGATAATTTAATAGCTATGTTTTCCAAAATAATTCTAGTCTGCAAAGGGCCATGATGTAGAAACAGAGGATTACACTTTAAAACTTGTGAATCCCAATAGTAAGGGGAGGACTTGTATTTGTATTTCTCTTTGTCATTGTTTATGATCCCAATCAATACTAAAATTGGTCCGCTGTCTATTGCTCATGCTGACTTGGTTTGGTCAACCCTAGTTGAAAATGTTCCCCCACATGTCTTTCTTTCAAGCCTAATCCTACGTCCTATATTTATTACATTTCTCTTTGGTGATCTGAAAAATGAGTCCCAGCTCAGTATGCTGCAGTCCTAATTCTGCCTACAGGGAGGATATTGCCAGGAAAAAACAAATAAACAAAAGAAAACAAAAAACATTTAAGTTCTTTGGCAAATAACAGTTGATTGTCTGTTCATTGACCCTCTCGTTATCATAGCAGGAAGAGAAACAAATGTAGTCTTTGACAGGACTGCCCAATAAAATAAGATATCCAGTTAATTCGAGTTTCAGAACACTATTAAGAAAATGGACTATGTCTTAAATGACCCATGGGACATACTTAGATGAAAATGACAATTATTTATCAAAGTACAAAATTGAATTGAGTGTCTTGACTTTCTGACAATCCTACCCCATATCAATGAGCTTAAGAAAGAGATATTAATCAAATAGCTTCTTGACCAGATATACAATGGCAACTCTACATGTGCAAGGGGTAGGTTCTAGAAAGTTGTTAAGTGTCAATCTTCTGGAAATTTGCGTTTACTAAGGGGAAACTGCTGCTCCCTGGAGAAGATGACACAGTCAAAGAGAAAGTATAGTTCTGCAAAGAAGTCAACCAGCAGAGGAGATGAAGAAATTGCTACACATGATGAACAAAATCAAGTCTGTAGAAGTCGAGTTCTTTTTTCATAAGTTAAACCCAAATGAAAACCCAGGAGGAAAGAAAGAATTTGTGCTTTTCTAAATATATTATATTTAATAGATTAAACTGAGTTAGTTAAGTTAAAAACCAGATTTTTATGTTTTTTAAAGCTATGATTCCTGTAAGATTTCAGGCCAACTTCTTCCTTCCTCCCTTCCTTCCTTCCTTTCTTTCTTTCTTTCTTTCTTTCTCTTTTTTTAGACAAGGTTTTTCTGTGTATCTTTGGCTGTCCTGAAACTCACTTTGTAGACCAGGCTGGCCTCAAACTTACAGAGACCCCCTGCCTCTGCCTCCCTGAGTGCTGGGATTAAAGACATATGCCACCATGCCCAGCTAAGTCCCAACTTCTTAGACATAGCCCTTGTCAACTCTTGTAAACGGTCATGACAGAAGTATCTATAGAGTGACTAAAGTAAATCTTATGATGCCTGTAGTACTTCTTTTTCAACATTAAAGGGGCAAAACTGCCGTTGTTAACTCTTATTACTCAGTGTTCTCTAAAGACCTCAGCATCCTCTACCAGCCCTCCTAACAGAAGTCCCCTATGTATTCACTCAGCAAACTCAGTTCCTGATCTCTGATCATCTCTGACTGTTTTCCTCAATTGATTACATCCTGTCTTGCTCACAGAGCCCTTAAGAAACTTTGTTTTATTTATCTATGTGTCCTTGCAAATGTGCGTTTATGTGCATTACATACATGCAGGAGCCTACAGAGAAAAGAAGCAGGAATTGAATCCCCTGGAACTGAAGTCACAGGCAGTTGTTAAGTCACCTTGTGGATGCTGGGAATCAAATCCACATCCTCTACAAGAGAAGTAAGCACTTTTTAAAGCCGAGCCATTTCTTTTACACCCCTCATAAAATACTTTGAAGTGATGTAATTGGATGTGACGTCTTTCCCTCTTTGGCCCTACCATAGCTCACACCTCCAATGCTTGCTACACTGTGCGCATTAAAATAATCTATGGTCTTACCTTGTTAATTTCATCATATTCTTTTGTTAATGAATAGTATATGTTAATGCAAAAGAACAAGCTATTCATAATATGAAACAAATAACTCATTTTTTGCCCGTGAGAAAGTGGTGAAACAATTATTGTAAATAAGTAATAGAAACACAATGGTTTAGGTTTAAGAATGAGAAAGCACATTCCTCCACCAAGCTGTGAACACTTGAATATCTTATAGTAAGCATCTGAAACATGCTCATGATACAGAAAGAATCTGGTGCCCAAGGCAATGACTAAGATAACTAGAAAGCTTAATATACTCTTAATAACTGCAATTATACATGAGACAAAAATTGTACAGAACAAGTTCAGGAGGCTCAGAAAATCACTATACAAGTGGGGCATAGAAAGAAACACTTCATAGGTCGGATATTAAGGAGTGACCCATAATATGAGATATTAGTACAAATAGAGACATAAATATAAGAAGAGTATACTATAAAACAATGGAGATTTAAAGAGCTTCATGAGTAGTGAGGCTAAAGAATTGTGTTGGAGCCACACTTTAGGGGCAAGTATGCCAGTTATTTACCCCTCTCTTCATTCAGTATACGTTTATAGAATTTCACTCATTGTTGTTGCTGTTTTAGACTCTGGAGATACAACCAGGCAAAAGACAGATGAGGGCTCTGTTCTAGGTGCTTATATGATAACATGTTTATGGAAGCAATACACACACGAAATACCAGAGAGACACTCAAGCCCCAATGGAAAAAGAAACAAGGTGGTGTACCGGAAAGACATTTGCAACAGTGCTCTTCAGCAAGGTCATCCAGAGAGGGTTTTGTGAGATGTCATAAAGTTTGGTATATGATATTATGATAAGAAAGTGTGACTGTGTGGGAGATGGAGAGAAGAACCCAAAATATATAAAGGCAATACAGTGGGAGCAGGGTGAACATAATAAACAAGCACAGGCCAGATCACGAAAGTTAAGGGTGAAATTTTTTCCTCGTTGGGAAGAGCTCATGATCTGCTTGTTCCTCATTCTGTAGGTCAAGAAAGCATGAAGACTTTATAATGGAGAAAGAATGCTCAACTATTAGGAAGAGCATTGGTGGGGGAGGGGGAAAATGGCATAGGCTCATGATGTCTGTAAAGGTTGAGTCTTTCCAGGTGATGGAGTTGGGGGGTGCTATATGGCTAGGAATGGGAGAGCTAAGATTGTCTTTAAAGAACTTGTAGCTACATTAGTTTTAACTTGAGAGCAAAGTCCTAATTATAACTACTCTGTAATTAATTGTGAAGACCAATGCTTTTTTTTTTCTGCCAACACTGCACTCTAATATTCTCTTACCCTCTTCTACAGGGATTCTCAGAAACTCTACATAAAGTAATATGTCCACACATACAGGGTGATATAGTGGACAGAGTGTGAGTATCAGTTTCTACTCTGTCATTCAATACTTGAATGACTTAGTCAGTCATTTAAGCCTGTTTTTTTTAATTATTATTATTATGTCAGCTTTAAAATGGGCCCTAATAACAATTCTATCACTTAGTCTCCTACTGCGTAGGGCTGTGGTAAAGATCAAAACTGACAATGTGATTTTTTCCATCATGCTGTAAAACATTATATAAATAGCAATCGTTTCTGGAGCTATGTTCAGCCTCTGATGAGAACAAAGGAAAGTCACTCAAAACATTGAGCACTCTCTTCAGGTACAATGCCTGAGACTTAAGAGAAAGGATGCTACACTTACCTACATAACAATATAATCACCTCAACTGCACATTACATATTTATCAAATCACTGCCTAAAAATATTTATTAAGGACCTGAAATATGTGAGGGAATGTGGCAGCCAACAGTCCTCTCCCTCTTTGTCATGTTTCTAAGAACCCCACCACTTTTATATTTTTTTCCTTTTTTGGACAAATTATACATTTTTTCCTGTTCATGACAAACCATCTTCAGTCAAGAGCTCCTTGGGTAGTTAATGGTGTCTTGTGATGATCCTTCAAACTCTCCTCTCATTTTACTCTTGATTAAAAGGAAAGCAAGCTCAGGATCTAAGCCCTTGACTGATTTACACTTCAATTTAATTTTTTCCCTTTCTCTTTCCTCTTTCCTTTCCCTGGAAGAAACCTTCCATGTAATTAGGCTCGAAAGCTCTCATCAAACAGTTTGATTTAACTGCAGCATATTGAATGTCTCTTCTAGGCTGCTGGGGCAGAGAGAAAGTAGGAACCCTTAGAAGGACGGTTAAGCCTTGGATGAAGTGGGAGATTCACTGGGATGATAATTAAGGGAGGGTTGGAGTCTCTTGGCTCCCATGCTGTCTCTACTACTTTAGTGCTGATTGGCTAGTCAAGTTACACTGGAGGCAACCCCAGCCTCTCAGGCCTCAGCAAGACAGGTGACACCTGGATAAGCTCAAGGACCAAGACTGTGGCGCAGAGGGCTGACGTTAAGATCTGGAAGCGTGTGGGTTTACCTTGGCTTGCCTCTGAGTTGCAAAGTGTGATTGGGGAGCAATTCAAAAACTCCTGGTCTGTTAGTTTCTTCACATGAAAAATAAGTTGATTGGGAAAGGTCTCTAAAGACCTCTTCCAGGTTCAGGACTTGATGACTCCACAAACACAGAGCAGCTTAGGAGCGCAATGGAAGTCCTGCATCAGAGCACCCCTGGAATAGCTCCATATCAGGAGCTCAGGGATCAGTAATCTGGTTGTGGGTCTTTTCCAGGGTAGCCATTATTAAGTTACCTTGGGCAGGAAAATGAAGTGGCGCTATTTCAAGATTGTCTGACTGTTCTCTGTGTTAATAATTCTAATAGATATTTAATGGCAAAGAGGGGCTGGGTTACCAATCCCTATACAGACAGAGAAGGGTTCTTTGACATGGAAATAAACTCAATTGAAATAAGAAATACTAGTTATTCCAGGGAGACAAGCTGACTATGGAGGACTTTCTTGTTCCACGTAAAAAGCTGTCCCCTTCTGAGAATATTGACCCGCAGTCACAACCCTGTGATAATACTTGGCTGATCAATGACATCAGAGCAGAAAGAAGTAGACATGGAAGCATTTCTGCATCTGTAACTCACAGCAGGCTCAGAACCCTTGTCTGGTCTCTACATTCCCAGTCCACGAGCTAATTAGCATGCTGTCAAGGCATGGCTGCTACATTAATTTCTTTTTTTTTCTGACTCACATATTCACCCGCATGTGCATATGCACACATATACTGGCTCAAATCAAGAGAAAAAAAAAGCCTGCCATTCTTGAAATATTCATTTCATTAGTTTTACCCTCATAATTAATGAACTGCTGCCACATATACGATGAGTCAAAAATAGAAGTACATTCAAGGTGATCTAATAAAAGTGAAAATGCAGTTTAGAGATCATCTGACTCTTGCTCATAAGCCCCGATACAAAGATGAAGAGCTAACTCATAGAGATGGCTTTGGCAAGCCACTTAGACTTCATTAGCTCAAATCCTGTCACTTTATAGGGAAACAACACCAACTATGACAGGTTGGTGGTCTGCTTAAAATGGCAAGTTGAGGAGAGAGCCTCTAAAAACTATGGAAACTGTATTTCCTTACAAAAAGCATTTCTTAGAGTGATTTTAAAAAATAAATAGGAGATGTGTCACCAAGGAACTATCTTGTCACGTGATGACCCTTGCCTGGCTATTACATCCTTGATGTATCTGCTATTTGCCAGAGGACAGTGGGTTTGCAAAGGCTCTTTAGAAAAGACTTGACAGTGATGAAATAGACTTTTTACCACTGGGAAATGGGTTCAGATGGTTTCAGAACCAGGGACAGGGTCTATGTTTGCATAGATGCCAGAACTAAAGGTTCAGTAGCTGTGAGAGGACAAAGGCTTAGTAAATGAAAGGAATCTTGGGAATTAGCAACTGAGGCTCAATTTCTTTTCTTCCAAAATCGCCATAATTTGTAAGAAATTATGGTATCTATTTTGGGGTAAGGGCTAAGTTAAGTGTCTGGTTAAATATTTGATACAAGGTAGGTGGTACGGTGTTGGCTTCTACCTATAAAGGCTTGCACAGTTCTCTTAATATACTCTGACCCTAGGAAGATCAGGAAAAAAAAATGGTTGAAGATTCCATCTTAAAAATACACTTTGAGAACATTTGACTTTCAATAATAACACATAAAAAATTAAATATTCAAAGTACATGTCTGGATTAAAATTCCTTGGATAACCAACCTGGTTCTGCCATATATGACCAGTCTTGGGCAGCTATCAAAGCTGTGCCTACCTTAGGGACAGCATTTTGAAAATAGGAAAAGAACTGTGCCTCCCTCATAGGAGAATTCAACTAAATATTTTAGGGAACTCTAAAGTGCGCTAAATAAATTAAAGGAAAAAAATGTTACAGTATTCTAATAATTAGTAATAACTAAAGTAGGTTCATTGTCAACCTTATAAAAGCAAAGTCGTCCTTTCTTGGAGTTACTTAAGAAGTGTGAATTAATGAAAGTGAATACTCAGAGAAGCTCTTGCTTCTTAATAATATGGAGTTAATAGTTTATGAGAAGAGAAGAGAATTGGCACACGCACATACAAACAATCAAGCCTCCAAAAGGTGTAACATCATCCTGTTACCAAAGTTCCTTAAGATGCATAGTTATCCCAGGAGGTGAGACTTAATCCTTTAGCCATCTTTTCTAACTTTTGTTTTTAATAACTGGAGAGCTACTGAAACCAACTCCTCAAATCGGAGATTCTTACTTTTGTCTGAGAATCTAATCGCTTTTCAGAGCTTTGGGTTTTATTAACACCAGAATTTCAAAGCAGTGGGAGACATTCTATTAGTTATCAATTATAAAGAAGCCCTGGAGCCTTTGCTGCCTGTCACCATTTGCTCACACGACTCTGAAATCCCAGGCTAGATAATAAATGAACTGTGGTGGCACACTTAAAATTTGTAACCAGGGCGATGTCTTTTCATCTGGTGGTGCTGAGGCAAGGTCCAGTCTGCAGAGGATTGTTAATACCTCTTTACTAGCCATAACCCCTACTCAAGGGAAGCATCCCTGGGGATGTCAGCTCTACCTGGACACTGCTTCAAGGTCCATATGCTCTTCACAGTAAGAGTTCTCTGGGCTACAATTTCGGATTCTGCTAACATGCTCTTTCATCACTGACGTTCGCTCTGATGCTTTCTTTCTCCTTGTGTAAGCTTCTACGGATAACCAGACCCTCCCACTTCACTCCCCCTTGCCTTTCTGTGACAGCACCAAATGACAGGAAGGAAAAGCAAATAGATGTTAAGTAAAACAGCAGTGCTGTCTTGGTTTAATGCAATGCTCCACCAACCTGCTCCACTGCCTAGCAACCATGGTGGCTCACCCCTAGTTCATTTTCATTTTAATGTGCCACACGGAAAAGCAGCCTAAATATATAGCCCCAGTTCTGAAGCATATAATCTGTAAACTACAGGAACAGGCAGATCATTTCCATTAGTTTCTTGTGTAGCAAAAACCACAATTTGCACCCAAAGCGTGTAATTATATTCAAATCCAAAAAGACTGCCTCGAAAAGAGTTGAAATTCATAGTTTGGGGGAAAGTCACTTGAGAGTACACACAGTGGTTTTGATGTGGGGAATGAGAGGAGTATTTCAAAAGAATAAAAGTGAGGGTAAAGAAAACGTAGCTGTATGGATTCTCGGGATTCCACATGTACACAGGTGCTAAAAATTTGGTAAACAAAGAATTCAGAATGGGAACTGGGGACATGTCCTTACCAGTAACTTGTCATGACTTCTAAGTACAGAGCAATGGCAAGGACATGAAAGTGTTGCTACCTTCTTGCTCTCTGTCCAGTGAGACTCAGCCAGAGTGGGGTGGTGTCTACCAATAAACAACCCCTTGAATTATAGCACTTCTCATACAAGTGTCCTTCCCTAGGCAAAACTTTCAACGGAGCCCTAAACTTCCGAGCACAAAGCTAGACCCCTCTTAGAAAGATTACATGACGGATTTCTTTTAGCATAAGACCAGGAATGTTCAAAGTAGGCAGAAAGCACACCTGTAGAATTTCACCCAGTTAGGGAGGGGACTGTGGTACAGAAAGAGAGAAGGTTGCAGTTCCAGCCTCAAAGGACTGAGCATTTGACCTTATCTATTGTAATTTGGGAAGAAAGGAAACTTGAACTCCTATTGTTTGGCCTCTCACAGTTTCTGACACTGGAGGAACATCCGTAGCTGAATCCTTCCTTTGCACACATGGAAAACCAGATCCGTAGACCCTAGAGTTCTAAGAGAGTGGACCATTTACATCTGAGATGGTCCATACCTCCCTCTCCCATTGCCTCTCATATATGTAGGCATCCATCTTCTAGTATAAGGAGTGGACAATGTGGCATCAACCACATCCTTAGGTTCAAATGGACTCAGGCAAGCTGAAATGTCCGAGCATTTATTATCAACTGTGCACTCGCAGACAGTTTCAGATATGTGTCGATTCATTGTTCTGAAGACTTCAACAGCATGCCTGCTCTATCCCTCACAAAAAAGATTCATGTGAGCTTCTTTCTCCTTCTTGAGATGACTATGTAATGCAGCAGAAACCCCAACAGCTATGTGATTAGAATTGGGGTTGAGTCTTGGTGTTATCACCCGATTACTTTGGTTAAGTCACTTAACCTCTCTGGGGCTCAATGTTCTCAATTGTAAAATAATACCCACTAAATTAATGCCAGGAGCTTGTCTGGACTCAATGAGCCCATGCACAGAAAATATCTGAAGGTATTTGACACACAGGAGGTGTGCATGACGCATGGGTATGATTCAAACAAGTCTCTCTCAAAATGTGGACTACAAGCAGACATAAATGCTTGCTCTCTATAAACTCTGCTGCTCTGCCTCCTGCCCTGATGTGGCTGAACACAGCAGCATGTTCTAAACACAGCACAGAACTCCAGGCTTTGTAGTAACCAGTGTGCTTAAACAACACCTTCATTCTTCCCATGTCAGAATTACTATGTCAAGTTGGACTTCAGACTTTCTTTAAACAGATATAACATTTTCTTTACAGTGTGCTTCTCTTTACATAGGCTGCTTCAGGGGAAACCTGGATAGTGGCTTTGGCAAAATTATGACAATTAAGAAAATAGGCCTCTAGCCAAATGACATACCAGTGTGACTCAGACAGGCTTAAGGCACACCAGAGTGTGTCTCAAAGATACAGGAGTTGGAGAATCATTCAGTACTCATGTTCAACAGCACTGGGGGAGATTGCCTCACTCAAGACTTTCAGGAGGTGAGAACACGATATTTTATTTTTCCAGCTACAGAACTAAAAGACAGAAGCAGCACATGCCACAAGGAAGAAGGAAGAGAAAAAGTTAAAAGATCAGGACAGTCAGTCATAAAGACTGAGACATAGGACATTCAACTCTAAAGCATGTCCTTGAGTGATCTCACCCTACCTAATACCCCACTATCCATTTGAACTCCATTCCTATTCACCACTGAGATCATCATTAGCACCTGTTCTCATGAGTCTCTTAAAAGAAGTATCTGAAGACAGGGAAGAAGAACCAAGGAGAGGAGGAAGGGAAGGAAGGAAGGGAATGGATGGAAGGAACTAAGAAAGGAGGGAAGGAAAGGAGGGAGGGAGGGAGGGAGGGAGGGAGGGAGGGAGGGAAGGAGGGAGGGAGGGAGGAAATTATTTTCCATAAGAACTGAACATCTTGCTTCAAATATATAGCAACTTTACAATGTACAATATGGTTTCTTAGTCATTTCTTTGGAGCGTTATGACTGATAAAGTAGTCAGGCTACAACATTTATATTTAGAAATAAATTTTCATAAAAGCCAAGAAATGAAGTGATCCTTTTTAAATTTTAAAAGTGAGCATATTTATCTTCTGTCAAAAGATAATTATTTACATGTAGTTGATCTAATTTTTCTTGTTTAATAATGAAAACTAAGGAGTTAGTAGTGGGTGGGTATCAGGCAAGGAGAGGTCATAAGGATGTCAGTGGGGTAGGGGTCTGAGGATGTAGCTTAGAAGGGCAACAGTTTTGGGTGAGAAAGCCTCAGGGTGACATTAGACCGTGTCCACAGCCTGTGTCCGCAGTGAGACAGACTTAGTCCCATGGACATCAGTATCCTGATTCAGGCCCAGAAGCCCTGCCAAGAAGGCAAATAGAGCCTTAATAAACCCGCTGTCTTTGTTTTTACCACTTCTACAAATCGGATTTTTTCTCTTGAGGTGCCATCTTAGGATTTGGTAAATTGCTGTCATTGTCACCGAGGGTTTACTTGTTTATTCTGAGTTTAACAGACTCCCTGAATTCACTGAACAGTAAGCTGTACAGGTATAGCGATGACTAAGCTTCACCCTGGGTACCTTTCGCTGTCTCCTCATAGTGTGTATATGGAAGCCCCACTCATCAGAGTCAGAACCTGTAAAGAGGCGGTGACAATAAAATAAAGCCATTAGGGTGGGCCTAGTGTAGTCTAATGGGTCTTCAGGAGAAGGAAGAACAGGAAAACAGAATACACCAAGAACGACGTACACAGAGAAAAGGAGAGAAGCTGAGATGGAGACCTAATGGAGAAATGGTCATCTCTAAACCACAGAGAGGGCTCGGCAGAACAAGCCTGCTGGCGCGCTGACCTTCAACTTTTTGCCTTCAGAACTCTCACAAAACGAATGTCTGGTTGTTTAAAGAAACCAGAGTGTGGTTCTTTGCGACGGCAGCCATAGGAAACAAAGATTAGATAGAAGTTTCTTGATTACCTTCAGGGAGTCCTGTCTCTCCCAGGTTACCTAGAGGCCCTGAGAAGAAAACTTTCTGAAATCTGTTGGTACCTATGCTAGATTCAAATTCTGATATAGAGGAATAAAATTGTTACCACTGAATTCTATGCATCAGCAAGTCAGTCAAGGGCTTTATTTTCAGTGTTCGCAGTTTTTCCTCTCCTCTGCCTGTGAAAAACTAGCCCCCACCTCCAGCTTACACAGAGGCAATAATGAGGCCTTAACCACTCTGAGGAGTGGATGGGTGGTGGGGTAGGGGAAGTGGAGGAGCAAGAGGAGAAGAGAGAAGGGGAATTGGGGATAGGCATGTAAAAAAATAAAAAAATAATTAATAATTAACAGTCCTGAAGAGATTTATACTATGATATTATAATCTCTCTCTAAAATCTTTCCAGAGCAGGCTAATCACCAAGCCCACCACTTACCAGTACATTTTAGAGAAGAGAGACAATGCATGCTGAGGACAGAAGAGAAACCGATTTAATTAATTCATCACCAAGGCCAAAGACGTATAAATCTTCTCGTTTTATCTGTCAACCAACACTCTGAATTATTCAGTGTTCCCAGTCTCACGAAGGAAGGCAGGCAGAGAGAAAGTGGTTAGGAAAGTAGCTACTGAGCAGCAGAAGGGACTCAGCTGAGGAGCGCAGAACCAGTCCAACCCCGGACAAACTTTAGTCCCTGAAAGGAACTAGAGACAGGGTTTCATTCGAGACTCCTGGCTCCTGTGCCACCAGGGAGGCCACCACCTCTTCTGCTGAGATAGTGTGGAAAAGAACAAGACCATATGGGTAATGAAGATAAGAAAACAAATACGCTTTGCCTATTGGTATGCTGTCTCCCGCTACACCACCAAGCGCTTTGACAACTAGGTTGTTTAATGGTGGAAACAAAGCATACGATGGAAAAATAAACATGAAGGGATAGTTTGGGTAATGGGAGAATGAAAAATATGAACCTTATAAGAACATTTAGATTTTATATGAAGTATTTGACTTCCTCTCCAGGGTGCTACCTTCTCTCTGCACTTTTAATACACAGAAGCAGTTGTCTTCCATAGTGATGAAGGTAGTTACTGAACCACGCTAAGTTGAACGCCATAGTGTCTTATTAACTTATGTGTATTTTATAGATAGGACAAAGCGTGGACCATTGTTACTGTTCTGTGTCACCTGAGTGACCACTGGGTAGATCACAGGAAAGGAGATGGAGAGCCTATGAGAAGAAACTGAACAAGGAGGAAAAGGAGATTAGATTTCAATTTTTAAGGGGCTCATTCTGTCTTGAAATCCTAACCTAAGACTATTTGGGAAACCTTAGTAGTCTTCTCTCCCTATTTCACAAGTGATCTCAGCATCACTTAGGCTGCCCTGGACTATAGACTTCAGACAAATCTATAGCATAATCAATATTTTAAAGATTACCTCCAAGCAAGGATAAGAGCATGGGTAAAAACTACCAACTGTTTAGAGGGTTTCTGTTTTTCCCATCTGTCTTAGTGAGAATCTCACTACAGGGCAGGGGAGTGGAGGAAAGGATGGCTGTTGGTTAGCAGGAGCTTTGAGGATTTAGGGCTTCTCAGAAAGTTAGGCAAAGGATGAAATATAGTGCTTTAAAATAATTTTCTTGCCTCAAAGAAGGTTCTTGGATTCAAGACTCTAGCTTTTTTATGGCTGCTGTGACCTGCACCTAAAACATATTTTGTAAAACAATTCCTAACCAAATCTTGGTCATGAACTAGAAGAAAGTCAGTGTATTTCAGATAAGAATAGGAAGCAGACATCACTGGAAAGCTCTGGGGAGTCCTTTTGGTCTTCTTAGTAAGAGAGGCTCTAAGTCACAGCTGGGGTGCACAGAAGGGAACCAAGGTTGGGATTTCTTGATAATTGCTACTTCCCTTGATCTCAATCTCAAAAACATTAATTAGATATAAAAACCATCTACTTAGTATCAATACATTCACTCTCCAAGTTCCAAATCAGTGGGATGGGATTACTGAGAGAGGACAGCCAAGAGCTCTCTTATCTTAACCAGGGCAGACCCTGGGATTCGGTGTATCCTGCAGCTCTGCTGAATAGGAGAGGCTTGTGAGTGGTCTCTGGCCATTTCTTTATTCTCTTCTTGTCTATCAACCTGAATCTTATCAGTTGCCAGATAACGAGAAATTGGAATGAACACCAGTCAAAAGGGGTTAGAGAAAACCGAAGCACCAATCTTTGCATAGAGAAGGTAGAAAAAAAAATTAAATTTAACCTGCATAACAATTGGCCCTTTGGGAAGGGAGATAGGGGGTGAATAAGACAGAGAAAGTGGAGGAAGAAATTAGAAACCTTTCAGTGCTCTGTTCTGCAAATTCCATCACTTACTACTAGTAGCCGCTTTTAACTGTTTACATCTTGAACAACTACAACAATATATGTACGTATGGAAAGACCCTGGTTGCCTCTAACCTCTAACTAATGCATAATCTTCATCTCCCTGGTGATCATTTACACTAATTAGCAAAATTTAGCTAATTATCGCTCGACGTTTCTGTGTTTAATTATGGCTATTAGTAATAGTCTGTCTGGCTCCCCTCATCTCAGCCCCCACCCTAGTCTGTCCCTTTCTTAGGATATGCGCTTTCAGTTTAATGAAATTGCCTTTTTATGTGAGGATGTGGATATAGCTCTTGTCTAGGCGTCCGTGGTTTCCCTTGTTTGTTCTGTCTTGTTTTAGAGAGTACAGCCGACCCAACAGAAGTCAGAGGACAAAACAGCAACCAGGTTAGAAGCCGCTTTTGGGCATTCTCTCAATCCCACCAACCGACCCCTTCGACCAAACCTTACACTCTGTGAGCTGCTTGACAACTCCACTGCATGTGCTTGGAACAGAGAGAAAGCACCAGCATGCGCTGGCATTCTCTCAATGTGTTTCCACTTAAAACGACAGACAGCTTGGAGCAGGAGCCCCGGGCTAGGAGGCGGTGGAAAGAATTACTTTTCTAATGGGGGTCTGCATGCCTCAAAATACAAGCCACAGCAGGGCCCCTAGAGAGGTTCTTAGCACAGCTCAGTGGAGGGCTGCTCATGTGTTCCCTCTGCCTTTCCTTTCCCCATTCCCCTCATCATGAGAGTGGAGCGCATAGTAAACACTTCTTGGAACAATTTACTACAGCGAGCTCCTGCCTTCGCTGCAGACACCAGCCTTTGAGAAGGAGCCTATTCAGTGCTGGGTCTATTCTGATGAACTGTAGGTCTATTCCTTCAATAACTATGATGCAAAGAGGGTTGTCTGAAGCAAAATATATCATACGTGGCTTGTGCGAACCAGCCCATTCATACTGACTTTAATTGAATGATCATCTGCATGAATTGAGAATCAAAGTTGCTATAATTTACAGGCGTAAATAAAACACGGCCTTAGCCTTATCTGACATATCGCTTTGTCTCTCATAGTTAGCATTATTAGGCATGCTGTTTAAGGGATAACTACTCTCCAACAAACATAACAGAAACAAATATATAGCTTCCAAACTGAGTAGTAACAGCCACTGACTGTTGAGTATATTTTCTGCTCTTTGACTCGGTTGTTCTCCCCAGACCATTACCACACAGGTAACTTTATAGCTATTTCATCAGCTCCAGGCTCCTGCCTCAAGGACCTGCTGTCTGCTATTTCTTCCCAACTAGCCCCCAGACAAAACCGGAGAAAGGAAGGGTGAATGCAAGGTGAATGAATGACTTCTCAGTGTGCAGTATCACTGGGACTTGACTGACTGAGTTGCCTGCCACCAAGGGGTGGGAGAAACAAGGTGGCAAAGGGTAGAGAGTGTGTTTGCAGTGCCATGAATCGAGGTAGCAAGGGGAGGAGAACCTTTTATTGGAAAGTGGGTGGCTGAGAGCTAACAGCATTTGCCAGTAAAAGTGACAGTTTTTTTCCCCTTATGCACATTGGAACCTTCTCATCATTTTAAATTGAATTTTCCTGCCGTTCCCACCCTTGACCCTACCTGAAAGACGACTGGATTAAGGATTAGCAATGCCCCAATAAAAGATAAAGAGCAGAGAGACCCACCGTGCCCTCCTCGAAGGGAAACAGGGGAGCGATAGATAGAAATAGGCACAGAGTGGTGCTTGCTGCCGTGGAAATGATGCTCGTGCTGAGAGTGAGATCCCGGAGAGGAGGAAGAAGAGGAGGAGGCTACGTTAGAAGAACTCCACACAGAGCTGATGATACATCCCCAAAAGAGGGACCAGATCCCAAGCGTCCAGGCCGGCCGGCGAGGAGGGCTCCGTCTTGCATGAATTCTCAGGTGCATGGTCAACGCACTGGACCACTACAGATGGGCAGTTTAAATTCCAGCCAGTGAGCAATAACGAAGTTCATGATGCCCAGGGGCCCATCATAGCAGGAAGAAGAGTTGTCCAATTTGGGGATGGGGGAAGCAATAAGTGCTTGCGGGGCAATGGTGAATCTGTTTAAAAGGAAAAAAGAAAAAAGAAAGAAACTGCAAAAAGAAGCTGAATTTTTTTTTTTAAAAAAAAAAAAAAAAGATAAGGCAGAGCCTTTCTTTTTTCCCCCCTGGAGGGGGAATTTAGGATGCAAGAGTCGACCCAGGTACAGCAAACCTCCTGGAGAGCTCCGGCTTGTCACACATTTCAGGGAAGGACCCGAGAGACTTCTTCCTGCTCTCTAGGTGCCTCAAGTCCGAGGTTTTAACTGCATACTCTGGAAAGCCACGCGGGGAAAGGTGGAAATGAAGGAAAAAGACAAAGCAGGAAAACCCCAAATAGGTTCACCCTAGTTTATCCCAACATCCAAGGAGTTTTGACATTTTTTTTTCCTTTCTTGTTTCGACTTCCAAGCGATGCAATGCAGAACTGCCAGGCAAAAGGGGGCTGCAGGTGGAAGAGTTCTTTTGCTCCCGGGCTCCCGGGAGTCTCCGTGGAAGGGCGCGGAGGCTGTTAACCCTGAGCGTCCTGGATGAGCCGCCACAGTAAAGCCGCCTCAGTCCTGGGATTCCAACGGGTTGAAAAAGCAGCCAGCAGCAGCAGCCAGAGAAAGATTTGATCAAGAAGGACCAGAGGGAAAGAAACAGCACTGAGCTAGCCACCCAAACCAGGGGGTAGGAGATGGAGAGGAGCAGGGTGGGCTCAACCAGAGAGAGCGCTAGAGGAGGTGGCCCACAGGCAGCGGAGGTGGCCAGGAGGTGCGGGCGCCCGCAAAGTGCGCGCAACTGGGCAGGCACAGGTGAAGTGAAGCAAGGAGTTGGGGAGCCAAATTCACAAATGGGCAAGTCATATGCAAATAGCGCGCTCGAGAGAGCAAATCAGTGCAGCCCGTGTCCTCTGCCGAGGGACTGGCTGGCTCCGGAGGAGGGAGGGGTGGAGCCGCCCGGCATCCTGGCCCTTCCCATTCTAGTGTACGCTAGCTGGCTAGCCCCTTGCTCTCACGCACTGGCGCGTTCCAGGCGGTGCTTTCTCGCCTCACTCTTCCTCGGTCCCACCCTGCCATGCGTGCACGCCGGAGACCCACAGGCCTCCGCTGCTGTTCCTCCTGCCTCCTGTCTGCATCTCCCTTCCTGCTCCTCTCCCAGGATCCTTAAAACCAAACTCGGCGATCAAGGTGCTGTGAAGGTTTTGGAAGGAAGGCAACAGCACAGCCCAAGTATTCCTAAACCAAAATAAACCCTAAGTCTGCATGCACATTGGACTGCCTGAGGTAGGCGCTCAGCTTTTCTTGCTGTGCCTGGGGCAGCCACTCTCCAGTGCGTGTCTCTGCTGAGGTGGAACAGGAGATCCAAGACAGCACTTCTGGGACAACAGATAGGCGAAAGAATCCGTGTTATTGCTCTCCGAAGTAAAGGTTAGAGGGTGGGTGGCTCACGGACTCTGTAGGGTGAAGGGTTAGGTGGCTGCCAGTCTGCCCTACGAGTTGGCTTCCACCCCACCTTAGACAGAATACTCTTGGAATTCAGGATCCAGAGGCTAGTGTCTTCAAATTAAAAGACAGTAAAGTAGGCGTGCAAAGGAAGGAGTGGCTGGCCAGTCCCTGACTTGCTCCGAACATGCTGTTTCAGGCAGGTGGATTCTTCCTTGCGCTGGGCATCAAAGACTGCTAGCTAAATCTTCTGGGTAGGGCATGCGAGTAGGGGGCGGGGAGTGGTGGTGGCAGGGGGTAAGAAGGGAGGGGTTTGGAAAGAGGAAGTACAGGAGTGGATGGGGTGTGCAGCTCCTGTCAGGGCCATCTGTGACTCCAGGAGGGACTGGCCCAGAGCCCTTTCAGGAAACGATGACACTATCTCTCCAGTATTTCCACTCCCTCCGCTGAGTGGGAGCAAAGGCACATTAGAGGAGCGCCCTTCACAGGCAGGTCCTTACTGTCTGAGCCTTGCTAGCAGTGACTGCACTTCCGTTCTGTGGAAAGTACGGGCAGACACACACACACACACACACACACACACACACACCCAGCAACTTGTATTCAGGAACACTACTGCAAAAGTGGATATAGGATGAAGGGGTGCCCAAACCTCCTCTGTAAGGTGTGGCTGATGCCTCCCTCCTTGGGATGCTGGGAGATTTATTTATTTATTTATTTATTTATTTATTTATTTATTTATTTATTTATATTGAGAAAAGGAAAAAAAAGTATCAGCCTCCTCCCAGCCTCCCATTTCCCTCCCCCTCCTCTCACCCTTCTCCCCCTCCCCCAAACTCCTCTCCCCCTCCCTCTCCAGTCCATAGAGGAGTCAGGGTTCCCTGCCCACTGAGACAAGGGGGCTGATCTATTGGGAGCTCACCAAGGCCAGCTGGACTGTGATTGAAAAAGCATGGGATAAAACCGGACTCTCTGAACATGGCAAACAATGAGGGCTGATGAGAAGCCAAGGACAATGGCATGGGGTTTTGACCCTACTTCATGTTCTGGCTTTGTGGGAACCTAGCCAGTTTGGTTGTTCACCTTCCTAGACATGGACGGAGGGGGGCGGACCCTGGGCGTTTTAAATGGGAAAATAAAAAGTACCTCTGGCGTAGGACCTGACCATTGGTAACAGCACTCCCTGATCTCTAGAAAACTAAGCTGAACCTTGAGAAGGTTAGGTCCACAGTTAGGGTCTTGTGCTATTATTGGCAAAGTCAAGAAAAAAAAGATCTTAAGCATTATTCCCTAGAGTTCACAATAATTCTTAGTCTTGTCAGCTGCCTTTTGATTTAGTTCCCCCAGAGGATTCCTGTTGCTCTTTAAACTTGCTCTGACTCTGTTCCAAGGCCTCAAAAGGACATAGATGACGAGGTTTTTAATGTATTCGCCAGTTCCATCAACTAGATGTTCCTGACTCACTTCCTCTATTCCCCAAGACCTTCTTTATGCTTCCTGAATGTAGATATTTACCAACCCAAGCCTGTTAGGGCTTTACTGAGCCTTCTTATGGGGAAGGTTTCCCTCAACATTGTCAGGGGCATTTGCCAAGTCATTTCCTCCAGAGTGTCTTTCAGCCTACCACTTAGGATAGGCATTGCCACCCCTGGTGGCCATTCTACTCTGGCCGTCCTGATTTGTTTCCTTCACAGCATTGTTGACTTGGAGACGTTGATTCATTTGTTCCTGGTCTGTATCATTAAAAGAAAATTGGTAAGAAAATGGCAGAGCCTTTGTCCTCCCCTCTGCTGCATCCTCTGCATGCAGCACATGGGTAGCAAGTAGCAGCATCTCAGTAGACGTCTGCTGAATAAATGAACCCAGTGAGCAATTGCCAACTAAGTCTTAAAACCTATTAGCTCCCACACTAAGAGTTTTCGCTGACCCATTTATCTGACTTTAGTGACACTGATCTAACAAAGACAACCCATCTGGAGTTGATTTCTGGAACTTTTAGCCATCTCACCATCGCCTTCTTTTGCAAATTGGCACTGGATACCGAAGATTGTTTTGACTCAACCCAGGGAAGCAAGAGACGCCTAGATGGACATTCCAATTAGTTCTCGGCCAGGCTATAAAGGGAAACTAAACCCTTGATGCAGAAAGAAATCTGCAAACACTGCTGGTGTGTTGTCTGGAAGTATTCATTTTATGTCTCATTCTTATAACTTATTTATTTACTACTCACAAAATGTCAGAAGAAGCAGCTGTGGGTTCCTTTATGAGCATTGTTGAGTAGGAAGAAGGCTAATCAGATAAGATATCCAAGACTGCTTTCTGTTGCCTCTACTCCAAAGAGCTAAGCCACCGTCATTCTGATAAACTACATACCCCTCTCCAATTTAATACACTATTAATTTTTTCATATGTCTCCCATCCCTGCCTCTAGTCAGCACATTCTTCTGTGTATGTCTTTTCTACCTCCCATTCTTTTCAGTCTTATTGCAGTTTATAGTAGGCCGACATATATTGAGAATTTATCTCAATATGTTGGTATGTTCTAACCCCCCCCCAACAGCTAGAATCCCAGAAAAATACTCATCACTGCACACCACAAGTGCTCCTTTTTCTCCCTTCATGCTGTCCCCTAGTGTGGCCCCTTTATTTGGAATCCCAGACACGTGGAACAGAAGGAGAAGGGAGTCCATGTTTAAGATAGAAAAGGAGAAAAACTGAAGATTTGATGCTCACCAAAGATATAAAGCAGAATAATTTCATAGGAATGATCCATTTTGGTCCCCTATGTATATTGCTTCATGAAACCCAGATGGGGCTCTGCAAAATCTTGCATTTCTGAATGGAATATGGTGTGTAAATCCCTGTTGTAGATGAGGCAGGAGCTGGGTTTCTCGGGTGCATTAGGTTCCAGAGTTTGTCATCATAGACTTCTTCTCTTGGCTCCTTGACTTTCCTCTCCCTTCTCTTCTTAGGAGACTGTCCGGATGGAAAGGAAGAAAGTCTTTGCTCTTAATTCTCTACTTTGTTTTGTTCATCACTTCAGCTTCCAAGCAGTAGGGAAAAAAAAATCTGTTGGCTTCTAAAATAAGCCTCCTACTTGTATTTTCAATGTGTCGGGCGTCAGGAACCTGATGTGATGTTGCCTTGTCCATCGTCCCTCACGGCACATTTTATCTCTGCACATTCCTCTTCTCACTTGGATAGGCTCTGACGTGCCGCTTTGCCGTCAGCAGGAGATACCTGTCAAGTTCGCCGCTGCAGGCGCATCTAATGTGATTGCGGACTTAGAAAGACCAGAAAGCATGAGCCCACAGTCTGCCTGTGTGAGACCAGAGCCATTAGGTGAAGATCCACGTTCTCCAAAACTAAACAGTAGGAATCCTTACTTGCTGTCTCTACACAGCTCCAGGAGGCAGTTCAAGAGGAGAAAAACACAAACAGCACCCTCCCCCAACTAAACTCTCATAATGTATCGTGAAATAAAAGTCCTGAAGAAATACAGGTGACTGTTAGCATGGCTATAAATATATCCAAGGGTTCTTCTAGTGACACCATAAAGCAGTCGAACATTGCTTTATTATATGCCGGGAGATTTATTTATAGCCACATAATTCATTCTTCCGTTCATTTATTTAAGAAAGTCATCCAAGAGAAAAAAAAAAGCCAATTTTGAGTATGTTTCCCTTTGGGGAGTATAAAAAAGAAAGCTTTTTCTTTTTTTTTTTCTTTTAAATATCATTCCTACAAGAAATTGATTTAAATGAAAAAGACAGTAGCTCTTTGTATTAATGTATAGATCAGGATGCTTAGATTGCTCTGGTATTTTTTTACCTTTTATTGTTGAGAACATAGATTTAATTGTTAAGAATATACTGTTTATTGTTGAGAATTTTATACATGAATAGAATATGTTTCGTCTGTGGCGATACTACCCTGAACATGCCTGATCTCCTCTGCCTGTTTCTTATAAACATTATCATTCCCTTGTCCTCCTTGTGGCTGCAGGAGGAATATCAGGCTTTTAAATGCCGAGCCGAACCTCTTTTACATTTCCAGATCTTCTGGATTTGATCAATGGGCCTGGGAAATTAATAGCATTCAAATTTTTATATATCTCTTTAGGGGAAAGCATGAAAAGTCCCTTAGCTAGTTGCACTTGAGATCTAAATGAAATAATAATAATTTATTAAATCGTTATTATTATGATCATTATTTACTTTTCCTCAAATACAGGGTCCAGTTCTTCCTACAGAGGTCGGGCATATAAACGTGTTAGTCTGTATTAACCAGCTACTAGCTATCCCTGATCCAAACTTCTCATTATCACTGATAAAACCTCTATCCAGTTTTGAGGAATTAAACAAAGTGAATTTTTGTTAGACGGAAACAATACTTTTTGTGTAGTACTAGGGCCTTGCACATGGTAAGCAAACACTCTGCTCTTGAGCTCCCAACCCAAGACAGTCATTCATTTACATATTTATAGGGTATATCACCCAATCAAAGGGTTAGAGGGCATCTTGAGATTTCACAGTTTTGGATATTGGGCTGTGCTGCTTGGCAGCCCAAGATCAAATCCTAATTATTGTTGCTGTATAAGCCTTGAGACGATCTTTGGTCAGTTTCTGGTTTACCCTTTCTGTTTTAAAATGAGAATACTCATAGAAACTCTCTGTAGATTCAAACAGCTAATACCTGTGCAGTATTTATCAACAGTGTTTGACCTACATAAAATGATCAGTGTCAATAATCATGATGAACGTAATAACTCTTCTTGTTTTCTCCAGGACACTCCTTAGAAGTTATCCCCTCAGTTAGCACCTCTTTGCTGTTTACACAGAGCTCCCAGGGAGCAGCCTCAGCAACCCCAAAATGCAGATGGAAATTCTCTACAGGTGCTTTCAGCATGCTGACTTGTCCGTGTACACCTTTGGTAGGAAAGAGACTGGCTCCATCACATTCTTCTACATCTGTCCTTCAAGTCAGCTTTGAACTGATAAAGCTGATAGTCAGTCCCAGAACCAGATAACACCAGCTTTCGAAGCCCAACATGTTTCTGTCATTATTCTCCACCCAAGGATGGGGACTGACAGGATCTCAGTTGGCCTTCGGATCTGGAAAGAGTCTTCTGGCCCTTATCTTTCATTTTCTCACTGTCTTCTCTCAAAGTCATAATAAGTTCTAATTAATCGGCCCTTTCCCTGAAAGGTGTACGTTGCTAATCCTTATTAATCTCCATTGACTTCAGGAAGAATTTCACTATCGTTTAATAGTCTTTTTAAAATGTTGATAAGTCAACCTCTGAACTAGGCTCTACTCAATATAGAAAGAAGCCACAGTCCTTGGTCATTACTGCAGGGAATCCGTTTCTTTACTCTGTGAATGTTAAATATACGCCTGCTAGGACAGAATGCTGTGTTAAATCCAAAAGACCCAGTGAGGAAGAGTGTTCGGGGCTTAGGAAGCAAATGCTTCAAAAAGCTAAACACCCAGGGAACTCCCTGAAAAATCATACCATATAGCCCACAGCAATTGGGAGATTAGAGGTGTAAACCAGGTACACATACTAGATAATGGAATTAATCTAAGTTGGTGAGCAAAAGAAGACCCTGTGTGGATTCACAGATAAGGTAACACATGCATGAAAAATTGGAGGACTGCTGTCTACATCCTGTTCGACCCTGAGCAACTTTGAACTCTCTGAACTTGCTTCCTCAACAGGAGAATAATTAATAATTGAATCAGAGGACATTTTAGTATCCAAAGAAAACATACATTCAAAGAAATAATTGTACATTAATATTCACTATATGAATTTAACCTAGAATGAGTGGAAATTGCAAAGAGGGCTTTAAAATAAGGAAGTTATTAATACAGAGTGCAGTCATCTACCTACAACTCACCAGAGGCAAACTCCCCAGATGTTAATTGTCCTGCATGGGAAACGCAGGAAGGAGTCAATATTTTCATTCTATGAACAAGATGAATATGGCATAGGATAATGAAAGACAAGAAAAGAGAAGGGAAAGGAGAAAACAGGGTGGAGAAATTGCAAAGAGACATGAAGGAACCACACAGAAAACACATACATCCACAGTCTCACTCTTTATTTCTAATGTCTGTGTTGCTGCATTAAGAGTTGTTAAGAAAATTCTATAATGATTCAAAAGAGTCATACTGTCACTTACTCACCTTACTTTTGCTGATTTATTCTGTTATTTTTCATGTATCTGTAGAAATATGCTTGTTCAAGTATTCTACCCCCTCTCCATTCTATGAAGAGTACATAATCTAAGAGAGGCAGGGATCTAAATAAAGTCATTAAATCATTAAAGTTTTTCTGAATTTTCTTTAAAAAACAATCCCAGTAGTAGAGTGCCTGCCTCTCATAGATGAGGTCTTAGGATCAAATCCAAGAACTACCAAACCAACACACACACACACACACACACACACACACACACACACTCACACACACACACTCACACTCACACACACACAAAGAGAGGGAGAGAGAAACAGAGAGAGAGAGAGAGAGAGAGAGAGAGAGAATAACAGAGACAGACAGTTAAGTGGTGTGTTTCTATTGATTTAATAGCCTTAAATTCATGTAACAGAAAATTCTCGAAGGCACATGGAATGAACAAACTCCCTCACAGGAGGAACAGTGCAATCTGAGAAGCTTTGGAAATGTTTCCAGGATGGTTAAGAAGGACATGGCTCAGTGACAGTAAGGATTTAGCACATCTCAGAGCTGTTAGGGAAGTTGGGGGCTGGGTACAGAGATGAGAGTTTATATCAGATACAGAATAGGCTGTTCTTAAAATAGATGGAACAGCACTGATATAATATTTTAGTATCAATGATATCTGTGTTTTCAGATCTCCTGCTTCCAATCTGGACAGGCAGAATTAGCTGGTCTTTTCTATCATCCCACAGCACTGTTCAGTTAACACTTGTCACAGACTGTTGTGATCAGTTCGTTTATAGCTTGGCACCCTATGTGATTCATAGAAACATGATGTATTAAACACTTTAGACTTTAGAGGCAGACTGTTTAAGTTCTAGGGTTAAACAACATGAGTCTGTGTTTCTTTTCCTTCTTTGTTAAACCATGACCTTGAATAAATTATTTATCCCCTGAAAATCACTACGCCTACAGATGAATATAAGACAATAAAATCCCTGATCTCAAACTGAGGACAATCTCAAACCCAATGGAAAATAACCAGTGGATATCTGTCAAAAAAATGAGATATATACAGTATATTTTTGAAAGATGTTCTCTTTCATATACATGTATGTCAGGGAAGGAGCAGGCTCTAAAACATTTTTCTTTCTTCTCTCTCTCTCTCTCTCTCTCTCTCTCTCTCTCTCTCTCACACACACACACACACACACACACACTCACACATACATACTTCCTTTTTTTTTTTTTCAGAATTTCTCTAACAGCCCTGACTGTCCTGGAACTTTGTAGTCCAGATTAGTCTTGAACACAGAGATTTGCCTGCTTCTGCCTCTCAAGTGCTGTGATTAAAGGTTTGCGCCATCACTGACACAAAACATCAAAATCTGGAGCTGTTGCAAGATCACAAGTTTTTTTTTTTTTTTTCAAGGCCATGAGCTCTCCACAACAGGGAATGTTCAAGCATTCTGGATAAGCAATCTGAAGTGAATGGGTGAGGTGCATAACTTCCCTTACAAATTTGAGATTCTATGTATAAGAAGTTTTCTTTGAGCTTTCCTTGCCTATCACTTAGACATTATTGTTTGGCTTTACACTGAGGATCAAACACAATTCCTAGATGTTGCAAAGATGTGAAAGTTCCTTGTTAATTGAAACAACATCCATTAGGGTGAGGAAACTTTGCCGTCTATAAAGGGAACAGTATTGTTTCATGAGAGTTTCATTTTTACTATTGCATGCAGAACAAGTTCTCTCCAGACACATTAACAATTGTGTTCCTACTTTAGAGAGCAAATATTTTTTTTTTCCCTGCTAGCAACACCTACACAGCTGCTGTCCTGGTGATCTAAGAAGACATTGTTCCGTGGTGAAAAGTTCATTGCTATGGAAAAAGTGTGATCATTCAGCTCGATTGTCCTTTATCTCTCAGCAGGAAACCTTGGTGGACCAAGCATAAATAAAAAAGAATGCTTTTCAATAAAAGACGTAAGTATTTCAAACTCTGGGATACAAAGTAGAACTACTTTTTAAAACTATTTTTATTGGTCTCGTGTGTGAGCGTGTGTGTGTGTGTGTGTGTGTGTGTGTGTGTGTGTGTACACATGCCACAGCATGTGTGTGGAGGCCGGAGAATAATTTGCTAGAGCTGGTTTCAGGGGTTTAATCCAGGTACTCATTTTTGGCAAGGAGTATATTTTCCTACTGAATCTTCTGAGCAGCCGGACTTTTCTTTTTCTAACAAAAACCAGAACACTCTCCTCAGCAGCTGGTTATAGACAAGGCAGTAAGCTAGGTATTTAGGGGACACATAAGATAGAGAAACTGAGATATAGAGACAGACTTACTAGTTTAATATTATATAACTGGAGGTTTGGATGGAATTGGCCCCTATAAGCTCTCACACACAGAGAAACCCTGTCTCGAAAACCCAAAATAATAACAATCAATCAACAACAACAAAATTGTCTACAAATGTCTTAGGCTATCTTGTAGAGCACTGATAAACAATATCCAGAAGATTGGCATAAGGTATTAATATTTATTGCATGGTGTTTGAGCAGTTTTCACTGTACAGATTATAAAAAGCCTGTCTTAATAGTCTGAAAATAGGAAATGCAACACTGGGATTTCAATAAATTAGTGGCGGAACCACAACACATCCCATACTCAGATAATGTGCATCTGTTCTTATAATTGTTGTAGTCCTAGGAGTTATACACAACCAGGGCTGTTCTGAGTTTCCTGCTACAAATGCAGCCAAATTTGTGTTTATCTGAGACATTCCTTTTTTTTTTTCCCTTTTCTAGGTCAGAGCGAGCCCTCAGATGATCCACGCCAATTCTGTTACTATCTGATGAATTCAGAAGACGTTCATTTCCCCACGTTTTAGGTATTAACTCTCAAACCCGTGATCCTGACAAAATCAATTATAATTAAAAAATGCATTGCCCAACCTGGAAACAAAAGGAGAGGAAAATGCATCTGGGGCTCTTTGAGTTTTGATCCCCTGAAAGTGAACATGTTTGGAAGAATATTCCAGAAAAGGACTTTGATACGATCAACACCATCTGCAACACTGATGAGTCTGATGCTTTGTCTTGAGGAATAAGAGAAAAAGACACAAGGAGACAAGCGTATATATGTACGGAGAGCTTAGGACCAGGAAAATTCAGAAGGAAAGGTCTGCAAGATGAAAACGTCTTGTCTGTTTTGTGTATGTAGGGGCTGCAGGTATACAGGTTTGTATGTGCCTGTATATATACCTTAGAGGTTGATGGCAGCTGGTTTCCTTGTTCTCCATTTATTGAGACTTGATTGCTCACTGAACCTGGACCTTGCTGTTAGGCCGTATGGTCTGGCAATGAGAAAACCCCAAAGATCCTCCTGTATCCCCCCTCCCCAACACCCAGATTGCAAGTGTGCACTACAATATCTGGCTTTTTATGTAGATGTTAGAGATCGAATTCAGGTCTTCGTATTGAACAACACCCACTTTACCTAATGAGCTGTTCCCCTGGCCATCCATTTTCTGTGTGTCTCAACCATATACTGAGTAAACAAAGAATGGAGTCTACGTATGACTATACCTTGAAGACAGTCTCACCCTACCTCCGACATGAAAATACCTGGATGTGAAGTCTTTGATGTGACATTGGCTGGAAGATATTAGGAAACTTACTTAGCCACAGCTCATCTAGAACCTCCAGGGTATTTTGTTTTATTTTCATAAGTTGCCAATAGAAATTGAGACTAAAGAGTGGCCCAGCTTTGGGATAACAATGCCAGCTAGAATACGTGTACCTTCCATATATTCACACTCCATGAACTTCTGTCTGTCTTGATCAACCCCCTAACTGTTCATTTCGAGCAAATTAATACATATTTTTAAAAACGCTGCCTGTTAATTCTCTAGCTCTAAAAGACAATTCACAAGGAGGAGTGGAAGAGGATGGGAGGACCGAGGGGGCCTTCTCACCTGCTGAGTTTGCTGCGAGAGCGAAACTCTACAAAGGGACTCACTGTGCCCGATCAATTTACTTTTCCTAAAATGACACCTTAGTACTGAGCAAAGGATGAACAGAGAAAGACATCAGCATCCCAAGCACAAGAGAAAGCATGGTTTGGTGACACTCTATAGTCTTCTTCTTGCTGGATCTATAATAAGACTGAGAGCAGAGGGACTCAGCTCACTCATTCCCCAGCAACCAGCCCCAGAGTCCTGGTGAAGCCTTAAGAGGAGGAAGTGAAGCGCTTTTTGCGTCTTCTGGAATGAGTCTCTTCATGAGTTCCTGCTGGAAGCTGGGGGTGGGGTGGAGCACGGTTGTTGCTTTAGGAGTTACTCAGCAGGTGGTGGTTACTAAATGTGGCACTGGGGAGCAGTAATAAATAAATAAATACAAACTACAAGAAACTCTTGGCCTTCACTTCTCAGCCCCCGCTCTCCCAGAAGAGTTAAAGAAAAATGAGGAAGAACAGAAATAGCTGTGCCCCCCACCCCACTTACCAAATGTCAAAGAAACTTTTAATTGCTTAGTTTAATATCACGACAATATGAAAACGTGCAGGGTGAAAAGAAAAACTAAACTTAAAAGTAATCCGTACAATTATTAAGTCTCTTCTCTAACTCACTCCATCTCCTGGACATATATTTGACCAGTACCTACCCATAATGACTAATCCCAAGATTACTGTATTAGGAATAAAGCCTAAAGTAAAGCGAGGTCATCGGGTGGTACCCTAATCCAATAGGGCTGATAACTTACAAGAAGATGAGAGACCAAGAGCATACATGTCCAGGAAAATAGTGGTGATGCAAACAAAGATACAGAGTGCACAGATGGCCATTTGCAAGCAAGGGAGATAGGAGGCCTCAGTGAAATATAATCTGATACTTTGATCATGGGCACTGACCAAGGCCCCAAAGCTAAGATGATTTCTGTTCTTTGGCTGCCTCTGCTTACATTTTGTATTAAGAATCTCACAAAGCTAATGTGAGACTATCGGTGAGAATTTCTGATCCAGGAAAGACTCTTACATTCATCATCCCTTGAGTTCGTGGTTCAGAGTTTTAAAGAACCGCTACAAAGGAGACCCTTTTGGCTCCCTCCCTCAGGGATGTCGTTTTAATTGAAGTCCTTGTGAACCGTGTCTCTTGGAATCACTTAGTGTATAATTTCCCTGGTCAGATCTCACCACCTTGAAAATGGTCTGTGAAACTCCTCCCTAAACTGCCTTCAATTTCATCCTGGAATATAATCGTTCTAGAAAAAAAAAAAATTCAGAAATGCCTTTAGAGTTTCAGAGTCATGTGACCTAAAACATGTAAGAATCATTGATGACTTCAAAGCACTCATTTTACAGATGAATCAACTCAACCTTATAGAGGAATATTTCCTCTAAATGTTTTAAAGATACTAACAAAAATAAGGTCCAAATCTCTCGCCTTCTCATAAAAGGCATCAAACCGTGTTTTCATCGGAGCTAAACATTTTCCCTGAGATCCCCTTCGGCAAATGGTATCTTTTACCATTTCAAGGTATATTGATGCAAACAAGAGATTCACGTTTTAGAGTATTCATTTAGGTAGCTAGGCAATTTTTCAACTTTTGCCAATATCTAAACGAAGCCTTAAGGATGACATGACAACATGGAGGCGTCTGTGTGGGGAGAGGACAGGGAATTCCACTGAAGGATGTGTCCCAAGGCTCCAAGTTCCAGCTCCTAATTGATATGAATATGAATATAACCTTGTCTGTAACCTTTTATGTGAGAAATGGTCAAGAGGCAAGGTAGAACTCAAATCTCATATCCCCAATAATTCCTCTCTGACACAGACAAGGCAAACAAACCAGAGAAAGCTTGCATGCTATACTCAGAGGTCCAATTTCAAATGTATAAGCCTCCTCAGCCTTTAGCTTCAAAGAGCTGCCCACTGAGCCGGAAAGAGTCGTATGGATGGGCTCTAAAAGCTAATCAAGGACATGGAAAGCCATCGTTTCCCACTTACTCCCTGACCACATACATATCAGTGCTGGTATCGACCAGGAAACATCTACTTGCTCCAGGTGTCTGTGAATGTCAATAGCCATTTGCCTTCTCTTATGTATAGAGCTTTGAAGGGCCTGTCTGTGCGGGCAGCAGCTCCTGCCAAGGTAGCCGCCTACCTGTCTGTTTGTTTGCTGTCCATGAATTCCTGAAGTAGAAAGGGGCATTTCAGGATTTATCAAGAGCTCCACCCTTTGATAGGTACTTAGAAAGTTGGCCTTTCTTCCTTTTCTGTTTCCTTACTTCTTCCTAGTGTCTCAGAATTCTGAGTGCAGCAAACAGCTCCAAACTCAGCATCCATGCTGTGGGGTTTGACACACATAGGGAAGGATTTAAGAATTTAGTATTTCCCTTGTTCTTTTAAAGGAAGCTGTGGGCACAAGAGGCCTGGGAGAGCAGGGGCTTTTGATTATTTCTCAAAACACAGGCTGACCTATATACCACCATAAAAATCAACCTAACATGACAGATGAATGAACACCGTAAACCTTCCAAGTTCCCCAACTCAATGTTTATTTTTTTCTCTTGACCAAGATACACTGAGCTGTATGTAGAATAAGCCCCCAAGAAAGCTGACCTTCTTTCTTCCACCTTCTCAGCATCCAAGAGTCATGGAATAGCATAAGAACACTTGGGGAAAAGGAGAAGAAAGAATAGAACATAAAGCTAATGACTGCTTGCCCTAAAGTGGCAGACTGTCAAAGCCCCAGGCTGGTCCTTCAACCATACTAGAATTACAACTTGCGCAGGGGATTGGGAGTCACCAAAGGGGAGAAATCCTCTGCCTGGGATTCTGCAGAGGAACCCAGAAAAGGGAAAGCAAAAGGAGAAAAAAAAATCAGTTTGGAAGTTAAATCTCTGCTTCCATGCCCTCATAGCATCTCTGCTTTCCAAGTAGTCTATCGTTCTTCTCATGACACTCCACTTCTTGTTCTTGTTTTATCTCTAGTTTTTGATTTCACCACCATCTTCCATGACAACAGTTGTGCTACTAATCAGTGTTAGTCAGTTAACAGCCTCAGGTTGACTTAAGCAGAAGTCAAAATAAACCTTCCTTTCTTTGTGGTCTTTCTGAAACAAGGATGGCCCGAAACAGATGTGCTTCGTGAATGCAAATCCATGGATGCACTTGTCTCTTCCCCACACATGCCTGATTGTGGAGATGGCTGTTCACTCAAGGGCTTTTGAGCGGCATCTGCTTATTTTTCTGGCCGATGTAGGATTTGGTACTAAATAGAGGACTGAACCAGGTTCTGATTTTCTTCTTTATTAAGTACCAAAGCACCTGCAAATTTCACCCATTCCCTATTTCCCCTCATAGTCAACACTCTTATCATCCTCTTCAAGGATGTGTATTGCCCCTTTCCATGCCATCTCAGCAACCCAGCCCATCATCTATCTGGGCATACCCTTTCCCCTGGAGGTTCCCTCAAAATCCCTTTCTTCACTCAGGGTGCAAGAACAGTGCTGGCAGAAAGTCTGAAGGCAGGAAACATGCAGTTGGGTCTCCCAGACCTTTTATCAAGTCTGGAATGGTAATAAATGTGCCCTTGGCATCCTGACCAAAATACCAAATCTCCATCCCTTTAGAAACATTTCTCATATTGCATGGCATATGATCACCACAGCTCTATGCTAGGATATAGAGAACATTCTGGGTTAGTAGGTGCTTGGGTTCTGGAAGTAGAATATACCATTTCTCTAGAAAAACCTAATTGAAGCTCAGGAGACTTGTCAAGTAACCCCTTTGAGAACGGAGGCCTGCCTGTTCCTCTCTGAGGCTGTGGGTGGTAAGTGGGGCGGTGGTATGACTATGATATCGGGCTTTCTATTTTTGTAATGTGTCAAGGATGCTGAGGAATTCAGCCCCCAAACTGAGAAGTGCAGAATAGCACCAGATCCTAAATCATGCAGAGACAATATACACCTATGTTGTGGGAGGCTGTGGGAGTGGGGTGAGGGATTCGTCAGAAGCACTCCCTGGCACAGACCAGGCTGTTTGCTGGCTTAGCCTAGTTTTGGGGCCGTAAGTGGGGGAGGGTTTGCTTTTATAGTCTTCTTTTTCAAATTAACCTCTTTTGTTCTGGGCAGGTGGCTTAGTGGTTAAAGAGTTTGCTGTATCAGCGTGAGGAACAGAGTTCGGATCCTCAGCTCAATGTGAAAAAGTCAAGTCCAGAGAAGGTTTGTAAACCTAGCTCTTGCGTGGGGATGTTGTTGGTTGATTGTGAAAGACAGATTCCTAGGAGTTTGCTAGTAAGCCAACCCAGCCAAAAATAGTGAGTTCCAGGTTCAGTGAGAGACCCTGTTTCAAAAAGTAAACTGGAGAACAGTAGAAAAAGACAGTATGACTACCTGTAATAACCACATGCCCATATGTGATGAACACATCACACAAGGCATGTGCATACATAAGAATCACACACACACACACACACACACACACACACACACCTCTTTATCTCAATGCTCTAGTGTGTGTTATTCTTCCTACATAGTAGATAGCTAAGATTTCTTTGTCTTCAACTTTCATTCTTACCTCATAGCTTGACTATAGCTAGAGCCTTACCAATAGGCTGTATAGGGAGGAATAGTAATTAGTTCAAAAGACACAGAAAATATGTAATTATCTCATGAGAAACATGGCTAATGTCTCTTTAAGTTGTTTTTCTTAACACATTACTAATATTGAACAAGTGTGAGCCTGATATAGGTTGATAATTCTTGAAAATTTTCAGTGCAAACCATGATCAGTATCATTCCCCAACTCACGTTCGTAAGCAGTTCTCCTCTGGATGAGCTAACTGAATGGCCTTCTACACACCATGAAGGAGGTGGATGGGAAGGAGTGGGAGCCAGGCGTGAGATTAACTTTCTCATCAAGTTCTCACCTTCCCATGTAATCTGCCGAAGATAGGTCAGTACTTCACCCAGAATATACTAGAATATCAGCATCAGACTCCGTTTTTATTCATTTTCTGACTCAAAGCTGAAGAAGAAAAGCTATATATATATATATATATATATATATATATATATGAAGTGAAAGAATTATTTTACTGATGCTAGAATTACAGGAATGTTCCCTGCAGAGAAAGGTCATAGAAAACACCAGGAAAGCTATAAATACTGGAAACATAAAAAAGTTCTCTAGTTGAAAAGCAGAAAGTTTTCTGTCTGGAATTGTGCAAAGGAGGATAGAAGAGAAAAAGACCACAGATCTCAGAAGAAAAGCCTCCTCTTCTGGAGCTGTAAACTGAAGATAAAGAAGCCTGCTCCTTTAGACACACAGTGCTCCTCATTTAACCTGAATGAAAAGCAAAGCCCACCTTCTCCCCTGCACTGCCAAGGGACAAGGCAATGACAAGTCACCACATAGTGACCACACGGGTTGTGATTCTCCTCTCTCTGGTCACCTCTTGAGTCTTTCTGTAAGTGTCTCTGCCTGGGATTCTGCAGAGGAACCCAGAAAAGGGAAAGCAAAAAAGGATATAAAACCAATTGCCACAGAGCCTCTCATAGTAAGTTTATAAAAAGGACACATGATCTCACTATGTTTGACATATCCTGACCCATCTCTGTGGTGTTCTCTGCCTCAAAAGTGAGAGGTCTGAGGGTAGGTGATGAGGATCACATTTCCTTTTCCAGAAGTACTGCCTCCAACATCACTTTTCCACACCTTTCGGAGATTTATTTATCAAGAAATACCTGAGATTTGAATTATGGAAAGATATTAAAGCTGAAGTTATGGAAACTGAAGGAGATCAAACTATTTTTAAAAACACAAGAATGAAAAACTCTGAAGTATTATGACAATTCTGTAGAAGTTTTCAACACAAATAATGAAGAAAAAAATTCTAAGAACTGATAGGCCATTTACTATATTAAAAACCAAGAGATCAATGCTTCACATTTTGAAAACTATAAGCAATCATGACCTACCATTTCCTCACAGGCATTGCAATCTCAGACAGATCAATTTATGGTATTCTGTAAGAGGTCCTTCCCCACAGAGACTCAAACACAGGAGAATTGTCAGGTTGTCATAATTCTCTTCCCTGAGCCTGTTTTGAGAAGACAGTAGAGAGAAGTTTAAGGCTAAACCTGAAAAATCTCATCCTACAAGTTCTTGACCTGGATGTCAACTGCTCAAGGATAATACGATATTTTTATTAGGATTGGAGGTTACTGATGCTCCTCTTACTTCATGCATTGAAAAAAAATCAAATGTTACTTGTACTGAATTTGATATGATGGACTTCATGGATTATTAGGTAATTTTTCCACCTGTCTAATGTGTCATTTTGCTGAATGCACAGAATCATTGCCACACTCTGCCACCGGTTAAAAAATTCTATGGGATAGTATCTACTTCCCAGTATCATAATACCAAGATCACCTCTCCTTTACCTCCACCATCACCACCATCATTGTCATTATTACCCCACTACTACCATTATCATCCTTACTACCACCATAACCATCACCATCATTATTACCACCATCATTACCACCACCACCACCATCACCACCACCAACAATAACTATCACCATCATCACCACCACCACTACAACCACCATCACCACCACCACTATCACCCAACACCACCATCATCACCACCACCATCACCACCACCACCATCACCACCACCATCATCACCACCACCATTACCACCCACCATCTCCACCACCACTACCACCCATCACCACCACCACCACTACCACCCATCACCACCACCACTACTGCTACTATCACCAGAGATAAAACAACTACTGTCCAGACAAATTCTAGCATTTGCCTTTTAAAATAGCTGACATCTGGAGGAACTATCTGATACTTGTTACTTACACTGCACTCAGCAGGAACGGAGGTTGGCAGAGGATTTAGCAGAGTGTCTTATTTTTAAAATATCTCACACCTCCCCCTCTCCCTCCCTATCTTCAGCGAGAGATTTTAGCAATACATTTTGAGATTCTGCTGCGAGTCAATCACCTTCTTCCCAGACATACAAAGCTTCAAAAAAGGACCTGGAACTTTGATCTAATGCCAAGGTGGGCTACCCAAATTAAATACAAATACTACAGCTGCCAAGATCTCTTCATTTGAGGGATAAACCAATAAGGGAAGCTCAAACATAAAATGAGACTAAAATTCAAACTAAAATCTCTGTGTGTGTGGAGCGGGGGGAGGGTGTGCTTTAAAGCATTGCCTAAGAAGACTCTTTTATACCTCTTCCTCCAAAGGTAGGTCATTAGCAGGTGAAAGGAACTGAGTTGACTTGACAAAATTAATGGGACTTTTAACATCAGGTACCTGCCTAGCTTCTGCCGGAATAGGCTGTCCCAGTGATCCCCTTCCCTATTTAGCCCAGCTGCTGTGAAGTGAGATGAACAGATCTGATCAGGTTAATTCTGGGCACAAAACCAGTCCCTAAACACAGAAGGCTGCTTCTAAAACCCGATAGTCACTCTTTTTGGCCTGAGAGCAAACTAAGCGAGGCATGTGGAGGTGCTAAGGGGAGCTCTGCCATAGGGAACAGTCCTGGTTCAGCAGAGAGCTAGCAGAATTGGGGAGTGATGGTTAACACGAAGATAAATGGCATTTTGGAAAGGAGCAATTCTTAACATTGACTAATAACAATAGCAATTATAATTAGGCGTTAAAGATCATTAAAATGACCCCAACAGTGCAAAGAGGACTTTACCTTCCCTTAAAACAATTTATGGTATTTTATATTATTAAACTAGAAATGCCCATATGCTCTTTATGTGAGAAAAATTCTCTTTTCTTGTGAGAAGGGTGTGCATTTGTATATTTGCGTTTGTGTGTGAGAGAGACAGACAGACAGAAACAGAGACAGAAATGGAGGAGGGAGGCAGAGACACAAACACAAAAATACAGAGGCATAGAAGGGGTCCCAGAGATAGAGACGCATGATAGAACCACAGAAAGAAATGGACGCAATGAAAACGGGCACAGCAGTCAGCCTCCAACAGTCTTAAAAGAGGAGATTTTCTTTCCCTTCTCCATTTTCCTTTTTCACAGGTTCCGAATTTCCTGACACAATATACAACCCTCGATTCCCACAGTTTGAAAGTGGAACCATCTGATAGAATCACTCTGCCTCACAAGCAAGGGAAACCAAAGAAGACAGAACCACTAATTGGTTTCATAGCAAGAGGCTTAAAATTCATCTTGTGGAGAAGAAAACATGTTGGTTATTACCACAGTTGCCATCCTTTTAGTCTTCAGCCACAGGTCTCACGTTGCAGCTATTTCAGAACAACATCCTTGCTCTAGCTTATGGGGTTGACGAGTGTATTCGAGTACTCGGGGGATAAACACTGGATGTTAAGTATAATAATTAATGTGATATCTCAGGCTTTTTTTTATCAGGTTCCAGCTTTTTATCTACTTACTGTAAGTTGACAACTTAGAGTAGCTAAAATTATGCCCAATTTATAAGCTGTGAATTCCAAAGACTAGCTATCACAAGGTTTATGGGGATTAACTAGCGGGATTTGAACCCAATTCCTTTGGCTCTGGAAGTCATAGTCTTACCCTAGATCTAATATTAGCTTTTAATCACTATTTGAAAATATCAGGCATGTTAAACAATCAGCAAATGTAAGCTATCACCAACTAGTATTGTTTTTTGGTACTAGGAGGACTTGGCTTGTTTAGGAGAAGGATCAGGCTACCTCCTAAATGTTGTGGTAAATTCCTTTCTAGTAATACAGGGATTGGCAGCAGTATGGAACCAGATGGCCTATGGTTTTGTGATTGCTTCTGTGCCAAGAGTTTTGTAAGACTGAAAGAAGTTGGGTTGAATTTTAAAAACAGAGTAAAGGAATCAAGGAAAGTATCCAGAAAGAAGAAATAATTGAATTTTGTCTTAGTTTCTTTCCTCATTGCTTTGATAAAATACTCTGATGAAAGTAAGTGAAAGGATGAAGGGTTTATTCCAGCTCACAGTTTAAGAATGTAGTTTATCATTGCAGAGGTCAAGGAAGCAGGAACTTGAAGCAGCGTGTCGTGATGCTTCAAAATTAGGAACAGAGAGCAATGGATACCCATTGCTACGTACTCTCCTTTTCCTATTGATATTGTCCAGGATCCCTGCCAGAGAATGGTGCCATCTTCAGTGGGAACGTCTGTCCATCTCAATTAACACAACCAAGACAAAATTCCATAGGCAAGTTCCTGAGCCCATCTCCAGGGTGGTTATAGATTCTCACAAGCTGACAATTAATATTAAACAATATAATTTGCATCATGGAATGGTTGGTTGCGAAAGAGAAAAAAGCTGTTCCTTTTCAGTGAGATGGGTTTTAAATCACCCATCCTCCTGAGACATCATGGGAGTGACCTTATCCAGTGAAAAATGTATGAACAAAGTGAAAAAAGTGATGATAACAAAAGGGAGAAAGAGGGGTAATAAGAGAGAAGAGAAAGAAAAGAAGAGGAGAGAAGAGAAAGAGAAGACGGGAGAAAGAAAGGGGGGAGAAGAAGATCCTACTCTTTGGGAGTAGTACCCATTTTTCCACTAGGGTAGCTACACCTCTGAACCTAAAATACAAGCCAACATTTTCTCCTGGCAGGTCTTCTCCATCCACATCATCTGGTGGCAGTCAAGGAGGTCTGAAGCCAACATGATAATGAACTTGGCTTGGGAGAAGAGCCCAACAGCTTGCTTCTTGACCTGAGAATACTGTACTCTGTTATTTAACACAAAATACATGAGTACTGTCTTTACATAATTTCTACATTTCCCTATCTCCCATCCAAATCTTCCAACCCTGCCCCCATTTCCTCTCGGATTCACAGCCCACTAAGTTCATTCTGTGTTGCTTGTATATGTTTAAGACTGACAACCTGGGACTGGATAACCTATCAGGGGGCCTGTCCATGGACAAAACTGATTCTCCCTCTCTTAACAGTCATAGATTTCCTACAGCTCTTCATCTTGTAATAGGGTCTTGTCTTGAAACATTTGCACCGTCCATATTAGAATATTGGTTGGTATTTTCATTATTCAGGTATTCTTTAGGCAACCATCTTGTTGAGATTTCATGGGTGCAGCTTCCCAGTCATGTCTAAAAGTCATTAACTCACTGGTTTAGCACACTTTAAATGAAAGAAATCTTGGCAAGAAGAAAAGAAAGTAACATGCTAAGGTTGTACAATTCTTTGTATGCAAAGGGGTGGTGGTAGGGCACACCTTTAATCCCAGCACTCAGGAGGTGGAGACAGGAGAAGATCTGTGAGTTCAAGGCCAGTCTGGTCTACAAGAGCTAGTTCCAGGACAGGCACCAAAGCTACTGAGAAACCTTGTCTTGAACAAAAATAAAAACGAACAACAACAACAAAAGAAAACCAAAATAAACTGTTTTTGATGTCTACAGTTGTTTCTGGAAGCCACCAAAGAGCTTCATTAAGTAACAGTCTTCACAAATGAGCTGATTTTCCCCATTACTTGAGACTGATTGCTCTTTTTCTTTCCTTCACAGATAACAGATGGCTAGAAATGCAGTTCTGCCGCACAATACTTAGGATCAACTGGGATTAACACAATATTCTCAGTGCATGACTGCCCACTGTGGATTTTATTGACTATGTACTAAAACACCAGGAGACATTTTACTAATCTCTGAAAACAATGGACATTGGAAAAGAGTCTCTGGATGGCATCCAGGATGTAAGAGGGACACATGTAGTGTTTAGACCTTCCTTCTCTCATGGCTTATAGGAAGATGATGGTCAAGGGAGAAATATTTAGACTCCAGAGGGAGGAATAGGAAGGGATAGGTAAATTCATTCCAGCATTATCTGTAGATAGTATACTACTGACCAAATAAAAGCTAGTTCATGAGCTGAAACCAATGGAGTCACTTAAAAAACCCCATAATTTAATTCTAATTTTTGAGCATTCTTACAGAAGATCAACAAAAATTCTCCTCTTAGCTTGGAGACCTTCTTCTCAAGTTATTTTCTATAAGAAGTTCTTGAGAGGAAAAATACTGCTCACAGCTATCAAATTTCTAGTCACATTTTCTAAAGCTACCAAAGTCATCATTCCTGAACTCTCTTACTCCCTTCTCTGTGGAGCAGCCACATCTAGACCACTGCCGTCTAGGCAACGCGAGTCCCTCTGCGGACATTAGAGAATACCTTCCTTTGTCACACACAAGTCTTTTCAGGGGTCTTTCCCATAGAAAAGCAGTAAGGTTCTAAATGACAGGTTGTTTTCTTCAGCAAACAACCTCTTTCCCAAATATACAAACAATGTAGAGAAAGATCTAGAGGTATTGAGAACCAGATCAAACTTGTTTTCGAACCACCTCCCTTTTCCTGCTTTTCCAACATCAAATCCTGCTATTTCTGCTAGCCAATGGTCCGGTTATATTTTCACCTATGGTGAATTTCAAGGGATCTTTTTACCTTCCTTATCTAACCTCCCTGGAGCCTTGAGGTCCTTACGTTTATCTCAGAGTGTCCAAATGACATGGGACCCATGTCAACCAATGGATGTTGCTGGTCAAAACTCTTCGCAAGTGTCCTGACCATTTCTTTCAAAGTTAACAAGGTTTACAAATGGCAGAAAGATGATCTTCGTAGAGGACTGAGAAAAATTGTGCCCCAGTTCCATATGAAAGGACAGGTTCACTACAGATATCAGCAACCCCAACTCCTCTATGGCATTTGCCATTTCATTGGAGGTCATTCATTTCTCTCAGTAAATGCTACCTTTCCAAAATTGCTGTCTGGAATCCTCTGAACCCACTCTTAGGTCTAAAATCATTCTAATGTGTTGTCACTGACTGCCCCCTTCCTTAGCTTCCTCTCCAATACAGACACATACCCTGTTTTCAGTCGCCTGCCCCCTCTCAAGAGCCAATCTACAAACTGATATTGAAGACACCATACATGTAAAAGGCAGTTCTACTGCTGCTTTCCTAGACGGCATGACAGCAGGAAAGGAGATGTTGACCACAAGGTCTGATAGACATCAGAGGGAACACGTCTCCTTTTCTGTATAAATTTCCCTGGTAATTAAAAAATAAAATAACAAGAAGAGTTAGGGCTAGAAAAAATAAAAAATAAATAGAATTTAGTGTTAAGTCTGATGAGTCTGAAAGCTTTTCTCCTGGGGAGGTTCTTCTATTAAGATCTGAAGAGATAAGTTACTTCTGATTATTACATGTCACTGGTATGCCAATCACCTTGATACTCAGATGTACCTCAGTTGAAAAGGTGGGGGGTCAGGGACATGATTTACATTTTTCTAATGTACAAGCACTTTTGGTATGTATAATAGGATATATAAATAATCCTTGTTTTGATAGAAGGGATCCACTAACTAGTGTCCTGAGTTCTACATATTGATAGACAGGGGGAATATGAAGATATTGGTGGACTTAGCCTAATGATTTCTCACCAAAGTTTTCTTTCGTTCCTCTTGCACCATTCATCATATAAAATTTATTCTGTTTAAAACTTTGGTGATATTCTTCAGTAGTCTCTGCCTTGTTAACCCCATAAGGACCAATTATATGAAAGGAGCTACTCCTAACTATAGAAAGCCAACATCCCCATGCCTAATCTCCTCCAGTACCTCTAATCACATGCTGAACTTTAGAAATAAAGACAATGAAAACTCAACAATTTTTACATTATTATTTCTCTCCCTTTGTTTTTACCTCCAAACAGGTTTGCACGACCCAACCCTGTGCTAATGACATTACATCATTCTCTCAGGCTCATAACAGTAGAACCATTTCCTACCAGGCTGCTCTACCTCTACTTAGTAAAACTGTAGCATTGCCTATATTTATCACATCCGTTGGCTCCGAGTCTCTATGTGTTCATTCTCCCAGCCTTTCTTTGCCGTAGTGAATACAACAGGACACAACGACACAGATACAGTTCTTAGCTGCTGACCCTTATTTTTTAATGAACAATACCTGTTAACTTTTTTCCCAGAGAATTTTGACTAGTGCCCAGCTCCCATTATTCCAGTCCTTTGCACAAAAGCCTCCAGGGGCCACTCATCACAAACATGCAGGAAGTCTGAACTCTGCTCTATGGTTTTCTAACCCCTCTTCAGCCTGGCCTCACCCCATCACATCAATTCTAGACTTCACTCTTCCGCTCTTATGCTCACTGCCAGACTTCGAAGAAATCCTCATTTCCAGAAATGGTCCATATATGTAATCTTCTCATCTCTTATGTTTGTATTATCAGAACATGTATCACAGGCCGAGTGTCAGCCATAATATGACTCTTTTCCTTAACACATTGTCTGCCATATGGACAGTCTGGTTGAGAAATGTCTTCAGGAATGGCCAGGTGTTGCCAACTCCATACTTTCCATTAGCAGGAGTCCTAATCGATATTTCACTTTTCTGAATCTTTCCATAAAACAACCTCAGCAATAGAATACCATAGGAGTCTGGTAGGTCACAATGCTTTTGGACTAGATGTGAGGCCCGTGGAGGCTCAGTATATTTGGACGACTTATCTAGAAGCCAGAACATGGTACTAGACCATTTGGCCACCGCTAGATCATGGAGAGCATGGAAAGTTCACTTTGGGGATGGCCCGTGTTTGAGGCTATCAGAAACAGCAAATGACAGGATGAGTGGGAAGTGGTGAAATGTGAATTAGTATTTTTTGTAAAAGACTGCTCTCTCTCTCTCATACACATACACACACATACACACATGCACCTGTACACAAACACACATATATAAACTTCAGGTATTATATAATTTTTCCAGATTTTTGAAAGCTTAGAGATATGAGAATGAAAGAAAAACACATATACAAATTTACAAATGAGAAAAGCTTATTTGTCTAAATAAGACATTATAAATATGTTATCTATAGTGTGATCATTATGTGTGTGTACGTATGATGTGAAAATGGGACGGAAAACAGGTTTAAGGGAAATAAAAGAATGTTACTGCCCACATTTTGTCTGTTTCCATATTAAATTAGAAACTGGGGAAATTAGACAGGAAAAATATTTGTTTTGAAAGTAGAAAAAAAGCTAAGTGATAATTCTCTGCTGGGGAAACGTGTTGGCCTCTCTTCACAGAAAAGACTTGCTGCAGAACATTCCACAGATGGAAGAGTCCCCTAAACGCTCGGAGCGTGGTGTGGTAAAGTGTGGACACTCACAGATTGTTCTATTCCTGCCTGCCATGATGAGAGTTGAGGCTTCGTTAATTCTGCTGCACCCCTTCTTTAAGTACCTCTCAAAGCAGAAGGGAATGAATAATGAAGAATTTTCCTTTGCGTCAGGCATCTTCCATGTAGTAAACATATTTTGGTAAAAGGGCTTGAGAAAAGGTGATAAGTGAAAAGGGTGAAAAGAAAAGAGATGTGATTCCCATTACTATTATTTTGTGTGCATGGGTATGTGTGGTGTACGCATATATGTGTGTGTTTTGTCTGTGTGTGTGTGTGTGTGTGTGTGTGTGTGTGTGTGTGTGTATGCTTGGCTATGTGCACAGAGGCCAGAGGTTGTCATTGAATGACATTCCCTTTACTAAAATTGGGTCTCTCAACTGAATCTGGAATTCAGTATTTCTGCCAGACTAGTAAGCCAGAAAGTCCCAGAGTTCAACTGTCTCTACCTCCTTCCAGCACGTGGGTTACAGACACACACCACTGTAGCCTCTCTGTGAGTCCTGAAGTACAAACTAATATCCTCATGGTTGAACAGCAAATACTCTACCTGTTGATACACACCCCCATCCTGACCAGAAAAGGAGTATTGTAATAAGGCAACAGTATATATTATGCTGCTAGTTTATGATTTTCTCCTCCATTCCTTTAATAGCATGACTTAGAGTCTACAATGCATCCACAATTCAAGCAAGAAGTTCAAATTCATGGAACAAACTGGGTTCAAGAATTCTGGTATTCAAGAATGTTGTGTTTGGTTCTTTTTCTTCTTTCTTCATCTTTTATACTGTTTTTATTGAGTTATATATTTTTCTCCATTCCCCTCTCTTCCTCCCCCATCCCCTTCCACCCTCTTGCATGATTCCCCATGCTCCCAACTTGCTTAAGAGATCTTGACTTTTTCTACATTCCATGTAAGTTAGATCAATTTATGTCTCTCTTAAGGTCCTCTTTGCTGTCTAGGTTCTCTGGGATTATGATTTTTAGGCTGCTTTGTTTTTAGCTTTATGTCTAAAAGCCACTTATGAGTGAGTATATATTTAATTTGTCTTTCTGGTTCTGGGTTGCTTCATTCAATATGATGTTTTCTAGATCCATCCATTTGCCTGCAAATTTCAAGATGTCATTTTTTTTCCTGTGCTGAGTTCTTATTAGAAGAATTGGTCAGAGCCTTCCGTGTAGGGTAGGAAATGCAGAGACTGTAGTAACCCACGAAATGTCAAAAAAAAAAAAAAAATCCACTACTAATCTACTCTAGCAACTTCTTGATACACAGAAATGTGGAGCTGAAGTTGCAATAGCTACAGATATGGCAAGAACAGCTTCATTTTTAGGTGAATTACACTATTTTTTAAATGTCTCATTTTTTTTCCTCCTGACCATGTTACAGAGGGCATTACACTCCCCAACAAGCCCAATGCAAACTGCTTTATAAAAATTTCTATCATAGACTTCAAAAGAGCACTATGTACCTTACTATCTAAGGTCTATTTTTTCAATACCTTACCTGGAAAAGAAACTATGATGGAAGCAAAGCCAGAGGCACACGTGTCAAGCAAAGATGTGTTTAAAGACGACAATAGGAGAGTAAAGTCTTTGCTAGAATGGGATGAAGATGGATTGACTTGTGTATCAATTGGGGGAGAAATAGTCCAAGTTTTGATGCCTCTTTAGCTTTAGTCAACTTTAGCTAAAGTAGAGCCACCTGGAGGGAGGGTGTCTAAGATGACGAATAGCCTCTACCAGACTGGCCTCTGGGTATATCTCTAAGGCCTTTCCTTGAGTGCAACTGACAGAGGAACACTTAGCCCACTGTGGCAAGTGTCACCCCTAGGCAGAAAGCCCTGGATTATACAGAGAATCCAGCAGAAAATAGGCCAGTGTGCAGTATTCCTTCGAAGTCTTCGCCTCAGTTCCTGCCTTGGAACCACAATGCTGGACTACAATCTGTAAACTGAAATAAATCCTTTCGTCCTAAAGTTTCTCTGGGCCCAATAGCAACAAGAAACCAAAGTAGGACACCCAACCATGCACCAAAGTCTGTGCTTACCGGATGTCACCATCATTTGTACCATGTCCCACTAGAGACATTTTAGTTGACCTCTTGAAATTACTCCAGGAACGAGTAAAGAAAACATGCAGAAAATCCTGGAACTAGGAATCAGCTGAGCAAGCTGGATACAAAAGCTCAGCTTTGGAGGCCAAAACCATCCCTGGCTAGGCCAAATTGTTTTGGCTAAACAAAGAGTGGAAGTAATTCGATTTCCCATGAAATATTGGCTATTTTATGCTAGCCACGAGAATATGCAACTCTCTGAAAAGTTTCCCTTTGGATATCAATTTTACCTATGAGGGAGAAGGAATGTGAAGAAAATATACAAATAGTAATTGATTATGGTGCTTGAATTTTTTTTTTAAGCTGTGCTCTTCATGTGGTTTTGATGAAATGATTTCTGCAGTCAGCGTGTCTTTCTAATGGCAACATAACTTCCTGCATCTCAGTATCTGGACTTGGATGCAATCCTTGTGCTAATTTACTGGGTGCCTGACCCTAACCCTCTACAATTCACCCACAAAGCCACCACCCTCCCCCTTCCTTCCATTTCTCCTCCATTTATAGTTTCAAACTAATTAGCATGTGATTTGGATAATAGCGTTGTTGAAAGACAAAAACTTTGAATTCTAGCCTGCATGCAAACGGGAAGAAGAAGAAACTTCAATGAACAAGGGCCAATGAGACCAAAGAATTGCTAATAGGATGGGTCTGCTAGGCATTCATGCAACTGAAACAAAACTTTCACCACCAGAAGCAACAAGATTATTGGATTTAACTTATTAGAAATTCCTGTTGGCTACTATGGGTTGCATTAGTCATCTTATGCAGTTATCAAAATTGAGTTAAGCTGTAGATGATACTAGTTGCTATTTTACTGATGGGGAAACTAAGGGTTGCAAAGGATGGGTAATGGGACCTAACTTACAAAGGAACTCCTTTAAGTTTTCTTCTCTCTCCCTTTTTTTGCTCTTTTCTTCTTGTTCTTTGTCCTCCTTTTCCTCCTCTTCTGGCCACTGCTACCTCCTTCCTCACTTCCTTCTCCTTTTCATTCTTCCTTCATGATGCCTTTCCCATCCTTATTATTTCTCCCTGTCCCTGTGGATTCAATGGATGATAGGAAGTATACAAAGCATGTCTTGTATTCTATGGAAGCATCATTTTTAAAAAGTGTCTATTACCTTGAGGGGATGTCAGGAAAGGATTTTTAGAGTAGGCAGTGTTTGAATTAAATTATCAAAGATTGTTCAGGCCAAGTAACTGTGGCATTCCCCATCCCCACCACACACACATGCACACATTTTAGTATTTGTTAAGAATACTTTGTGATGAGCAACATTACCCTTACCATCACACAAAGAAACAAAGCTCCATAGGTTTAAATAGCAAACTGGCTCTGTGCCTGCCAAGGAGCTAGCAAGCTGGAGACTTGAGATTGGGACCTAAGTGTCCTAGTTCAAATGGTCTTTTCTGTCTCTGCACTGACAGCCATTAGACTCGATGGTTGAAACCTCTAATTCTTCAGGGGTAACAGAATGAAACACATAATAGAGCCTAGTTTCTTGTTACTCTTTTTTTTTTTTTTTTTGATTTTCGAGACAGGGTTTCTCTGTAGCTTTTTGGTTCCTGTCCTGGAACTAGCTCTTGTAGACCAGGCTGGCCTCGAACTCACAAAGATCCGCCTGCCTCTGCCTCCCGAGTGCTGGGATTAAAGGAGTGTGCCACCACTGCCCGGCTTCTTGTTACTCTTTACTTCATGGAATATACACTTGTCCTGTGAGAGTTAAAAAAATACATACAAGTGAGTTCGAGACCAGCCTGATCTACAGAGCTAGTTCCAGGACAGGCTCCAAAACCACAGAGAAACCCTGTCTCGAAAAACCAAAAAAAAAAAAACAAAAAAAAAAAAAACATACAAATGAGCAAAAATCATTGCCAATTTGCCAATGCTTCCAGTATGTGCTTACATCTCAAGACACTGGAATAAGTACATGAATGGAAGGATGAAGAAAGACACCTGGTGCAGAGCGCATTGAAGGGAAGGTCTTCCTAATGAGCCGTCTGCCCATACATTCTGTGCCCTGTAAAGGAAGGGTGTGAATGAACGCTGCCAGCGTGGATCTGCTAAGAACTACTTGCTCCCATCAATTACATTGAATTTTCTGACAAACCTCTACTGCTCACAGAAAATTTCCTGACAGGATGCTAATAAATCTACCTAACCTTGTCACCCTTCCCCAACGTGCCAAATTTGCAACATTCAAGATAAATAACATCCATGCATTATGAGGTTGAACTTGGCTTCTCAGAATTTTCATAAGGCTCTGGCAGGTTAATGAGAGAACTTTTTTTTTTTTTTTTTGCTTTGTTTCTACAGAGTATCAAAGAAAAGACTTGTCTTCAGAAAAGCATCAACTAGGCAGCCAATGAGCATTGGTGCTGGCCCAATTGGAGATTTCAGTGTTCATGGGAATCAGGGAGGATCGGGACACTACTCATGTGTTATCTCAACATCCAGCACCATGTTGGGATAATACGCAGACCACATAGGATAGATAACCTCAGGAACACCAACGCCAAGCCTTGGGATTATCCTGCCAAGATTAAAGCTGTTATTTGCAGGTGTGATTTTTATCCAAATCATTAACTTCCTGTTACTTTTTAGTAAATGATCAACCACTAGAGCCAAGCTAATAACAATTATCCAAGAGCAAGTGTGTGATGATAGCGTTCAAGAAAAGCACATCACTCTGATGTTCCTGCACAATTAAACACAGTTAACTGTGCTAACTTTGTGAAGTGCAAGGTCAGAGACAGGAGTTCAAATCTCTGCTCTGCTACCTGCAAGATTCTAATACAGAGATGATAATGTTATACATGCCATTGGATTATTGAAGCAGAGAATTGATTGTGATAATACAACCAAAGCCCTTGGCACTCAACCTCAGACAGGGTAAGCACTCAAAAAGAATAACCCTTCTATAGAGTACACTGTGAATGAATTCATTCCTTGGGAATCCCCGCCACTCCAAGTCCAGTTGAGCTGGTTTTTATTTGCTCTACTCTCATCATGTTCTGCATGTGCTTTTCCACAAATATAATCAGCAAATGATACTAAAGATTTGATTGTATCTGCTTCCTCAAGAAGTGTACAAAATCTCAAAAAGTTAAAGAATCTGAATTTTAAGTTTATATCCCATTATATTTATTTTCCAGAACTGCATAGTACCTGCTGTATGGGATGCTATCATGCTGAGTTACGCTATGATACATTATCTCATTTCCATCCTCTAGAAGAGAAAATGGAATGATGCAATTTCTAGGTTGAAGGTCAGCTGAATAAATGGTTACATATTAATGTCAACTGAGATTTTTCTCTTCTGTTTTGTTTTCTTGATAAAATTATGGGAAAGGAGTGCTCTTAAGTCCCTATATGTGAACAGTATAATTCCTAACAGTGGATATACGCTGCCATGATTCATTATAAATCAGCCTCCATCACTGTGTGCAACCAAGACAAGAACAGTCCCGTATAGCACTCTCTCATCTCAGGCATAAGCCATAGAAGACATTTGGGTTGAGCAGGTCATTGCAAGATTCGGCTGATACAATAGAATGAAACTCTGGATTTACAGTTTATCTATATTATTCTTCATAAGAAGGCCAGGACAAAAAGCACAGAACTAGGAAGAGATGCCATAGGCACCCTGGAGCAAAATTTTAGTTACCCCTAATGAAGTAAGGATAAACTGTTCTCTATAGTGGTAACAACCTCACCACAGCTTCAGATCTAAGATAACATAAACAAATCCCCTCCAGTGCAATCCAGATGGCACCAACAATGAAACCCTATAGAAGTGCTGACACTATTTCTCTAGATCAGTGGTTTCAACCTTTCTAATGCTGTGACCCTGCAATACAGTTCTTCATGTTGTATTTTCACTGTTATTTTGTAACTGTAACTTTACTACTGTTAAAGATAATGTAAATAGCTGGTGTGCAAGATAGTCTTATGTAACCCCAAAAGGGCAGATACCTGCACCAAGAAGCAAGGGCCCATGCTTACCAGCATGGCATCTCTTTCAGTTGGTAGCCTGACACTGAGCTCCATCAAGTGAACAGCTGGAAGTTTGGGCTCAGAAGGATCTGAGCACACATTCCCTGGCTGTGCCACCTTGTACACTCCTGATTGTCAGCTTGATGGGAATTCAACTTTCAGGGAGGTTTACCCAAGCTAGGAAGATCCAACCTGAAAATGAGAGGCAGTGCTCCATGGGCTGAGGTCCCAGATAAGATAGAGACGAGTAAGTGCCATCTCTCTATCGCTGTGTTTCCTGATTGAGGGTGCCCCCGATGAGGTGGAGATGAGTAAGTGCTCCACTTGGAGCACTGATGTCTCTCTACCTCTCTGTTTCCTGATTGAGGGTGTCCCAGATGAGGCAGAGATGAGTAGGTGCTCCACTTGGAGCACTGCTGTCTCTCTACCTCTCTGTTTCCTGATTGAGGAAGCAATATGGCCAGCCTGTTCACCAGCTCCCTCCTGTTCTCACAGGTACAGCTGTTTTCAACGCAGTGCCTTGGCTGCCACAGAACTTCCAACTATGAGTCAAAACAAGTGCTTCCCACTTCAAGTTACTTTGGTCCGATACTTTGTCACAGCAATGAAAAAGGTAACCAAATACAGACATGCTACAGATGTACATAAATCAATGATAATTGGGGGAAGGTTCCTCATGGTGTTCTATGGAGATTCCTTCATCCTATTTTATTGATAGATTTGTCAGCTCAGCAACTGTCCTTTACGGGCATAGTAACCATTTATTCCAGCCTTTAACTGCTGTAACCCTCTTCAGAAGCAGCCTAATCATGGCCCTGTTGCCGAACCAACTTGCTAAAACTTCTACTCAGGTTACTGAAAAACGTAACTGTTCAGACTTTTCCAGGGTCCAATGAACACTGTATTTTTTTTCTTATACCCTGACAGATCTCTTGCTTCTTTTAGTTGGTTGATATGTGGAAATTCCACTTTCATGTTGCAATTTAATTTCAACAGTTATGTAGTTAATCTCTTCAATTAAATCATCCATGTTAATAAAAGATTAAATTATGAACACAGGTGTGAAGTGTATGTCACTTTCTAGAACAAGACAGATACTCAGGTGATACTATCTTTGTGACTGCTACTTTTTCCATTACTATAGACATTTCTATCACCCCGCCACCCCCACAGACACACAAACACCTTGATTCTGTCTCCTATAAGACCATGATACACACATAGTACGTCACTCTTGAAGGCTGATTGGCCTTCTGGTGGTTTTTCTTGATTTTTCCTGAGCATTTTTTTTAAACCTGTCCTATTTTAGAGTGCTTCTCCAAACCTGCCCACTTGACACCACGAATTGTAGGGTAAGATATTTGTTCTGATTAAGGATAATTGTTTTTTCTAAAGGTCTGTTATGACATGCTCCTCCTTTCAAGAAAATACAGGTGTGGATCTTCCAAAGAAGGATACACAGAGAAGGAAGGGCATGCATACATATATACCTACCCACATTTAAAATTTTCATTTGCATAGACCCCCATAGGGGGAAACAAGATTTCACTTCTAATGTCTCCACCCTCATAGCATGGGTGTAATGAAAATGCCTGTCAGGGAGTGTAATGTGTTTAGTATTGCACCAATCTTAAAGACTAGCAAAAATGTCTGTGAATTGCACAGAATTCCATCAGCTGTCCATATCACACTGCTCTTGTTTTATCTGGGGTGGGATGATAACAATATGCCAAGCATGAGGGAAGGCTGTTTTATAAGACGGATGGAAGGAAGCACAATGACAAGCACAGAAAAAGGATAGCCAAAGATGCCCCAGAGATGTTAGGGGAAAAAAGCCACCACTCCCACTGACACACATGGGATTTGTTATTTTCTCACGGGGGGAGGGGCTAGCAACTCTCAAGGCTCTTGTGGTCTTGATGAAGGATTTTAAAGAAGATAAAATAACATTGATTTGCAAAAGGACTCTGAGCAGCAGTGAGTACCTGGGGGTGTGAATAATGGATGACAGCTCGGGACCCTATGAGAAGCAGACATCAAGAGTATTTCAAGATCAAGTCGTAACCAACTCTCCGGAGAGGCTAAGTTTTACCACTGAAGAAAGCTTCCTAGGGGCCTGCTGTGTCATTGGGATGGGATGACAGTCAATTGACTTCTACTTTGTAGGATGAATTTACAACTGGAGAAGACAGAAAATCCTTTTCAGCGTAAGTGAAGGCCATGCTTATGGAAACAAAAATCAGAGATGTGGGCTCGGAGGTCATTTTCTCAATTCATACTGGTCGAGCCCCAGTTTAGAGGTGAGGATCGTTTTTTTATTCTATTCATAATAGCATCTGAGTGATTTCTAGTGGCCTTCTCTTCCCCCTTTCTTGTATTCACATTTTCTCACCTCTGTGGACTTGCTCATACTATCCCCAACACTTGGCATGCCTTCTTCTTGTCCAAACTGTAATGGCTCTAATCCCCCAAGGGCCAATTCAAGTAGAATTTCCACCTTGAATCTTTGTCAGATCACTTTGGATTTAGGTGATTAATTGTCTCGTAGATTCCAAAAGTTTTTACCTCTACCTTTTAAACACTTAACAAGGATTGTTTGTATACAAATACTGCAATGCAAGCTCCTGGAGGGCAGGGTCTACTTTTTTTGTTGTTGTTGGTTTTGTTTGTTTGTTTTGTTTTTTGAGACAGTATTTCATTGTGTACCTCTGTCTCTGGAGGGCTGGGATTAAAGGTGTGCACCACAAGCATCCTGCAACATTCTTACTCAGAGGTCAGAAAGTAAGCAGTGATACTCACTAAGTTCTCAGTGAGTGAATTCTGGTACATAATACACTCGATGGTATGTTATACATAGTATACATAGTAGGTCCTAAGTAAACAATTATTGATGGATGCATAATAATGACTAACTTCAGGCAGAGCTAAGATGCTGAAGGCAGCAAAACAGGAGTAGTCAGGGAGGAACTTTTCAATAGCACAGTAAAATAATTTATGAGCATTCTCTCAGGGCACAAAGGAGGAGTGCAATTTCTGAGTTTGCGTTGAACATCCTTCTGAACAGGCCTTTAGTTTATCTTTAACTACCTCTTTATTCAAGGTCTCTGGTATGTGGCAGGTACATGGTAGGGCATGGTTCTCAAAGCTCTTTACAAAATGAGCTCGCCTCTAATTTGGCCAGTCGTGTGTGTGCACACGGATTACACTAACGGTCACTTGGCTTCCAGTAGGGCTTGGGCTGGATGTAGACTATACCCTGCAGAAGCAAACATTTTATAGTGCTTTTAAAACAGGGCCCAAAACAATATCAATTAACATTAATGATACTGAATGGTGCTAAGGAACAGTTCAAGGTTGTGAGGCAGTGCATTCCACTAAGCACAACCCTTCTGCAGGCAGGGCCCTGTGCACCCGTTTAGGCTGCAAATCTGTGAATCTGGTCTGGTCTACAACATATATAATGTTATTTTTGTGCTTATCATTCTCTTATTCTTATAGTAGTGATTTCTCTAATTTTTTTTGTAATCTGACTTACAATCAAACTTCAATTTCTCAAAATATCTCATAATTCAAACTAAGTCATTTTTATCACTTTGACTATTGCATAAACAGTCTCAGGAAGCTATGATCATTATTTCCCTTTTACATATAACTGATTCTCAAAAACCAACAGACCTATGCAGGACCACAAAAACAGGGTAAGGATTTTAATGATGGAGTAACCCTAGTTTCCTTAATTCCATCCTGACTTGACTAGTATTTGACTTCAGGATAAGATAATCTTATTCTCTCCTTTCTCAATCTCTCTTATTCTCTCTCTCCTCCTTCCTCTCCCTCTCTCTTTCCCCTCATTACCTTTGTCTCTCCAGATTCTTACTATATAGCATAGGCTGGCCTCAAGCTCAGCAGTCTTTTGATCTCAGCTTCCCGGGAAATTGCATTATAGGTTACATAGTATTTATCCCCATCTCTTATTATTTAGTCCATAACAGATATCCAAAACTGCATGCAAAATGCAAAGGCATTTCTAGGCAGAGAGAAATGCTCACGTGTCTTCTGATCTCCAAGTAAACAGAAAGTGTCAGAAGCATTCTCCCGGGTGCCTGCCCAGCCCAGCAGCCACACTCCCTGCCTCTCCAAGCGCATCATCTAAAGTGTATCTGCTGTTCTGATTATTATTCCCCTATGCCTTGGCTGTACTCATTTGCATTCTTCCAGACTGTGCTGAATTTAGATAGCTCCCCATTTCTAATATTTCAGGTTAGCTGTCTATCGTCCCTGTTATCATCAACCACCAATTTTGCAACTTGTAATCTTAATAAATATATCACTGCAGCTAGCTAGCTATTCAGCCTTTCCCTTACAACACCCTAAATAGAATCTGGTCAAGCCTCAATCCCTTTGTAAAGCAAGTGTCTGCCTCTTACTTGTCCAATCAGCTCATGGCTACCCTCCTCCTTCTCTTCTGCATTCCTCTGCTGCAATGAAATGTTGAGGCACAATTTAATTTTAATTAATTCTTCAAGCTTCCTCCCAGATTTAACAAAACATAACAAGTTAAAAAAAAGATAACAACACCCCTGTGACACCAGATATAATTATTGTGCAGGGAATCTCAGAGTGATGTGTACACATACATGTTTGCCAGCAGTGAATTGCTTACTAGAAATAAATAAAGGAGGAGGAAGCTTGTTGCATGTCATTTTGTGATACATAGATCTTACACCCTTTAATAAGAAGAAGTACCCCCCAGGCAAACAGTAGGGAAATTTCTCCCGAGCAGTTAATGGCTTATGTGCAGTTTAATGCTATCATCAACACTGATCACATGAAGAGAGTTTTTATATACTTCAAATTTCCTTTCTATGTTATCGAGGGGTTTGTACATCAAAGAAAAATTATAGTTAGAGTAGCCAGTACTTATATCCATCAATGTATAATGATGTTGTATGTACAATGACATTCAATTTCTTAAATTCAGTGCTCAGACATACATCATGGAGTAATGTCTCCTATGAGTTCTTAGAATGTAAATGGGTGGGCAAGCATGTGAGTGTGATATCTAAATTTGAAACTGATTTGGAAAATTGACATCTCAGGTTTATAAATACATCTCATTTTTTCACAGCATCAGCCAGACTTCTTCTCCACTTCTTTTCGTGGCATTGTGAGAAGATGTCAACAACGTATAATTATTTTCCTAGTGGGCCATATGTGCAGGAGATTCCCAGATAACCAGACTCTGATATTGAGTGGAAACGACACAGACCATTATTTGGAAAAAGCTGGAATCCGGAGTCTTCAAACAAAAATGGACACAATGTTCTTATGCAGTAAAAAAAAAAAAATGTTAATCTGAATAGAATCTGAATAGAATCCTTTGGCGGAATTCCAAATAGTCCTAGACAGCCTCTTGCTTTGCCCTAACCCAGGTACGTTGCTTCTGGTGAGTTTGAGTACAATCTTTATTTGCAGGCATTCGGGACAACCTCCACGGAAGATCACTTTGCCTTGTGGCTCATTTTTAATAAGACTACAGTAAAACAACTCCAAGAATAAAGGGCCAGGGTGGGCCTTTACTTCTCTCTTGGTCCCTCATGCTATTCCTACAATTCTTTTTCTTTCAGTGGGCTCATCCCTCAAACAAAACCAAGGCTGATCATGTTCAAACTTTGAAGGGGGGGGGGGGTGAAGTGGGAAGTAGAGGCAAAAATAAGAAGGAATAATTTAAACCATAACTACTTAGTGAATGAGATCAGATGTGTAAGAGATACAATTAGAAACAAAGGCACTCTCTGTTAAATCTCCGGGAGGATTCTTCACGCAGGTAAGACCAAGGCCCACATCCTTCTCTCTGAGTCAATTCAATTACAGTCAGGATTAGAGTTGTCCCTTCTTTGCTCGATCTTAGGGCAATCATAAGTTCACAGGAGCTGCAGCTGCCTGCAAAAGGGTCTCCACAAGGCAAAGCCATAGTCAGCTACTGATGGGAAGGGCTTCCTGGCGGTCCAGGGCTGCTGAGGGAAAGGAAGGCCTTGTCTTCACTGATATAGCCACACACAGAGTGGTCATTCTCCAGTCGATAGCTCAACAGCCTGGCTCATGTGACGGACCCTGATTACATTCTGGTGTCATAAAGTAAAAATTAAAAGACAGTTTGAAAACTGGATGAGCGCTTAGTGGCAGGAGGAAGAATTGGCAGGTAGGTGTAGGGGCAGGGAAGATAACAGGAAGTTGGGAAAATGAATATACTAGACTGTGCTGCGTCATATATGACATTGTCGAGAAGTAAATTAATTTTTAAAAAAGAGAGAAAAACATTGCTTGGATTTCTCCTTATCATCACTCTCCTGCCACATACTGACAGGCTATTCAAAGCAGGTTTATGTCCCCTTCTTATAAAACTTAAGGTGTGTTTTGCTATTGCATAAGGAATGTTCTGGGAAGTTGGTGGATAGAAGTTTGATATCTCATTAACACAGAGGAGAAGGATGGCTGGATTGGATATTGGAGTAGGAGGTGAGACTTTGTAACACTTGAATTTTTAAACATATATTTAATATTTGATTTTTTTTAAAAAATGATTGCTGCTTTAGAAATCACTTAAATGCTGTTCTAATGTTCTTGAGAAATGCACATGAAAAGGAATTCTGCATAAAATAAAACAACTCACTAATGCAAATAAGCACTTTGTTGCCTAGCTGGATTCCCTTTATCTCAGAATTTCTCCCTAGTGTAGAATTTGCTAGGCTACGTTCCCACGAGCAAGATTCTAATAAATATTCTATCAATGAATACAATGAATGTTATAAAAATGAATGGTTAAATGCATTTGGAAAGCACTGAATTAAATACAATTAAAAGGGGATATTTATTACAAGACTTACTTGAACCTTTAATTTACTAATATGCACTGTGAAAGTCTAAGAAAGAAGAAGGCTGTTGAAAACCACTGTCTTTTCCCCATTCACTCTTGTCCCTAATTTTTAGCACTAATTATTATACCACAGGACAGGTACTGAAAGCATTTTGGGAAATGGGAATCTTATGCCATGTTTCATTAAGTGGAATATATTAATATAATATATAATATTAATATATTAGTTGCTCTCGGTGGATGTCGTTGTAGACTGAATATACAGACCAGGTGTACATGGTTTGTTACTTCTTATCATTTCTTATATAACTTCTTATCACGTCAGCATCCTTCAGGCACTACAAAGGCCTTATTCACATACAGGTGTAGGTCCTATCTCCTCTGGATCCAAGACAATATTGTTCAAAATAAACATCTAAACATCTCATAGATATCCACTACATTCCTTCGTATCTGGCCTTTCATTAAATTAAATGTCAACACGTTTAGAATCCAATTGATGCAAAAGAATATTCAGAAAAATACCATAAATATAAATAGATAAAACTATAGTATGGACAGCCAAAAGGGTCTTCTTCCCTATCATCTTTTTTAGGATAAACACAGCTTCCTCTACCTGGAGCATCTTGTCAGATACAAGCAGACAATGTAAAATCTCTATACCACTCCAGAGTGCAAAAGAACAAAAGTCACAAGGGTTTATTTATTGCTGATGTAGAACATGACTAAGTTTCCTAGATGACAACTGATAGGGCCTTAAACATAAGCCATGAATCAGACTAGGTTTTCTTATGTCCACTTTAATATGGATGCATGAAGCAGACCACAGGAAAGGGATCTCCACAGTCTAGGGGGCACGACATCCTGACCTGTGCCCAGGTATACTTGGGGAATTTTCAACCTTTGCTCACTGGGGCCAGTGCATTGTTTAACCACCATTTTGCAAGCAGTTGGCTCCCACCCTACATTTTTGTAAAGAAATACATGTGAGTGAGCCAAAATTTAAAAGTTCTGTTTAGCTTTGTTAGATTATTAAAAGCAGCTGCAGAGAGAAGTAAAGAGGAAGGGGGTGGAGATGAGAGAGAAGAGGCAGAGACCGGCAGTGAAAACAGTCGAGAAAATGGGTGAGCCTGCCTGGTCCTCTCAGGGCCAGGTCAGGGACGTTTGTCTGTGGGTAGGCTTGAACCACTAGTAGGTTCAGACTTTTTAATCACAACTTTCAGCATCGTATATTAGATTATTAAAAGCAGCAGTAGAGTAGGAAGGCAGAAGGAGACTTGTTCTGCCCTTAGGCAGGATCATATTTATTCATGAGAGGGGGAATTTTTATTATCCCTGGGCATGGATGGAGAAAATGCCAACTGAAGAAGATGGGATGCAGCCTCTTATATGGACGGAAATGACTCCATAGTCCACAAGGGAAGCCAAGAAGTGGGAAGCTGAGAAGTGTAGTCTTTCATCAAGACACTATCAAGCTTATAGTCTTAGAAATAAAATCTCTGTTGCGATATCAAAGTAATAAATGTGTTTAGAGCACTGTAAAACCTTGCATTATAAGGACTTGCTGATTAGTAGGATGGAGCTGGGGGCCACAGAGACAGTTCAGTGGATAAAATGTAAAAAGAAAAAAAAAATGCTATGTAAACCCGAAGTCCTGCATTAGACACTGGAAACTTACGTATAGGTGGAAGGATAGACGTGACTTCCAAAAGTTGTCTTCTGATCTCCACATACATGCTTTGATGCACACATGCCAGCATTCACACACACACACACACACACACACACACACACACACACACTACCATCACCACCACATATACATACTCACAAGCAATAATGAAAAATAAATTTTAAAGAGAATAAAACAAACAGACCTGTGTTCTCAGGTCAGACCTGTGTAATAGAATTGATGTGACAGGATATTCACGAGGATTAATGAGCTCATCCTAGGAAAGTACTCTCAGACCCACGGAGAAAGCATGGCGAGATTACAAACAGTTTACCTTTAAGGAATCATGTCTCATTTGTGTTAACAAAACTCTGTCTTAACTCATATAGTATTTCTTTTGCTGCATATCTAATAATGAGGTTCAATAAGACAACTTTACCACAGTAGCAAGTCGGACGCTGTACTTGGCTGTGTCTCTGTGGGATGCTAATGGAGGAAAACCCTCCTGATCATCGTAGGTAGTGAGTTTATTCTCTGAAGCATAAGATCTGATTACTCTTATCTGTACTTCTTGCACATACAGTATATTGGACCTGTCATCTTAAATGACAGAACATTCTGATGTGGTACCCAGGACTGAGAATTTCTTCAGCTAGAGACTAAGCAGTACTAAAAGTGAGGCCACTGTAAGGGAACTGGAGGAGAAGATGCACTTTAGTGTTGAGATGCTCAATAGGCAAAAAAGTAAGAAGATTTTCTACATGTTCAAAACTAAAAAAAAAAAAAATTTCATTTGGGCAGACATAATTGATATGGATTTTCAAGATTTTAAAAATAAGCTCCTTTTGAACACAAATTTAAGATGGTAGATACCAACTCAATCAATATATTGTGCCTTAATAATAATCTCAAAATAGTTTTCAAAGATAAAAAGCTGGGGACAGACTGAAAGCATGGAAAATGTAGCAAAGAGTCACAATTCTGACTGTCATATGACATTATTCTTCTCTAGAGCTATAGGATGACCAACACGGGCCCTCCTTAAGAATCCAACCCTCTCCTGCCACATGAGCTGGTCAAATCCCTAAGAGTTTTATAGCATGTTTTTAACTCATTACATATAAAATAGTCTTGTGTTTGTTCTCTTTCTAATTACCTTGCTGGGTACTCATGACTTCTCTGAGAATAATTAAAGACAAGTAATTATTTTTAATGCTAAGGTTTTTTTTAGTATTATTTAGGTTTTTGTTGTTACTATTGTTTATTAGATGAGAATTCCATGCCTCCATGGAATTAATGTGCCATGATCAAACCCTCCTTTGCCCTTTCCCTTCAGATTTCTCTTATCCCCACTACAGCTTGGCCCTCCCAAACCCATGCAGTCTTTTTAAACCCACCGTGTACACTGAGCACTGCCAATGCATACATAGGGCCATTGGCTGGAATATGGACAGTGTCTAAGGTCTAGGATCCCTGAAAAAAATGAAAAATGGACAGTTTTCCTCCCCTGATAGCCAACCATTATTTTCGTTTTCACTTGAGCTGCCAAAACCCCAACTTTCTCTTATGAAGCCCACGCTCTCGATCTACCACTATTAGCTGAACATTTCCTTCCAATGGAATAGTCATTTCAGCTACTCAAAAGAGAGCACTCCTGTTTCCCCGAACCAACGCCTGCTAGCTCATGTGTTAAATGTTGCCCCTCACTTCAAATCAAGTCCTGATTCCACGACAAGCTAGATAGCTGCTGGTCAGTGACAAGACCAAGCAGATACTCTTCCCTTTGCTGAATGACTTGAGAATGCATTGACCATTTAACCATTCAGAGCATCTGCTTTTTATCCTTCAGATCTGGGCTGTGTGCAAGCCTTAAGTCACATTCTAAGGACAGCTTGTCCAGAGAACATTTGTGCTGTCATTCTCCTATCTGTCAGACAGAAGGACACCTGCTATCTACTGAAACACTTTAATACGTGTAGAGGCCTACTAAGTTGGCCTGAGTTAAGGCACAGAGAAGGGATTTTGTTTTGTTCAACCATCACCTGGCCTTCCGGTGCCAACAATGACCATAACACTAATAAACATTCACAATGAAGTACAATGTAACTTAGGATAAATGAATGATATCATAGCCCTTTACAATTAGGCTAGTACTCCTATAAAAAAATGAATGGTGATTTCATTATTCAGATCCCCAGAGTCATTTTAAAGAGCTCTTTTAAGCTCAGTATAAAATTTTACTTAACTCCTTTGGCCACTAAAATAAGATCAGGTAACAGTGTGATATCTCCGTAGTGTCATAAAGAGAATCAGAGCCTTAAAGCCTTGCTTTTGGATACTCTACTTTGAAGCAAATATGATTTGAAATACTCAAGGAGGAAAATAGATTTTAGGCATCATTAGCCAGAAATCCTAAGATAGACTATTTGCATATACAATCAGATGCCCTACGTAAATATAAATCACCCTCTCATGGCTAATCATAGTATATCAATAGCCTCAACAGCTCTCGTCCGCTAAAAAAAGGGTTAAAACTAAGAGAACTCTCACTGTTCCCACTTAACCAGTGAGTAAAATTAGACTCAGAGACACTGAGCTGACATTGCTAGCAAGCAGCTTGGCCCCCTTGAGACATCTGTGTTTTAGCTCCTAGTTTACTCTTCTCTGTAGTCTTCAACCCCTTGCCAGTAACTTGGAAAGAGTAAGAAGCAGGCAGAGCATCTGAGAGTCTAGCTTCCTGAGAGAGATTAATTAGGCCAACAATTCACTCAGATGCTCCTCCCTCCTGGATCACCAGGGCTAGGAAATATATTAATGAAATGGGCTTCTGGGCTCTACCTGGTCTCATAGGGATTTAAAACACAATGAGAGAAGAGCAGGGGGAGGGGGGAGGAGGGGGGAGGTTCAGGGAAAAGCTCGCCATCATCCCAGCACTCCTGAAACCGAGACAAGAGATGCTGCAAATTCCAATCCAGCCTGGCCTAGAGATCAGATGCCGGGACAGCCCTGGCCACAGAGGAAAGCAGTGTCTTAAAAGAGATCTTAATAACAACAGCTGCAGTAACACAGCCATATAGACATAGTCAAAACTGACCGCAGCCACCTCCAGGCCTTGCCTTTACATTATGTGGATAACACACACAATAGAGGCATGCCCTGCTTACTCCGGGAGAAAAGACCTTAGTCATCAATTCAAGCATCTGCTCTAACCTAGGTTCAACAGCTGAGGAATCGTGCTAAGACCCTTGGACTGAGGACCCCAGTGGTTTAAAGAGAGAGGCGGGAGCACCTAGTGGCTTGGCCTCCCTGGAGAAGAGACTCTGGTGAAGCCTGTGAGACGGCGCTGCATACACATACTCCTCACCAGGCTTCTGTCTTCAGAAAAACAGTTGCCCAGGAAATACGCCCTAAATTCCCTTTGCAAGAAAAATGGATTGATTTCCGGCCTATTGCGTGCATTCCCCAACGCCCTTTTCTTTTCCAAATGCCACTTGTAACACTAAATCTCAAATCCACATACAAAGGGCGGAAGATTGATTCATTCAGTGATCTGGCCTCCTCTTGGCTCACCTCTGGGTGCAATCAGCCTTTCATTCACATAACAGGGCCATTCTCTAATAAGAGGCCCATTTAAAGAGGTTTCCCCACGGGGCGGGGGAGGGGAGGCTCAGAGAGCTCTCGCTTATGCTGATAGCAAGCAAAAGCTGGCCGACCTGAGGTGGAGTGCCTCCCTCTGCCTGAGTCTGAACCTCTTTAGCTACTCCGAAGGCTACATCCCCACAGCACAAGCTGGCTGCTGGCAGCGGCGCAAAAGGAGGAAAAGATAGAGCCTCTCTAGGACAAGACAGACAGCTGGCAAATTATATTCAAGTGTGCTGCTGCCCACGGGGGAGAGCAGGCCTGGCTTCCTCGGGTAATCCATCTTCCTGACACCTCCCTGCCCAGGAGTTAGTTTTCTCCAGCACACTTTCTGCTCCTGACAAACAGGGCCAAGTTGTCCTCACGCCTCCATCCTGCTGACAAGCAGGAGTCACCCCTAGAGTACCTCAGAACTTCCCCTTCTTTCACTGCGGAGCCACGGATCTACCGCCCGATTTATTGATAATTATCAGAGCCCGCAGGAACTGCTGCGATTAGATAGCAGCATCTGCCTGGAGTTGCGTGGCACTTCATAGCGAAGCTCCCCAGGGCCGTTTGCCCCTGCAACCCCACTTTAAATCAGACAAATAGGAAATGCCTGAGCTAAGAGAACCAGTACGGAATGGCATTCCACCCTGGAGAAGTGGGATCCATTAAGTGTTAAGTTGTCGTCTAATTAGGCAGATTTTTAAAGGCACAGGACTCTTACATTGTGCTTAATGAAGATAAGGGAGCACACGCTCGTTAGAGGACCTTGATGAAAAGGAGGAATGATGCGATATTTAAGATTTTTATTCCAACAATCATGATGAAGATGTAAGGAAAACGCACCATGATGGAAATTATATTAATCTCAACCCTGGTTTTGGCCAGGCTGTTAAATATTTTCATGATTTTTTTAAGGCTCTGTCTTATCTTCTCTGCTGATCAGTCTGCTGATCCATAAAGGAGTCAGAGAAGATGATTTCTGTGCTTCGTGATAGAGTCGAAACTCCCCCAGAGACTCCATTTCAAAACAGAGTCACAAAACCAGTACTGCTTACTCCAAGCCAAGGTGAAAAAGGGAACTGCCTGCAAAGGAGCCACCCAGAAAGACATAAGGCATGTTTACACTTCCAGATGCCTAGGTTTGATAGAAGGGCTTTCAAAGCCTCACCCGCTTCACACCTAGGTGAGAACCTCCTATCTTGGGAGACTTCAGTCAGGCGGCAGTTCCAGATCAGCCAGCTATGGCTAATGGGCTTTACTAAAGGGCTTAAGGCATGAATCCCCCACCCCATCCCCATAAAGAGACTTGAACCAGATTGCACTCATTTTCAGTTTAATGTTATTTTCTACCAACTTTCTCTTCTAAGATTGTGACACAATGCGGTCTCTACTGATATGAGGGCAGAAACTACTGGCAATAAAGCAATTTAGCATTGAGCACTTGTCTTAGAGTATCTATCTGCTCCAGAGAATAACTAAATTTCTGAGCATCCGTGCATCCTTTCCACCCACAAGGATTCAAATGTAGGCAGCTTCATGTCCCTAGTCCCTAGAAAGGTAAGGTACATGGCTCAGTGGTTTATGGGAGACTGTATCTTGAGGAGTTGTGTAGATTCTGGGAGTCTACAGGTATAGACCTGTGTGGGTCCTGGGAGCACACAGGTATAGGTGTAGGTCCTGGGAGTCCACAGGTATAGGACTTTGTAAGTCCTGGAAGTCCACAGGTATAGAGTTGTGGGTCCTGGGAATCCACCGGTATAGAGAGACCTGTGTAGGTCCTAGGAGTCCATGGTACAGTCACTAGAAAGGGGCTCTTAGCCTAGTAGGCATATTAATTGGGAAAAAATGAATTAGTGTCGAAATAAAATGAATCCCAACCCTTTGGTGTTTCTGGAATGTACAGTTTTGTTTTCCTTAGTGTGAAAATCCTGCTTGTTTCAGTCCACTTAAATCACCATTTGAGAAGTGGCCTTCCTCTAACTTGCTATTGGTAGGACGCTGTTGCCACCTACTTACCTGATTGATTTAAAATTGGGCTCAGTCAAACCATTTTCAAGATTGGGTAAAGAGAACTAGAAAGAAGACATTAGAGAGAAACCAAGAATGGTCTCTAAAAATACATATTTCCATATTGCTGGTTATTGTCTAAACACAGTGGCTATAACTCCATCAATAGAAAACCATTATTTAGGAGAAAATGAAACCCCTGACAAATAAAAACCACATATAGAGTTATCGTTTAGTTCCTTCAATGACATATGCTTCACCAGACACCTTCCAAGTAGAATTAGCTGAAAAGTTAAGCCATGATCAAATGAAATTCAGGATACAGAATTTGAATAGCATCATAGGAAACAACAGCATAGGAGAACACAGGTTTATGCGGGAAGATTCTAGAAGGAGTATTAATATACACAAAAATGTTCTAAAGTGAATGCTCCCAAAAAGAGCCTCCAAGAAGTTGGTGCATTTCCAGCACTGATAACTATGCTGAGTATACAGCAGGTGCTCAATAACAATCACTACACAAACAAACTCTTTCCAGGTAACGTCTTAAATATATTCTTTTTTTTTAATTTTTTTTTTTTTTAAGATAGCCACACGAAGACAAAGTCAGGAAAATATGACCAACATCTGAACAGGAAAAGTAGGTAACTGGAAGTACCCACAATTGGTGGTAGAGTCAAGAGGTGTAGACGAAAACAATATGGGTAGTAATGTCTTTTAACTTAAAGGCTTGATCAGTAACATGCCAAGGAGTAGTGGCACAATTTAATAAGTAAGTGCTATTACAAGATGTCATTGTTCTAGAGGTACCTGGACAGAATTAAACAAGGAAAACTCACCTAACATAGCTTGTGATTTGTTGAGATTTATTAAGCTTGAAGGCACAATTAGAAGGGAAAGAAGAGGAAGTTATACTTAATGTGCTTGAAGTTAAGGTCAAAAGCCAGTCCTGAGGATAGTACTTCGAGCAACCCTCCACTGTCCTCCAGCGTTACAGTAATTTCCCCCACGAGTCTGATGTTCTTGGCAGCCAATTATCCGCATTATGGAGATTTACTTCTAGAATTTACAAATGACATGGCTATAAGAATAGACTTTGACAAAGCCACACGCCACATCTCTCACGTGACTTGGCATTCTCTTTCTGTTTCTCATTGTTTATTATGTTTCGATAAAGTTTGAATTTCCTTTTCCCAGTTTAGCTTCCCAGGCTTCTTACTTTAGTAAGCAAGAAAACTGTAGAATATTGTATGTAAAAAATGCAAGTAAACTCATAGCTGTTGTCTGTCATTATAATTTATTACTAAAGTTATGAAAGAACTCACACACATCTACAAGTGATTCACATTGATTACCTAACACTTGCCTTATATTAGCAAAGGTAATCCACATTTCATTGTCTTCATATGCTTAGCAAGATCAACTGGAAAGAAAACAGCAAATGAAAATACTTTTCCCAAAATTCTATACTCAGTAGAGAACCAAATAATTCTAATTGTTTTTTTGGTGTATAGTTTCAGTTTCTGGATCTTCTGTAATCATTTTAGAGAAAGAAAATGGCTTGCATCCCAGACATGTAGAGTCTTTCCAAGAGTTGAAAAGGTCCCACTACAGCCTATAGAGATTCTCACTGTCACTGTGTCTTTATGACCCTCTAAGGCATTTGATTGCTTATGACCAATTCTTTTCTTTCACCCAGGGATAAAATTGAAAAGAAATGCAGAATAAAAATGTGGTGATGTCATTTCTCCTCCTTTTACATCCATAAAACACACAGGGGCATCTGGGCATTCTAAAGTTATACGTGGTGTTTTGTTTCAAAAACATAGTCAAGTAAAATAAAATTCATTTGAATAGTTCAAAAATATGCTTTTCTTGGCTCTGAGAAACCATTTTGTTTATAATCCAAAAGATTGTTTAGATTGTCATGTCTGGCAGAGATAATCGGTAAGGAGTTAAAGTGCTACGGAATGCATATATAAGCCATAAGTCTGATCCTTGAAAGGGGCAGGGAGGGACTCACTAATCATTCAGGAGCACCATCAGCTCAGACTCATTTGAGAAAAGGATGTTCGTTTGTTTTGTTTTTCTCATAGGACATCTGATTTAGAAACTTGATATTTCTATAAAAAGAATGTACTTGCCCATAGAAATGAATCACATCTTTTAAATAATCAAAATATCTCCTCAAAAGGAAGACAATGGTAAGTTTCTTTTTTGAAAGAAAAGATCATGATCTGTGTATATTTAAAATCAAAACTCAGAAACATGCCTCCATGTGCAACCTAGAATATTGAAGCTTCCACATGGAGAGGAGAATTTAATGAGATAGACTTGAGCAGGGGTAACCACCAATGTTCCTGGCTTTGAAGTGTAGTGCAATAAATTCATTATCTATTTGGTTTTTGCTTGTCCTTTAAATAATAGTCATAAAAATGAAGCTAAAAGTAAAGGAAAACACAACACCACCTCTGGAACACACTAAAAGTCCTGAGTAAAATTTATAGCCCTGAGACCCTTAAAATTATTTATTTTACTCTAAGTAAATTATTTAAAAATTATTAAAGTAATTAAAATTACCTTAAGATACTTACACTTAAAAAATAGAAAGAGTAAGTAAACAATTTTGTAACTCAAGAATTTGGAAAACAAAACCAAACAAACCTCAAATCCAGTAGATGACAAGAAAATAAACTAAAAATTGAGAAAATAGTAGAAATTAGTGGAATAAAAACAAAAAAAAAATCAACAAATCTAAGAGCTGCTTTTTTGGACAGTTTAAGATTAACAGACCCTTGGCCCAATTAACCAAATAAAGAAAGAGATGACCTAAATTATCAGAATCCGAAATGAATTAAATACAACGCTTCTGACTTTAACTCTGAGTTCATTTTCTTAGTCTGTTTTATTTCATTTCATTGGAGTCCCTGTGTCAGAGGAAGTCAGGGCAGCCCCATCTCCTACAGCAGACGAAGCCAAAAGAAAGAAAGCAATGTAGTCTCTAAATAGTATAAACTCAAGGTTTGGTCCTGCCTTTGTCAAACTCTGCAGTTAAAAGAAAAACGTTAACTGTCAAAGGAATGCAAGCACAAGGCAAAGAATAGCAAGAAGTATTTACAACGACACAGTTGATAATGGATGCTTAGGAAAACATACAAAGAATTCTTAAAATTCAAGAAGATAACAACTCAATTTAAAAATAGGGGGAAAAATTCAAAGTAATTCCCTCTCAAATAAGATATGGAGGCATCAAATACGCACATGTTTTAACTAGCCATATTGTATCCATATTATCCATATAATTGGGAAATGGAAGACAAAACAAGAATGAGATCCGTTTTCATGCCAATTCAAGTGGACAAGATCCAGGACACTGTCAACACTAGACGTTGAGACGGATCGGAAGAACCATCATGTAGTTCCAGGGATTGCCAAATGGTCCAGCCACTTTGAAAGACGGTTAAGCAGCTTATTATAGAGTCCAGCAATCATGTTCATTGGCATTTATTCAAAGGATGGTGGGTTGTTTTTTGTAATTTGTAGAACTCAGAAACAACTGAGCTATCCTTTAGAAGGTAGAGACCTCAAACATCTGTAGGACACCATACATGGGACTATCAAAGGAAACACCATACACCGGACTATCAAAGGAAATGAGGGAGCGAGATATATCATGACAAGGAAAGAAAATTAAATGCGTATTGCATAAAGAAGCCTATATAAGGAGGCTACATGAACACCTTATTATTCTAACAATCCAGAAAAGAAAAAAATAATTTATGGAGACAGCAAAAAGATGAGTGGTTACCAGAACTGAGGGGATGAAAAGACAGATAGACCGTACAGCAGGCTTTTAAACCTTGAAAGATGTTAGGGGCCATATTGTGATGAAATAGCGATATGTCATTTTCCAAACCTGTGGAACATACAAGAGTTCATAAGTTGAACACCAATGTAAATGACATACTTTGCATGATAACATGTCATCACAGACTAAGTTGTAACAAAGTCCAGCTGTGCCATAGGAGGGTGCCAGTCCCAGTGGCCAGGTACTACTGGAACCGGGGGAGGGTACACGTGAACACTCTGCACTCTGTGATTCAGCTCACTGTGGGTCTAAATATGCTTTGAAAAATACTATATTAAAAAAGGAAAGAGAGAGAAAGAAACTCTGTGGTGAGCAAAATATTATCTGCCTGGGAAACCTCTCTTTGGAAAGGCATCCAAGTGCCAAGGCAAGATTTCTCTGGGCTGGTCGATTCCATTAAACTGGAAAGCAGACAGTCATTCCAGCTTATGGGAGTGAAAGTAAGAAATAAAGACGTCCAAGAGTTATGTAGTAGAAAATGAAGGGTGGGGCTGTTTGGTTTGGAAACCAACAGAACCTTCCGAGGCAGTCACACTGCCTTATTGAAAACCGCTCTCCCCTTGTGCAGCCTGTACAACAGCTTGTCACAGGTATCCTAATGTGAAAAAAAAAGGAATTTGCATTCATCTTAAGACCAGTGCTGCCCAAGGGTAGCACTGTGAGCTGGTGGGTACCCTGCTGTTTTATTCCCGCTTCATTTTGACAGGAAAACAATTCAACCTGTATAGCACCATGACACTAAATGATATTGAAATGGTTCAAAATGCAGCTTGATCTTAGAACCGCACTATTCCATGGTGAACGTGTCCCAGGTTGCTAAAATCTAGTTCTAATTGACCATCAAATTTAGAAATAAAGATAACAGTCTAGGGGCCAGAGATGTGAGTGAGTTATAACTGACTGCTGTAGTCCAGAGGACCCGGTCTTTCAATTCCTAGCACTTACATGGAGATTCAGAATCAGTGGCAACTTCAGTAGCTGGGGTCCTATGCCCTGTTTTGACCTTCTCCATTACTGCACGGTCATACATGGCAGCCATACACCTGTTTACAAATTTTTAAGGACAGAAGAAAACCAATCCATTTGTAATTTGTGGCATTTTGGAAAAGTAAAACCACAGAGGCATTGGATTAATGATACAGTGTGTTGGGGAACGGAAGGTCAAACAGAACATTTTCCCTTAGAAGGTCAGGACCACTATGTGGCCCTCTTCTGTCAGACACCTTTAACTAGCTAGGCCCATGTACTACCACAGTGTGTGCTTAATCATCTCTCTACCTGCTGTACTTGTTGCCAAAGCCAAGACAGACCAACAGCTTGCCTCCAGGCTTGACTGGCAAAGACAATAGCATAACAAATCCAATAGCATTTGTTGAGGGCTCACCATGGAAGTTTTACTTACATTTATGCACCCCTTTATAAATATATTTCATTTATCATTCATAACAGTTTATGATTCCCATGAATTTTCCCTGTTGCCCCATCTGAAAACAAGACCCTGCCACATCTCAACTAAGGCAACTGGAATATCCTCCTCCATGGGTTTTTCCCTTTTCTCCTAACTTGCCATCCCAAACTGGATGACTTACCCCTTTCATGAAACAGAGTTACCAGAAGACACACAAATGATGGCTCCCAGCTCCTTCTCCTACTACTCACCCTCACTGTCCACACTGCTATTCTTCCCAGGCTCTTGGGGTCTTCTTTTACTTTATTACTTTTTCATTTGTTTTTAATTTTTGGTTTGCAAACAATCTGAGCTAGGTCAAGCTCCACATCCTTTGCACCAGCCGTCTCTCTGGGGCTGGCAATGTTTCCCTGTTGGAAGAACGCTTATGTAGCATGTTTAAATCCCTCAATGGCACCACATAGACAGGGTGTGGTGCTGAATTCTTGTGATCTCAGCTTCAGATGGAGGCAGGAAGATCAGAAGTTCAAAGTCATTCCCCAACAACGTACTGAATTCAAGGCCACATGAGAGCTCCTCACAGAAACAACCAAACCTCCCCTCCCCAATCTCTCTGAAAAGCTTTTTATAATTTTTTATCTCTGCCTCCCCCATACAATGGAAATTATTTCTCAACTATACTCTTTTGCTTCCCTTTTTTATTCCAACTTGTATCAGAAGCTGGTATTGTCTCCTTCCATCTAACTTACCCCATTCATCTCCCGAGAGAACGCAAAGGGAGGCTGTCTCATTTATTACCATGCCTTCCTTGAAAAGCACATTATCTGGAAACAGTCTCCTGCTCAGGAAAGGTTTGCTGAATGGAAATAGGAGTATGGTTATCCCCACAGCTGTTTTGGAAAACAGACTTCTGGAGGCACAGGGAGAGGAAAGATTGCTAAAAGCTCACTGATTTACTAAGTAGCTACAGAGCCAGGCACCACGAGGTTAACAATAAAATAAAAATAAAGAAATTTTAAAAAGCAACTAGGGAAGCCACTGTTATCAATATGAAAGAAGGTTCACTTAAGCTTTTGTTGTCTTAAGCATTGGTGTGGGGTGGTGGTGTGTCCATGGGCACACGTCACCTATAAATCCCACAAACTACAGTGTGTAACAATCTATAAGAGACTAAGAAGCAAATGGCTGTCATTTTCATTAAAATTCTGAATCCTACCTATAGTTTCCTATGACAATAAATAGTGCAATTCAATACTGTTTCATTTTATACAGCCCAAGAGGTTCAAAGAAACATTTCTCAAGATAGGCTATGTGTTAAAATCACATCAGAAGACTCATATTGATGCCGGGCCCACATATCGGATCAATTTGGTCAGTATTTCTGGGGGAAGAACCAGAACACCATGCTTTCCTTTGTTTTTGTAGCTCTCTCTGTGAAGGACTGTATTATTCACGAGGGGCTGAGAGCTTCAGCACATCATTTATGATGCTACTTCACTGTAATCATGTTGAGTTCCTGATTATCTACTGATCTCTCGTGCTCATATGTCCTAACTTGGTTCTTGCTTTCTCTTCTTTCATGTTCCAATAGGATTTATAAACAATGGCTATTATTAAATGAGCTACACAAATAAAGACAGTACTAGTAATTGGCTACTCTAATTTATTTACAGCTTTTTATGATTAGTATTGGAAAATGTATCAAATACAGAGCACTTTAAAGGGATGCATTTTATATTAGCATAATGAAATGACCACACAACACAATTCTTTCTTTTTATTGAAAATAGATATTTTTCATACAATAACTTCTGATTAATGTTTCTCTCTTCCAACTCCTCCCAGATCTTCTCTACTTCCCCACTCAGCTAAATCTACACTCTTTCTTTCTTTCTCATTAGAATACAACAGATATTATTAAAAATAAAATAAGTTAAGGTAATGTAAAACGAACCAGAATAGAACAAAACAAACAGAACAGAAAAAAAAAGCACAATAAATACATACAGAGAGAAAAACCCAAACATTCACACACAGAAAATCCATAAAAACAAAATCATAAACTATAATATATCAAAGTTCTGTAAGGTCAAAACAAAAATGAAAAACAAAACAAACAGACAAAACTGCAAAAGCAGTGTGACCCAAAATCTTCAAAAAGACTATTGAACTCCTTTTGTTATTGCCCTCTACTACTGAGCATGGGGCTGGCTTTAAAGAGTGGTTTGTTTCCCCAGTGAGACTCCATGTAAGTTTTTTGTTTGTGAGCAGTTATCAGTTAGAGATACTCCCTGGGTTAGGGATGGGGTTGCATCTACTTCCCTCAGCACTGGGACCCCATCTTGCCAAGACCTATCTATGCTTGGTGCATGCTGCCTCAGTCTCTGTGAGTTTGTACGTGCATCAACCCTGCTGTGCCTTGCTTCCTTGGTGTCCTCCATTCTCACAATTCTTGATGAAACATAGGACACTATTTTTTTTTTTGAGATGATAGCGATGGAGCATCATATTCTAAAATTTAGGCATCACGTCTCTCATAAAACTTCCTGTTTTGCCATGTAGGTTTGGCTTTCTTTAATCAAGCACTGAAGTGGGTAATAATTTCTTTCTTGAACTGGCTGACCTGAGTCACTCATGTCATGTGGAATCACTGAAACGGGGATGTGTCCCTGGCACAGTAGAAGCTAGGTTAGGGAAACCAGCTTCCTCCTTTCTGAAGACCCCTCCTTTCAGTACCTACCTCTCTCAGAGGTGCACCCACCACACACAGACAACCTGAGTCCGAAGGAAATCAGCCAAGCTTGGCTTTCAAATCATCCCAACCTATGTTCCAGAGGTTTGATAAAGAGGCCCCTAGGTAATTCAAGATCTGGCCACCGACTACACTAAGCCCTTCAAGTCTTCACAATTGAGTCTCTATAAAGAGAGCAAAGACAGACCAACCCTGTTATACCCAGTCCAAAACCCTGACCCACAATCCATGATATCACAAAAGGCACCTTACATTAAGGCAGTGAAATTGAGAGTGGTTAGCTACGCTGTGATCAATGACCAGAATCATTCCAGGAAACTCACACTGGGAAAAACACAGACCTTAGCTTCATTCTTTCTAAAACGTTTACTGACTTGACTCCCTTAGTATATACACATAAATTCATCATCCAACTATTTCTAAGAGTGTTTAAATTGAGAGAGACAGGCCAGTGGATGCAACATTCACAGTGTAATGGTGAGGGCCTGAGTTTGAAAGTCTAGAACCCACATAAAGGCAGATGCAGTAGAGCAAGTCTGCAGAATTAACTATAGTGAGGTGGAACATGGAAACAGAAGGATCCACAGAGGACTATGGGTCAGCTAGCATAGCATATCAACACTGGACCACAGGAGAGCACATCTCCAAATGATAGATAGACAGATGTCAAGGACCAGTACCTATGAATATCCTCTGATATCCACACACATCATGGAATGAGCACATACACATATATATACATATATATGTATATATATGAAGTTCCTTTCCCATGGAGTTCTTGAGTAGTTCTGGATAGAGAGCTATGTCTTTAGCACAGATGAAATATAATGACCACAGAGGGTGTGTGTGTGTGTGTGTGTGTGTGTGTGTGTGGTACTGGATAGAAGACTCAGAGCTCTGAACATGCTAGATGGTGCTTTCCTTGAGCTTCAGCTTCAGTCTTGAGAAGGATCTTCTTTATAGAATCCTCTCTGTCTGCATTACTAAGTAGCCATGCATCAATGTCTTCTCAGGGAAGAATGGAAACACACCTACAGTTCACGCCCTTAACATTAAAGCAACCCAAGTCCACCGTGTTCATTCACAACCCTAAACCTCCTTCTCCTATAGGCGAGAGAAAGTATGAGACAAGAGGTAAAAAGAGGAAGTCTATAAACAACATACTGAAGAATTGTGGGAAATCAAAAATGAAACCAGAAAAGACATCACAACAAGTTAAAACTTTGCACTAGAAAAATGCCATCCTGATGGAGCCTCATTCTGCTTTGACAAACTATAGGCAAGATGAGAAAATGTATAATCACCGAACGCCATGAGAAGAAAGGAAGACTGTGCTATCCCATTGTCAGGACTGGTAGTAAGCAGCATCAATATGGCTCTAGATGGTGAAAGGAAATAAGGTGAGTGGCAGTACATCCCTCCAATTATGCTCTCTGAAGCTGACCATCACTTTACAATAGGCAGAACAGCAATTTTGGTACCCTCCTCATTTGGCACCAACTCAAGACTGGGCTTGTAAGCAGCCAGCAAATGGTGTCAGCCCTCTTTCATATGCCTATGGAAGCCTTCCCAGATGACCGCAGATGGTCTCTACTGCTGCCTTTCCTGTGCATGTACTGGAGGATGCCAGAACTCAAACCCTAGCAGGGCAACGAACTCGCTGCTTTCCTAAACTGAATTGTTTTTCCTTTATTTAACTATCAAGCCACCTTTAAAAGCAGATGTTCGCACAGAGTTCTACTTAGGATATGTGTAGTTATATATACACCAAGTTCATCAATATTGTTTTTATTCTATCATCTTTGGAATTAATTGACTTAGAAAGAAATCACACATCTTGATGACTGATCCGTTAAAACCAAACAGTGTTTTCCAGGGATGAACATGCTACATGTATGCACAAGCTTTTTTACCTCATGACAGCCATAAAGGCCAGACTTCCATCCTGGAACCACAGCTGTCACATGGAAAAGAAGATCGGGGTAGCAGGAAGAAACATCGAGGTCACTGTCCCATGGGCTCTGATAACATCACTGCAAGTTTTTCTATTTGACCACTCCTTTTGGTTCTTCACAGATTCTCTAATTTATGACATGACATATTAATATCCTACACTAAAATATACATTGCAAGTTAGGCATGATCATACAGGCCAGTTAACCATAGCACTTAGCAGAAGACAGAAGGATCAGTGGTTCAAGGTCAGCATTGGTGTATACTAAGTTTAGTAACAATATGGGTTATGTGAGATTGTCTTAAAAGATAAAATTGAAATCCAGGGATAGGTGCATGCATTTTTTAAAATCAACACAAGTTCAAGGACAACTCAAACTGCCTAGTGAATTTCACAACATCCTAGGCAGCATAGTAAGATTCTGTCTAATAAATAATAAATGAATAAATAAAATTTGTTGTACTTTTAATATATTATGTTCTGACTCTGTAAATTCATATTAATTCTATGAGCATGACAAATTGAATCTAGTAGCAGAAAGCAAAACATCTTTACATTGTACACAAAGAGAAATCTAGGATGTGCCCACTCCTTTCGAAGGCCTATCTTCAGTTGGTACAACCAGCATGCCTGCCAATCCACAGAAGAATGGTCCTATAGCACGTTTCATTTCTCCTTTTGTGAGATAATCATGCTTTTTGCTTTGCATAGCTTTGTTTGGTCTTTTAGGAATAGGGAAGGAATGGCGTTAGGGAGGTGAAAAGTAAGATATTCGTGAGACAATGTTTTTAGGTCTCTACAGAATCACAGCTTCTGGTAGTTACTGTAAAATTACACTTCCAACCTGAAAAAGAAAATGAATACTTTTTCACAAGTACCAACAAGCCAATTTACTCAAGCAACAAGCTGAATTCATAAATTAAACTGTGAAGATGCAATGAAAATAACATAGCCCAGTTCTTTCCAATGCATATTCTGTGGCCAGTAGTCCTTCAAGACACTCCTACAAATGGCTTTGCAAGGTCAAATTAATACAAGGAGTTCATACCTTCTATCCTTCTTAGAGATCCATTTGAGATCTATCTGTATGTCTACGTAGATGTAAGATACACATGTGTGGATACGCCCAAGTAGAAGAAAGAGGGGATTTCCTTGGGAGTTGGTCTACATCATCTCTACCTGGTTTGAGACAGAATCTTTTGGTTGTTTACCACTGCATATATAAGGCTAGATGGCCTGAAAGATTCTGGGGACTCTCTTGTCTCCATCTCTTCTCCCTCCTCTGAAGTGATAGGATAACAGATAAGTCTACCATGCTTAGCTTTTATTTAGACTCTGGGGATTTAAGTTCAGACTCTTGTACTTGGACAGCAAGGATTTCATGCACTTAATCATCTTTCCTCTCCCATCACATGAGCATTTTATTTATTTGTTTTGAAGATGTGTTTATTTTTATCCTACATGTATGGCTGTTTGCCAGCATGTACATTGTCGATACATAGTTTGTGTGCAGTATCCATGCAGGCTGTAATAGGAACTGAATTTCCTGGAACTGAAATTACAGAGCGGGGTGAGCTACCCTGTGGGTAGTAGAAACTGAACCTGGGTCCTTTGCAGAAACAACAAGCACTTTTAACCACTGAACTGTCTCTCCAGCGTCCACCTAAATGGTTTTTAAAAACTCAGAAAAAAGCCATAGGAGAAAGACATAATAAGCTTAATTCTATCCATTTTCCTACATTCAATTGAAGGTGGATCCACTGGTGTGTGTGCTCATACACCTGCCTTTCTTTGAGATGAAAAGAGACAAACAGGTGATGTGGGATGTCCTTCTCTGCATGTGTTGCTTTTGTTGGCTAATGACTAAAGATGTTTCAGCCAATGACATAGCAGAGTAAAGCCAGGCAGGAAATCTGAATAGATATAGAGATTAAGTAGGAAGAGTCAGGGGGAAATGAGAAAGACATCCAGGACCTTACTGGTAGGCCACAGCCTTGTGGTGATACAAGACTAATAGAAATAGGTTCATTTAAGATTTAAGAACTAGCTAGGAATACGCCTAAGCTCAAAGGCCAAACAGTGTAGTAATTAATATAGTTTTTGTGTGATTATTTGAGTTTGGGCAGCCGGGAAATGAACAAGCAGTCTCTGTTTACAAAAAAGTAAACTGTCTATTAGAACCATATATGAGAAAGAATGGATTTCACTCAGAAAAAACATGGGCATCAAGCAGAGCTATGAATAGGTCCTGCTACTCTAAGGGACGTCCCAGGAGCAGATGGGAGCAGAGAGGAAGAAGACAGCGTTTGAGATTGTTTTCAGATTCTTCATGTCTGTGTGCATAACATCTCCACCCATTTTCTCTGTCCTCCCCACCTCCACCAGACATGATGGAAAGCTAACCGGAGATTACCGAGTATCAGAGGCCAAAACTCTGTACCTGAGAATACATCAGCACTTCATGTGTACAGAGGAAGAAATTGCTCCACTGTCTTTCTTCAAAGAAGCCTAGAAAGAAAAGCACATACAGGAGGATTGTCTTTCAATGGTGACAGCAAGTGGCAGAAAGGCCACCAGAAAGAACTGTGCTCTGGAGAGTGACGTGGCCTTCCAAGTGTGATGAGACCCCCCAGAGGCTCTGTCTACTGTGCTGGCTGCTGAGTACCAATAGTGACACCAGAGCAACAGGCCAACTAGAGAGATTCTTCCCTTTGCCATACACCCCTGACAGGCAAAGGAAGTCACCCACTAGGTCACGATTGGAAAAATGAGATTAAAGGGAAAGAGAAGTACCCAAACCAACAGCTACAAAAATAAAACAAAGCAAAAATCTATCTCTTGCCAAATCCAGCCTCAAGTGCTCTGAAACTTTAATGTCTAGAGAATTCTCTGGGGAAATGTAACGTCAGTGGAACATCAGCGGAAGCATGAGGCTGTGTTCTCAGCTACAGATAACTTTTAAGGGGTGATCTAGTTTTGTATTGTGTTTATGAAGCTCATAAGAACCATTTATCGGGACTGGATTTAGCCTTTGAAAGTGATAAAGGCAAATGTCTGGAACTCCTCCAGAGAAGCCATTGGAATTTATGAAAAAATATGACTAAGACTCAGTACAGGAAGATTTTAGAGTCAGTGTGACAGAATGCTTGCCAGGATTTGGTATGGGATGGAATTGCAGTCCAACCTGCACACTACCAGGAAAAAGCTGTGCCACTGCAGAGAAAGAATGAGCTGTTTGAGGTAGCAGGAACCATCCCACTTTCTTCACGTGTTGTACAGTAAGCTCTCTAATTAAATAATTTCCATACCACGATGCTCCGCTAAGAGTGGATTAATCCAAGCCACAAAATTATAAATATAACAACAGTGGTGATAGGCGATGGCAAATAAAGATTGATGATGAGGATGCTATTTCTGAATTGCTCGATGCTTTACAAGAAAATTAACTTAGTGTTCAGCTGTGATGAGAAGGGTGACTAACAAACTTTTGAATTGAAATTGTTTTTACTTATGGAATTCTTGTGTAGATCTCCTCTTAGCTTTGCCAATATCACTATGGCAATACCCTTTAGCTCGAAAATCCCAACTTTAAAGATCAGCCTTAACAACTATTGAAAAATAAGTGCTATTTGATAAGTGGGTTGAATTGAGCAGCAATATCCAGACACAGCATACAATTAGGTTTCCAACTTAATAAGGTATTAAAATGTATAGTGCACTCAAAAGGTATGGCTTTCCAATAGCAATGGGAATTACATACTCTAACTGCTTATTCACTATGGTTTCCCTAGCATTACTAGTTCCCCAAATTGATAGCAGTCAAATATCAAGAAGAACAAGCATTCCTAAGCTTTGAGGCATAATAGAAGTCACTGCTGACACGATGTACAATGTCTAAATATTTACTAAACACGAATGGATATCTACGTCTTAGTTAGGGTTACTATTACTGTGATGAAACACCCTGACCAAAGCAATTGTGGAGGAAAGGATTTATTTGGCTCATGTTGGGAAGTCAGGACAGGACCTCAAACAGGGCAAAAACAACCTAAGGTAGGAGCTAATGGAAAGGCCATAGAGGAGAGCAGTTTACTGACTGGCTGTTGCCTGCTTTCTTAGAGAACCCAGGACCAGCAGTCCCCAGGCCTTTTCTTATGGAGGCATTTTCTCAATCGAGGTTCCCTCCTCTCAGATGATTCTAGCTTGCGGCAGGCTGACATAAGACTAGCCAGCACCGTCTCCGTCGAGAATGCTGTTCAGGGAGAGGAATTTGATGCTGTCTGACAAAGAGCTGCCAAAAAGGAAGCAAGCAACAAAGGAAAATGAGATGCTGTGTGTGGCTCTGGACCAAGTCTCAGTTGTGCCGTGTCTTGAGGATAGAACAGGAAGCTGTGCTTTCTAAGGAGACAGCTAGAAAGGAACCTGGACACATGCCTTTCATTTCCTTCCCTGGGCATAAATATCTCCACCTGTGCCTGAAGGAGAAAACAGGAGGGCGGTAACCAGGGAGGCGCTTCTCAATATCTACCTAACAGCTGATAGTTTTCACAGAACCACTGGAGACAGCCAGCAAGAAGTCCTCAAGGATCTGGAATTGGTGCTGACTTAAAAATACAGAAGCGATCATACACAGACATTTGTCCCAGCATGAAAAGACTAGCCAGATGCTAAAGAAATCCAGTCCTCACATGCTCACATGTTGATGCCAGGCATTTTAGGCAGGCATTGCTTTCCTATCTGACTTTTAGCAGGAAACTACCTCTATTGATAAGATATGGGCATCTTGAGTTCATTTTTCTCCTTGAAACACAGAATTTCTCAGAAAAGCTACCACTTCCCTTGGTAATCATTGCCATATAAAGCAGGCTTTGAAAGAGAGAGGAGGAACAGGAGGAAGGGAAACAAACAGAGAACGGCAAAAGGCAAGGGATTCTCAAAAGGATAACTGGCGCTACCATGCCAGGAGAGAAAGCAGCAGCGAAAATGATTGCTTCTCTTTATCACGCAAGATCTGCACCTGATGGGAGCCCTTGTAATACGATAGGTTTTCTGTGTATCCCTTTACTCACATATTAATGCTACAAATCTTACTTGTGAGTAGGAGTAGGTGGTAAGCAGGGGCCACGCAGGGCCGCGCCAGAGCTGCCTCCCACGACTTCCTAAGAGTTATTTAAGTGTGCATATTGTCTCCCAACTCGTGCCGTGATGGTAGGTTAAAATCAGAGTCAACGGGAACATTGGTGTCACAGGGATCAGCAAACATTCTGAGGCACAGCCTTCCCCACAGAAAGCTCATGATTAAATAAACTATCACTCCACTGGACACTAAGAGCCCACTGAACTTAGAGTACCAGTCATAACTGAACATCTACAGGGCACTAACCGCTTTGCAGGCGTGCCATATTTAACCATGACTGTCCTGAAGAATGAGGTTGGCATCAATTCTTTATCATTGCTAAACAGGGAGAGCACAAAGCTTTACACAGGACATAGTTTGCATCCAAACTCCACCTTCATTATCACTACAGGACGCCATGATCTGAAGTTACTGGATTCTGAGAACCTGCAGAAAAAAAAAATGCTGTCACAGGCAATCTTGGCATTAACATTGCCAATTGGCAGCCAGCATTGAAACCTAAATTAGAAAGATGTCATGGGTTTTATCCCAGGCTTTTCCAGACCCAGGCCAGCTGGTCTTGGTGAGTTCCCAGTAGAACATCCCCATTGTCTCAGTGTGAGGGTGCACCCCTCATGGGCCTGAGTTCCTTGCTCGTGCTCTCTCTCCCTCTGCTCCTGATTTGGACCTTGAGAATTCAGTCCTGTGCTCCAATGTGGGTCTCTGTCTCTGTCTCCTTTCATCGCTTGCTGAAGGTTAATATTCAGGAGGATGCCTATATGTTTTTCTTTGGGTTCTCCTTATTTACCGGACTCTCTGAACATAACGGACAATGAGGACTACTGAGAACTCAAGAACAATGGCACTGGGTTTCTGATCCTACTGCATGTACTGGCTTTGTGGGAGCCTAGGCAGTTTGGATGCTCAACTTACTAGACCTGGATGGAGGTGGGGGGTTCCTTGGACTTCCCACAGGACAGGGAACCCTGATTGCTTTTCGGGCTGAGGGGGGGGGACTTAATTAGGGGAGGGGGAGGGAAATGGGAGGCGGTGGCTGGGAAGAGACAGAAATCTTTAATAAATAAATAAATTAAAAAAAAAGAAAGATGTCATGGGTATTGATATTTGAAGACTCTTGGAAAGGGGCCCACATGTTCAGTGGTATGCTTCAGGAATCTATGTACTATACTTCCATACTTTCTGTATATCACCCAAATAGACACAAGAGGCATCTTTGTTAAATATATTAATGCCACAAAATTGAGAGGGGTGGTACACAAATTTGCTTATCTACTATTTATATTTGAATGAACTATCAAATGCCCTTAATAGAACAAACAGTTTTAACACATCCAGTCAATCAATACTCATATTATCTGTAACAGGTGAAAGAAAGAATAGTATTAATCTCTAAGGAAAAACTTTTTTTTAAGAAGCCAAAAGTCTGACTCTAGGCCCAGGGTTTCTCTGTCAAATGACTGACTTCCTTCAAGAGAGGTCTGGGAAGGACATTCCCATTCACGAGAAGGAGAAATTAAGCTAGTCAAAGCTAGGAGAAGTCAGTCCTCTCCTGAAAATGACTTAAAAAGGGTCCAAAAGGCTTCTGCTGTGGAGAAAGGTAAACTACACAGAACCAGGCTCAAATCTGGGTTCAGTTGCTTACCAACCATATAATCTTAGGCAATTCTCAAAAGTTGCCTCATGTGCCGAGTGAGGATGAGAGCAGCGTCCATGTCAACAGGTTGAAGCAACAGAAGAAGTAAAGTTATATAGAAAGAGCTGGAAGACTGTTTAGCAAAGGGTCATTGATAGACAAGTATTCGTGTTTGCCACATTGCTTACAGAATTTCTGTGATCAGTGAAATGACAAGCTTCGTCTACTTCCGTAGTTTGTGGGTTTTGTGTTTGTTTAATTTCCCACTGAAACACAGTGCCAAATTCTTGATAGGTTTATACCAAATGCTTGTTGCTAAAGCAGTACCCACTACTCTTCGGTAAGCAGCATTAAAACGGAAAGAGTAAATAGTGACACAGATTCGAGAAACAGGGCATGGCTTACCAATTTCAGAGCTGAGAATACATTAAAAGAAATAAGATACCATATTTCAAACGATCAGCTTAGCAATCCACCTTGATTTCATACATTCCTATATTTCGATACATGCTTTCTCTCAAATATAAGTAGAGGTAGCCTGTAGTACTCACCATTGAGACTAAGAAACACAAGCTACTTTTCTTCTCCAGATACATGCATTTTATTTATTAATTAATTTATTTGGGATAATTTGCCACGGGTCTGGTAGTTTTGGTAAATGTGTTCATGATGCAAATAAGGCAACAAGAGTTGTTCCTAAAGGACCCTTGATCGCTTCATTCTTGCATTTCTACCTAAGGCAATACTGACTAGAAGATTGCTCACTGATATAAACTAATGACTTCAAAAAATTCAGCCCAAAAACTAGGAACTTATGCTGACCACTAATTTAGGCAGAAATTCCCTTGGAGATAGGACATGTTTTTTCGTATTATTTAGCTCAAAGACTAGAAGATTGATTAGGAAAAATCACGTATAATACCTATTTAAAAATATAAAGGTGTGTTATTGAGAGATAGTTGTCATAAGTTTGTCATGTCCCCTGAGGATAAATAAAGGAAAACCAGAAAAAAAATACACCTTAAATGAGAGCAATCTCTCCCGATTGTGGATAATGAATTGATAAGGAACTCTCTGATAAGGAATGACACAGATTATTGGGCCAGGTTACCAAGAGGAGGTGTGAATCTTTGTTCTCTAAGGGTTGCAGCTTTGAGAACTGTGCTTTCCAGTTTGCTTCACTACTGTTTTTCCATTTGTGTTACTGAAGAAAGAGTACTCAAATGTTACTAGCTCACTTTTCCCAGGGCTATAACGCTACAGATGAATCTCAACTCTGCAAAAGACATTCATACCTTTTTTTTTGTTTATTTTTCATCCCAAATGATCTATTTTCTTCTGTAGTATCAAGATGACCCATCTGTCCTTAGGCTCCTTGAACCTCCATGGCTTCTTTGAGACCTCCGTGTTTTACAGAGTCCTCCAGTTCTGCTATCTTTTCCCTTTTCCATGGTTCCTCCCTCTACTACTAGGTGCTCATTACAGAGAGGTCAAAGTAAACACCTGTCTTTATTTGGAAAGCATCAGCTTTTTACATAAATTCAGCTATTGTCCCTAAATGGATATGCATGTCACAACATCATCTGAGAAGTCACCCTTAGACTCTGGGTTAGAATCTCATGATTACTGGGTCAAGCCACTGAGTTATATCATCGTCATCTGAATCTCAAAGTTATTGTCTTTATCTCTTTCCATTGGCCTAAATACTTATGCATAACCATCGTTATTTTTATGCCTTCAGAATGTATCCATTTAGCCCTTCTCTGGATTTAGAGAATTCCTCACTTCATTTTTCACCCCAATCAGGGACCACTCAATTCATATTCTCACATTTTGTTCTCCTAGTGTCAATGGTTGACCAGTCTATGTTGAACTGAGCCCATGCTGTCAATACAGCTTTCAAGATCTTTCACCAACAGACACCCAGTCAAATATCATAGTTATCTGCCATCTGAAATCCTTCTACAGAATCCGAATGCACATTCTCTTATGTAGTGCTTTCGATCCTTTGTTTAAACTCAGTCCCAGCGATGGGCTGCCTGTTTGAATTTTACACAGTACTATTCAAAATATAGTTCCTGGCAATTTACTTTGACTCCCACAGTAAACAGGAGTAGTATTTCTCATCTCTACTTCTGTTTATTTTCTCTAACAAACATCTCCTTAAAATATCACTTGATCATAAGCCATTTTTAAAAAAGACTTTCATGTGATTACATATGATAATATGATTATTACACTATAATATTAAACTGTTGTATTTTCTTCTTTCTCTTCTTCTTCTTCTTCTTCTTCTTCTTCTTCTTCTTATTCTTATTCTTATTCTTATTCTCCTCCTCCTCCTCCTCCTCCTCCTCCTCCTCCTCCTCCTCCTCCTTCTTCTTCTGTTTTGAGGCAGGGTTCTTGTATCACTGGTTGTCCTGGAACTCTCTCTATAGAATAGGCTGGCCTTGAACTCAGAGATCTGCCTGCCTCTGCCTCCTGACTGCTGGGATTAAAGGTATGTGCCACCACGACCTAACTCTGTTGTATTTCCTTTAAAGATCAATGTAAATAAATACCAATCATAGTTTATCTTGGTTACTTTTAATTTTGTGTGCTGCTTCCATTCAATCTTCAGCACAGATGCAAAACGAATCCAGCACACTTGGTTGTCTGTCTGTATCAGATTAGAAGCAATCATCTCACTTGAAGGCCCATTTAGCCACTGATACAAAAAGATAAAGTAATGAGAATGAAACAAAACATTAAACATAGGGAAGGAAGAAGGAGAAAGAAAATGAAGATGAAAAAGAGGAAACATGAGAAAGAAGTCCTAATATTTTTCTTTCTCTAAATTTGATAACTCAGAAATTAATTGTGATCCTTCTCATAGTTCAATTGTAATTTTGGAGAATCAGTTGTAAACATTATAACTCACATCAGTTACACTCTGGGAAATCTTGCTTATGCTTCCTAAGTAATACAGCTAACAGCTTCATTTACTCAATAAAACACACTTCTGGCTCACTCCACTGATCTATTTGAAAGGAGTCAACTTACATTAAGTTTCTATGCACGATATGTGGGTTTCCATCAATTAATTCTAGGGCTATTGGCTCTTTTGCTGAGTTAACTCTATCATTAAATTTCTCTTCCTTTAGCACTAAATAAAAATCATAGCTTATCTTTCAGTCATGACTTTGTTGTCTACAGAAGCAAATTATATCATTCTCACTAAATCTATCAAATCCAAATACTAAAAATGAATCCTTCCTGCTGGCATAAACAAACTCATCTTTAACACACAGAACATCATAACAGATTGTCCTTGGCTGTTCACTATACTGTATGTTCTGACACTTGTTGGTATATTTACAGGGTTTCTACTAAAAAAAGAATTGATCAAGGGAAAAACAGCCAAGTTCAGAATGTTTTAAATCTACATTACATACTGTCAAAATAACTTTTAAATATATGTGAAACAGAATATTTGCAATTCAAAGCAAGAACTCATAAGGGAGAAATAGAGAATGCTACCATGCCATATAAATCATGTTGGAATGAAGTTATTTGGATCATCCATATTCTACCAGACTCACTGAGAAATGCATATCCAGGTGAAGGAAGAGTTTCCTACTTTCAAAAACAGCTCTGATAGTGAAAAATGGTCTCTAGGCAGAAAATTATAAAGCCTGAGCACTAAACCTTGAGTAGGAAACAGGATCATTCAATAAAAGATGACAAATGGCCTTCTGTCTTCAGTATAACCATTTTGAGATTCTAATAAGGACACTGTGGCCAAATAATTAATATGTGTTCATTAAGAACCTACTGTATGAATGGTACTGTCTCTACTTCTTGGAACATGAAGGAAACACCCAATTTTTGCATCTTAGGAAGGAGCTGTCTTAGTTACTGTTCTGTTGGTATGAAGAGACATCATGACCAAGGTGACTCTTACAAAGGAAAGAATTGAATTGGGGGTTTGCCTAACAAGTTCAGAAGTTAAGTCAGTTATCATTAAGGCTGGGAGCCTGGCATCAGGCAGGCATGGTACTGAAGAAGTAGCTGAGAGCTACATCCTGATCCACAAGCAAATAGAGAAAGAGTCATTGAACTTACCATGGGCTCAGATCTCAAAACCCACCCTCAGTACCATGCTTCCTCCAACAACTATGCCTACTCCAATGAGGCCACACTTCCTTATTCTTCTAATCCTTTCAAAGAGTTCCATTCTCTAGTAACAAAGAATTCAAATATGTGAACCTATAGGGGCATTCTTATTCAAACAACCACATTCCCCCTTGCCTCTCATGGGCTTTTAGTCATATCATAATTCAAAAATCCATTCAATTTAATAGTTCTCAACGTCTATCATAGTCTCAATATGTTTAAAAATTTAGAGTTCAAAGTCTCTTCTGAGATCCATGAAAATCTCTTATAATCCCCTCTAAAAACAAAATCAACAATCAGATTATAATCACATACTTCCAATATACAATGGCAGAGAATACACATTAAAATTCCAAAAGGAAGGAAAGGAACATAGTGACAAATTAGGGGACCAAAGCAGGACCAAAGCATAGGAGGGTAAACTCCACATTCTGTATCCTATGTCTACTGTGACAGGATTCTTCAGATCTCCAACCTTTTTCTGCTTTATCAATTGCAACATACTTTTTTGGACTGGTTCTCCTTGGTAGGTCTCACAAGTCTCCTGTATCTCCAACATCTTGAAGTCTCCAGCAATATCCAGACTTCACACAATGGTGTTTCTGAGCATTCATAATGAAGGGTAACATACCCCTAACATATACCTGGCCTCAAAGGCTACCCTTAGCCATGGAGATCCCACAAACTCTTTCTTGAATCCTTGAATCTAAAGCCAGAATCACTTAACCAAAACTGCCAAGTATTGTCGCTTAATGAGGTTGGTTCTTGGAGCTCTCTGTCACTTACATCTGCATCAGATTTTTGCTATTTACAGTTCCTTTCTCTGCTTCAACCTTTCTTTAACTCTGTTTCACATGTTGGGAGCTTATCTGTGAGGGTTCTTGCCCTGAGGTCATCACTCCCTTATTCCATTTAGTATCAGGCTTTGATTTAAACCTTTTATCTCCTTGAGCACTGATAACTCCACTGCATTTTCCTGAGCCCCTTTTCTCCTCAAACTGTACACTTTGTATTTCTCTTTGTTCAGCTTGCTTCTTCTCATTATAGATACCCCCAAGAGTGATACTAACAACCATACAACAAATTCAACACTAGAGTATCTTGAAATCCCCTCTTCTAAGGCCATTAATCCAAAACTCTTTTATTGACCATCAGACAGATTTTTTTTTTTTAGAACAAGAGCAAAAATCAGCCATATTCTTTGCCAAAATACAAAAAGAATGGTCTCTAGGTCATTTACTAAAACTCTTCTCCTCTGAAACCCCTTGAGCTGGACTTAACAGTCCACATCATCCTGCTCCTACTAGAAGACCTAAACAGTAAGCCCTTTTTAAGTCTTACCACTTTTCTAGACAAGAGTCCACAACAAGCGGCATGGTGAGGCCAGTCATAGCAACACTCCAGTCCCTGGTACCAACTCTGCCTTAATCACTGTTTTAATCACTGTATTGCTATGAAGAGACCCCACAACCAAGGCAATTCCTAAAAATAAAAGAATTTAGCTGGGCACTCACTAATAATTTCAAAGGCTTAATCCTATTATCTTTATGGCAGGGAGCATGACAGCAGGCAGGTATAACACTAAAGAAGTAGCTGAGATATATATCCTGAGCTGCAAGCAAAGAGAGAGTCTGACCTTCCCTTAGACTTTTGAAACTCCAAAGCTTATCTTCAGTGACGTATTTTCTCCAATAAGGTTGCACTTACTCCAGTGAGGCCATACCTTCTAATCCTTTCAAATGGTTCCACTCACTGGGAACTACATATTCAAATAAGTGAGCCTATGGGGGCCGTTCCCATTCAAACCCCCACAGGAGGAAATAGCTGGATATAGAGCTATGAAGCAATGCAAACAGAAACCAACAGAAAAATGCAAAACCCCATGGCATTATCAGTGTTATCTAAAAGAGTAATAACAGAAATGTTGAGTAGAGAAATAAAGCTGGTTAATAGCAGTATTTGTGGCCTTTGTCAATAAATCCTGGGAGTAGAAGAACAGAGATGGAGCCTCTGGCCATTGATTGACTTTGATTCAAGAGTCAGAAGAAATGACAGGGCATTTCCCTGGGAGCCTTTATGTATAGACAAGAGTACAGACCCAACACATGAGGAATCCTGAGGGACTATTCCCCAGTGGAACAGAAAATTATGCATAAGAGAAATACTAATGTTCATAAAACTATTTCAGATGGACCTGAAGACAGGAACTTGAAATATGGAATGGAATTTATATTAAAGCATAATTCTAAACTTAAATCCCAGATTGGGTATTGGAAAATGTGTATCCAGTTCATGTAAACAACTTGTGAGATCTCCAGTAAAACATGGAGTTACAGAAAAATGAAAGTATCTGGTGTGGCAAAGCAATAGATCAAGAGAAGGAAGTGCTCTAACAAGTCACTCAAAGTCTTCTTGTCAAGAATCAAAGTCAAGGGATTTTAATTATCACATCATCAAGTTCTGTGTAGTAGCGAATGGGAGCTACCTCTTCATGATCTTTGCCTTTAGCAAAATCAACTAACTCAAAAAATGTGTCATTAACATAGCATAGCAAAATCTTTGTCCCTTTCCCCCTCCCATTTTCTTATTTCTTAGATGCTCACAGCAGATCTGGAGTCATCTTTGCCTACTAGGACCCAACTCACTGACTCAAATGATCCTTCATCATTTGTACTGCGATGTTGCCTTGGGACACTACAGTATCAATCTTATGTGATTATTATGAAGAATTTCCCATAATCTCAATTGAGTAGCAGGATAGATTGACTCTTCAACCAATCATATGGTAGAAAAAAAGAACTCTGGTATTTTTTATAAAAAAGAATCTTGCCGGGCAGTGGTGGCGCAGGCCTTTAATCCCAGCACTCGGGAGGCAGAGGCAGGTGGATCTCTGTGAGTTCGAGGCCAGCCTGGTCTACAAGAGCTAGTTCCAGGACAGGAACCAAAAGCTACGGAAAAACCCTGTCTCAAAAAAAAAAAAAATCTTTTATCTAATCATGAATTTCCCTATTGACATTTAGGGAAAACTCAGCTGGAGAGAAAAGAGCAAGAATGTGCTGGCATATCTGCTTTTGGGTGACTGAATTTTTTTTTTTTTTTTTTTTTTTTTTTTTTTTTATTTTATTTTAATTTATTTATTTATTAAGAATTTCTGCCTCGTCCCCACAACCGCTTCCCATTTCCCTCCCCCTCCCCCGATCAAGTCCCCCCCCCCCTCATCTGCTCGAAGAGCAATCAGGGTTCCCTGACCTGTGGGAAGCCCAAGGACTGCCCACCTCTATCCAGGTCTCCTAAGGTGAGCGTTCAAACTGCCTAGGCTCCCACAAAGCCAGTACGTGCAGTAGGATCAAACAGAGACCCACACGGGAGCACCGGACAGAAATCTCAAGGTCCAAATCAGGAGCAGAAGGAGACGGAGCACGAGCAAGGAACTCAGGACCACGAGGGGTGCACCCACACACTAAGACAATGGGGATGTTCTATTGGGATCTCACCAAGGCCAGCTGGCCTAGGTCTGAAAAAGCATGGGATAAATCCAGACTAGCTGAACATAGCGGACAATGAGGAATACTGAGAACTCAAGAACAATTGCAGTGGGTTTTTGATCCTACTGCACGTACTGGCTTTGTGGGTGACTGAATTTTTAAACCTCAGAAAACAGTCAAAACCACCCATCCTTCATACACCTATGAATGTACCAGGAGGCTTCTTATGGTGGTGAAACCTAGGTCACTTAACGAAGCAAAATACAGAGAGATGTGAACCTTTTATTTCTGGCTGATTTCTGCTTTCCCCCAAAGGCCTCCTGACATGAGGAGATAGATGGTACCCATTGCTAGGGGTCATGAAGCCCACCCCTTGATGCCTAGCCTTCGCACTCACATTTGTCATCTCTCTGCCTGCCTCGCAGTTGAGCATCTCATCCTGGAGACCGGCTTGACTCCCAGATAGGGAGTCAGGGATTCAGGACAGCAGGCATCACTCTTCATCACTCAGGCAGGAGAAAGAGAAAGGAAGGAGAAGGGGAGGGAAATGGAGTCACCTATGACTGAGTTTTGATTAATTGCCAGACTTGACAGTGATGAGTTTGGCCAGCAAAAGCCGGAGGGGGAGATGAGCTGGAGAGGGAGGGGGAGATGAGCTGGAGAGGGAGGGGGAGATGAGCTGGAGAGGGAGGGGGAGATGAGCTGGAGAGGGAGGGGGAGATGAGCTGGAGAGGGAGGGGGAGATGAGCTGGAGAGGGAGGGGGAGATGAGCTGGAGAGGGAGGGGGAGATGAGTTGGACAGGGAGGGGAAGGAAAGACAATGAAGGAGGGGTAGGAAAGTGAGAGAGCCACTTTAGAGATTCTTCCTACGGAGAAAACAAATGTGCCTTAAATTAGAAAAAGTGGTTACTCATGTCAAATGTCTTACAGGCAGAATCAGAGAACTTAGGAACTATTAAAAAAACAAAAACAAACAAATAGAGCTCAGGGCCTGTGCTTCCTGGGAGGCCCAGCACAAGCAAGAGAAATGTGGTAGTGTCTGGAAAGACGATCTCTCAAGACCAAAACTAGGCTCATACATACATTGCACGGTGTCTTGAGTAGCCTGTCTGTACTGCCGATAAACAGCAGTCATAGCAAGCATACAGACACCAAGATGTTGCAGATCTGACAGCCTATCCCACCTCCACAGTGAAACTGCAAGGCTTCTGGTTTCTTATGTAAGACTTGCCAAGGGGTCTCTTTCCTGTTGCCTTACTATCGCCTATAACATCTGCTGACCTCCAAGTCACTGACACAGACATACCATACAGCTACCTTCTGGTCTGCTAGAAATTAATTTCCAGAAGTAGAATTCTTCCCATAGAATCCTGTCCCTAGGATGACTCAGTGAAAGACAAAATATGTTCCTTGAAAGTGCCAAATGACCACTGCACAATTGTTCAAAGCTACATCGTGTTCTTTTCCTGGAACAGAGGATGGAGGAAGATAGTCTGCTAATTCTGAGTCACAGTAAAAGGAGAGCATGCCATCAACCAAGAGAATTTGAGCAAAACCTTCAAGTAGTTCAAGATAAGGGGAACAGGACTACTGAAACAGCAGGGTCCAGATCACCCAGGGATCCGGGAAATCTCTAAGAGTTACTGTTGATATAAATATATTCTCTAAACATTGCAGTAACCATTTTGGGTTATAATTTAGATATCATTGCCTAAGGGTTTGAAAACAGTTAAAACACTTCTGTTTTTAAATCTGTAAGTAGCTGGTTCATACATTTATAGGATAGCCCATCTGGATTGTATTAATCACATCTGCATACTGAAAAATGCAGTCCTAAAATTAGTTGACAGAGCACTGTTAACTGCAAATAAACAGGGTTCTGTTCCGTGGGGATTCCCAGATGATCTCAGCTAAGAGAAACCCATTAGAAAGCCAGGTATCCATTTAGCACTACAGTTCTGCCAACTCATCCTCTCCATCACTTTAATGTTCTCTGTAAACCAATCCTCAAGTTATTCCCACATCAGCGGGATCAATTAGTTACTCTGGCCAATAAGAACCTTGCTTTCATTAGATTAATCACTGGTTATCTAAAGAAAGATATGCTCAGAGCTCATAACAAGTAATACTGCTAAAAGTTGGTGAAATTGATATACTAAAAGTTGTATTTGATTTCAACAATGTAACCTTTGTTAAAGTGCTTAAAACTTGATTTATGTAATAGTTAATACAGCAACAGTAACCTAAGTGTTAGATTCTAAGATGCTTTTTTTCCTCCCTCTCTTAAGCACACCTTCTGCTCTACAACACTGGTAATACACTAGTAAAGGCCAGAATAGCTATCTCTAGCCAATATCTTGCCTGTACAATTTAAAGCCAAAGCCAGATTCAGAGAGTAAACATCTCTCTGTTTAGCCCCTTTGTTTCCTTTTAAATTGATGTTCTCTGCTCATTGCCATTCCTTTGGTTTATGATTCTAAAATGAACAGGTATATGTAGGATCAAGTAAGTAAATACCACCAGAAGAAGAGCTTCTCTCAAGAACAACCATCTGACCAGCTGGTGCACCAATTACCTCTATATGTCAGTAATCTATAGTTCTCCTTTCTCTGGCTTCTCTCTACACTTCTGTATTAATATTTGCACCCTATACTTCCAAAAACATATTTTATTGGTACCAGAAATATGTTCCATACCAGCTCTGAAATACTGGCGTGAAGAATTTCTACCCAGTTTATCTGTCTCATATGACAAGAACAGTAGCATCCTTAGAACATTTCCCCCACTGACACACAGACCTTTCTTCCTAGACCACAGGGAAGTATGTCCTGCTAGGGAGCTCTCTGTTGATTTCTGTTTGTTCCCACTTGCTATACCAGAGGTACAAAGTGACCTCAACTCACTGAAGAAACTGAATACAGGATGATCAATGGCACAGTCATGCATGCACAAGCCTGACTCATGGTGGCATTTTTGGACACTCTATAATGGGTGCACTTTTCATTAGGGAAAGCCCCGGGATCTTGAAGAACACCTGCTACTATACAGTTCTATTACAATGACTATCTGTTCTCATTGTCCACAGTTTTATGAGATTGGATAAATGATCAAGATAAAGAAAGAAAAGGTCTGGGGTAAAATAAGTCAATCTTTCCTTTATCTCCTATGTATCTCTACCAAGGAATTCAAAACCCCAGTGGCTTGTAGATTCTCCTCTAAGATCCATAACTTCATTAGTCCTTGGTAGCCAGCTAGGTTTCCAGTAGCAGGCATGACTTTGTCCAATTAGGGAACTGTTGGTTACTGCCAAGGTATGCATGCTACTAACGTACCCTTTTGGTTGTCACACCATACCTGTTGTTGTGGTTCATATCTGCATAGGACTGCTGGTTCTTTCCCTCTGTTAAAGTTTTCAAGGAGCTTTCTGGTACCATGAATGCTGATGCTCAGAGAGGAACATGTCAAATCAATGCCACCTCAGGGGCCCTTAGGCCCTATTTTTGAAGTGCATGCTACATTCAGCAATAGGGACTTACCAACCACCTCCTGGAAACAACCAAGGACAAGAGTAACACCTTATGAAGTTTTGGAAATTTCTTGAACATTCTACCCTCAGAAGAGGACTTCTTCTGACTGATGTTGGGGTTTTCATTAGTTTGTCTTTGATCCTTAGGGTGAGCATTTTCATCCCAAATGGGAAATTTTAAAGTTAAACTATTTATGTATATTCATATACAGACTTGTATGTATTACAGATTTTTTTAGGTAGAAAGTTAATGGAATGATTGAAAAAAATTAAAAATCCAGGGGACCTCTAGAATAATCTGCTCTTTTGGAAGTTGTCTAGATAAGTAAGCAGAATGACTTGGGGGTTCTTTCAATGTTAGAGTATTATAAAATACTAAATATCATTTGAGTTGTGACATTCATGTTCTGTATCACCTCAGAACTATCAAGATATCCAAATGCCACCTATGAGTCCAGTGAATCCCTCAGCGTAGTTAAAAGGAAATCAATACATGTACATTAGAATGACCATAGAAGAATCCTGCACTTCAAATACCTAATGTTTGTCGAATGAAGAAACAAGGTTTCCAAGTATATGTGGGCTTAACTTGATCAGGATTTAAGTAAGTTTTAAGCAGTAACTGAGCATCAGAGATGGGTATAGATGAAGGAAAAAGCAGAGAAGAAAATGTACATCAGTGAAATGACAAAGAGGTGGCAGTTTACTAACTGTCAACAATAGAAGGGTGGTGATGACAAAAATCTTCCCAGAGGATTGTGGGCTTCTCAACATAATCTGAAAATGTCCCCATCACAGGAGTCTCTCTTTTCTTTTGGATAAAATCACCACCCTGATAAAAGACTACAGGCAATAGCCATCACAGAAAAGGATAGGAAAATCTGAGCAAATGAATAAATAAAACATCATTTCTCTTTAGAGTATTTTTTCTCAAGGCATGTCCAACATAGCTCAGCTCCAAATCCTAATGTGCTTCCTAGTCTGAACTTATATTCAAGTAGAGTGTAAATTTCTTCTGCCATAAATACTGTCTTCAGGGAAATCTCTTTGAAGGATGAGAAAAAACTACAGCATAATGCATTTGGATACACACAACAAATCTGTCTTCATTTTCATGAATCAATAACTATGTTTTTATTGTTACCACGAAATAAGTTATATATGTGAATGTTGTATGACTCTTTTGTTGGGCACTGTAGAATTGAGCCAGCACTCACCATGGTCTGACTTACAGTTTCCCCTGTTCTGTTTCACCATGGAAAATTATATACAGGTCTACTGGGCATATATCTTTCTCAGATGAGAGTTAGAAAAGTCTTTACTACAGAAACAAAGGACATTTGTCTGTAGACGAACCAAACTTTGTTCAGGAAATCCTTCCTTGTTTATGATAGCCAAGACTGACACACAGATGCCCGCCTCCTCCAGGTTTATAGCTCTTGGAGCCTTTACTTTCCCACCCAGAGGCAAACCCATGAGCCTTTTGATCTCAAAGGCATACTTGCCTAGGTGGGATGTAACAGCCAACTCTGGCCTGGGTGGTGGACTTAGGAGTGGTTAGCATTACCACTAGGGAATTTATGGTCATTCGATTCACTCTCAATGACATTGTTCAGAAAAGAAAATTGTCTTTTTCGTTAGCCACGTATACCTGGATGCCTCTGCTTTGCCTTGTGAAAAGGAAGCCTCTATGTAAATGAAATTCTACAGAAAAGAGTCTGGAGGATTCTATCTTCCACATAGATTCTATCAGATAGAACCATGTGCTATAGAGGCTACAGCACTATCAGCAATGTAAGCTAGCTCTGTATTCCATTTTATGGCTCTAATTTAGACATCTGAAGCAACGGAAATAAAGAATTTAAAGATACTTCTTAGCCTTATATTTAAGGAGACTCCTTATTACCATGACCAATTTTACACGCGAAGACTGCTTTGAATTCACATACACAATTCATTTGAATTCCTTACTAAAAATTACAGAATTTCGCAAATCCATGGCACTTATCCACCCTTTACATTACATCTTACTTTTGACTCAACGAATGTTAGAGGCCTTTTCTTTGCATTGTTGACTGAAAGAACAATGTATGTATGCAGGCACGTATGCATGCATACATGCATACATACTTATTCATCTCTGTGTAATCAGACAGAAATCCTAGCAGCTGCAACCTGTGAAAGACAAATGCAACCTACTGATGTTTCCCTAAGATACGGATTGCTGGATAACAGAGAACGCAGTTGTGTGCATGCACAGAAACTTCCCAAGTTCATGTGATAATCAGTCTTTTGCTGAGAGACTTGGGGAGTTGTGCACATGCAAAACAGGACCTGTGTCATCAAGCACACACAGCTCAGTATCACCAGCTGTGATGACTCCAATCTCACCCTGTACATCCTCTAGGATGAATAATCCTTGAAAACTTCATGACTTTGGGGGCAACAGGATATGGATGAAGAACCTAAATGAAAGGCCATCAGATCCATCTTAACTCTAGATACTTGTTTTAAAGAAGGAAAGTCATAAAATCTACCTTGTAGGTTTATTCTGAGGACTATGGGACGTAATGGATTCGAACTACTTAATATAATTCGGAGAAGTATATGTTAGCACCTCATAACAAAAATAACAGCCAAGCACCTTGCCACTTATGAAAATTGCTAAGTAGTTCTAGAAAAGTACCTATCAGCTTTAAAGGGTTTTTCCAATTCTGCTCATGGTACACTGGTTTGGATTAGTTCAAAGGGAAATTATTTACATGCTTGAAAACTGCAAGCATTACACTTTGGTACCATGGTTGGCATCCTCAATCTCATAGCTGTTCTAGGTGAATGAAGCCTGCGGCCTTAGCTCACTACCAAAGTAGAAAAATGGTGAGAAGGGAACTTGATCACAGGAAATCTGTCCAGACATTTATTTCGCTTCATTTAGGACCACAGAACATATAGATCAAATGCTCAGAGCTGTTAGGAACAGAAGAAAATGCCAGAATCGATGCAACAATGCATTTTGCTCTTACCCTGAATTAATGCTGCTGTATCTGTGTTTTCCCTGATTTAACTTCTTGCTAATGGCCTTAAACATTTGATCTATATCTTTTGCCAGTTGGAATACAGAAAAATCTGTGTCTTAGATTCCCATAGAGTAACTAAGAAAGGAATTTTCAAGTCAACAGCAAGCAATAGGCTCGTATGGCCTTCCCCTTCTGGAGTGGTGTCTCTTCAAAGAAAACATTTGTCCTCCTATCACAAGGTCCGGTGACCTTCAAGGTGAGAGTATTCACTGCTCACAAAGTAGGAGAGCATTTATTATTATTTTTAAGAGACAGAGTTCTTTTTCCACTATTCACTTCTCAGTATAACCACGGAAAGCCTGAAAGGTTCAATTTTGGGGTATTCAGCAATATAACTCATCATGTCTGGCCTATTGCTTTCCAAACTTAACCTTCTGGAGAGGTTAGTAGGTTGCACATGAGAATGAAAGCAATTCTGATAGGATAGAGAAATATGACTTACAAACCGTGTTGAATATATCTGGCACAAATTACAAAATGCATATTCCACCCTATGTTTACCAAATATGTTTAAGAAAAACTACCCTTTTATTTTCCTAGTAATAACTTCCATTTCCTGGTAGAAATACTTAGTGGGTAAAATCTTTCAGTTTTAGATTTACCCACTGAAGTCACAAGGGATGAAATAGAAGCACCAACCTTACTTAATGCTCAATATATGTGTCAACCAAATGCTTTATTTTTGATGCATTACTACAGTTTTTCATGCAGAAATCCTGAGATGTACATCGTTGTTATCTCCACTTAACAGGGGCAACTGCAGAGGCAAGATACCGGGAATTTTGGGTCTAGCTTCAACCCAGGCACCAGGTGATCTCAAGCTAATGAATGTTTGTGCTCCATCCAATGCTAGAGAAGGAGCCAAAATTATATTCCATCTTGAAGAGAGGAAAAATGAAGATCTGAAAAATGGAGAAAGTGTGTTTCTGACTCTCTCTTTTAATCTGCAAGCAGTGAAGTTCTAAGGATGATGTTTCCTTTGACTGTTGCCCTTGGCCTCCCATGTATCATGGCTCCATGCGTGAGCCCCTAGTGTGACCTCATCATTCAGTCGGTCTTTGTTGTCCTCTAGAGAAATCCAGAGTTCTGGTTTAGGGGAATGCTCCTTAAAGAATGTTATGAATATTGGAATCTGTAGTTAGACTTTGAGGTCTTCCTTCCTTCCTTTCTTTCTTCCTTTTCTCCTTCTTTCTTTCCCCCTTCCTTCCCTCCTTCCCTTTGCTTCTCTTTTCCTACATTATTTCCTTTTCTTTCCTTGATTTTCTGATGCAGAGTTTTTATTAGTTGGTCTTTAATCCTTAGGGTGAGCATTTTCAGCCCAAATGTTAAATTTTAAACTTAAACTGTATATTCATATACAGACTTGTATGTACTACAGATTTTTAGGTAGAAAGTTAAAGGAATGATTGAAAAATTTTTTTAAAAATCCAGGGGACTGTAGCTTGGGTTGGCCTCAAGTGCCCCAATACTTCTGTCTCAGCCTCCCGTGTGCTACGGTTATTGTGGTACACCACCATGCCCATCCCGCTGCTTTCGGGAACATCTTTGCAACTCCTATTGACCGAACACCAATACTCACAGAGTGAGAGGTTATGCAGCTTTCCGAAGCTCTGCTCTCCCAAAAGAGTAGCTAAGTAGCTACTCTTACTTCTCATCTCCAGCAGAAAGGTTTGATGGAATCCTTTTTCTTTAATTTTTTTCACAGATAAGCATAAATGATCTTCTCTTGCTGTTTCCTTTCCTTCTTTTGCCTCTTTTATTACAAAATTAAAAATTATTGGCCAGTAGCCCAAACCACCACAGACTTTACCTCTTGTTTAGACTAATTATATCATGCAGCCTGCCAAAAACCAGTTCCATCAATGAGCTCACGTTGCAGGAGCTTTCCTAATCAATTCTTTGACACTTAATTACAGACTGAGCATATTTGAAGATCTGAAGTCTGAAACGGGGTTTGTGTGTGCAGGGTAGGTGGTTAGTGTCCCTGGCAATCAGAAGCCCTCTTTTGCACCACTTCCCAGCACCCCTAGCTGCTTTGATATTACTTCAAATCCACAGAGACTCTCTGTAGTTGCCAAGCCTCAGCTTTTCTTCTCAGTTAGTACAATCTCAGACCTTCTGCTAGTAATGGCTTCCAAAGCCTCAGAGGGTTCCAGATCTATGCACAGGCAGATGTGCCAACCTGGAGGGTTTTGCCTACAGTTCAAATTCCTTTGGCTCTCTTAACAGAGTCTTCAGCTGTAAAAGAAAAGCAAGTTGAGAAACAAGGCATTGAAAGCAATGACTTGAGTTTTCTAATGGGAGATGCAGCTGTTGGGTGAGCATAAAGCAAGGAAAGAAGCTGGGTACTGTGACCATAGAGCCTAGTTGGTTCAGCTGAGAACTTTGCAAGACTTTGGAGGTTTTAGCTTATAGATAGCACACTTGCTAATTTAAATAGGAGTCGCTGGACATCAGTAGACTTCTGATCTCTCAGTATCATGCTTACCGAGCATATGTGGGATGATGGGTATTTTACTCACTGCTTTGAAAATGTATGAAGGATTTGGTTCGTTTCAACCATGTTGCATGTGAAGAGTGGTATATTAGAAAATCAGTTCACACATGAAATAGAGAGCCATTAAGCTATGCAGAAGCTGAGATAAGGGTTGAGGCCAGGGAAGGCATGATTGGCTGAACGGGCTGGCTCCAGTGGAAAGTTTACTGTATCTTGTGAAAATTTGAAACATAGAGGATTATAGCGGCACTAATAATTTCATTGTTTTGACACCAACAAATAAACTATGGATGTTAAAGTTTAACAAAATTATAAATTTAACAATTAAGGAATTCATGGAGAGTAAAAACCTTATCAACAGCAAACCAGTGAGTAAGTATATCCTAGAATATATTTTTAACAAATCTGAAGCAGGTCAGAGATAAATAGGAAATTTTGGTAATATTCATTCTGATTATGTAGAAATTTATGTGTACATGTTTACTATGTCCCCAATTTTTATGCTTTTATTTATAGTGAGTATACTCATAAAAGTTATTTCCCATTTTAAAGTTTATTTCATTTATTATACTAGATTTCCTGGGTGAATAAACAATTTTGCTGTTAAACCAGGTGTGATTAGACATAGTTATAACCAAGTACTTGGAGGTTAGGTATAGGAGAGCAGGAGGATGGCAAGTTTGAGGCTAGTCTGGTCTACATGAAGTGAATATGTCTCAGGAAAGAGGAAAAGGAGGAATCAGGATGGTGAGGGAGAAGACAGGGGAGGAGAACTTTATCTTCCATTTTAGGGACTCTCTTTAGGATGTTTCATTTATTTTTATAAGATGGAACTTAAGCTATTTTTGTGTAATTACGTATCTTTAGGACACTAATCTTTCTAAAAAGTAGGCCCACGAGGCTAGAAAATATAGGAAAGCTTTGCCTTCACACCTGGAAAAAAGACTTTCACACATTGCATATATTCACTAAGTGCAAACATGAGCTGAGAACAGGTGCATTATGGGCGGTGCAGCCATAGACCTTACAAAGGACTGACAACACTTGTAAGATGAACACTGATTGATCACTCTACCAATGTCCTTATTTTGAAGATGACAAATGTAGAGAGAGAACAATGATTGGAAGTATCAGATAAAGAATCTTTGGCTGTGTGTTACGCCACAAGCAGCCTAGAGACAGTTCTGCAAACCATTTGCTTTTAGAGAGAAAGCCATTTCATCGCCAAGTCATTTTATTCTCTTCTTTAAAAAGCAAAATCCATGATTGAAATGTCCTCCACTTGTGATAGTTCACCTACATACACACACACTGATGGCAGAGTCAAACAACACGAATACACAATTTGCGGAATCATTTCATTCAAAATAATCTTCCAGGAGATCCTATCATCTTTATTCCCAAGGGTAACTTATTGGATTACCACCCAAAATTGTCCTAGATGTTTCCCTGTCCCGCATATCATTATTCCTTCCATGTGACCCTAACAATGAACAACGAGAACTCGGAGGTATCTCACATGGTTGTTCCTAGAAATGACAATCATGAAGAGGAAGGAGGTAAGAGCTATTTAGCTACAAGATTAAGTTTTCAAAAGTGATCCAGGGGAAATATTTTGTCATATTGGAGAAAGAAAATGCTAGATTAAAGTGAAAAGGTCAAAGTAGAATCTAGATTTGATCCAGATTTCTGCTTATGTATATGAATGTTAGACCAAGCCCACCCTACTTCTCCCCAACCACTGCTCTGCCTCCACTTGGTACCTGTAATTTTCCTCAGTCATGATCCTATTCTTTATTTTGTTAATTATTTGCTTTACTGTCTGTATGGCTTTCTATCCTTTGAGGGCGGGGTATGTGTAAGCCTGAAGTCTAGTCATTCCCAAGTCCCCAATGCATCTCATCCTCTGCTATGGGAAACATTCCAGACTCTGTATGATTACAGCATATGATTGGACCACCACACAGACTGTTAGATCTCAAGCATTCAAGAAGCACTGGCGTCAAAGTGAGAGTATACAGGACTAAACATTTATTATCATTATTGATTTTTCAGTTATGGATACACTTCCACAGTGCCCTTTGAGGTGAATTGAAAAATACCTTTTGATGTCTGCTGTGAGCTTTTAAGCATGAACTAAACTCAGCAAAGAAACCCATTAAATATTCGATGTGAAAGAGTAGGGACACTATATAGGGCAAGCAGTTAAAATAAGGGACTTGAGGAGAAAAGAATGGAACAGATAATTAAGAATACAAAACCATGGGCACTAACTCAATGTCTTTTCAGCAATATATCACTTCTCATTTGTTCCCGGTGCCCACAAGACTATTGGAAAATAAGTGCTCAAAAAAACTTCAATATTTACCTTTAAGAAATGGTTCCTTATTTCCTATTTATACTTGTGTCTGTGTGGCTAGGAGGAAAACAGGAAGTGGGTCCATTTATTTCTTCCTAGAGTCTATAATTTCATCTTTCAATTAAAATGAAGTGAGTAGCACGTTTATCGCTAGAAACCAGGCTGTAGGTAGCAGCTATACGCCTTCTTTCATTGCTTTGGGAACTGGACTCCATTGTCATGGCTACCTTGGCGCTACATGTAATTGTCAGTGTATGAGCTAAACTGATAATACACAATCAATACCCCATAAACTTCAAACCACATGTTGATCTTGAAAGAAGACCTACAGAAAGAGTTAATTTATTTATTTTTTATAACTGTAGATTGGGCAGACATAAAATATTACAGCAATCTATACATTTTTGCTAGAAGGGAAAATCTGGATTGGACTCTCTGGATTGGATCATTCACACATATGGGTAAGTCTCAATGGCCAAGGGCAATTATTGAGCAGAAAAAAAGAAGAGAATAGTTGGTAGTTGGAAGTAGTGCTTAGAAGAAAAATAATCCACTAGAACCCTACTTGAGTATGGCCTGTGTAGATATTTCTAGCTACACCTTCTGCCCATGGAGCTGAGGACGCAAGTGTGTCTGTGCATTGCTCTCTGCCATCCGCTGAACAGTGGTCAAGCTGCCAGCTCTTTGTACAAGTCCCTTGGAACACCCAGTTCACTTGCCTTATGTGAGCCGCAAACACAGTCGTGGAAGACCCAATATCGCCCTGCCCTGTCTCCTAACAACTTCCCACTCCCTTAAACAAGCAGCTCGCTAATGTCAGCGGCAGGGAGATAGACTACTCAGCAACCCTTGTTACAAAGCAAATCACTTGACCACACCCTGAGAGGTTCTGACTCAAGAGGAGTGAAGTGGGGCCTGGAAACTTACTGTCCACCCCTCCAGAACCACTGACTGACATTCATCTCAGAAAATAGCTATTTTCTCAAAAACAAAAATCAACTCTCTCCAAGTACAGTGTCAGAACAGCTCAAAGCTAGATGTTTGAGCAGAGAACAGGAAAGAGAGGGAAAGGCTTCTCTTGATGGCTGTAACAGTGATGTTAGCCCAGGGTTCCCCAGACTTACTCTCCGGAAGAACATTCTGGTTTCTTTGGCTTTCTCACTCCTGCTTAGGAGCTCTGGGATTGAGATGCCTCCAAAAATGAGTCGAGAATGAACAGCACCAAAGAGGATGGAGAACACATACTAAAATTAATACCGTAGGTTGTGTAGCTCTAGAGACAAGAGCAAAGATGTAAGAACAAAGGCTGGGTCTGGATTTCTTCATGGAGAAAGGCTTACCTTTGGCCTCATTGGGGGAGCATCTATAGAGGAAGCCTTACCCCCTCCCTCCCCGTTTAAAGTCAACAGAAAGCAGGAGGAAGCCTTGAGTCAGAAGGACCTCTCGCTAAGGACAATGCTGAGTGGGAGAAAATCACTGAAGCAGCTTAGGGCTGAACAGAGATTAATGACTTCCCAGGCGCTGCTGACTTAATGACATTCACACCTAGGGATAAAGTCATTAGAGCTTTTAGGTTCCAAGGTTTAGGAGGGTACTAAGTCAGAAAGCCTGTATTTAGAGCTGGGCAGATGGCTGAGTAACGTACTTTCTATGCAAGCACAAAGACCCCAGTTCAGATCCCAGAATCTACATAAAAAATGATAACATGTCTGTGACCCCAGCAGTGAGGGGGTAAAAAAAGAAGATCTTCAGGCTCACTGGTCAGCCATCTAGTCAATCTGTGAGTTCCAGGTTCAGTGGTAGACCCCATTTCAGTGGTTCTCAACCTTTGGGGAGTTGAACTACCCTTTTACAAGGTCATCTAAGACCATCAGAAAACACAGACATATTTACATTGTGATTCATAACAGTAGCAAAATTATAGTTATAGAATAGCAATAAAATAACTTTATGGTTGGGGGTTACCACAACATGAGGACCTATGTCGAGGGTCTCGGCATTAGGAAGGTTGAGAACTGCTGCATATAAACAGGGCGGGTAGAAAGCAATGTAGCTAACCTCTGATCTTCGTATGAGTGTGCTCATGTGCATACACCACACATAGAAAGGAGGAAGGGATGGAGGGAAGAAAGGGAAGGAGGGAGCAAAGGTGAGAGAAGGAGAGGGGAAAGGAGGGGAAGGGAGGGGAAGACAAAAGAAGAAGAAAAGAATAAAATACATATTCTGGGGAGATATTAAAAGAACATGTACTCGGACATACATGCACTCATAAATAATTGTGCAGTTTTGTTTTGTGTTTCTTTTCTCTTCCAGTATCTTCAGAATCTAGCAGCATTTACTCAAATCAAGTTACATCATTTGAAATTTACTCCCAATCTCATCCACGGGAGAAAAATCAAATTATAGTAATAAATTAGTGGCAGAAGCTAGGACTCTGTCAAGAAGCTAGACAATCATTTTATGAAAATAGATGTTATTTTCATTTACATTCTTAAGAAACAATGTCTGTCCCAAGTTGCCAAAGAAAATGTACACTGGTTAACAATAACAGCGCAGATATAAAAGAATTTCAACCTCCACAATAGTAAGCTAAAGCCAATAACATTTTAAATGATAGTGAGAGAGAGAGAGAGAGAGAGAAAGAGAGAAACCTAGACACTGAAGAACTGTGTTTAATTGCAGATGGTCCTTGTGTTTGCAAATTCATTTTTACAGATTTGACAGAGTAGTGCTGAAAATGTGGCCTTTCAGATAGCAGGTCCTGTCCATACTATTTGGAAATTTATCAGAGACGCGAGTTATCCAGGGATCCTGAGCAGGACACAGAAGGATGGGATGGGTAGAATCTGCTAGCTGGTACCAAGGTAGAGCATGTTGAAGTATCTCAAGGAACCCCCCTCCCCACCCTCCTATTCTTCATTATGGGACCTCAACGCACCTGGCTGTTTTTAGTGTTTGGAAATGCAAACCGTTCTTCAAGTAACGCATCCACCTCAATGTTTTATTTTTATAATGTTTCATGATTTTTGTCTTAATGTTTACGCATTTCAATTTGGCTCCATTTCAGTATCATTTTGCGTCCTTGTGTCACTGTCCCCACTGGGTGCTTACTCTTCCAGTATGCCTTTTAGTGCCAATGCATTGATGCTTAAAGAAGTGAACTGATTAGGTTATATTCTGCGATTAGTGATTTAGTGATTGGAGAAGGTAAAGAGCTCAGATCATCATCCTTTATCTTATCTCATACGATTTTCCTGTGCCTGTGGCGCGCACTCAGTTCAGTCTTCGCGGTTTTAAAAATCGAGATGAACAAGGAAAAACAAACTCCATCTTCCACGAACTTGAATGTACTACTCTGCTCTCATTTTTGTTAACATTTCAGCCACAGCAGATCTAAACGTCTCTGCAGAAAGTCACCCACTCCTCAAAAGCTCCCAGGTGACTCTTCAAATGCAAATAGACCTCACAAAGACACCCCCTTGAGAGTTTCCGTCTTCCCCCGTGAAACAATTGTCTCATAAATTAGGCTTAAACAATCCCCCAGAAACCCTGGATTGCAGCATTCAGTACCCAGAGTGTTTAGGGAAGATATATATATATATATATATATATATATATATATATATTCCATATTCATTAAAATTAATTTGTGCATTTTCTACCCAAATCGTATCTAAGCATTTTAGCTGTGAAACTAACTAACTAAAAATCCCAGCACTCCCCCCTTTTAAAGAGAGTATTTATTTTCTTTGGGCTGATAAAGTTCTGATGGCACATTTTCTAATTTTAAAAACATTTTCATTTCACACCTCTGAAAGACTTGAAGACAGGAGCGAGCGGGTGGGTCTGTTTGAGGTGTGATTCACACCCGAGGCTCTCTTCCCCCCAACACTCATGCATATTCATAATGCCAACCAGACTTCAGGTTTGAAACATGCCCAAGGAAGAGACTATTTTAGAGGCTCCTAAATAAGGCTGCTGTGGTTATGTAGCACTTTCTGTCCAAAATATCCCTCCTATTTACAAATATTAACCCATAACTTCTAAAGATAACAGGGAAGAAATTATTCTTACCTTCCTCTTGTCTATAAAATTATCAGGCAAAACATTTTTTCCTGGGGCTAGAGAGATGGCTGGCGATTTAAAGCACCTGCTTCTCTTCCAGAGGACCCAGGATTGATCCCCATACCCAAATGGCGGCTCATAACCATTCGTAACTCCAAGGGATCCAGTGCCCTCTTCTGACTACTGAGAACACGGTACACAGACAGACATGTAGGCAAAAAACATCCATCTACATAAAGCAGAACTAATAAATCGCAAAACATTTTTTGAATTTCCCTAGAGCTATCTAAATAGTAGCTTTGAATTTTCAAGAGGCTCACACTCCTCACTTCCCTTACCGGTTTAACCATCCAGTCACTCAGTCATCCACCCATTTTAAAGTTAGGAGATACCACTACCAGGATCCTGTAATAAAGCCAGCAGCAGGCTCACAGTATGAGAAGTGAGAAACCCAGCATTCTAGCCAGCTGAAAATCAGACAAAGGCACATCAGTGTGAAGAAGTGCCACAAATGATAAGCAACAAGAAGAATGAAGAACTGAATGCTTAATTTTGTTTCTAGCTAGGTTTAAATAAAAGGGCTGATATCCCTATGGAAACAGGACAGGACTGGCACTTCAGCGAATGAAGAAACAGGCGTGGCTCTAGAGAACCAGACCAGCGCAGTGCACTGGAAAGTTAGAAGGATTCTGCCCAAAGAGAAAACACACAGCTAAATACTGCTACTATGGGCCCTGTTCCCTGCAACAGTGTTGATTTTTAACGTCTTTCAGTTGTTACTACTGAGGATTTAAAATGTGCAAAGCCTGGAGCAAAATTCCAAAATCAGATAATGCCGTTTGGAAAAATCCACTGGTTTGCTTTCTGTTTGCTTGCTTTGTTTCGGGTTTTTTTTTTTTTTTTTTTTTGTCTTCCTTTAGTTTGTAAACTTCCTACAGGAAGCAACAACACCTCTTTCAAACGCAATCGCGCACTCGCCTAAAGCGCTACTACAGTGCCGTGCGTGTTCTGTACACGCCACAAACGCGTGTTGATGACATTCAGTTTCACGACTACAGCGTTGTTTTGTAACTTAGCCAGGAAACAGAGAAGTGCTGTGATTTAAACAACACACCATCCCACTTCTTCAGTGCCAGCAACACAGCCCAGAAGCCAAAACTCTGGGCTTGGAATCAGATGGCTGGGAACATTCTGGGACTCAATTATGAGCAGTGAGGAATCTTCCCTACACTGAAGGAGCCCACACTTTGCAAGCATGCATGGAAACCACGCAGCCTTCTTATTATCCCTCCTGTAGACACGATTCATTTTCTTAGTGCGAAAGCGTACGTTTACCACCTGCTTTAAAAAGAGGATATTTAACGTATTTATCATAAAAGAGAACTCCATCGTGTTTACTACTTATAGAAAGCACACACCACAGGATCTTTTGGCATTTATAAGTGGTATGCAAAAGAACTGTCAATCGCCTAGATCGGCTGCCGTCTAATGAGAAACAGCTGCAAACAAGCTCTTGGTTTACTGTTCTTTGTCCTGTGTTGACCTTGCTATGCCCTCTTCATGCTGTGATTTCTCTTCCACCATTAGAAAGTTCTAAGTCATTTAACTATGTACACGAAAATCTTATTTCTTTTGCTCCTTTATCCCCTGCTTCCCAGTTGCTTCTCTCTTCCCTCCCAGCCTTTGCAACCCAAATTAATAACTTGCATCATTCTTATCTTTTTTTCATTATTATTGCATTCTGTAACTTAATAATGAAAGACCCCCCCAGAGACGGAAGACTCTCACTCAAATCTCAGGATAACACGACCTCCCAGGTACTCACGAGAGACCATCCTTGCCGCAATCACAAGGGGTTTATTGACAGGACAGGAACCACTGCTGAAACTCATTTCCCATCCAGGAATAGAGGAGTTTGACCCAAGTAGCTAGGGGAAGGAGTATTTAGGGGAAGAAACCACAGCCCAAAAGGGGTAGCGAGGGCGTCATTGGAAAATTCCGAAAATACCGGTGATAATCACAAGGGGGTAACTCCCCATTTCTCAAGATTATTCTCAAGATTATAATCTAACTTTATGGTTAGTTCCAGCTAGTTTTTGGAACAGTCACTGAACCAGCTAACCTAGATTTTTGGTTCTTCTCTCCCTGCTAGATTTTTGGCTCTATTTTTTTCTGCTTGAGGGATCTGGATTTATCCGGGTCTTTCAATAACACATGCCACCACATGTAGATCAAGATAGACCAAAATCTATGTGGACAAACTCCTGATTAATTGTATTGATATTCACTATAATTTACTTAACAAGTCCATTTTTCTCATTATGAACATTTATTTAAACTTTCCATTCTTTTTAAACACTACAAAAATTATACAATAAAATCCTTCGGTATAAATGTTTGGATTGTTATATTTTTTATTTGATGAAATGGGCTTGATGACAAGGATTTCTGAGTCAAAGGATATATGCACATACGCACATAACTGTATCCTTAAAGCTCAGTAAAATTACCATTTGAAAGTTGATCTTTCAAAGAGCGAAATAATTTTTCCTGCATGTCAAGCAACAGCAGGGATTAGCATACCTTAAAATCCATGTGGGTAGGCTGACTATAAAACAATACCTCATCGTTCCTCAAACATACAATTTCATGAATGTTAGGGAGGCTGGGCTCTCTTCATAATGTTATATGCCACTTGAACTATTTCTACCCTGAGTTTCTCACTGGTTTTGCTATCGACTTGTTTTCTTTAGGTGTCAGTTTGAAAATGCCCCATGAATAGTCCAGACACTCTCTTCACTTGCACAGCAGGCAGCTCTGACCTCTCTGTCCAGAGTTCATGGATCCCCCGCCTCACCATAGCTAAAGAACTGCAGTGATGAGGAAGCGAATGTCCATGATTAAGCAAATAAAAACAATTCTCAGAACCGGACGTTAGCAAGCATTTTTTTTTTGTACCTGAAGCTGTCACAAGAACTTCCTGCATCCTCTCTTTTAAAAAGAGCACATTTGGCCAGGATTTTCTGTATGTACCTGGGGTGCTAAACATGAAGATGGAAGCCCACAGTGAGGACTGCCAAGCAGCGATAAGTAAGTACACCCTGAGATACCACACACAGCTACTGTAGGCCTCTGGATTGCTTATCTTCCTATTGCTTGTTACATGAGATAAAGGAAGACACCGTTTGTTTAATTAGCTTACAATCCTCTTGAACATATTCTATTACAACATTTCATAACCACATTGTTTACATATTGAATTTGCTAAGGGAATATTTTACTATAAATATGTTATGTTATGCTATAAATTATATATATACATACATACATATATATATATATATTAAACATGCAAGAATCTGGGATTTCCTTTACTAACTAGAAAAATGTCAATCACCACTAGATTGTGCAACTAACAAATTTTCCTCTAACATTTTTTTAAAAAATATTTTCTTTGAATTCTTTTGGAATTTGCTTATGAAATGAGCTAGTTTCTTACTATGTTTATTTCATATGGACAGACAGCTCTGCTTTTACCATTTGTCTAATAAACGCTTCCAGTGCTGCACTATTTGTAAAGCCTCAAATCCCCACACACTCTGGGGAAGATCTGGAGTTACTTCTCTCTGTTTTTCACTAACTCACTTATCTCTATATCAGGATGATATACATTTTTTTTATAGCAATGGTTTTATTTTAGAATTGTCTCAGATGGCCCGTCTTCAGAATCTCCTCTCTCAAATTTCCATGGCTTATGTTAGGACATTAACTTTTCCATGTGAACTTCACTATCATTCTGTGCAATTAAGCAAAAACTTTCTTTAGCAATGCAGTAGGCAAACACTATGTTGTCCAGTCAGCTCACTCAGACCAGACTTATGTTTGGTCACATACCATCGATTTTGTAGTTAAGAAAACACATGGGCTATTGTTGAATGCATTCTAGATACTTTAGGTTTTAATCTATAATCATTTCCCTACATCTCATTGTCCCAGAGAAAGCAAACAAAAACCTCATTTCCAGATGCTCTCTTTCTATCTCTCTTTCCTTTCTCTTCTTTTCTTCCCTTCCCTCCATTTTTCTTTCCTTGGTTTCTTTTATTTATATTCATTTAAATATATGTTATTGATAAAAGCAATAGAGCAAAAAGTATAAATTCATCACAATAGATCTGAGGGAAGGAAGAATGTATTTATCACATGTCAGGGAAGCCTTCAAAGTGACTTCTTTTTCCTCTAATGTAAGCAAGGCAGTGGAAACCCCAACACAGTCAAGGGTCAGATTCAGCCCTGGGTGGTACCAGACTTGCTGCCTTTTCCTTGGCTTTTCTCTGGGCACTCTCTCCAGTATTTCTTCACTTCACACTTGCTTCCTACTTAGGCATTCATTAGACTAATTAACTCAAATGCAAAAAAGTGATAAAAATAGCTTAAACTCTGCCCCCATTAAAGAAGAAGTTTCTTCTACACTCCATATCATCGAGAATGTGGTCTTCATTTCTAGGGCTGCTGCAAGACAAAGGAAAACACTTCATCCAGCTCTGAGCACACTGGGAAAAAGACTTCACATCCTGAATCTGGGCTGCAAGCAGTCTAGGTCACCGAGCCTTTGCTCAGTCGGGAGTGTTTCCTCTGTTGGACAGAAAAAAAAAATCGAACTAAAATGTACAAACAGGAAACGCTCTTATCTCTAGAAAGCAAGAACTTTTGCATGTGGGGTTTATTTCTCTTGGCTAGAAATTTCCTTCCGCATGCTATGAGACACTAAAAAGTAAAGGAGGTAGAAGAGGGAAAAAACAAAGCCCGACTCAACCAGCACTGCCACCTCATCATCGGGCATGTGTTAGAACATTGAGTACAGTCGAGATGATCTGCCAATGGGTTTCAAAGAGTGATGTCATTATGCATAGCATTCCAGCAATTGTGTTGGTATCAGCTATAGGACTGAGAATGGCCCGCACCAAACATCTTAAAATGACTCTGGTTTTATTGTGTGCAAAAGGTAGAGAGGACACAAGAATTATTTCTGTGCATTCCTTTTTACTATTTCATACTTGTAATTCTGTAGTACCGCTGGAGGGCTTTCTCTTAAGATCTAATTATTATTACAAAACAGGGAATGACAGCAAGACAGAGAGACAGACAGACAGACAGACACACACACACACACACAGAAAGAAAGAGACAGACAGACAGACAGACAGAATCTGAGAAAGAGTGAATGCAGAAGTCACACTTGGCTTTAGCTGTCAACTTCACATAGCCAAGTGTCACCTAAGAAATGAGCCTCAACTGAGGAATCACGTAGATCAGATTCTCCAGTGGGCATATCTGTGGAGAAACCTCTTGATTGATAGTTCATGTAGAAGGGACTAGTCCACAGTGGGGGGCATCACTCTCTGGCAAGGTGACCCTGGACTATTTAAGAATGCTAAGGAAGCATGAACTTGCACGTGAGTGAGCCAGGAACCCAGGAAGCAAGGAAGAAATGTTTCTCCACAATTTCTGTTTCATGTTTCTGCTTCAGTGCCGGCTTTGACTTCCCTTAGTAATAGACTGTGATCTGTAAGCCAAACGCAACCTTTCTGCAGGGTGTTTTATCACAGCAACAGAATGAGGTGGAAGATCTGGGTACTCCCCTTTCCTCTGCCTATCCTGCACCACTGAAAAGCCCAATACACAGCATGTGTAGAGATTTAATTACGGTCAGAATTAAAACATGGAGTCTGATTCTGTGCCTGGAGGGAAGTCGGCGCATGTAATTTTGAAGTACAATTTCAAGGGCATGGTGAGGCCTTGTAGACTGGGTTTTTCCTACTAATTGGGCCCTAAGTGAGGGGCCTGTGTATTTCAAGGGGGTCTCACGGGGCTATTTGCTTTCCCCCACCTCCTCAGAACAATGCATAAAAAGAGAAATAGCCCTTCCAACCAACCGAAAAGGTATTTTGAGATGTGACAGTTCTTGATTTGTGACAAGTTCACTGGGTTGATCGAGAGAGGCATTGATTAGTATACCAAACCAATGAGGCTGGATCAACTCAGGCACCAAAGTACAGTTCTTTCTAGAAATTATTAGCACCTACAATTCCTAAAGGTGTAATATCACAATGAATCTGTGTTCTTTAAAGATTTCTAGTACTTCTCAAATCTTGGATTTGGCTGAACTATTTCCCTAACAAAATGTGTAAACCAATAATATCTTTGCCCATGCTGTTCATTAGTGGAAAGAAATGCCCATCCAAATCTACCATTTCAAAGCTCAGCTAAAATTCCAGTATCCTTGTTGTGGTTTGAAGGAAAATGTTCTCCATACAGTCATATATTGCAATGTTTGGACTACAGTTGGTAGGACTATTTGGGAAGGATTAGGAGGTGCGGTCTTACTGAAGGAGGTATGTTACTAGAAGAGGGCTTTGAGGCTTCAAAAGCCTATGCCATCTTTTCTCTGTCTCCTACTTGTGGGTCAGATGCTAAGTCTGCCTGTCTACTGCCATCCTCTTCCCTGTGATGCTCGTGGACTTTATGCCTGAACCATGAGCCTAGATTAAACCCTTTCTTTTATAAGTTGACTTGGTCATGATGTTTGCCATGGCAATAGAAAAATCACTAAGATACACACGATTACCTATCTTCCTGTTTCCACACAGTGCCTTTGTTCTGGATATCTTTAACACCTACTATGGCTAGCACTCACTTGGAAATAACTATGCAGGTATGAATGTCTAATGTTCTTGGAATTTTAGAATTAGAGGAATTTAAAAAGACTAACTTTAATCTCCTATTTTTTTTGCATAGGCATCTGCTATGATATATAATCTCCAATTCATACTAATAGCTGCTTTTGGAAGCTTTTCTCTAGAGCTATATTGTAGACATATATGATACAGAATAAGCATTTCATTAGTCATGCCCCTGATAAATGGGAAAATTGAAAGAAGTTGAGGAAACTCTGAATAATTCTTCCATTCTAGATACTTCATATAGACACCTTTCTGCACCACACCACAAATCTGAAAGTCAAGATTAATGATCTGACATAATAAATATATATAAAAATATGGTGGTGACTTGCTCAAAATCTTGTACTTAAACTAATTGGCAGAAGGAAGAATGAAATACCAAAGATATCTTATTTCTTATTTTTTACATTGTTTAACATCTTTCCCCCTTTCGCTTTACTGAGAATTAAATCTAGAATAATTGTGCACATTTGGCAAGTATTTTACCACTGAGCTATTTCTCCAGCCCTCTGTTTAAAAATATCTATTCCACAACTTATCCTAAGAAAAGTTATTATAAGCCAATCAATGCCAATCTTACTAATCCTTGGAGCTTAGCTATAAACAGGGAGTCTTCTCAATATTTATTCCAATAATCGTTTTCACTCCTCTAAACTTAAAATAATGAGTAAAAAATACACATTTTTTACATGTACAAGAAGAAACAATATTCCTCTTTAATTTCCTGGTTAGCATACTCAAGCATCAAGGTCATTATTTATGACTGTGACTCACAATAGAATCTTTAGGAAAATTTCTCATTCTTATCACCATAACAATACCAGTGGGAAGAAAAGAGGAAATGATCAAAAAAGATGCGTCATTGGTTAAATTAGGCTTGACCCTCAGACCAAGAATGAGGCAGTCTGATGTGGAAACACTTGGACTACCTCTTGACTGCCACAGAATGCTAGCAAATCTCATTTTCCTGCCCCTATTATGTGGAGAAGTTTGGAAAATACCCAACTACCAAGAAAATGTACCTTGAATTCTTTCAAGATAGATATTAGTTAGAAATAGATATTTTAGGATGTTTGATAAAGAACAACAACAACAAAAAAAAAATCAAGCCAGTCGGTGGTGGGGTATACTTTTAATCCCAGAATGCAAGGAAGCAGAGGCAGGTGGATTTTTGTGAGTTTGAGGCCAGCCTGGTCTACAGTGTGAGAGAGAGAGAGAGAAATTCATGAAATGAACCAGGATGGAACTGAAGGCATCTGCAGAGAGAATGTAGAAAGAATTCCAGTTTTAATATCACAGCACATAGAATGCCTTTGCCTCCATCCCCAGTTGCATTGCAATGGCCATTTGTAAATCATTTTTAATTGTCTTATTAAGCAGCTTAGAGTGCAGCAATCAAAAGCATGTGGCGTTTTGAGACCTGGCATAGCCATCAGGCACGGATCAGCAGGCAGGATAATAGAAGATGCAGGATTATATAACCAGTTATGGTCAGTAGGGAAGGTGCTTTGGAGAAAAAGTGGTACCCATCTGGCTCCAAAGAGATGCTGTTCTATAACAATATGAAACCTGATGGTGCCAGAGAATGAAGACCCACTTTCTTACATGTGCACACCTACCAGTCACATGGTCTTTGATGCCTGTGCTGGAAAAAGCCAACTGTCAAAAGCAGTGATTTCTGTTCCGGGAGAAATTACTCCTGCAGTGTTCTGACTCATGACATAATGTGTTTTGGCCAGAAGCCCCCAATACTGAATTTTGTTTGTGTGTGTGAGGTTCCAATAACTTAATCAAGTATTTGAATCTCATCTTTGATGAAGATACTGAAAAGTGTCTAACAGTGGGGTCTTTCTGAGATGAAATGCAGCGGCAATTTGCATGAAGATAATTATTTTATATTGTTTCAAACCACCCAATGGGAAAGCAACAATGTTCTAAATTAGTTTGTGTGCTTCCTTAGGTAGTAGCAAGTGCAAAAACACACCATGGTAACACAGTGAGGGACTAGGAGTTGTAGAACAATCTTAGTAAAGTGCTGGCTGCAAAAGCTTAAGGACAGGTGTTTGATACCTAGTAACCCCCCGACACACACACATACACATAAAAGTGGGCATGGTGATTTAGGTATTTAATCCCAGCGCTGTGTAGGAAGAAACAGGAGGATATCTGGACTTTATGGATAAAAGTATAGCTAAATTTGCAAGCTTCTGGTTCAGCAAGAGACCTCATCTCAAATAAATAAATAAATACATTAATAAAAATAAGATGGAAAACAATTTAGGAAGACATTCAACACAAGCATATGCATGCACACATATGAACACCCACACATACCAACAGATGCACATATAAAAGAGCATAAGGTACTGGGCAAATCCATATGGAGGACCCTGTAAATGTACAAGATTTCAAAGATTATCAGTTACTAGGCAGTAAAAATTTTAAACTCAGCCACCAAGAGTTTGGTCAAAAATTAGGAGTGTTAAAATGAAAGCATTTATATAATTACTGCCAATGTATTTATAAACACATCAAGAAGAATTTTGTCTTAGTACATTAGTGGGGGAAAATGTCTCACCTTCAAGATTCTATTTCTAAATTATGTGCTGTAACATAAATAGTACATGGTTTTTCCATCTTTTCTCTTTATTGCCTAGCTATAGGAAAAATATTTTATTTTTTCAATAAAAACACTCAGTTCATGTATATGGCAGTCTTGGATATCCTGATTACTATGTATTTTTGAATAATGATCCATTGATTTATCCTAACTTTAGATTGTTAAATAACTTAATCAGTTATACAACAGAGTTATATTTCACTGATGTGAAGAAAGAAGGGAAAGTAAGTGGGCAAATTCCTTTTGTATATATTCATTCTCATTTATATAAAGGATGGCTCCTTCTCCCTAAATATTCCCTCTAGATCTGACTTTGAGGACAGCATTTAGGAAACATTTTGGTATACTATCACTGAAGTGCTTCCATGAAAATTTTGATGCTCCTTTAAGTAGTTATACTCCAAAACTTCCCAAAATGACTTCATTAAGTAAAAGTAAAGTAATTTACTTCACTCTAGTGAAGTGGACTAACTGTGTACCCTTAGAAGGATGATGGAGGAAGCTATGAGAAGCTGTGTAAGCAGATAAGTTATGGCTGATCAGAGTAACTTAAGAAGTAACAGGCAACAGGCATACTAGGTTGGTTACACAAAAGAAAATATAGAAAATAGTCACAGCATTTGTGAAAAGAGTAGAATCAAATCAGCAAACAAAGATAAGTCCTGGTAAAAAGGAGATGTTCAACACAAGGCTGAGAAGAAGGCAGAAGTTAGCGAGGAACACTCTGCACATTGTTGAATAAATGGATGTAGAACAGGTTGTCAGTTTGAAGGACACATGGGACCAGATAAGGATGACAATAACATAGCCAGTGCTACCTTTTATTGTAACAATTATTTTTAGACAAAGAGCACTACTAAGAGGGATGGTAAAGGGGCCCGATTTTTATCCTCATTCTGCCACTTTCCCCAGTTCATTAAATGGAAGAAATTGATTCAGCAAAGCTAATTTTGTAATTAAAAAGCTTATCATAGTTTTCTGTAATGAGTTAAGTAAACAGACAGTAATTCAGTTACAATATTTACACAGCTTATACCAGGGGACATTTGCTTAGTAAATTAAATAATATGGGAGCGAGAGGAGATAAATTTAAAATGGGGGTGGAAAAGTATACCAAGGGCAATCAGGAATTCAGGACAGACAGGTTGTCCCTAAACTTCTCATATTGATGTCAAGAAAGACCCTTAGCGATTTGAGTTCCTCTTGAGCCAGGATATATGATGGTCAGTGCCTTCATTAGGTTGTTTTTATATTAAAAATTGTGTTTACATTATTAGCCTGGGGACAGATGAAATATCTACCTGAAACTAAAAGATAACAACTTTCTTTTCCTAGTTGAAGAAACAATTTTCTTAAAATGCCAATTTTTCTCCAAAGGCTCTATTGCTGTATTATCCGAGAGGCATATACAATGTTACAAAGAAGCTAACAAATAATGGTGGGATGAAATTGAACAATTGGAAGCTTAGATAGCTCCAATTCTAGGTAGACTATAGTCACTCAGGTGGCAGTTTCCAGATAGCCTCATCTCACACCACTCACAATCACCTCCCAGTCCTGAAAAACATTAAGACCCATATCGCTAAAAAGATAGAAAAACATTAAAAATAACAAATAGAGGGAAAGGAACAGAAATGAGGAGGATGAGGGATGGAGCAGAGGAAACATTTTCGTTCAGAGAGGGGAAAGGAGGAAACAAGCTAAATAAGGAGAGGCAAGCTGGGGAAAGAGAAGAAGACAGACAAAGAGAAGAGAAGGAGCCACTGCCTTGAAGCCACAGCAGGGCAAGATCATTGACTTGCATGATATTGCTAAATTTTGAAAGATTATGTCAAACAACCTTCGGAAAACACTGCCTTGAAGTATGACACAGGGCCCTAATATTCTACCTGAATGCTCTGCTTAGAGGTAGCTGGCCTTTGAACTGAGCCCATGGCTGCCCTTTCCTAATAGATGCTACTCCTGTTTTGCTAAACTCAGTGTGACTTCACTGTTATCATGACTCTGTTACTGTAAATCAGTGCTGACTAGGGGACTCTCAGTTTCCTTGATACCCATTTTGTAGTCTCATTTAGTCAGAAAGCATTCAGAACCACGGACAGCTCCCGTCTCCCAGGGAGGATAATATACATAAGTTTGACACTGCAATTTGATTCACACAGGAGGGATTCATTACAGAGCAAAGCAGACAAGTATTTTTGTTCAGCTGAGAACATTTTTGGCAGTGAGAGAATATGATCCACACCCAGAAAATTTAAATGATAATCCAAAATAAGACCTTCATATAACTGACCACACATCTCATCGTGTTCTATGTTGACTCTGTCCAATTTCTCTGGGCCACGTCAAAATCAACTAATGACATCAAACAAGTTTCTTCTCATTATATTTATTTTCATAATACACACTGGAAAATGGTAACTAAAGCAGTTCATGAGAAAAGTCTTTTACCTTCAGGATAAAATCAGCAGAGCCACATTCTCCAAGACTCTACATTTTAGGCATCTGGAGAACCTGGGGGTAAAGATAAAGACACTTGTCCCAGAATCAATTCTAGAAATAGATCCTGAAAATCTGTGATGTTTAGAGAGTAGGAATATATCCTAGGGAAAACACAGCTTGAAGAACCGCTCTACTTCACCCTAGCTCCAAAGCAAACTAAGCTGTTAGTTTAAAAGAGGGAAGTCATGTTCCCGATGTTTTAATCCAAGGCTATGCACTATATGGAGAAATAACAAGAACGGCAAAGACTGAGTCAGCATTTTAAGCTGCATGACTTCAATAGCATGTTAGGAGGTTCCTTTGAGCAACGAACCTCAAGGAGGCTCTGCTTTATTATTAAGGCTCCATTCTTTAGAGCCACTGAAAAGTGGTAGCGAGTCATCAATCATCACTTTACATAAACCAGCTATTTAGAGAATATAGGAAACCACTATTATATCTGGTAATATAGTAGTCATGACCTTCTTCCAAGAGTCTTGTGCACTCTGCTGTCTATTTGTTTCTGCTTCTCTTCCTATGCTGCATCAGCCTACCACATGGACCATCTGTCAGCTTCTTCCAACTAACAAACCATCTTAAAAATCTGGGTATCATTTTAGATTCTATTTTTTCAGGTTAAAAGCAGTAAGTTGCAGATGGCAAGCGATTATTTCTTTCCTTTAGATTACTAAATATTGGGTAATTCTGTCATGAGTCACATTAAAAAAAGAACAAGTGATGTTATATGGCACCTACTCAATATGAGCATATGCAAAGAACAGCTCCACATCCAGACATCCATTCAGCAAAAGATGGAAGGATTTCACTTGAGATTTCAGAGGGAGAGAATGTGTGGAGTCCAGTGAACCCTGAAATCACCATCACACCTTGCATGAGGATGCCAACAAAGAAAGAAACAAAAGAGGGTCTGATTCAGGAGCTTAGTGATAGATGAGTGCTTAGTGTGCCCAAAGCTCTGGGTTACAAACTTTTAGAACAAGAAGAAAAAAGACAAACTGGTAGTACAACTGCATTATGCTCAATCATAATAGGAAAGATGTTGAACAGACTCATTTAGAAAGTCTGGGAAAATAAGTCAGGTCAGAGCATAGCTGCTAAATTGTTAGCTCTCTTTTCTAATCACAAGTAAAAGATTTTCAGTGAAGGCTTTTTATATTGGACACACACACACACATTTCAGAATTGTAGACTTAAAATTCCCAGCTTCCGCTTGTCTTTTAAAATTTAAGAAGCCACTTAAAGACCCCACACAATTTAGTTGAAGGCTGCTTTAGAAGTCCCCCGGAAGGTGCAGTGCTGCAGAGGTTACAGGCCCAGGAAGAAATATCTCCCAATGATGGGAAAAAAGAGGGGAGGAACCCCTCTCAACTACTCCAAACGATTGGTTAGAATTTCCTCTGAGTGATTTTGCTTCAATTATTTGAATGTTCCAAAGACATCAGATTGGGTAACAGTTCTGGTTACTTGAGGCACTATTTTTCTACAATCAATGTCTCTTAACATTTTGAACTACTCAATAGAAGAGTTTTTAAATATTTCTACAGGATTGAACTGACCAACCCAGTTAAAATGAATCATGAAAACTTTTCACTGGAGTGAGCTGTGTCCTCAATTCCCATTATAAATATGAAAATATAGCAAAGGACATATGTGCAGATGAGTATAGCCATTTAATCATGTGCAAAGCCTCCAAACATCAGCTATCTATCTCCAAGTCAGGCCTAGTGACATAAACCTGTCATCCAAATACTTCAGAGACAGGATTAAGAGTTCAAATCAGTCTCAGACACAATGGGATTCAATGACATCTAGGCCAGCCTGGCATATATGAGAACTTCTCTCAAATAAAACCAAGAGCAAATCAAAACAGCATAGAAAGAATAAGTCAACATATTTAAGTTATGCAAACAAGATCAATAGTAGAGAATGGTGCTTATGCTACATGTAAGTGTAACAAGTAAATGCTTAACTTTGTAGTATATACAATAAAGGTTTTCATTAGGAAATTTTCATATACAGGTATCATTGGAACTTGTTCATATGCATCTCTTTTTCATCCTCCACACCTCATTGGTTCCTCTTCTCTGCCCAAATAGTCTCCCTTATGATTTCATATCACATATGCATATTTAAGTATGTATACATGTAGACAAAGAATAATATTCACAGTAACATCTAGACAAGTATATGAGTAAAAATACACATTTTGTCCTGATCCTTCAAGTACTTTTCTTGTTCTCCTCTCCCCCTCTTCTCAGACTCCCTACTGCCCTTTCATAGTCACATTTCTCCTTTGAATTTTTAAAGGTAATTTTAATAAATAATGACACTAAAATATGCATCTTAAGGAGTATTTTTTTTTTTGAGCTTTAACAGAAAAGAAAAAGTTCAGGTTCACTCGTGGTGGCCATTGAATTGTATTCTCAGAATGAATTCTACCAGCAGCATATGCCATGTGAGCCCTCACTAACAATTTGGTTAGATATTTGATGTGGGATTCCCCTCTGTATGCTGTGAATGCCATTGGTAAATAAAGAACCTAATTTGGGCCTATTGCAGCACAGGATAGGGCAAGGCGGGAACTCCTAGCAGAGAGAGGAGGAGAAAGTAGGCAGAGACAGTGAGAAGCCATTTAGCAACCACAAGAGATGGACACCAGATGGAACCTTACTGTTAGGCCACAACCACGTGGTGATACACAGACGAATAGAAATGGGTTAATTTAAGATTTAAGAGCTAGCCAATAAGAAGCATGAGCTAACAGACCAACTAGTGTGGTGATAATACAGTTTCTGTGTGATTATGTTGGGTTGGGGAAGTCGGGAAATAAACAAGCAGCCTTCATCTACAGATATTCATGAGTAGCAGCTTGCATACAATCAAATTTTCATTAAAAATAATGTCTTTTAGGAAGGTGTGAAGTACCTTGTCAGGGCCTTTCCTATATTAGCTGAGTGCTGGTTTTGATTCTACAGGGTAGAAAAAAATCACTTGCTAGAACATTACTCCTGAAACAAGAAGAGGGGTGTAAGATGACTTAGCAAAGAGACAAAATTTTCCTCATAATAGAAACAAAAGTACATTTTTCTAAGGTCCCATTTTTCTAGATGAAAAAAAGTCCTGTCCCATCCTTGCCCCTTGTGAAGCTGTATATTAGGGGAATAGCACACAATACTTAAGTGAGGAAAATGTGAGATATGGCATATGAAGACCTTATCTAAGATACCTGCCCATGACAAAATCTATGTCCTGCTTTAAAAAATTACTTCTCTTATCTTTTGTTATAAGCACTTGCTTATATGTTCATGTTTTTCATCTCCATTATCTTTCCCAACAGCGGCTCTAGGATATTTTTTTTTACCAGTTTAAAATGTAAGATTTTAAAACAATGTACTTGGTATGAATTTTGAATCACTCATCAAATAAATGGAACTCTGGTAGTGTTGACTTTAGAAAGCTGATGTGGGAATTAAATTGCAATACCCATATAAAACATTTACAGATCTGAAAATACAACAGTCTAGTGGTTTTTGCTATAGGCATTGGTTTACTTCACACACGAGAGTCTTTGACTTAAATAAGAAAACCTCATGTTCCTTTAATGAGGAAGTAAGGCAGGGAAGACTTTTAAGTAATATTTAAGAATTATAATGCAAAAGAATTGGGGTCACATTATTGAAAACATCTTGGGATAAAAATAAGATTCTCCATAACCTATCTATGGATTCACTAATGTTTGTGACTACTGCATTCGATTCACTAAACTATATCAAGCCAAAGTGAAAGAAATACTAAATCATACCGAATCACACATAGAAAAAATGAATAACCTTACGCTTTCTTTTGATTTATCTTTGCTCATTCAGAAAACTAGTACTTACAGATTTAAAAAAAATGAAACTTGGTCAGACTCAATTGTTTCATTTTGTTTTTGTTTAATGAGGGGAGAATAAATCATTGATTCTGTCGGCTTATATTACTAAGTGGCTGAAATTTAATAACATAGTTTGCTTATATTGCATTTATCTTTAATATTGTCTTTTATTTATGAGAAGTGAGACTGATTTCCCATTTACCTTAATGTTATATACGCTGCTTTTAAAATTAGTATATTTCTTTTTAAGAAAAACAAATCAACCTAAGACCATTGAATAAACAGTATAGATGATAAGTGTCTTTGGCAAATACACTGAAGGCAGTGTTCAAATAAGAAGGGTAATATGAGTCACAAACCCTTCCCCATGCTGCTCTTTGAGTAAGAACTTGAATTCCATGAGTTCCATAGGTCCTTATGTGAAATATGTATTTTGCCTGTCATTTTACTTAGTATTTTTTTCTGGGATTTTATAGGTTCAAATCTATTTTTTTTGTCAGGTTGAGAGTGTCTCCTGGTGGACGTTTCTACAGAGACAACCATCTGCAGATGTCAACCCTCCAGGTTTCGGGGGTCGCTCCACCTTAGTAGCAGCAAGACTCAAGAGTGATGAAGAGCTGCTCCAGGTGACATCAATTTTCTGTGACGAGGCGATAAAACCTCCAAAGCTTAGCCATGAATAGAAAGTCACAACCTTCGGAATGAAAGGTAACCTGTGCACTAGCCTCTCAGTCTCTGTACACTCACAAGTGATCCCCAGGGGAGTATAAAGAAAGAGGAAAACGTGTTCAGAAACTCAAGACCCTCCAAGCTTTGCCATGCTACTTTACCTCTGGTTTAAAGGATGAAGCCTTAGTGTCACAAGGTGAAGGTTAGGGAGTTTCACTCACACATGGAAAGGTGTTTTTGATCTTTTGGGTATCATCAAAATGTGTTTCAGATGGGATCGATTAACTAAATTTGATGGTAATGTAATCCAGTTAAGTTGCATTTTGTGATTTGAGCCTTCCTAAAGAATGACTTCTTCAGGTCATCATAAGATCATGTGATGCAGACAGGGTGGAGATGATGCCAGTTTTGTGACGGGAAAACTACAGTCAAGGGAGGCTAAGTGAGGTCCAGAAGGGAATGTCACATGTCACATATCAAAGCTCCTACAGTAGCCTGGTGGGTATACAAATAAGGGGATAGTCTTGCCATAATAGAAGAGGGATTTCAGGTCACGAAAGAAAATTTAAAGCATATGACCTAACAGGAGGCATCATAGTTCCAAGTGTTCCACAATCTATTTCTACAAACAGCACATAGTTTCGGGTTAGACTCTGCCCTGGAGAAACCCTGCCAACTTTTCTGGCAATCAGAGTTGGAACAAGCCTCCAACTTTGTCAGTTCAATTGGATTCCTTGAAGACTTATTGAGCTCTTTGTGTGTTCAATAATCTCTGCACTCTAAACGCTTAAATTCCAGTTAAGACATTGACAATAAGCTATCAGATATAGTTATATAAGCTGTGGATTAAGCATCTCTAAAAAGAGCTGTTCACATCCAAATGAAGTGAGTCGAGGTGAGTAGTACAACATTACACAACCATCCCCAAGCACCCTAAGTTAACATTTCTGCTAGGTAAAAAGGTCTGTCCAACAATTAGGTTTGATAAGAGGAGTAGAAAAGTACTAATTGCTGGTAAAGGCAACGGTGTGAAATGTTATAGGTTTTTGGTGAGTTCTAAGTTCTTTGTAGAAAAATCATCTAGGAAAGCCCCAGACAATCTAAACTAACTCATGTCATTCAGACTTGATCTGAAATACTGCTATTTTTTCCAAATCAGGATTTTTTTCTTTTAGCTCCATAGTTACATTGGTCTTTTAATTTTCTCATGTCTAGATTTCTAGCATGCTTGAGGTGAGCGAAAAAATACATTAGGAATAATGGAGATGGGAAACTACCTATGAGTAGTTCGTTACAGCATTTGGAGAAGGTCAAATGAAGAAGAGATGAGCCAAGGGAAGATGACAAGAGAGTCTCAAGTCTAAGAGCATCTAGAAATTCTCCCAACTCCCACATCAGCAGTCAGCTGACCCACAATAACATTCCAGCAAAGGTGGCTGGTGTCCAGGGATGACAGATCAGGAACCTCAGTGACCTTATTCTAAGCATTAGCACAGTACCTCAATGAGGACAGCATTCATGTGACAAGGACATTCTTCTCTGGCTGTGTGGAAATTCTTTCTGTCTCTGAAGTAACAATGAATGATTATTCACTTAGCTTTAACTCGTCTGCTTGATAGATTCTCTTTCTAATATGCATATGGACTCACATTAATAAAAGTGTTATAAGCATTTTTTTTCCAAAACCTAGCTTGTATTTTAAAACACTTTTAGAAGAACAGAGACATGTTTTCAAAATGGTTGTGGTTAGATAGCTTTAGGAATACATTTTAAAATTAGGGTGGTATAAGCCAGTTATTAACCCATGCATGACCCAGATAATTTTAGGAAGGGTGAGTTTCTTTGCAAATCAGAACTATGCCCTGGGAATTCAGTCTCTACCTCACTGTTCATCTTCCCCAAATCAGGGACTTGTTGTCACTTGGATCTGTTTTGTGAACTCTTAAATTTTAGGAGTAAGGTAATGACAAATTACTTAATCATGCTCCAAAGTAAGTTGTAACCCACAGGGGTCATTTCAATGTCTTCTACCTCTACCTGACTTTTGAAACCATGTTGTACTCTGTGTGGACAATATTTTATTTATTCACAACACATAAAACAATGTGTATGAGCCGGGCGGTGGTGGCGCACGCCTTTAATCCCAGCACTCAGGAGGCAGAGGCAGGCGGATTTCTGTGAGTCCGAGACCAGCCTGGTCTACAAGAGCTAGTTCCAGGACAGGCTCCAAAACCACAGAGAAACCCTGTCTCGGAAAAGCAAAAAAAAAAAAAAAAAAAACAAAAAAACAAACAAAAAAAAAAAAACAATGTGTATGAATCCATATTTGAGCATGTGCTGAATCTGTGTGTGTGTCTGTGTGTATGTGTGTGTGTTACAGTCTGTTACAGACAGGTAGAAACTCCTCCATGCTATTTCAAAACAAATTCTCTTTAAGGGAGTCCATTTTGCTTTCACATGGCTATCAAACGAAGCAATAAATAGAAAAATAAATAAAAAACTTGAATATTTAACAACAACTTTGTACCCAAAGGCCTGATATTTCTCCAGTGTATACACACATTGAGAGATGACATCATATCCCACACATATGTAAAATTACCATTTCTCAGTTAAAAATAAGATAAATACAAAGTGAGTGAGGATCTCTTCAGAGAAGGAATTTTAATAACGTAAATAATAAGATAATGAGATGTAAAGAGGTTATTGATGAGTGGTGAGAGCTTGACACCCTGGCACCTGCAATTGAAGAGAAATCAAATTCTGACACCAATCAATCAGGCCCCACTCACCTCTTTCTGATAAAAACATGTCAATAAACACATGCCTATTCTTAATATCAAAGGCATAAAACGATTCCTGAGCGCGATCACATTTTTAAACAAAATGTCATTCAGAATATTTATAAAGATGGCAGCTTCTAGAAATCCCTTTCCAGCTAAATTTGGATTTCTATAAAGGATTGCTTGTCGTATATAATGCTGGGGTGGGAATCCTGGACTGGTGCAATTTACATGAAGATAGCAATTCAGCTTCTGCCTTCATTTAAGTGATAAGTGGTTTCAAATTATTTTGATTTTTAATAAAAGTTTTAAATTGTCTAACTGATTTAGTTTGCCTTATTAGAGTTTCCCTGCTTCTATTTAATGAGGCTGTAATTTCCTTTAATTTTTTCCCCTCTAATTGGGTTAGCAGTGTCTACAGAGATCTAGCAGTCCTTATTTTTAGCTCATGTGGTGGATCTCCTGCAGGGAAGCTGAATATCCTCCATCGCCAGGTCAGATGGCAACTTCATATGGAAGGTGGGAAGGTGAACAAAGGCTGGCAGTGTGAAGTGGTGACTTTGGTTTGAATGTGAGGAGCGAGCTTCAGGGGGTGTCAGTCACATCTCCTCTAAGCCTGCTTCCCACAAGTCTCCATAGCTGTGCTCCCCATAGCTCCAATGCAAAAAAAAAAAAAAAAAAAAAATCTGAACTATGCATTGAAGCAGTACAGGAAGAGGAGCGGGGGAGGAGAGAGTTGTTTGTGAGGATCAGAATAAAAAACACCCCATTTTCATTATTTCCTCAATTTCAAAAGTTGAACCTGACCCTGCCCAATAAGGAATCTGCTTCTCATCATACAGCAACGGAGCTCAGTAAGAAAACAGTTGAGGCAGGGCAGGGAACCCTGACTGCGCTTTGGGCTGGAGAGGGAGGGGGAGAAGAATGGGAGGAGGGGGGAGAAGGGTGGGAGGAGGGGGAGGGAAATGGGAGGCTGGGAGGAGGTGGAAACTTGTTTTTTTTCCTTCCTTTTCTCAATAAAAAAAAAAAAAGAAAGAAAGAAAAAGAAAACAGTTGAGGTAATCCAGGAGTGACAGACACCTAGCACATTGGCACTTGGTGATATGAATACCCATTCTCATGTTCAACCACATGGCAGAGCAAGAAGGAGCTGCATTAGATCTGTTTTGCCCGTGTTCCATGTGAGAACTCTTTGGCTAAGGAAATAAAGGAAGAAGAAGAAGAAAAAAAAAAGATGTACCTCTAGTGACTGGAGTGAGAAATGTCCTTTATAAACTTCTGTATTTAAATGCTCGTTACTCAATGTGTGGCTCTGTTTGGGGAGTTTATATGCATCCTAGGTGCAGCTTTGCTGGGGAATCACTGCACTGAAGGAAGGGTTTAATAGTTAATACCCTGCCCCATTTCCAGTGTACTCTCTCTCTGCGTTCTGCCTGTGGTTGAAGATAGGAATGAACTGCCTGCTCTGGCGCCTGCTATGGTGCCTCCCTTGCCATGGACTCTCTAGAACCGTAAGCCAAAATAAACTCTTACATAAGTAGCTTTTGTTCATGGTACTTTTTTCTCAGCAATGGAAAAATAATACAGTATCATTTTAGGACATTTGAGTTCCTTTGGAATGACGTCAGAAATGGTTATTATGCCTCAACCTATTGCCTACCGCAAAGTATATTGTTGACCACAATATGTTTTCTCTCTTTGTCTCTCTGTCTCTCTGTGTCTGCCTCTCTCTCTCTCTCTCTCTCTTTCTCTCTCTCTCTCTCTCTCTTTGTGTGCGCAATTTAAAACAAAAAAAAAATTAAAAATGTTTCTAGATAGCTCCTCCCCCTAAATAGTAACATTTGCATTTCCAAACAGATAAAGTGAGTTTTAAAGAAAAAAAAATATCAACTTTGGCTCAAATATAGGAAGCTAAGATATTCTTTAAGGTGGATGTATGGAGAGAAGACATTAAAAAGAAAGAAAGTTAAGATGTAAGGCAAGCTAGAACATTTATGTGGAAAGAGATGGGATGCTTATAGAGTTGATATCTAGATGACAGGAAAAAAAGAGCATTTTTTAAAAACCTAAATCTATGAACATAGCGAACAATGAGGACTACTGAGAACTCAAGAACAATGGCAATGGGTTTTTGATCCTACTGCACGTACTGGCTTTGTGGGAGCCTAGGCATTTTGGATGTTCATCTTACTAGACCTGGATGGAGGTGGGTGGTCCTTGGACTTCCCACAGGGCAGGGAACCCTGATTGCTCTTTGGGCTGACGAGGGAGGGGGACTTGAGCGGGGGAAGGGGGGAAATGGGAGGCAGTGGCAGGGAGAAGACAGAAATCATAAATAAATAAATAAATATAAAAACCTAAATCTAGAGAAAGATCGAAAGATCTAGGATCTAGGGACTCCCTAACTTTCCCTAGGTTCAAGGGAAATGGGAAAAAATAGTTTCTAAATTTGTTGGTAAGGTATATGCAAGTCAAAAAGGCCAGGCAGTGGTAGCTTATGCCTTTAATCTTAGCACTTGGGAGGTATGAGCAGGTGAATCTCTAGTTCGAGGCCAGCCTGGTCTATAGAGTGAGTTTCAAGACAGCCAAGTCCCTGTCTCAGGGACAAACAACAACAAAGAAGCGGGTGGTACTGCAGACAGTGAAGGAGGAGTGGAGTTCTTTACCATGTCAGCTTGAATGTCACAATGAAGTCCATGGCGCGGAAGCTAAAACTGCAGCACCTTCCCTCTTCCCAGCCTGGGACAAGCTTTGCTTGCAGAGTGCCACCTGACCCTAGGCCTGATTCATCAACTCACTAAGAGCTTTCCACCAGCAGGACCTTTGTTCCAGAAATTGTTTCTGACAGGAACATTCCTCCCTGGATGTGTAAAGAGCTGTCTTCTTCCAGCCATTCTAATCTCTGTCTAACTGTCTTCTCCAAACATGAATTTGATCTTTTGGCCGCTCTGATATAACACATGATTTATTTTGTCTACTTTTTCATTGACTCTTTCCTGTTTCCTGAAACGAAGGTTACTTAAAAGTAGGAGTCCTGCCATATTATCACTGTTTGAACCTTCAAAAGTTTAGAACAGAGATCAGAAAAAAAATTATTGGGATAAATCCATAACCCTGTTGTCAGTGCATCAATGCTAGAGAGGAAGGAGTAATAGGCATCCTGGAACATGTGTTTTTAAAAGACCTCTCCATCTGCCTTCCTTTTGCAGTATCAGGGTAGGAGACTGTCCATTTTCAGGGAGAAGATGTAAGGGATGTAGGTGAACTGGCTACAAGTGAACTTAGATCAAAGCTAAAGATTTTGATTCAATAAGAAAAAAAAATGTGGCTTCAAGGGCTGGAGAGATGGATCAGTTTGCATCCCCATCCTACTCTCTTCCATCTCAAAAGCCAGCAGCAACAATGTGCTCTTACAGCTCCAGCAGGACCAAGGCCGAGAAGCAGATCCCTGGAGCTCGCTAGCTAAACAGTGAGCTCCAGGTTCAGTGATAGACTGAACAAAGAACAATAAAGAAGGACATCTGTGATACACAAACTCATGTGCAGTCATATCTGTACATACACATACTTACCATACACAGTAAGACCCACAAGCACACACAGACACCCAGAAACATAACATAAAAATAATGGGTCTTAAGAAGAACACCAAGTTGCCTCCCTTGTAGCTCTCCCTAGTCATCCCAGAAAGAATTCTAAAGTCTATCTCCTAAGGATGGACTCTGAGGAACATTTGGTCACCTATTTTTGAAGGCTCTTGGAGCTTAGGAGGGTCCCTCTTTCTTGATTGTGTTTTAAATGAGTTTATTAACCACATGATAAAAGGAAGAACATTTGAACAGAATATCTCTAGAAAACACCCCTTTAGCGTATCCCCTCCCTATCTAAAATTCCAGGAAATTTAAAAAAGCACAGGGGAAATGTGGCTTCCCTAAGCAAACCCACTTCCAGAGTCGATCTCTGCACCCTAACAAAGGCTTCAAAATGCCACTTCCACCTCCGCACAGATGATGAAATGCCATCACTTGACTATTGAGTTGTTCCTCATTTGTCAACAGAGAGGCTGCTAAATTGCTACCCTGAGCAAATTTACATAGAAATTACCAATGATACTCAGCAAACGAATGAAGGAATTACAACTGAGGGCCCTGTAAGCCTTGAAAGTCAGCTCCCTCCCGAGAGCTGCCGCTGGCTTCTGCACATCTCAGCGCTCTTAAGGTGGAAGGAGAAGACAGGGAGCCTGGGAAACAGTGAAAACTAATTGGTCGTATTCCCCTTCTTTGCTCTCACCCTTTTGCACCCATCTGGCTGCATTTTAAACCTACCTGGCTAGTTCACTGATCTATTTTGTCCCTCTCATGTATTTTTTTTTTTCCTGTAGTAAACCCCTCCACACAGGAGACAGGAGATTGCCCTTAATTAGAGTTTCACACCCATCACTAAAGGTTAATTGCTCAGTTGTCTTTGTTCCCCTCAGTCTCAGAAGTTCCTGACTGATCACTTGTATTCATAGCCATGTTTTGTGAAGTATATGGGGACAAACATCTTGTGGAATTCCCAGGGCCACCTTGCGTCCTCCCTGGGCAAATTCCTCTTCCTCCCAAATTCCTATACTCCAGGGAGTTCCCTCTCCAGACTCAAATAGGACTTTCTAGGGGTCTGCCCAAAGAGATGGATCCTGCTTTATTACTCTAATTCTCATATCCTTTTGGAATTTCACAACCTCAGTTTGCCCAGATTTGCTATTTAAGAAGAATTTGCTAATACACTATCTTTCACAAGTTCTTCAAAGCCTGCCTTCCAAAGTCTTCCACATCAGGTGACTGCAACCCTCCCAGAGTCTTCTCCTGACAAACCCAGTTCCTTCCCCTGTTAGCACATGGAATACCACACTCCCTCTGGAAGAAAAATGAAACTGAACTGAATGTCCCTGCCAGTCTTGTGCCTCTGTATTTGCCATGTATTTCAATATCCAGATATACCTCTTATTCTGTCTGCATTGGCATCATCTGACCACCTATACTTTAGTGTTATATATCAGAGCTATGCCCAGTAGTTGGGTAATGGTCAAGAGCATGGGTCATCTGCTTGAGTACTCACCATGTATCTTCTCCCAGCCACTCCTCCTCCCCTCCCTCTCTCCAGGTTCGCAGGTAGACAAAGCTAATGCCAAATTCATTATGCAGCCAAGGATGACCTTAAACTCCTGTATTCCTGTCTCCACCTCTCAAGTACTGGGGTTACAAATATGTACAACCAAGTTCAATTAATGTGGTGCCGAGATCAAACTTCAGACTTCCTGTATGTTGGCAATACCCTATCACCTTGGAGCTCAGAGCCTGTCTCTGCTTCCAGGATGTTGGGATGAAACATGCTCGGCTGGACCCCAGTTTCTAAATTGCAGCTGCATCACAGTGTGTACATCAGAAGCCTATGAAGAGTGGATGAAACACTTTATGCCAATCATTGCCTCCATAAAAGCTGTGGCTGCTACTTACTGTCACTGTAATGCCTACTTTAATGCCAGCCACACACTAGGAAGTGAATACCTGTTGCCAGGCTGAATCCACATTTATCGTTACTCATAGAGAAAAACAAGGCAGAAAATTACCCCTGGAAATGCCTAGATACATCCCTCAGTCTCCTCAATGCAAAGACCAACCCTTTTACAAACAAACAAAGGCTGCAAAGAATTGTAGTGAAGCTCTGAATTATACACAGAAATATTTGGAAGAACCATTAAAACCATTTAGCACTTAAGTTTGGGGTTAGATGCTTATGTAAGCAGGAACAAGTTATTGGCCATTGTGGGTCCTACCAACATGGGGAACTGCAGTTAGTGTAAGATAAACAATGCTACTTGCTGAGAAAAGAACACAACTTTGAATTGGATCTCTATGTTTCAGCAGCTGCATGAACTTGCACTCGTGAAGTCACATCTCCATGTCTCTACTTCCTTATCTGTAACACTAGAACGGGTATTTATTAATTTCCTAGGTCACCAGCACTGTGAAGATATTAGCAAATCTTGCCTGTCATCTCCTTACTCTTTGTCGCAAGAACCCAAAGGGGAATTTTGGAGCTACAAAACAGAAAGACAGGCATTACTGATTAATTACAATGCAAAAACCACACAGGACTTACCGGTGCAAGGCTAAGCCCATCTAAGACCAAAGGAAACTCTTCCTTTCTCTTACTAGAAGGAGTGGTTCTGTCTACAAGAGAGTAGAGCTGAAAGCAGATTTAACAGGGACCATAGCAGACTCAAACGTAAACACACCAAAGTACTCTGTCACAGAAGACTATATGAGGCGAAAATGAAATTGACTTAGCACACACATGTGTCCCTGTAGTACTGACAAAAGCTCATTAAAAACTCTCCACAGTTAAAAGGCAGCATCATGGGACTTACAGTGTTCTCTGAATTGAGTAGAGAAAAATAGCTTCTTAACCATTTCATCTAATCTGAAATCACCACTAGATTATGGGATGCATAGCTCAATGAGATAAGACTTTGGTGTGATGCCAAAGTTGAGTCTGAAACTTCCCAATGGGAGCATTTCCTAAGGAGAAGCAACAAAGAATTATTGTTAAACAGTCCAAGGGAAATTTTGGAAAGAGAATCAAAGATGCAAAACTCAGTTCTATCCTTTACCCAAATAACTACACATGAATCACTTGAATCAAGACTTGCTATGGATTTGAGGTACATGCTGCCTTGTGAGTCTCAATGACTGTGCTAAGTGTGCTTGCAACACTCAGGATAACTCTGAATCGTGCCCTTTGATGAGGAGACAGGCTTTCAATTGAAATGATTCATCTAAAAAGAGTCTCCCACACAGGAAATTGCATGAAACTTAATTCATTTACCTAAAAAGGATAAAGGATTGACTCAAACCAAGGAGAATTCAAACATCAGTTCTCCAAGATTTATGACAGAGATCTTTAATAACCTAATTTTTAAATCCATTAACTCTTGCTATGCAGAAAAAAAAATAAAAGGATAAGGTGATCAGAGAAATGAGAGAATGAGAAGAAAGGAAAAAGAGGACGGCGAAAAGCGTAGGAAAGAAGAAAGGGAGAAGAGTAGAGACAGTGAAGGAGAAAGAAAACACTAAGGAGATAAGTGTATTTCTAGTTTCAGAGAAAAGTGAACTCCTTAGGAAATAAGTGGTGAAGACGAGGCACATTCTTTCAAGATTAGTCCAGAAGGAAAACAATTCAGAACAGTGGAGTGGGGGAGGGGAGGCTTGAGAGCATTTCACAGTACAGTCCTTCAGCCCTTACCTTGACATAACGAGTCATCTGCTCAGCTAGAACTACCTGGAATTCCATGCCACTGGAGATGGGTACTATACTATTAAGCATCTTATTTGGAGTAAGGTCCCTGAAATTCCTACGTTGACTTTGGATGATGGTCCAGGTGTGAGTTAAACAATTTTATTTCTTTCTTTTCCACTCTAGTCCCAGAAATCACACATCTGGCTTCATTGGGAGTCACGCAACAACAGAGTTGCATGAAAATCTCTTAGCAGGGAACTCAAGGTCAATTCATCTGGGAGCAGGGAAGCAGACATATGTATGAAGTAGACCCTCTATTGTACAGTGATGGTGGTAAGGCCTATGTTGAAACAGAAACAATACATCAACCTAGTGTAATCTAAGTATTGGACAAATACACACATTCTGGACTAGACGGCTAGATGATATACCATCCAGCATGTTTGCCTGCAATGCTTACAAGAGAAAGTGAATTCAACTTTTTTCAGTTGTGAGGCTGAGTGTCTCACAATCAGGCCTCATTCTAAATGATGAAGAAATATTTTCTGTAAAGTAACTATCATAGTACCAATATTTTTTGCTTTCAATCCACCTTTATAAGCTTAAATTAATCCTCTTTCAACAAAGAGAATACAGGCAAACTGCGGTCTTGAGACTTTGGTAGACTAAAAAGGAAAGTACCCTTATTCCCTGCCTAAAGGAATGGACTCTTCAGGAGAGAAGTCTCTGTAGAAGTTTCCATGTATCCATAGTTAGTTAATAGGAATAATTACATAGTTAGAAGAAATACTATTTTTTGAAAAGATAAACAAACGGTTGTATCAAGTGTCTGTGAAATAGGGAAATCACCCAGCAGCAAGCAAAGCCATCACAACTGTGCCCAGCCTTTAGATCTTAAAGCAATCAGCCAGCTAATATTTATTCTTCAGTATAGACAAAAGTCTACTACCTTCTGTCAAGGGGAAGAGAATGAATTGTTTTCCCATAATGGTGTTTTCTTTTCAATCAATTTCCCTTCAAGCTTGATTTAAGAAGGTACCATGTCAGAACCTTAGCCTGGTGGATGAAGTCTGGGACAGTTCCCCATCAAAGGTGAAAATTATGAACGAGGCAAACCCACGGAGTTCAATCTGGAAGCCACACTGCCCCTCTCCTCTGCTTCCCTCCCTCACTCAGTCTCTTTCTTTCCTGTCAGTTGAAAGTGTTTGCAGCAATCCACAAAGCTCTCAGGAGCCAAAATGAAAAAAAAAAAAAAAAAAAAAAAAACTGGCCTAAACCAAAGAATGCAAACACAGGCAAGGAAATCATTTTTTTCTACCACTGTAAGTATATTTAAATTCAAATGCATATGGAGGTTTACTCTATATTAAGCACCATGATCTTGGAGGTTCTAAAGGATGAGTGGGTTAGGCTAGGAAGGTTCTTTCCCCCAGGGACTTACAGCTGACGATGGTAAGGAACTCCTCCAAGACAGTAGAGGATGAGGAGGACTACATTTACACAAAAACACTCTCTGTACTGTAATAACGAGACAAATGGATAGATGAAATTCATCTACTAAATCTCATCTATATTGAAGGGCATAATTTACTTTCATGTCTTAGGAATCGTTCTACTTATCAACACATTTGTCTAAGCAAATTACCTGTCTCCTCCATTTCAAGTCTTCTGTACATTTTACCAGTTGCTAAGCCCTCACTCTTGTTCCCTCTTCCTCATTTCCCTGGTCACTTCCTTAGCCTCAACAGTCCTCTTAAAATGAAGAAATGGCTTGACAGTTGTCGCAGTTTTCAGTCTTTGCTCACCATGCTGCTGTCGGAATTGTCCCTTTAAGTCACATATCTCTTCACAGCAGAGATCTAATAATGCTCAAATAGCATCAAATTCCCTAGCAACCCCTTAACCTGGAATGCAAGATATATCTTGAGCTTCCAGCAACAGCTACTTTGCCACACCTCAGTCTGGACTCTTCTGGGTTGTTCGATATTTAGTTAGCATCTTTGCTCACGTGTGCCCTTCAGTCGGAAAGACCCTACTCTTACCTATCTCCTTCTGTCAACCCTTCTCTCTGGACACAGAACTAGCCATCACCTCTGACTCAATTCAAATTGCACACTTCAGGGAAGTATGTCTTTCTATATGTTCATATCGTGCTCTATGTGTTCCTCAATGAGGAGTGGTACAGATATGTCAATTGGCAAGATTCTCAACAGATGCTGATGTTGACTGAAAATTAAGTCAGAAGTGATTGATTTGTTTGTGACACGTTCATAAGATTGTACTTAATGGAATATACTGAATATATATATATATATAGTTGTACACCTCCAGAGAGGTCATATATGATTATACATTGGCTGTCACTTCAGTGACACTTAAAATCTCATACAAATATATCACTTTTATGTTAAAACAAGGCATGGGCTTAAAACTCTGAGAGAATCTACAAGGATATTTCCTAGAATAAAAAGAAGCAAAACCAAAACACCAGAGCAAAATCAGTGGCCTAAAAGACTAGAGTACATAGTTCCAATACCTAGCATACTGTTCACTCACCCTGAGAATGGCCAAAGACAAGTCAGATAGCTTCCTCTTCCCCGTTAGTTTCAGTTTTCCTATCATAAAATGGAGATTCAATAATTTGCTCTAAATATATCCGGGGCAAGGATCAAAGTGCAGTAACTAGTGTAGCTTACCTTTACGGAGTGCTTCTGTGGAGCTGTGTAGAATGCTGAGTACGGACATTAAATACAGTCATTTGTTAATGATATCAAGGGAGGTAGTCTACAGTGTCATAGGTTAAAGGGATAGTCATTGACAGGAAAGGAAGGTTTGCAGAGACAGATACAATATGCTTTTAAAGCAAGGCAGACACCTGGAGCTGTCTTAGAGACTCACCTAACTGTAGACATCTACCACTGGGATGGGCTTTACTTTAATTTTTCTTTAGGCTCATCACACTGAAAGTTGTTCTAATGGAGTCCACTGGACTTGAAAAATTTGCCTGCTCCATTTGACCAAGTGAGCTGGCCACATCCTGTGTCTTTGCTCATTTCCTTCATTTCTCAGTGGTTTTCTCAAATTAATGTTTTCTTAAAAATACATATATACTAGTAAGATAGTATCTCATCAACTTGATCGACTATGGAAACAACTGATAGTTTTATTTCTTGATGAGTCTATGAAGGCATTTACAGGAAGGATTACTTATAAAGGAAAGTCCATTGTTCAGAGTAAGTCAAGGGAGAGGCTGCTGATTTCCTGCCAGACTTTGCTCATTGCTGGTAAATACATGTAACTTTTGCTGCCCCGTTATCATCTACCCTGACATCAGAACCTAACTTTTTCCACCTGCTTATGTGGATTAAGAACCCTAAAGACTGGAGGTTCTCCAGGAATGCTATCCTGGAGATATTCAAGCTATCCTGCCTATATCAGGGCCACTCAAGAATCCTGTTTGTAGGAGTAAGAAGTTGCTGGGTTCTCAGCCTCTCCAGCATGTAGATAGTCATTGTTGGACTATTCGGTCTAAGCCTTGTAAGCTAATTTAATAATGGTCTTTTGGAATATATGTTAATTCTATCAGTTTTGTTTCTCTAGAAAATCCTGGTTAATATGTGTATAAATGTCCATATTGTATAAAATTTATGTATGTGTTTATATAATGGAGTTTGCCTTCCCATTACGGACACACGACACATACCTGTTGGAAGGCTAAATATTAATGAGCTTAAAGCAGTCTAAAAGTGTTAATAATACAAATAACTTCTATCTTTATTGACAGAAATTAGCTGTCCAAGAGCTGAAGGGGAGAGAGGAAGAAATAGCAAGTGTTCTTATACTCCCCAATATAGTCTGTATCCAGACTTCTTTGTGTACTGGTCATGCTAATTTAGGTGACTTGTGTTTCCACTTACGTTTTCTTGTTGGCAAGCTGCTACTGAGGCTCATTTAATTTCCATCCCCCTTGCCACAAAGATGATATTAACAGTTGCTACATGGCTACTGTTACAACGAAGAAAAATGATTATCCACTTATAATCAAGAGGCACAAAGAGAGTGATCACAGACTCACTTTGCTACTATCTGTTCTTGAAGGGTACAGAGTACCTCACCTTTTACTTGTTCTGAAAAAGTAAGAAAAGGTCATACTTCCAAATCTCCCAAACCCCAGTACTTATCTGTCTAGTATATATATGTATGTACGGATCCAGTGTTAAAGTTTGAATTAGCTCAAATCAAAGACTTCCAGTTCATGTAAGCACCTTATGTCCAAACAAGGCATCTTTCATCAGTTTCCCAATTCTCTCCAGGAGAGAATGCAGAAATATATCATTTCCCCATGGCATCTTCATGACCAGTTTCCCCAGTTGGCAACCCAAGCAAAGCAAAGAGGCAGAAACTAATAGATAATGAAGCAAATGGATTTAGTTTGAGTGACAAACAATTTTAGTGTCTTCTGGAAAATGGCAACAAATAGAATTTTCAAACATGAACAAAAGAGGTTGTCTTCACATCATTTCCTGTGCTTCTATTGCCAGTTACATATATGCATATGCCACTTATACAAGACATATTTCCAAGAAAACCTTGGAGTGTGCAATCCTGGCACTGTTTAGTTCTAAAAGTGAACTCTAATTCAGTTCATGAAATCATGATAGTATTGATTTTTATTTTATTTTGAAGGCTATCTAGACTCTAGATTGTTGTAAAAGTCATCCACTACTGTAAAACAGAAAATTTAATCATTAACTAAGCACTTTCAAACATAATGTGAAATTTGCTGCAATCTGAAATAAAAGCAAAAGAGACATCTAGCTAATGAGAGGTTTAAGTGAGCCATTAAAACGAGTCACAGATCTTCTAGATAGGCCTTTGATATTTGCAAAATTATAGATCAGGCGTGACACTGCACATTCGTATTAGGCAGGAAATAAGAATAAACGTTCACTTAACAATTTACTGGATAACGGTGAAGTCCTTAAGACTTGTGTCCTAATTTTTTTCCTTACCATTTCTTTTGCTTGGCACAGGAAAACTGGGTATTAAGGCACACGGTGCAGGAATATGCATATACAGATAAGCACACATGTCTCTACTGACTGGCTAACCAAGAAAACTCCTAGAGTGTTATGTGACAAGCTAGGGGAGCATTCCAAAAGGCCAAATAAAACTGTGTCCTTCATTTCTGAAAGTCAGTAGTTAAACCTTAAGATGGAGACCAGTTGTGATGCTCACCCTTCAAGGAAGATTCAGAAAGGAAGATTATTCAGCTGCCTAGAAGGGCTACATTGTTCTCATTACAACTCTGTCATTAGTCAGTCTAAGACACAATTACATTTATGTTGATGAAGCTATGGGCATTGACCACGAAAAAGAAGTCCTAAGTGACAGGGTTGGAAAGAACTTTGAGAAGACAGGTGTTTTGCAAATTCTTCATGAGGAAAACCACCATTAGCAGCCTCTGACCCCTAAAGAAGGCTCTTCCCCAGGATGGCTGTTCTAAAGGCCTTTGCTTTGGAAGTAGCTTTGTTCATTTTCCTTCACTCAGGTGTACTACTTTCTGAACCAAAAACAACAAAAAACAAACAAACAAAAAAAAACATGTATGTTAGAACAGGAATTTTGCTTCTTGTTTCAGGATATTTTCGAAAATCTAGTAAATTTTCTATCTTGATATTCCAGACAAGTTCAACCTCCTTACACTCCATAGTGAATTTCAACAGGATGTGCAATTGGTCCTTTGGATTCTGTCCAATGTTTTCTGTCCCAAAATTTATAGCTTGGGTCAAGTCTTAGTCCTATAAATCCCAATTAGACAATGGCCTTAAAAGTTAGGCCATAAAGCTTCTCATGTCTTTCAATCCCCAAAGTTTAAAAGTCACAGAATGCCACAGTAACTTATCTTCAGTGAGTCCATTGCTTTCTGCAACATAGTAACCATGATAACTAGAAAGCAACATGATATTCTGAAGGTCCGTTTCTCTTTCCAAACTTTAATTAAGGAGTATTCTTTATAATTAAATTTAAAAGAATACCATCATGACCCCCCCCCCCCCCTTACCCCTAACAAATGAGCTACTGACAACTGATGCCAGCTAGGAAAAAAGAGTCCATTTTATTTAAGCGTGTGGTTCCTGGTAGATGGGCTACACTCCAGCAGATGGCCTCATATGTGGGCACAGAGGAGCATCACTAATTGGAATCAATGACTCACTTAAAAAAAAAAAGAAGAAGAAGATGTAAAACTAGGAGAGAGATTTGGGGGAAGTTGGATTCAGGAGAAATTGGAGAGAGGATGTAGGGGTGAATATGGTCAAATTACACTGTACGCATGCAGTAAATTCTCCAAGAATGAATACAAAGATAATATTAAATAAAATATTTAGTTAAAAATATCATATATTAATAACTACTAGATTTTTTTCAAAGTATCTGCTTAGCACAGTGTTTTGCTTCACAGAAATGCTACTTTTTTTTTTTTTTTTTTTTCCAGAGAGAGATTTGGGACTGGAGGTGAGAGGTTCCCAGCATAAGACTTACCACGGAGAAAGGCTGGCCTTCTCCAATGATAATAAAATGCCAATGTGAACTTCTAAGGGTCAAACTTCCATGGACCCTTTTGGTCTGTTCCTTTGAATGAGTAAAGTTATTCTATACCCCAATGTCAAAGAAAATACATGGCAGAAAATAGAAAGAGAAAAGCAAAATGCAAGTCAAAGCATGAATTTCATAGTTGTGCCATTTTTGGGAGGGACTGTGACACGAGGCAAGACCTTTGGTTTTTACTTTCTTGGAGTAGAAAGTGGGTAATGTATAAATAGCCTACATAGTATTTGTCGATGAAAAAGAGGCAATAAATAAATATAAAAGTACTGTTGTCAAACTGTAGAGTGCTGAGAGGATCCGAACTAGCTTATCAGAAGTGGCTTATATAATATTAGGCTTCTGCTATTACTCAGTCTTTGCAAGTGGTTGGGTTTTAAGTATTGTTTGAAACACTCCATGTGAGCATTCACGATTCCAGACATTAGCGTTATGTCTTGGGTTCTCAGGTGGGGTGTATGTGTAAGTTCGTGTGCAGGGGCGGCATGCATCACTTTTCATAATTGACTCACACCCAAATGCTGGCTTTCAGGAGGCAGAGCAATGTAGGCAGTATCTGTGTCAACATCACGCAGAGACTCTGATGACAAGCAAATTTTCTGCAGGAACAGAACAGTCTCCTGTCACCTTCCTCCAGATGAAGGCCAAAATACTGCAGAAATAACAGATGGTGAGAAGCTGGGACCTAATTGAAAAATCTACCTATTGAGACAAGCAGCAAATGCTTCAGAACTTTAGGGTAAGCCTGATTTCTCTAAGCAGGCAGCAGGCGGGATCCAGAAGCATAGCAACAAAACAGACTGCTGACTTATTTTGTTAGACAGATATCTATCTACTCCTGAGACTTCATGTTTTCCAAGGAGCCACAAGGGCAACAGCAAATTAAAGAGTAGTCAAGAGAACGCAGTTCTGTCAAAGCGTTTTAGCATTGGAAGGGCCCTCTCATCCTCAGGATGGTCCTTTAGTCACAGAGAATCTTTGCTATACACCAATCCCAAGGATCTTATGACAGCATTAGTGAACAGTCTAAAAGATAAGCTATTATTGGCTTAGTGTTTGCTTCATGTCTTACAGAGTTTTTGCTTGCCTTTATAACCTTCTGAATCCCTTTTCTAATCTTGTACATAAACACCACAGTCTCTGGGGAACATGCCATTGATTTCTGAATCTGTAGTTGGGATCGTTTTCTCTTTTTTTTTTAAATTTATTTATTTATTAAGGATTTCTGCCTCGTCCCCGCAACCGCTTCCCATTTCCCTCTCCCTCCCCCCACACACTAAGACAATGGGGATGTTCTATTGGGAACTCACCAAGGCCAGCTGGCCTAGGTCTGAAAAAGCATGGGATAAATCCAGACTAGCTGAACATAGTGGACAATGAGGAATACTGAGAATTCAGGAACAATCGCAGTGGGTTTTTGATCCTACTGCACGTACTGGCTTTGTGGGAGCCTAGGCAGTTTGGATGCTCACCTTAGGAGACCTGGATAGAGGTGGGCAGTCCTTGGGCTTCCCACAGGTCAGGGAACCCTGATTGCTCTTCGAGCAAATGAGGGAGGGGGACTTGATCGGGCTAAATAAGAAGGTGAATCCAAAGACAAACACATAGGCATCCTCATGAATATTAACCTTCATCAGGCGATGAAAGGAGACAGAGACAGAGACCCACATGGGAGCACCGGATAGAAATCTCAAGGTCCAAATCAGGAGCAGAAGGAGACGGAGCAGGAGCAAGGAACTCAGGACCACGAGGGGTGCACCCACACACTAAGACAATGGGGATGTTCGATCGTTTTCTCTTTTGACTATCACAAAGCACTCTGAGGTCCAGCACACACTTTTGCCCTCCTGTAAGAAGGGCAAGCCTGGGCTTAGCAGGGTAACACCTGGATGTCAACATTTATTTATAATTGACCGGGTTCTGTTCTTTGAATCTTGCTATGTTTTATTAAATGCAACTTAGCCTAATGGATTTCTCCTCATTACTCATATATGACCATAGGAAGCAGAGATGTAAAGGAGAAATTCTGCCACCTGCTCATTTTGAGTGCTTATCAAGTAGGTCATTAAAGGAATCAAAAAGAAACAGAGACACCATGTATCATCTCTAGTTTTGTAGCTACATGGTCTGAATGGGACACGTCAGGCATGGGCTGACAGGCTTTGATCTATGGTTTTGTGTGGTAGGGCCGAAAGGCTTCTGGGAAAGGCGAGAGCAGTCTACTCTAGAGAGAACAAATGTATCTTGGAACTGTGGGATAAATCACACCTGTAGATAGTATCACAGAAGCCACTGAAATAACCACGGATACCATCCTTCAGTGACTTTACATGGGATATTACTAATTCCTAAACTTATGCCTCTGGGAGCACAGCTCATCCACTTGGAAACATACCCCCTGCCCCACTTTATCTCCTATAAATTTAACTATAGACAGGAGCTGGTGAGTGTATTCTTACAGGAAGATAAAAAGACAACTATATACTAGAAAATATACTGGGGGAAAGGATAAAATAAATAATGAGCATGGTAGAATTATGAGGAGACAAAATAATATAGTAAAAATAGCGATGTCTTTAAATAGATATCTGGCTTCTTCTCCAGGTTCAGCCAACGGATCGTGTGATGTTAGCCAATTGACATATCTTCTCCAAATCTTATCTTCTTCATACATATTTCTTCACAGGAATTAAAAGGAATGATTGATGTAAAGCACCTGTACAACTGAATTATCTTTGCAAATGATAGTTAATGAGTATTCAGATCTTTTCTCTTTGAATTTAATGACCACTTATTTGGTTTAATAATTCAGATGCAGCATAATTATCCTCTTGATATTAAAAAGCTGCTTTTTCACGAGAGGAGGGTTACAGTTGATGGTCAAGAAGCTCATTACCTTCCTGTACTTTGCTTCTGTGAGTGATCCCAGGCATCTACCTCAAAGTTAGCCTGGAATTGACCTTGAAATGTTATTTAGATAATAACAATCTGGTCAAAAGCCTCTGGCAGGGGAGGGCAGGGCTCTAAGGAATGTGTGTGTGTGTGTTATCACCTTGATTTCTGAATGCTTATGTTTAATGCCTAAATTATCAAATCTCTCAGGCCCGGACAGAGAAGCTCCCTATTTGTGGAGAGTCACTAGTCTAGTCAAAGAGTGGGGAATAAATGTTAAATGAGAACTCGGCTTTAAACAGGGCACCCACATTCCTTCTCCATATCCCCCTCCAGGAATTACAAAAAAATAGAATGAATAAATTTTTGAGTCAGAGGATGGGCAAGCAGATCACGAAACACTGCCATTCAGAGATGCTACATCACCTCTGTAACTCGGAGTACAGAGCAGTTAGGAACACCTGTGCAAGATTACATTCAAGTTTCCACTGTGGAAGGCATAGTATCCACAGTTCCCCCATCCCTTTCTGAGGGGCCAATGAACATTAATGATGGCTGGGGGAGTCCTTTTCTCCATTGGCAGAGCCACTGGTGGACCATGTTGGAAAAAGAAGAGATTGTGAGGGAAAGGAAAAGGAATTACCGAGGGTGATGGGGAGGAACACAATCATTATACATTGTATATGTATAAATAAACTCTCAAAAACTAAAGAAAAAAACCAAAGACAATTTCATGGGGGGGGGTAGGGGAGTGTTTAACAAGCTCCTGGAGGACAGGGTAAGTGATACCATTATTTATATTTATATTTATATTTATATTTATATTTATATTTACATTGTGTCATCTTTCTGAATGCCTATGACTGCATCTTCTAAACCTCTCTGAGAGATATTACTAGGGTGTATCTCAGTAATTATGCTCATAAAGAGAAGGGAGGAACAATGGAAATGAAAGATTTTGTGAGTTTTCTACAGTCAAGATGTCTTAGAGGAAACGCTAGAAGTCAAACCCCTTTCTACCAGTGTTAATGCCGATACATACAGCTCATACCCCATAAATAAGTAAATCAATAATCCTTTGGATAGCCATGTTCAAGAGCAAATTCATTGTTCCCAGGCTATCCCAGGACAGAAACATTTTAACCAAGATGTGTGTCATTCCATATATATGACCCAGATTCACTTTAATTGTGTTTTAATTAAATATAAATATGTAAGACAGAGCAAAAGTTATCATTGGTGAGCTAGATAACTGAATCTCAAAAATAGTAGGAATTCCAAAGGAAAAATCTCAATTTTTTTCTTACTTATTGGTGAAAGGGGAGATCCAGTAAATACAATGAAATACATATAATTTTCAGCTACTTATATCTACACAAAATATTTAATATTTTGTTACCAGTTAGAGAAACTAGAATACTGCAAGTCCAAGAAGCAGGAAGTAAGAGTCTGTTCTTCCTACAAATGATACCTTGGCACAACACAGCAAACCCCACTGGAACCCAGTTTAATTATCTCTAAAATAGAGATGAATAGATTATTCCTTTATATCTCCCTCAAAAGAGTAATTTGAAAATGGAGGAAAAAATGATAAACTGCTTAGAATTTTCTGGACACAAGCAACGCATAATTCAAGTCATTACATTTCCCTAAAGTCTCGGCAGCTGCAGCTTCTCTATGGGAATGGGAAGGAGAACATTATGTAACTCTGCAATGGCCCCATGGTCCATTGCTAAAATGGGCCTCTCCAAAAGTACCAGCTAGCCTCATTCCAAAATACTGGCATGCCTTTGTTCTTTCTTTTAACTGAAATTAAATTGCTGCCTGAAGAACAAAGGATATATTTAGAAGACAGTCTTTTCCTTTTTTTTTTTTTTTTTGGTCTGTGTTAAAGTTTCCTAATTGAGAATCATATTCCATAAAATTACACAGCAGTGTAAAGAATTGGGGAAACAGACAAGCAGGCCTGCTGAAGGGGGAAGGCTTCCTCTTCCCAGCATTTTCCATGTTTTCTCTCCACAGCAGGTACAAAGCTGACCTATTCCACCGCTAACATTCTGTGCCACCCCCCCAACCCCCCTCCCGGTCCACCCAGATATTCTCTTCCAACTCAAGTCATTGCTGGGTTTAGTTTTACTGCAGAAAGTACTGGGGAGAAATGACATAGATATGTCACGGCATTCACTTAAAGTAGAGAGAGAAAGAGACAGAATCCCACCATTATATAAACCAATGAGACGTGTGTGTGTGTGTGTGTGTGTGTGTGTGTGTGTGTGTGTGTGTTGGTCCCTGTCTTTGAGAAAACAATAAGCAGCCACAGGCTAAACAGTAAAAGTAGCATAACCAATATAGCTTTCTTATAAAAATTCATGGATAGAAGTACTAAACTCTAACCAGTGTCACCACCTGCTGTCATGTTGGTGGCAACTGAGAGGGTCTAGAGTAATCTGGAAGATGGGTCTCTGGGCACATCTCTGAGGGACCTTCTTGATTAACTTAATTGAGCTGGGGACACCCACCCACTGTGGGTGGTATATCCTTACTGGGATACTGGGCGAGAGTGAGCTGAGGCCTAGCACGCATGCATTCATTGATCTCTTCTGATTACAGGTATAAGGTAACAAGCTGCTTCAAGCTCTGGATGCCTTGTCTCCCCCACCCCCACACCACATGATGGACTGTACACCAAATCGAAAAGTGCGAATAAACTCTGTCTTCTATACATTGCTTTTGTCATGGTATTTCATCACAGCAAGAGCAATGTAAAGTAACATACAGGCCACCAGTGAAAAGCACAGAATACAGTTTCCAGTTAGAGTTACCGGAAGTAACAGTTAAGTCACCCTGGCCTGGGAATATAAACCAAACACTTGCAGCTAGAGATGCCAATGTCTAGATTACTGGATAATCTAAAACGAAAGAGTGACCAATAAAAAATATTCACTTTTTTATTTCTAGGTTTATTATTAGTTCATCATGGACACTCAAAATCAACTCAACTGAGGTCTCACCAGGTTACTAATGAATCTCTAGAAAGTAAAAGAGACTTCTGGGTTTAGCCATTGAGCCTCAGGATAGAGGAACCAAGACCATCTCTTCTCTGGATGAACAATAGGAGCGGCTAGACTATAGAGAAGAAAGCATGCTGAAGGTAGGAGACAAGAGAGAAGCCAGGGAGACTAGCAGATTTCATCAAGTGCTGCTGCCTTTGCATCTTCTCATGTAGAAGGATGAAGGACTTTGATTCTGAAATGGCCTATAAATGAATGAAACAAGAGAAAACCCATTGGCCGGTCAAGATGGAGACAGGGATAGTGCATGCCAGAGACCATGCAAAGATACTTGACACTAGATTTGATTAGCTGATGTCACCACATCTGCTTGGTTTTGTTTTAATATAAGAAAACCAGAAGCACTTGGGAGATGGTCAGTGGCTAAGGCATTTTCCATGCAAGCATGAAGGCCACAGTTTGAATCCCCAGACCATGTTAAGTGCTAGGAATGCTGGCCCATCTATAATACCAGGAATCTGAAGTCAGAAGCATGAAATCTCCAGAGCAGGCTGCCTAGTTAGTCTGATTGTATTCGTGAGTTCTGGGCTCAACTAAAAGATCCCACCTTAGTGAGTAATCTGAAGAGTAACTGGGGAAGAATTTCAACTTCGATGTCAGGTTTCTATAAACATACATATACACATACATGCAGACACAGATGTGCACACCACACACAAATATATGAAAAAAAATGATAACCTGATTTCCATGTGTTTTCTTTAAAGAAAGAATGTAATAGAGTAGACACTATAATGTGCTGATAAATTACCCGGTGTCTAAAGAGAATTGCGATATCCAGAGCTCACCTGTCAGCTTCTTCAGAGTCTGACCACGTGGCTCCACTTTATTCAGGGTCATTTTCTTCTGTGCGTGACCCGCAGCCAATAGCTTCCTTACGTATCAGTGTGGAACGATGCCCGCCTTGACCAAACTCTGGACAATACAGAGACCATGGTAGCCTCTGCGATCCTTGAGGGTTTAGCTGAATTTATCAGGGCATTGTACCTTGGCTCAACTTCTACGCCATTTTCCTTCCTTCCTCTCTCTCTCTCCCAAGAATGTCTTAAAATCTCCTTCACACCAGCTTCCTTCTCCAGCACTGACATTGGGGATCTCAAACGGTGACAGCAGCTGCTTCTTCCTCTGCTTCACATTTGTGAAACAAACAAATCCAGCGCAGGCTAGTATTAACCCACTTAACTCGTTAAACAAGCTAGACAAATGATGGCCAATAGAAATAAGAAGCAAGTCAAACACATAGTTTAAAATTATTTAATAATTGCACTAAACTAAAAAGAAATAAAACTAATTTTAATAATTTATTTTCCCAGTATATTAGATACAATTATTTTAAAGCATGATAAAAAATAATTAAAATAGTCTATGTTGTAATTTTCACATAGTCACCAAAATCTGCTTAGCACATTATTTTTAGAGTACATCTCCACTTAAATATTAAATTTTTATTAAATGCTCTGTGTAGGAATTTGATAAAAATTAATGATTGAAAAAATAATTTATATCTGCAACAAGTTTGACACACTCGTAAGTGTTTTCCAGTAACCGAATTGAATATCAATTTAAAACTTCAGTTAAATAAAAACTGAATTAAATTATAAATCCAGTTTCTCAGCCACATTAACCACATTTCAATTGTTCCGTAGAAGTGGATTGCCAAAATTCTCTATGTTGGATAGGACTGACATACTCTTCATTTCGTGTTCTTGGGTTATTTCTGGATATTGTGAATGCTTCAAGAGCCAATCACAACAAAAGCAGCAAGATGACAGTGTGAGGAGCTATGTTAATAATGGCAGCAATGTGTAAGGATATGTAAGGAAACGAGTTAAACAAGCATACGGAAGCACCCACTTGGCAATAACACCAATTCTGAATGACCACAAATATATCATGCAATCAATGAACGTGTCAGATCTTGGCAGTTGATAATCATCATCAGGAAATTAAAAATACAGAATGACCAACAGGAAGAAGGAAAATACATTCACATATATAATACAAAGTTGCACAAATAGAGCATCAGCCTTGGTGCGGGATGCTACAAAGCAAAAACTAATTCAGGAGAAGACTAAGCATAGAGCGTAACTGGCCAAGCACTGCAAAAGGGGCTCAACAATCACAGAGCAAGAGAAGGTTCAGCCCATGTCCTAGAAAAGTGATTTTCAACCCTCCTAATGCTGTGACCCATTGATACAGTTCCTCAAGTTGAGGTGACCCCCCCCACCATAAAATTTTTCACTGCTACTTCATGACTGTGGTTTTGCTACTGTTATGAATCATAGTGTAAATATTTTTGGAATTAGAGGTTGCCCAGTGGGGTCTCCATCCACAGTACTAGGACTGTGAGCCCTCATCACACTGTTCTGGTGGTGAAACGATGGGAGCAAGAACTGGACTTGCTGATAAGCTGCCTGTCTATCCACAAAGAGCATGAAGTGAATGAAAGGTCGATTGCAAAAAGTGTTCATTGAACATACACACAAAATGGTTTCTTTCCTATCAGCCAAACACGCAAATGTTTACTGAGTATCTAGTATGTATCTACCAGCTTTTTAAATATTAGCAGTGAATTAGTGAACAAAACAGGACTATTGTCTTTAGTGTTTCATTTTAAATATTTGTACATACTTCTGTTGTGTTTGTGCCTATGTGTTCCTGATGTGGGAGTGATTTCTTTCTAATCTGTTGCTTTCATTGGTTAATTAATAAAGAAACTGCCTAGGCCCATTTGATAGGCCAACCCTTAGGTGGGTGGAGTAAACAGAACAGAATGCTGGGAGAAAGAAAGCTGAGTCAGTGAGTCACCATGATTCTCCCACCCAACACAGACACAGGTTAAGATCTTCCCTGGTAAGCCACCTCGTGCGCTATACAGAATATTAGAAATGGGTTAGATCAATATTTAAGAGCTAGCCAATAAGAGGCTGAAACTAGGCCAGGTGGTGGTGGCACACGCCTTTAATCCCAGCACTTGGGAGGCAGAGGCAGGTGGATCTCTGTGAGTTCGAGACCAGCCTGGTCTACAAGAGCTAGTTCCAGGACAGGCTCCAAAACCACAGAGAAACCCTGTCTAGAAAAAAAAAAAGGCTGAAACTAATGGGCCAGACAGTGTTTAAAAAAATACAGTTTCCGTGTAATTATTTCTGGGCATAAGCTAGCCGTGTGGGCGGCCGGGTGCCGGGGACGCAGCCCCGCCGCTCCTATTACAACATGCTCCTGTGTGCCATTGTTCTTTTCTTCCACCATGTTGGTTCCAGGAGCTGAACTTCGTTCCTCAGCTGTGTCAGCAAGCACCGTTATCCACTTAGTCATCTTCCTAGACTACTAAATTCTCAAAAAGAAGAAAGTATATTACAAACTCATTGGTAAATAAAGAACCGTAAGCCAGGCAGTTGTAGCACACGCCTCTAATCCTAGCACTAAGGAGGCAGAGGCAGGAGGATCTCTATGAGCTTGAGGCCAGTCTGGTCTACAGAATGAGTTCCAGGACAGCAAGTACTACAAACAGAAATCCTGTCTCAAAAAACAAAACCAAACAAACAAAACATGCTAAAAACACCATGTAAGGACAGCATGATAGAACATAGATAGACAGGCATCTATGAGAACCTTTAGCTACAGTTGCCAGAACAGGTGTCCTTGAAGACTGAAGACAAGAAGGTAAACTAAGGTCTACAAGATAAACAAAAATGACCAGAGGAAGACAATTTGTGGGAAGTGGGCCAGGTAGGGCTTCATTTATAGTAGTTTAAGTGCTTGAAAAAAATTAAATTTATTCTTCTCTCATACATTATATCTATATAACTATAGAATAGCTGCCCCTCTATCCACTCCTCCAACTTTCTCATGTCTCAGATCCATTTCTCCTCCATTTCCCTTGAATAAAGAGCAGGCTTCCCAGGGATATCAACAAACATAGCATAACAGGCTACAATAAGACTAGGCACAAACCTTCATATCAAGGCTGGATGAGGTAACCCAGTAGGTGCAAAAGGGTCCTAAGAGCAGACCCAATAGTCAAAAACAGTCCCCATCCCACTTTCAAAGAACAGCAAGCAACACAACCAAAACATTTGCAGAGGACCTAGAACAGACCCATACAGACTTCGTGATTGTCCCTTCACTCTCTGTGAACCCCTAGGAGCCTGGTTTAGTTGATTCTGTGGTGCATGCTTTTATGGTATCCTTAACCCCTTTGGCTCCTACAGTCATTCCTTGCCCTCTTCTTTGGAGTCCATGCATGGGGTGGGGTTCCATGAGCTTTGCCTAATGTCTTGCTTTGGGTCTCTGCACCTTCTCCCATCAGTTGCTGGATGACTCCTCTCTGATGATGATTGTGCTAGGCACAGACCCGTGAGTAGCACCTAAACAACTTAAGTGCTGAATAATCAAATTTAACGCTTTTCTTTTACATATGTTTTAGTCTGAGTAGCAATGCTGTCTTGAATAGGGAACCACAGTTCCTATGAACTGGATGTAGCTCTGATAGTCCCACGTGAGGGATCTATGTGTGATAAATGACCTCCATCCTGTCTCTCAATAAAAGTTTCATGGACTGATGCAATAACTAAGTCCCTAAAATCTTAGCCTACTTTCAGAGGTTGTGATTAATATATTATATATAGTTTTTATATATAAAACATTATATGATTTTTCTTGGAAATTTGCCTTCATAAAGAGCAAGTACTGAAGTGTTTATATATTCCCCCAAATCCCAAATTTCCTGGAAGTATGCATCACTGTGTGTCTCATTAAGCAGGCATGGTTATCTGCAGTATTCTCTGTCACTCTGTATCCTGCCCTTGTTAAAGACGATTATAGCCACTTTCACGGTCACTGCTTACCCTCAAAGGGTAGAGATCAATTCTTTTTCTTGTATATAAGCACACACAGGATAGTTTGTCCCCTGGTGGGCTCCCAGCAAGATGCCACCTGCCAGAGCAGAGACCAGGAATGAGGGTACAAGCAAACAAAGTGACTTACACTAAGCACCATGCTGCTCTCATTCAGGGCATCAAAGGGACTCTGAGTAGTTCTATTATATTCCTTTGCCACCCTCTGAGCTGACCAGCAAGGGAACCTCTTGGTCTCTCTAACCCCAGAGTAACAAACCTGGATGGGCTTCTGGCTTTCCTGATTCTATTTCTGCCTCTTCATTTTTTTTAGCATGCTTTTCTCCTTATTCTGTATCTAACACAATGAACATATCCCATTGGGTACTGTGCTTAGAGCCAAAACAATCAATGCAAAGTTCAAGTAACATGGATAAAGTCTCAGGCCTGCATCTGAGCTGTATTATAGAAATATATATATATATATATATATATATATATATATATATATATATATATATATGAGCCAGGCTCTCTCCATTTCAGCAACCAAGATTTAGTGCTCATGGAATGGTGTGATATGGGAGTAGAAAGGGAGAGGATACAGCTATCCCATTATCCCAATCAGAGAGATCTTTATAGCACATATTAGATATAATTAAAAACAAAGAGGGAACTAAGCATGAATTAAAATTCGGTGAGCTACAAAGCACTCTCCTGCATCCATAGCCTTGCTTTTCTGGCCTACCCAGTTTATTTATTTTTACATTCACTTCAAGTTAAATCTGCACCCAAACCACCTCCCTGGCTCTACTCCAGCCTCAGGGAACTAAATCTCCACTTCCGTCCATTTCTCCCATCCCCAGGGCACTCTATTAGAAATCCCAGCGGACAGTGCACATGTACACATCTATCCTGTCTGTAAATCTCAAGCCACTTTGGAGGAGGACACTCTCCTATCCATCTCCATAGCCACAGATTCACAGCCTGCATGCAGTAGTCACCCGATAAGCGTCTTCTAAATTCCACTAAAACCTACACAGACTGATGCCTTTTAGGGCCTATTGTGGAGAGAAGGAATGGATAACTTGAATTATAGTGCTATTATTTGGCTGTTTTATTATACAGCTATTTCCTAGCAGACAGCCCAGCTTTAAACTCAACAAGAGAGATTCCATTTAGGGGAAACAATAGAAAATTGGAAAACTCCTCTTGACAGTAAACATCAAAATGAATAATAGATGAAATGTGGGAATATAGATAAAATGTGGGGACTAGTCTTTCCTGGGCTCACTATATGTGCACATATGCACCGCATCCCACACAATCAGACAAAGTCACGGGGCTACCGCCAGAGCTGCAGCCACAAAGAGGGCACTCTTTGATTTGTATTCTAAATAAAAGTAAGTTATTGTCCAGTTCTCGCTACTGTACTCAATATGGTGATAAAAATAAGCTGAAGATGAATTGAAAAATACTTTACCCTCTCCTAAACTGTGAACCCCATCCTTAAAAATTATATCGCCATTACTTCCATGAAATTAAGTTAGAGTCACTCCTGACTTTAAAAGACGAAGAGGCAAATAAATATTTTCAAACTGTAGAGCTGCCTTTTGACCAAGTGTGTATGTGAGGGGAAGAGTATGAGAAAAGCTTACAAAATTTGCAGAAGAAAATGCAAAGATGGAATACTCTGACCCTGGCTACAAGCAGTCCACTGAGTTGCCCCTGCTCAATGCTTTTTGTAAATGTTTGAAAGAAAATGAGCAGATGTTTAGAAAATGGTCAAAAACCACTTTAACTGACTGGATTCTGAGCTAAACCCAAGTTCTGGATTGTTTAAATAAGTATCTATTTCCATTCCCCACCTACTAATTCAGGTTATAATGCCATAACAAATGTATGTTTGCTTGATTTCTAAATAATGCCAGAAATCTTTCTTCAAAGAGCTGTTTCCAGTTCTCTTCCCTGTCTCCCATTTTGGGTGTGAGTTTGGGAGTAAGAACTGAAGTAGCCCTTTATGGTGCCACAAGCTCACTCCAATGGGTGGAATGTCTCTCAGTGTTTGCACACTGTTAATAGTACCACTTCTATTCCTAAATTCTCCAAAGTCAGAACATGCCTCTGGCCAATTTCTTTCAGCCAGGCTTCCCTCAGGCTACAGTAAGGTGTAAGAACACTTCTCAAAATGTCAGAGTACTCTGTTAGTCCCCATCCACTACCCATTATTCTGCTTCCTCTACCAGTGCTCCTAACCTCTGGAACACTAGCCCATCAACAGCTAGAGTAAATTTCCCTTTGGGCTTCTACACATGACCGCTACACATATTTTGTCAGCCACTATGGGTCCAAACACAGAAGGCTCCACACAACAAAAAGCTACACTGGGAAGCCGAGTGATGGTGACGCTCGCCTTTAATCCCAACACTGGGGAGGTAGGTAGATCTCTCAATTTGAGGCCAGTCTGGTCTATAGAGGGAGTTCTAGAACAGCCAGGATAGACAGAGAAGCTTTGTCTCGAAAAAAACAAAACAGAACAAAAAAAGGAAAAAAAAGAAAAGAAAAAGGCACTCTGGTATATATTAACATGATTAATGATTGTCGTAGAACACAATTAATCCAAGCATTAGAGGACACTACGTATGTTGTACAGTGGGATGAAGAGACCACAGCAACTGCAAACCAACACTCAGGATGTTCACACCCACAGGTGTGTGTCTACAATGTCTGAATTCCATCTACCACGATTTAGCGGACAACGAGTAGGCTTTAGTTACCACACTGTGGGAACTGACGGCTTTCGTGAAGGAGGAACTGAATTGCTAAATCTTCATTGCACTTTCAGCACCTATTACAGCTGCTCTTTACCATCAATGATCAATCAAGTCGGAGCAGTTAAAACCTGTGAGGAAACAATCACACACTCAAGTTCAGCCAAGTCAGCAGGGCATCTAACCGTCTCTTTTCCTCTCAGTGGTAAAAAATCCTCTAACGTTTTACAAAAAACGGCACACCAAACTGGTCAACAAAGAGAGAGATTGCAAAAAATGATGAAAGAGAAACACATTGAAGGTAAGTGGAGTACAGGAGGCTCGAACTGGGTAATGTGAGTTGGCTGGAAGAGAAACCATCTGGCCAAAATATTCTTTCTAAATTCAGACTTGATTCCTTACTTCAGAGTGAGTATTAACCCGTCTACTGTTTATACCAGAAAAAAAGCCCACAAAGGTTTTGTTTCTCATATGACAACATACCAACAAAGTTGGGGCCCCATAATTGCATGACACACTTATCAGGATGGTAGGTAGAAGGAAGTTTGATAGTAGGAACTCTCAGCTACCTTGAAAAGCTACTTGGGTTATTGTTCCATTCCTCATTTCTGGATCCAAGACCCTTAACTGATGGTTCTGACACAATCAGATGGGTTACGTGCTATAAGCATAATGGGAACTTTGAGTCCATATTCCCCTAGAATTGTGTCTCTCTTCTGCTGTATTTGACCCATAATGCATACGGCAGAGAGGTCGTGAACAAGCTTAAGTGACAACTACTCTGCTGTTCATTGTCCCTGGAGTGCAGTGCACTGAAGCAAAGATGTTACACAATATTAGCCTACATCGTCGGTGGTCTAAAGGGACAGTGATGTGGGAGTGTCATATATCAATCTGTTGATTTCAGTGGTTAAGTAATAAAGAAACTGCTTGGCTGGCCCTCATAGGTTAAAACATAGGTGGGTGGAGTAAGCAGAACAGAATCCTGGGAGGAAGAGGAAGTGAGCTCAGACTGACAGCTCTGCTCGCTGGAGCAGAGACGCCATGCTGCCCGCTCCCGGGCAGACACACGCAATGAAGCTCCGACCCAGGATGGACATAGGCTAGAATCTTCCCGGTAAGCACACCTAGCTGTGCTACATAGAATATTAGAAATGGGCTAGTCCAGGCGCGAGAGTTAGCCTAGAAGAGGCTAGATAGAAATGGGCCAAGCGGTGTTTAAAAGAATACAGTTTCTGTGTAATTATTTCGGGGCATAAGCTAGAGCCATGTGGGCGGCCGGGTGCCAGGGACGTAGCCCCGCCGCTTGTATTACTTCAACAGGACAGGATTAGCACAAAAGGAGAATCCATCCTAGTTGGAAAGTGCCACTTTTCAGATTACATCAATATGCTCTATACAAAGATTCCAGGTAGATATTAAACAATACATAGTTATTTCCTGGCAGAAATTTTTCTTTCATTACTTAAAAATGCTGGCACTTTGTTTTTCCTTGTTTAAAAAAATAAAATATGCCCAAAGAATGAGGATAGAATTATTAAAATCTGAAAATACATGGTGAGGAGGTTTCATCATTTTTAGCATTGATTCTGGGTATGTACACAAATCTGGTGAATTATAATCTCATCTCCCACTCTACCCTCCTATGGTTTCATTTTTCCATCAGCCCGTGTTATGAAAATCTGGAGATATTTATTGTATACGGCCCAGCTGGATAAAAACTGTAAAGTGGAACCAGCCAGCAGTTTTTAAGCCATTACCTAAAAGTTGTGCCTTTCTCCAGGAGAAAACTCAAAGCGAACTCACGACCTTAGAAAGAAATGTTTTTTTTTTTTTAACCTTGTCACTGCTAAACTTAAAGAGTAACATGTTTACCACTAGCACTCACGTGCAGGATGCCTGCAGTTTTCCTTATTTCACAGTGTAGGACACGAAAGGAAACCTGACTACCAATCAGCGATAATGAGAACACTAGCTATGGCCGATTAATAAGACAATCACGTACTGCTTTGCGTTTGGCCGACATATATAAACTTCATAAAAGATACATAGAGATACTGTAAAAAAGTGAATATAAAGTATATTTTGGCATAAAATGCTGCAAACAAAAGGAGTATCAATATAAGAGAATACATGTAATTGTCAGTGATTTCACTATGCAGGGGACTGGCAAAAATTGGTGGGCCTATGTTTCAGTTTGAGCCTGTTTAGAACTACTGGATGAATACAGCAGACTGACTCGAATTAGCAGTGATGCTGTCTTCAAGCACAGTAGGTAAGGAAGTTGAGAGAGGTCTTGGCAAAACAACTTCCCAGCTAACAGCCTGCTGGATAGGGCTTCACCATGCCTCCTCCGATAACAACGTGCCACACCAAGAGGAATGATGGCCACTGGGTTCATCCTCACCTGTTTGGAGACGAGACTGCTAAAGTCTTTTAATAGGAATATACAGTTTTTAACCGTGATAAGTATAACATCTAAAAAGGAACATGAGTCATGGTGATATGACCAAGCAGGACTTTGAAAATTTCAGCCAGATGCTACATACCTGTTGCCTCAGCACTCAGGAAGAGGAGGCAAGTGGATTGCTGTGAGTTTGAAGCCAGTTTGGTCTACACGGTGTGTTCCAGGGTAGCCAACACTCCAGGGTGAGACTGTCTCAAAACAACACCACCGACAAAACATTAGCCATGCTACATTTGGAATCTGGCATTACATTTCTTAAAGATTATTTATCATCCTTGTGAGGTTTCCTTAATGAAGAAATTAGGGATTTGCTTTGTGAACACATGGTTTAAGCAGGTTGACCACTGACAGAGAGACATGAAGTTCTAGTGTCATGGTTCCTTGGACACACCCCTCAGATTCCAAAGTCGCCACAGTAGCGTCTCCAGGCCATTGTGTTTCGATTAGAAACGCCTATTTAAAGTTGGACTTATATATGTCCAGGACTAAAATAAAAAGGAAAAGAAAAATCTCAGGAGAGTGAGTCATACGAAGTCTGCTGCAAAGGTAGCAAAATGAGGTCTGTGATATAAAATACTTTTCCAAGACTCATTTTCAACATTACATCTTACTTCTGTATCTAATTAACCGTGTCCCTTGTAAACGTCGGGCTATCCTGTCTCAGCTCCCTGAAAACAACAAAGGTTCTTTGTGGTCCACTGTGGATGGGCTGGAGGCTTTCCTGGGTGTTGCCATGGTTACCCTTCAGTGAGGGAACCTGAGTGAATGGCCACTATTTGCATTCTGCCATGGTGAGGCAAAGAGTGTCACAGAAGTTCTCATAAAAACACTTAAAGGCTTGGCTTACAAGGACCACACGTGGCTCTTCTCACCTTTCGTTGGCTAGAAATAATTGCATGGCTCTATTTAACAGGGAAAGTACAAACTTACTGTGTGCCCCGTGCACGGACAGGCAGAAATCCTCTATAAAGTCTATTTTTGCTCAAACTTTCAGAAGTAAAATAAAGCCATAACTCCATCCACATTTTCTCAAAACGGATACCAAATTCAGAGATAAGGGCACAATTTTGTTGAGGATAGAGTTATTGCTTTTGTTTTCTTCATCCAATGAAAGTGGATGATTTGTGCTCCCCACTGGGATGAGATCTCCCTCTCTCTCCAGAAACACCAGGCCCTCAGCATGGGTGAGATCCAGAGATTTTCACAACTATCTGCCCTGAATCTTTAAGATGGTTCTGCTTTCTTTGCACAAGAAAACTCAGACACCGCTTCCTTTTCCACTGTTATTGCTCCCTCAGCATCCTCCCAGTATAAGATGACTTCCTGCTAACCCCTGCCAGGGCTGGTATCATTTCCTGTCCTGGTCCAGTCCAGACTGGGGTGGGATCATTTCCTTGTCAACCCCAACAATGCCTTTTTTCTTCTTTTCCTTTTCCTTCAGACTCCCCTTGAGAGGAGGTGTCTCCTTCAATCTCTCTGTGACATTGACAGAGTAATAAGTAGATTCTGACATATGCTGGAAGAGACAGAAGTGCTGCCCAAGACTAGAAATGCTTTTCACCCTTTTGCCATTCTCACCCCTTCCTACCCACCAGCCATCGTTATCCATCATGTCTGTCCACGTACTTTAAAAAAATGGAATTATATAGTTTTTGGATTCATATACATTTTAGGCAAAACATCTCAGAAATGGAGTTCATGACCCAAGATACTAATATTTCTTTAAGAAATAGATAATTATTTCACAACATCTAGGTCTCAGAACAGATCCCATGGTTTATTTTTTATTATTATTAACTTGATGTTACCCCTATTTTTTGCACTTACTTTAGAAGGAAAGAGAGTCTGTTCCCTCTGTGATATCACCATTCACATCTAAACACTTTCCTCCATGCAGACAGCTACACACACGCACGCACACACACACACACACACACACACACACACACACACACAAAGTAATATATTGTATAATGTACATAAAAGATCGTATTATACATATAACATCGTTATGGTGACTGGAATAAAAATGGCCTCCATATGGAGGGATGGCCTCATTGCAGGAGGTAGGTCGCTGGAAGTGAGCTTCGAGTTTTCAAAAGATTGGTACCATTCCCAGTGTGAACTCTCTCTGCTGCCTGCTTGGAGATCAAGATGTAAGCTCTTTGCTGTTCCTCCCACCATGCCTTGGCTCTGCCGCCATGGACTCCAGCAGTCAGAAGCTGTAAGACCAATTGCACATTTCCTTTTAGAGGCAGCCTTGGCTACAGGGCTTAGTCGCAATAACAGGAGAGTAACTAAGACAATCACTAAAATTGTGTGCATGTGTGTTAAGACCTTTTATTAAACGTGTGAAACAGTACAATGAGATATAGGGAGAATTTGAAAATAAACAAAACACCTGAGCAAGCCTATCATTATGTATGTGGCTGCTTTCTTCCAAGATGTACAAGACAGATGTTCTAAGCCAGGAGTCATTTTCTTTCACTAATGTGGGTCTAGTGGGTTCTATGGGGTGTAGAACAGAGTAAGCACATAGCTTTTACTAAATAAATGATAAAGGAATACAAATTATTGCTCGAATCATGTTCTTCAATAAAGATCATTGCCAGGTGTGGTGGGGTAGGTGTTGCAAACAACTTGAAGAGGGCATGAGAAAAGGAAAAAGAGGAAAGGGTGAAGACAGTAGAATTTGAGTATCGCTGCCATCCCAAGTTCTTCTCTCCCAAGAAACTTAATGTTCCCATCCTCTTCCATATTTTGCTGTGTCTTTGCAACATGCTATCAAGGTAAAGAGACAATGAGGTGAAAATGAAGTCTCTTTCAGTCCCTGTAACTATTACACGGGAAATGATGCTTTCCTGGTGCTTCTGACCTGGCTTTCAGTTAACGACCATTCCCAGACCAGAGGAACAGCACCATTAAGAGGGAAATAAGCAGGAATCACTCCATCAGTGATCAAAACAATGCCCATTTCAGAAAGCATGCTGGACTCCTTGGTCTGAAAATGATGCAGCCATTCATTTTGACGGGAGCTAGAGCCAAAGCTCACACCTCCCTGCCTCATAGGAGTCTTGAACATGCAGATAATAACTAAGTTAGAACTTTATGAGCATGCTGTATTTGTAATGGGGTCAGCCTGGCAGAGCAAAATGCTGCAGTAATTTTGCATCCATTATAACGTAGAAATGGAAGCTGGAGAAGACAAAGGGTATCAAGGAGAGAGCGAGCAGTCTGCAGATGTCTCTGTAATGAACTCCCACGAAGACAATCTCTCCCATGTGTCTACTTCCATTAGCCAGCTGCAGGGCTTCTAGAGGACATTATAGCTGTGCTGTAATGGCAGACCACACCTACCGTTCCCTGGAGACACGGGGATAATGTGGATGGCCTCTTCTTTCCACCCTGGTCTTAGTGGCTCTGGAGAGTGTGTTCTGTTTATTTGAGAAGCCCAAGTTCTGATAATCATTTTCCCAGAGCAACTCAATTTCATGTCAACATGGCAGTGATTTGTAGTAAAAATTCAGTTGTTAAAGCCTGTCTCCATTCCTTACTTAATTATGTCAGTTATGATCTAATTCCTTCCCTTGTATCCTTATTCTTTGTGTGTGTGTCTATATGTGTGGATGGTGGGGTGTGTGTGTGTGTGTGTGTGTGTGTATGTGTGCGCGCGCACGTGCAGGGACACATATGGGCGTGAGGACAAATGAATGAGTGCGTTCTTGCATGTTGATGTCAGAGTTCAACTTCAGTATTATTCTCCTTGTAGTGCCATTCATCTTTGGGTTTTTTTGTTTGTTTGCTTGTTTTGTTTTATTTGTTTTGTATTGATTGAGGTATCGTACTGACCAGGAACTCATGGATTATATGATCCTGGCTGAGCAACACCCTGGAGAGATCTACCTGTCTCTACCTCCTCCATGCTGCGATTATGAATGTACATGCCTGGATGTGTGTGTGTGTGTGTGTGTGTGTGTGTGTGTGTGTGTTATAGAGATTGAACATGAGCCCTTGTGCATGCACAGCAAACATTTTAATCAACAGGTTTCATAGGTGCATAAGATGCATATTGATAAAACCTACTACATAGGTTTACTACACATGCCATAGGATACAAAGTGTTTTTACTGGTGCTTAGTAAGTGCTCAATGGTGGCTTCTATTCGTGTTGCTATCCACATCCCCAAATAGGGGAAATATAAATAACATTCCATCAAAAATAAATGATGGCTTCCTATAAAACAAAGCGAATAAAATAACCATTCCATTTGTGAGATCATATTCTTATATATGGTCATAGTCTGAAGTTTAAAGCATGAGGTTAATATCTTATTCAAGAAATATGCATTAGGGTCAAGGTGAACTGATACACTTACTTTTCCTTGGAATGTGAGGATGTATTATTCCTATTATAGTATCTTACAGGAGGGGAATTTCGCTGAACATGTGTGGATGCCTCAAATTACTGCCAGACAGATATTTCTAAATCGTACATTTGATTTTAAACCTCACACGTTAAAAGGTATTATCTTTTATGATTTGTATGAGTAATGAAAGTCAAAAGGTATAAAGAAAACCTTATCAAATCATTAACTCTAAGGGAAATAAAGTCTCCCACTGTAAGGGTAAGCTTAGCTTGATGCAAACTAAACTTATGAGGCTCATGGCTCATTCAGTTGGTATTTTAGCAGGCAGTTCAAAATCTAGGCCAGACACAAGAGTAATGTCTTATTTAAAGATAATACCTCAGGGAGTCATTTCCAGAGATGTGAGAGTTGAAATTGAGCGTGCCTGAGATCAACAAGAGAGAGACTTATATCCTGATGGGAATACAAGACCGTTCTCCATGGAGAATGGCTGCATTCAGAGGAGCACTTCCCAATCTTGGCCTTATTGACATTTTGTTCTGACTAATTCTTTATTGCAAGGGGTTGCCCTGTGAATTGTGGCATAACAGACACCGTCCCTGGCCTCTACCCACTAAATATTAGTGGCAGCTGATCCTGTAACTCCTGCTCTTTCCCCTTGTCTTGCAGGAGATTTGGATAACTCAAAATGTCTGCCAACACTAACGAATGTTCAGTTGGGTGAAGGCAGCATTGTCCTGGTTGATGTGGAGACAGAACCAGAAAAGGTGACTGAAACTTTCAAAGGGACCTAAAGCAAGAAACTTCGGTAATAATGGGAGCAAACAAAGCAATCAAAGATAATAATGAAAACACAGCTCCTGGATTCAGGCATGCGGGATGAGTCTCACTTGCAAAGTTGTGACGAGTTTGAGTCTCAAACTGTACCACAGAGCAGGCGAATCTGCAGCTCTGTGTTTGAGGCCCAGACTGCTATGTCTTAGGAAAACCTGCCAATGCTTCTGATACATCATAACATTGGAGAGTTCTGATCAGCTTTACATTGAAGTTCGGTTTAGGAAAGGTTAGTTAGTATGATTATTAGGGTGTTCAATAACAGCAGTTGGGGGAAATATAGTGTGCTAGGGAAGATCAAGCACATTGGATGTCTCCCTAAAAAAGTGGACCATAAGGAGGCAGAAGCAGAGACTGACCACTGCTTTTCTAAAATACTAGTCATGGTGTGAAGGGAAAAATGAGTGCAATTTTATGACTTTATATTTATGACTTTAAATTGTTTATTTTCCTCTGGATAAAGGAGACAGTCGCTTCCATTGCAAACAAAAAGAAAGCACTGGCGAGGGAGAGCTAGAAGGCTTGACGTCTGGGGAGATGCCTGGTGAACTCTCACACTAAGCAATGGGCCACCACTCTGTTTTCTTCCAGGCGCATGCTTCAGGCATTCAAAACATCCAATGGAACAAAGAGGCCTGAGCTTAGGCCACTCGGGGATTTTAATTACAGGTTTGATACAAATGATAAACATTAATCAAGTATGTAGAATTTCCTTCTGGTCAGTGTGTGTCATGCCTTGGTCTAGTGCCATAATTTCAACCATGAGGTCTTCCGAGGACAAGTGGCAGTACCAGGAGATACTTGGGGTTTTACATGAAGAAGGGGAAAGTGATAGACATCAACTGGGTCCAAGTCAGGGATGAAGTCAAACATCCTACAATTCAAAAAACAGACCCTTACCGCAAAATTATTTTACTTCAAACATCAGTTGTTCATGGGATGATAAAGAGTATTCTATCAGAAGAAAATAAGCCCATGTTCCATTGCATTCTGCCATTCTATCTTACCAACTTAAAATAACAGTGATAAACTTTCCAGATTGGAATTTGCATCTCTTACATTTGCCTAATCTTTTTCCTCATGGCCCTTTTACTCAAAAAACAAACAAACAAATGGGTATTATCTCATATACATGCAAATTCTATCTCATTTCAGCTCAAGACATTTAATTTCAGATATAATTTGTTTGTGTGTGTATTTGTGTTTGCATGTACATTGTGTGTGATGGGGTGGGAAGGTATACACAACATGTGTGTGAATGTAGAAGCCAGAGGCTGACATTAGGATGCCATGCTCAATTGCTTCTCCACCAAGTTGTCTTTTGTTTTTGTTTTGTTGAGACAACGTCTCACTGAATCTGGAATGCCTTGTTTCAGCGAGCTATACTAGCTGGTTAGTGATCCCCTGGGCCCCAACTGTTGTACATACAGTATGTACTTTTTCCACTGTGGAAAACAGTGTTGGTGTTACCTATGTGTGCTGCCCCACCTGCTCTGTTATGTGAGTGCTAGGGATATGAACTCTGGTCTCCATGCTTACAAAGTAAATATTTTGCCCATTAAACCATCTCCTAAGCCCCTTTTGACTCTATTGCTGTTATGTTTTGGTCTGTGTTAGTTAGGTCAATAGTTTAATATGTTTGTAGTTTATATGTCATTGCTCATACATTACTTGCTATTGGTCAGTAGGATATGTTTCTGCAGAAAGCAAACTTTGTAGAGTCCAAAGAGTAGCCTGATTCCTGCGAAGGTATTGCATCTTACCTATGCCAAGTTCTAAAGGTATGTCTATACAACACTTCTGAATGTGCTTACTTCTCTTTTCTAAGTACACATGGTCAGCTAAATAAATCAACAAAAAAGACTCTGGTTTTTTACGTTAGTCCTATATCCGAGTTTATTCATTCTAAGCTTGAAGAAACAAGACACACAACAGAGAGCTCTGCCAACAATTACAGAAGGATGGAACAGACAAGGGTTTGCTTGTTTGAAAGATCTACTCTCCACAATATTGCTGCCAGCCAGGCTTCAAGGCTGTTGTACAACTGAATGCAAAATGCATTATTCCTTCCTTCCCCTGCCAGCTTACTCCTACAGACCGAAATGCACATAACCACAAGGTGGCTAGTATGATAAAATGAAATGCTGAAGTGGGCGCTTGTGAAAGAGAGGCTGGCAGCCCCAAGAGGGGGGAGCTTTGCAAAGTATTACTTTCTAAATATCTTCCCTTGGAACATTTAAGATTAATGGATAAGTGTAGGAAGTAAGAATATGTTGATATTTTAGTCACTTGTATGTACTTGGTGTAGTTCATAAAAGTAAAATTATTAAATGCCATAATTAAATGATTACTCAGAAGAGGATTATATTAGAGTTTTTTTGGATGTTGCTTAAAATGGGGTATAATTTCTTTAGGCTTCTGTTTTTGAAAGTTTTGAGTAGATAACTGTCATGAACACAGTACATTCGTTTTGCATTGTGGAAAGCAGGCTTTTGGGAAGAATGGGTATAGACTAAGTCATACTTATGGGTCCCCATAGATTTCTCTCCAAAGCTTTTCCCCTCATAATATGCTTTATAATTTATTTCTAATGGTTTACTTTATTTCTTTACATGTACACAAAGTATCTTTGATATATGCACACCAAGCCTCAAGTTTTCTGATTATGCATTGAGCTCTGATAAGCTAATACCTCTCAAGAAAACTTTAGGAACATCAGTTTGGTGTGCATGCCCCTGGCATGAGTAGCCACAGGGACATGAAAGTGCCATGGGGGAAAGATGGCTACTGATGAAATTTCATGTCAGACACTAAGCATTTCAGGTTTTAACTTGGGATCTTCTGAGGGGTTAAGGATGGTTTTGGGAACAGTCTGCATCTACTTATCCTTCCGGAGGCACTTGCCTCTGGTATGTAAACCTCCACTCTTTCTGTCCCCCATTCAGACATCCCCTGCACTGACTGGGTGTCATGGTTCTTACCCTTTCAAATCCCACCCTCTTCTTCTTTCCATATTCATTGAGTCAATTCTTCTGAATAGTATTTGATTGACAGAAAATTTATATAAAAAAAACAGTATCAAGTTCTCAGGTACGGTCCATTCATCTTTCACTTTCTGTTAAACCATAGAACAATGATCCAGACAAGCAGGTTAGCCTACCTAAATAAAACACTACTGACTAGACCATGGCCCATATCACCTATCAACAAAATAATCCATGTCCTGGTAATTCATGGCCATACAAAATATTTGTTATGTATTTACTATATGGTATCCATCATTCCAAACACTGTAAACAAATAAACAAACAAAGAAGCAAAAATGACCTCGGTGCTCTCATGAAACTTACACTCTACTGGTAAGGGCCAGCTGAATACATTCTGAAGGCAACATCACTGTCATACATTGCTTCAGACAATGTAAGACTGAATGAGAGAGAGGACAGCTTTAGTTGAACATTGGTCTATGCCACTAGTTAGTATTAATGATCTCCAAGATACTTTTTGTCACTCCAATATATGTGTACATGTGTTCCTTCAATATTCATGGTACTACAGTGTGTACTAAGTGTAGAACATGTTTATGTAATGAAAATAGCTGTTTCGTATTTTATAATTGTTAATTTTGCTACATCTAATTTGTTTTGCTATCTGATTTCCATCGGTCTTTCACAGATTATTTGCCCCAGTAAGCTATAACCTCACAAAGACTTGTCCAGTGTGCTATTTTGCAGGCACTGAAAATGTGGGTCAAGGCTTGTTTTCAAGGGCAAGTTAGCATTTGCATGAGGGATGATACTTTCAAACGTATCTTCTATTCTCTTTAAAACCTCCTCATGAGAAACTGGGGACAAATTATTTAATATTCAGAGTATTGGGTACAATTGCTAAAAGAGCTACTTAAAAGTTTGTAATATACAGCGGGGACAGACGGCAGAGAAAAGAGCAGTGAACAGACAGCATGATTCCCACTTCTACCAGCTCTTATCAGAGAACACACAGCTGCTAAGTTCTCAGAAATACAAAACAAATCTACCTAAACATTAATCTCTTTTAGGTAGGAGGTTAAAGGGAGTTTTACAACACTGATTCTGAGTTGAGGATTCAGTGGTCTCAACTTTTCCTTTCTCTGCTGAAGACTTTTACTTTCGTTTTATAGACTCTAGGAGAAAGGAATTTCCAAAACCTGAAAATGAGAAAAGATTGTTTTGTTTTTAAAAAGTATCTATATAAAGAAAAATATACATAAAACCCAGAAAAAAAGAGAATAATTAAAAAGGCTAGAAGGCTTCTAGTCTTCACCTGCATGTGGCATATTGTGTGCACACATGAACACAATCTAAACTCGGGAGGAAAGAGAAGAAGAAGAGAGAAGAGAATGAGGGAGACGCCCTGGATCAACCAGGTAGCTGCCAGCCAGCAGACACTAGAAACAGTGAAAGTAAGATGTACCAAAAAAAGTTAAAAAGGCCCGAGGCAAAAGGTAGGTAAAGAGAAACAGGTCAATTTAAGTTAAAAGAAGTAGCCAGAAATGAGCCTAAACTAGGCCCAGCATTCATAACTAAAAAGGCATATCCATGTCATGATTTGGGAGCCAGTTGATGGCCCAAAAGGAATAGAAAAAGCCTGCCACAAAGGAGTTTATTCTATAAAAATGATGAGATAAACAAGTGTTTGGGCATCAATCTCAAAGAAAGTTAGGATTAGCTGGGCGGTGGTGGCACACGCCTTTAATCCCAGCACTGGTAAGCAGAGGCAGGCGGATCTCTGGGAGTTGGAGGCCAGCCTGGTCTACAAGAGCTAGTTCCAGGACAGGCAGCAAAGCTACAGAGAAACCCTGTCTCAATAAAACAAAACAAAACAAAAAAAGAAAAAAGAACATTAGGATTAGAGTCCCTGCCTTTTGTTACCTTAAAAACATGGCTGCAAGTTGTGCTGGTTTGAATGAGAATGTCCCTCCCAGTACTGGGAATTTGAACACTTGGTTCCAGTTGATGGTAGTGTTTAAGAGATTTAGGAGGTACAGGCTTTGAGCAGGGTTTTGAGAGTTTAAATATTCATGTCATTTCCAGTTTGCTTTTTCTGCTTGGTGCTTGTGATTTAAGACATGAGCCATAAGCTCAAAAGAAACCTTTCCTTCTATATTACAGACGGTCTCAATCTTCTAATGGTTCAGTGCTCTTCACTTTTCAGCTTCTTAATGCTGTGACCCTTTAATACAGATCCTCATGTTGTGGTGACCCCCAACCATAAAATTATTTTTATTGCTTCTTCATAACTGTAATTTTGCTACTATCAGGAATTGAAATGTGTATCTATATTTTCTGATGGGGTCAAGGCCCACAGGTTGATAACCACTGTTCTGTAAGTTGCCTTAGTCATGATGTTTTATCACAGCAATAGAAGAGTAACTAATACAAAAGAAAGTAACGGAAAAGCTAATGGTCCAAAGACTCTATGTGAGCAGAGTAAAACATTTGATTCTCCTACTTCTCTTTCTTCTATACTGGATCGCAAAGTACTTTCCTTTTCTCAAAGTTGAAAATAAATTCATTTTTTTCCTTTTAAGTGATTTTGGAGTGTGTGTACATTATTATGTTCTATTAAACTAAAAGCAGAAAACAGATTCATCTTAGGGAAAATTTGATCCTATTTGGTGCTATTCAAAAGATGTGTTGTATTGTAGTGTGATCACCAAGGATGTGAAAATTTTTAAGATTGCCACTTATTAGTTTGAATTTTTAGCTTCAAGTTTCAGATGAGCTTCTGGAATGTTCAGTATCATAAGAAAAGCTATCCCCTTCACAGCTCTTCTATAACTCCTTTATTTTATGTATGGAAAATATATAGTTTTGTAACTACTTCTTTATTATATTTGTCATGAGAATAACCGGGATGCTCTCTATTTTTGGAGGATGGGGCAAAACCTGGGAGACTGAACATATTCTAGGGATTATGAAAACATTCACTGATGCTAAGTGCATAACAGACTATTTTCATTTTAAGTAAAAGAGAATTGGTCTGTCTGCAATTTGATGAGTATTCCTGTAAAATAATGTTTTTGAAAATGGCTTGAAGAAAAATGATTAGGGCTTGGTTTGTGGAAAAATGAATAAAGCTTTCTACAGATTAAACTTGAAAATATAGGTCTGCCTTCAATTCAAGGGCATTCTAGGGACATTTTATACTCATATGCATTAAAACACACACACACACACACACACACACGGACACACATGTAGGGTAAACCCAGCCCAATGGGGGGCGTGTTCGCCTCGGGCTAATGTTTACATATAAATCTGGCGGGCATGAGCCCAGCTGGTCTCTTTTGTATTTCCTGCCCATTGCTGGATCCCTGGTGTTGAAAGCTATCCCTTCATTAAAATTTGCTGTTTCATATTAAGCTAGCCTGGTTATTACGCCACATACACACACACACACACACACACACACACACACACCATTCAAAGAAACACATAGTCACGTTCCCTCCCGTGTTTACAAACTCGACCACCTCACATTCAGTTCCAAGATGGCTTTCACCACTCAGAAACTGCACTTTCACTTGTGATACAAGAAGATGGCGTCTGTATTTTATTATTTATTCCAGTAAATTCATATTGGTCCTGACAAAATAAAATATGTATTTGGCCCCAAGTGAAGCTTGATATTTTTTGAGTTAAGTAATTCAAGTCAAATAAAGCATGCTTTTGTTTCCACACCCACATGCTGTATCCCAGCAATCACTACCCTTATCCACTCAGCAGAAGTTAAAAGATCCTCAGTTTCCCCATTCTCATTAATTTCTCCCCAGCTCTATGTCCACATACTCCTGTCAAAGTTTTTCTCTCTCTACACCAGACCACATCCAATATACCCTCTTCTTTCTAATGCTGCTATCAAGGCTTCCTAATTGATTCTTTTCTACTCTTCTCTATAAGCCAGTAATCTATAAGGAACAAAAGTTCTCTTTCAAATTATAAATTGGGTACTGGCAAGATGGCTAAGTTATTAAGAGCGCTTGTACACAGGTATTAGAATCTGAATTCAATCCATAATACCCATGTAAAAAGCCACGTACACTACCCTAATCCCAGTACTATGGTGAAATAAACAGGACTGTTGGAGTTTGCCGCTACGCCAGTATTGCCAAAATGGTGAGTGAGCTGACATCCTCCTCTGTAGACCCAGACTATGTGGATTCACATGTATACCACCCCCACTCCCACCCACATACACACATATTATATATGTATATATGTGTATATATGTATACAAGTATATATAGTTTCATATTAACTTGGTTATGTCATTCCCCTATCCATATTCTTCTGCTATCAAAACGATATATTAAAGGGTATCAACCATTACCAAATATCGCTATTTTACCTCATCATGTAAGTAAATCTTCCAATTGATTTTTACTGCACTGAAATGAAGCAATGATTTTCATTGTTCAAGATAAAACATCAACATTTCAGAAACAGATTCCTAATCTTGAGTTAATGTTTCAGCTCTCAACCTCGCATTGTGGCCTACAGTGTTTCAGGTGCCATGGTATTGCAAGATTATGGATCATGCTATCTTGATTTTCTCAGACATGCATGTAGAGCTGATGGGCCTGGAATGCATAACCCTTAGAACATAGGAATGAAAGTTATATGGCAATGTAATGAAGGGGAAGAAAACAAGAAAGTTGGGAAAGCAAAGGATGCCATTCAAAATGATTAAAACTCCAGTGAGGGCAGTCTGACTCTAGACTTATAGATTCATGTTTAGTATCTGTTATGTGCTAATTATAGGTCATGTTGTGGTGATCAGGAAAATAAAACTGACCCCTGTTTTCAGGAGACTTCAAGCATAGGTTAGAGAGTGAAGTGTGGAGAGGGAAATGAGCAGCTGTAGTTGAAGAGGGCAAGGAAAAAGTGAAGACCTGAGATACGTGCACAGGACTTGTTCCAGATCCCTTGCCATCACCGTTGTGGACCCGTTCCTTGACCCAACACTGTGGTGTTCTCTTTGGTGCCGTGACTAATGGGAAGCCTACACTGCCACTGCTTTTCTCTAGTAGCTTTTCCTACTCATTCCTTCGATGGCTTAGCCCCTGAGCAATCTTCTCTCTCCCTCAGTACTTAAGACTTATTTGCCAAGCTCTGTTTGAGGTGGCCAAGAAGAAAAGAACAGAAGGAAATGGAGAAATACTTGGATGAACACAATGAAAAAGATGTTTAGAAAACATCAAAAAAACTTGACGGATTGTATAAAACTTAGGAGGAGCAAGGAGACTAGACTGAATGATTACTGAAACTCCAATAGGAAAATCACATTAATGTGCTTTGGAATGTATTTTGTTTAGTGTACTTTCTAAAGCATAAAGTGCAATAAAATTTAAATAAAGGAGAATCTACAAATCGTCATTTGAAATTTCATGTTCTCTTGTTTGAAAAGCTCAGACAATTCATGGGAAACCAAAAGGGTTGTTTAATTGATTGAAGTTATTATAAATAGTATGTAATGCACACAAGATGTAAGAATGGCATGTGTTTATAATGAGAATGATACTACCAATTTGACTGTGGGTTATTTTTGTTCTGCTGGTTGCTTATATGTGACACAATCAAGTCATATGTTTCACACCATTTTCTTATAATTAGCATCCATACCATAGAACTGGCCGCCTAGGATTAAATCAAAGAAGCCTGCCATCATAATTACAGGGGGAAACACATTATTTAATAATACATAAACCATTTTTCACTCTCCATATATTAAGACCAAATGAACAACTAGGCTCAGACCTGAAATACCATGAAAACCATTTAAGTCTTCCATGCAATGAATGAATGCTGGAAAAATAAAGTCTTGATGAATGGCTCCTTCAGTTCACTAAAAATAAAGCTTTTAAAGTGCTGGATGGAGCAGTGGCTAAAGCCCTGCCCAGGGGAAAAAATAAAATGCTAGCACACGATTAAAAATTTTATGAAAACCAGAAAAATGAGAATGTCATAACCAGAGGGAAGGTGAATTTCCTTTAAGAGATAAATAGGAAAGCAATGACAAACGGAATATTTTAAACTCTGCGCCAGGAGGTAAAAGGAGAAATTACAATCTAATGAAAGGTCTTAATGAGAAGTCAATTATCCCAAAACTGGCATCAACGACTCAGACAGTCCACCCAATAATGGAAAAGATGGCAGAGGTTTTTTTTTCTTACACTTTCCTTAGAGCTGACTCTGACACAAATGGGAAACTCTACTTTCATCTTAGAGATGAAAAAGTTTGAAAAAGTCTTTGAAATTTACCAAATCAGTAATCCTTATCTGGGGCAGAGTAAAAGTGGAATGAACTTGAAGTCCACAATAAAGAAGACACCCTGCCCTTGTCTACCTTGCCTATCTTAGTCCTACAGGGATGCTCTGCCATGCATCTCCAAGTTCATTTGTTCATTGCTCCATCTTCCCATTCACTCACACATCACTCACTCACGGGTCCCATTGTCTAAAGTGTGTAATAACCTCTCAAGACAGGTGACGAGCTAGAAAAAAACAAAAATGTAGGTAGTTTGCTTCTTCTGATGTATTGACTGCATTTTCTGCTGCTGTGGTTAAAGTCCATGACAAAACAGTGTGAGAGAGAAATGGTTCCTCTGGGCTCATGGTTTGAGGATAAAGTCCCTCACGGTGAGGAAGCCAGGTGGCAGGACTTCAAGCAGCTGGATATGTTGCATCCATAATCATAAAGCAGAGAACTATGAAGGCTCATGCTCCTAGTTTGCTCCGAAATGGAGCCCAGGGAATATTCTACCACGTTTGGGATGAATCTTCCCATCTCAATTAGTCAAATTGAGATAATCCTTTACAATTATAGCCAAAGACTTGTCTCTTTCAACCTGCCAAGTTTACATTAACTATCGCAGCCAATAAAACAGAGGAGAAAACGAAATCATAGATTACTCAGCAAAATTCAGTATTCTTTGACAATGAAGAATCAAAGCAATTTACTCTACTGAAAGACCCTAAAAAAAAAAACTTACCTAATTAAAAAGAAATGATAATATGTTGGATAACTATGGACCAAGCCAATTAAAAGTTAAGCATATATATGTTCATGTATATGCATACAATGCTTCTGTATATACACAGATTTGCATGTGTGTGTTATGTGTGTGTGTGCTGGTGTGTGTGTGTGTGTATGTGTAGGTGGATGTGTTTGTCTATAGATCTGTGTGCTCATTAGGTGTGTGATATGAACTGAGCTAAATAACTCAAAGAGGAATCTCATATACGGGTCTGGGAACTAAAATAAAGATGTTGCGTATGTCAGAAAACACGAGTGTGAGGCTGGACACTTGGCAGAACTAGACAAAACAGTGTCTTGAAAGCTGTGTCAACAAGAAAGACCTATTTTTTATTCTCCTCAGAGTATCATGTAATTTTTACAGGGACTTAGTGGAAACACAAGCATGAGATTTGTGTCTTATAAAATGTCCCTGTGGCTGCACCGTGCTATTGATGAATCACAAATGGATCTCTGGCTCTGTCTTCACTGCAGACCAACATTTGCAATCGCTTGCTGGACGTCTTCCACCAGGCACTTAAAACTCAAAACAGCTATAAACAAACTCATTATCTTTCTCTCCAAAATGTGCTCTTCTGTCTCTCACCCACCTTGGGGAGTCACAGTATTCTCAAGCCAGCTATGTTGCGGTCACTACTCTTCTTTCCCATTCTTTTCAACCATTGGCTTCCAAAAAAAAGCCTTCTCCGTTCCAATAGGTTCCCTCGGTTTTTTACACCCACATCAGCTCCTTCTTATAGTGTCAAGTCATCCTGTGTCCAGTCTCTGAAATACAATAAAGCCTCTATCCACCCCTACCATTGTCCATTTGCAAAATCCCCAAATGGTCCCATTTGGGTTTTTGTCATTGTTTTTTGTTTGTTTGTTTTGGGTTTTGTTTTTCTTATTAGCTACACTGTAGTAGGAAGACCAAAGGTTGGGTGCCTGCCTGGTTTTAAGTATTAGCTTAAGTCCTCCATTTGAATTTCTTGAAGAAATTATCTATGTATTCATCGGCAGTGCTAGGCAAGTGGCAGCTCCCAGATTTGATGAGAAGATACAGGAAAACACTTAGTACAGGGTCTAGCCCATACACACACCAAAACTCTTATAGTCTAATCTCGATGTACTCTGTTTTCCTACCCATCCTTAATGATGAAGTTCAAAATGTCCTGTAAATGAAGACTTTTATGGCTGGGATCCATTCCTTTCTCCTTAGCAATTACACCTTCAGTGCTATACTGCAATACTTTATAAACATATCTACGTAAGTCTTTATATCTCTCTGGATCAGTTGCTTATTGAAGACTAACGCTATATTTCTCTGTACCCATATTATCATCTGACCCTTAGGAATCAAATGCAAGGATCAGGGGATGATTAATTACGCACCACTGTAGATGCATTAATTCTGGCGCTTTTGTTTTTAACATTCATAAGAATCCAAGTATTCTCCACAGTTTTTCACTGAACATGTTTTATAGGAGCCTCAAAAAATCCCCACAGGTTGTGAGCCCAGAAATACCAGACACATGACACAGTTTTATACTGCAATCTCAGGCTATGCCCAAAGGTGAAGGGTTTTGTGTCCCCATTCGGTGGGTGTTGAGCTCTGTGACAGGGTATTTCATGCCTTGTTTGTCATCTAAATGACAACAGTGTCATCAAGTACCAAGGGGTGACCTGGTCTTTCTGGTTGCCTACCCGCAATGTAACCCACAGATCAAATGCTCTACAGATGAAGAAATACTCTACAAGGCAATGGAATCCTCTTGAGACAGTTGAGGATTCTCTTAAACTCTTCCAGAAGATTGCTCTCTTTGAACTGGAGGACATTACAACAAGTTAGATAAATCATATGCATGTTCTCACTTATATATAGAAGCTAAAGGAAGTTCATTTGAAAAGAGGGGGCAGACTCTTTCCTCATTTACTAAAAGGGGGGAGGGGTTGGATGCAGCATGGGGATAGAGGGAAAGTAATTAGTACCAAATTACCCTTAGACCAAAGGAATGAGTGCTGGTTTTCTAAAGCAAAATAGGCCTCTCATTTACAACTACCTATTATGTGTGTGATGAACTAGAGAGGAATCTGAAGGCTGTAAACACTCAATATTGCTTAATACATAAGACAATGAAAGTATAAATTACTCTTATTTGATCTTTACACATTATATCCATGAGCTGAAGTATCACAGGATGTTCTACAACTACATCCAATTATCATTTATCAAAAAAGTGGAAAAACATGCCTGTGATTCAAAATCTGAACAAATAAGCTGGAAATCATAGCAAAATCTTAGCATCAATTATGATTTCTTAGAGAGTTCTATGAAGGAAAAGGAAGAAACTAGATCGTGTTTTTAAGGAATGTCAAAGAGAGGTTAAGATTACAGAACTAAGGAAGGGAGTCCTGCTACTATTAATAGGAGCTCCGGACTAGTGTTTACGTGAAATTGAGTGGAAGAAAAACGATTTGGCACTTTGAAAGCAACCCCTCTCAGTATCTCAATCTCAATACCAACTGACATTCAATTTGAAAAAAACCTCACCTTAGATATGAATGTGCTTAGGCTTTTTCTTATGCTTCCTTTCTTTCAGATACATTCAGACTGGCTGCCATATCCCTAAAACAGATTTAGTGGTCTGCTTTCCTGAAGAGTCTCTTACTGTGATTAACAAAGAACTCCGTGTGAGCATAGAAGCAAAACACACACTAAAGGCACAGACAGGAAAGAAAAAACTTGGAATGCTCTCACTGCAACCAAAACCATGGTTTTCCTCTTCCCCATGCATGGTTATCAATCCCATCTTGTGTTCATGAACTTGAAAACATCTTTGTCCATTAAAGATTATACTTATTTGAGGCTATGCCTTTTAAAAGAAAGTTGTTTTTCTGATTTTCATCCCAACCCAAGACCAAGACAATCCTTTCTTTACAAGATTATGCTGACAGCAAAGTCTTTGAAGAAATTAGAGAAAGCTTTAGAAAGGGAATTGGGTAAAATAAAAGATGCACATTTGTGGTTTTCTAGAGAACAGAAACCGATATACAATACCTTATTTTTCACAATTTATCCTAGAGTCCGAGGAGTTAAAACAGCCATTGTTCATTTTGTATTTCACTTTCTCTCGTCTCATAAGACATTGGATTTAAATAAAAGCAGCCTTTAAAATATTTTCATGTAGATTTGAATTTTTCTGTGATTTCCCGGACAGCAGTATCATAGAATGGGTAAAATGAGGTCACCCAGTCTCAGAGAGAAAAAAAAAATGCATGTCTATGTCATATTCAGCTCTTAGTCTGTGACGTATATATGTAACATTTTCAATCCAACTTAAATAAAGGCGACTTAAATTGGAGAAAAGACCTAAATAGGCCAGACTCAGCGACATTACAGGTAAACTGGGGTAGGGTGAGAATGTGGGGGAAGATACGTAGCTCGCCCAGAGCCAGAGTGATGCCGTGAGCTCCTTTGCGAGGAAACCACCCAACGAGAAAGAAAATAATACTCTCCTTATCGCCAAGAGTTGATGCGCATGTCTGCTAATTAGAGAAGAAAGTGCAATCAGGCTGCAAACACAACGAAACCGCTAAGTAAACAGTTTTTAGAAGCATATGCAATAAAGCATGCGTTTTTGAAGGGGCCATGGGTATAAATGTAAAACGGAGGCAGAGGTGCATTTTCATACTAAAGATCAGATTAATTAAGGCTTTCCTCACACTGTACACCCGAGACCATCTCAGACAGAGCGAGCCGGATGGCTGAGTGCTTTAATTCCAGCAGTAGTAAAATTCCTTGCAACCCAGCTGAAGTAAGTATCATAGGTAATCCTCATCTAACATGACTTCATAAGGACTCCTTTATCTTCTCTGATAATGTGAGCTCACGTCCTGGCCCAGGAGAGTTCTCCAAGGCTTGGAGATATTAAAACAAACAACTTGTAGGGGTATCCCTATTTGAGGGGTATCTAGGAGTGGTAGATAGGAGAATATCACAAATCCAAACAACTTGCTGAGTAATTGCCATGGATCTGCAAGTGTATGATTTATTTGCTCTCCAGGGAATTTTTATATGTGGTTTCTGATATGAAATACAAACTGTAAAAATCCTGAATATTAGCACATGGATATATATTGCACTCTTTAGCGGGGAACATCACAAAAAAAAATAACAACATTTACCTCTTAAATGGAAAAATAACACAGTGAAATAATTGAGCTTATTTGATTGGATTATTAAATCCCCCCCCCCCCCAGACTCATCTGCTAGAGACTTTTAGTCCGATGGTATTAAGAGGTGGTAGACATTTGGGGAGGTAGAGCTGAACTGAAATCAGATCATTTTTCTCCTTATAATTTGATTATTTCGGGTATTTTTTCACACTGATGGAAAGTTGACCAACACAGCCCATGCGAAAACTGCTTATCCCTGACGCTTCTACTGATGTGCAACTTTGAAAATAAAAGGGAAAAAGTACCAATCACACAAATCTAGTCAGGAAATGCTATGAGTTCCCACAGTCAGCCACTAATTATGCATTCAGCACATTTGGTCTTTTCCTTTGGGGTGTCCTACTCATCAACAGAGTTGATATAATCAGCAAGTCTGTTCTGGAGTTCAATGCAAATTCATCTCCGCGTGTTCAAGTATGTGTGGATACACATACTACAGGGGGCCTGCATATATCTGGGTGTCTAAGGGAGGCAAAAAAGCAAGCCCTGGCTGTTATCCCTCCATAATACCATTCCAGTTCTTTTGAGACAGTGGGGATCACCCCGTCTCTACCCCGCTACACACACAGCACTGGAATTACAAATATGGCTAACAATACCTGGCATTTTCATAGTTTTTATATGTGTGTTAGGAATCAAAATCAGGTCTTTGTGCTTGAAGCTATTACATAAGCCCTCATATTGCTTATTTTCATCTTCTATAACTAAAACATTAACTGGTTCAAAGTTTGTGCTCAGTAAACTCATCTCACCACTTACTATCTTTGGTTATTATTAGTAGTATCACTACCTGTGATTATATTATTATATCATCATAATAATTATAATATTAGTATTACTACCTGTGTAGCTGAATGAATGCATAGGTGAAAGGGGGGAAACTCCCTGGTACCTGGCCAATTCATCTTGCAAGGGGTTTAAGTATTTAGTACACAATATTTTAGCTTATTGCAAATGACAGATTAGGTTTATATGAAGGAAGACACAAAGCTAGCTTAGGCCTAAGTCTATAATTATATTTTACAGAACATGAAGGAAAGAAAGAAATTATAGATAGTGATACTAATAATAATAACCAAGGATAGTAAGCAGAGAGATGAGTCAGGGTCTTTAAGCAAAAACAACACTTATTGCCTTTGTAGAGAACTCAGATATGGTTCCCAGCACACAGGTGGTGTCTCTCTCAATTTTCTATAATTCCATTTACAGGTAATTTGATATTTTATTCTAGGTTCTATGGGCAACAGGCCATGGAACACATACATACCTGCATAACGCAAAGCACACATATAAAAAGGGAAGTCAGTCTTTAAAAACCCAATAAGCATAAAGAATTACTTTAAGTGTTTTAAATAACAGCTGATACTTGTGAGTCTGGGCCTTTGGATCAGCACTAAATGGGAAGCAAGTTAAAAGAGAATACATGGCTGAGAATAAGTTTAAATAGCAATGGCTGGCTTTAGAAATCAGTAATTTCTCAGAAAATTAGGAAACATCCTACCTCAAGACCCAGTAATATCACTTTTAGGTATATGCCCAAAAGATGCTGAGTCATACCACAAGGACATGGGCTCAACTATGTTCATAGCAGCATTGTTTTTCATAGCCAGAACCTGGAAACAACCTAAAGGTCCCTCAACTGAAGAATGGATAAAGAAAATGTGGTACATTTATACAATGGAGTACTACTCAGTGGTTTAAAAAAAAAAATGACATCTTGAAATTTGCAGGCAAATGGATAGACCTAGAAAACATAATATTGAGGAAAGAAATTCAGACCCAGAAAGACAAATATAATATGTACTCACTCATAGGTGGCTTTTAGACATAAAGCAAAGAAAAAACAGCCTAAAATTCACAATCCCAGAGAACCTAGACAACAAAGAAAACCCTGAGAGAGACATACATACATGGATCTAATCTACATGGGAAATAGAAAAAGACAAGATCTCCTGAGTAAATTGGGAGCATGGGGGATCATGGGAGAGGTTAAAAGAGAAAGGGGGAGGAAGGGAGGAAAGTGGAGAAAATATATAGCTTAATAAAAACAATAGAAAAGAATCTGCAAAAAAAAATTCCCTCTAAAAAAAAATACAAAGGGTGTAAAAGCATTGGGAAGCAATTAAGAGCTTACTTGGCCTTATTCCCCCGTTAAGACAGTGGCTGGGCATCCCAACCTCTACTCTGCCTCTTCTTACCACTCCCCTCCAGCAGAAATCGCAGTACTCACAGCCTTGGCTACTTCTCTTTTCCCTCCCCTATTACAGGGACTGACATCCTTCAATCATGTATTTCTTTGTGTCAACTCCCAAGAGACAAGAGCTACACAGAAGGACTAGACTCAAGGGCTCCTGAGGATTGTCTATTTATTTGGGTTGATATCACTGATGTTTCACAGAAATCTCTATTTTACCTCCCCCTCCTTCCTTTATTGCGGGGGGGAGGTGATGGAGAAAAAAATGAGAAGAAAAATCAATCAGAAAGATCTATGACTCATCAGCTCTGAACTAAAGGCCAGTCATGTAGAAAATAGAGTAGGCACTGCAGTGTGAGGCCGCAAGACAGGGTGAGCAAGCTCCAGCCCCGGCTGCAATTATCTCGTGAAAACAAAACAGAATAAAAAAAAATGCACATGTGAATATACTCCCTTGAAGACAGATATTTATCTCACCTCTGAGGTGCCCACATTCGGCTTCACAATGGCAGAGTTAACAGTATTATTCAGGGGTTTTGCAGCATCTCGCTACGGCCACATGCAACTGGTGGGCTTAAGCAACTATGCAAGATCCCTCAAAGGAAGCAAGGCACATCCCATGAAAACAGTCCAGGTCTCTGGTCCCAAGCTCCCCTTCCATCTACAACAGCCCCCTAAGGATGCCTCTGGCCCTTTCTTTCTGTTCTCCAGCCTATACATTTTAAAATGCAGGCCCTTTTGCATCCCAGAATGTCTCAGTTGTTTCCCAATACTCAGACAGCAAAGGTTATTGCCTATGAATGACCTTTAGGTAGAGACCGGCCCTGTTTCCTTTCTGCTTAGAGCATCGCTTGTTCTACACAGCCGGCTCCTGGCAGGCTCCCTTGTATCTTTAGCTTGAGACTTCCTTTTTTCACCCTCTTCTAGTTTGGCCCAACTGGCTTACTTGTAAACAACCTTGGGTATTTAGATTAGATATCTTACAATCCAGGGAGTTTCCCTACCCCCACAAACTTTCCCCAGAAGCTTCTCTCTTTTCAGCTAATAATTGTACTACTTAGTTCTTGATTATCTATTGCCCTGTGCTTCCTATGATGACTTAAGTCCTCCGTCAAGGAATAGCCCCATCTGTTGGCTTTACATGTCTATGCTCAGTGTCTCGTATATGCTAATGGTAAATAATATGTGCTTGGTCTGAATGAATGAATGAGTGAGTGAATGAATGAATGAACGGTGAATGATAAGCCACTCTCAATGCTACACTCTGTCGTAGCATTCCAGACTGTAAGCCCACATACCAGCAAAATTAAGATGGGAATTTTTTTTTTTACTTGATCTTTTTAAATCCAGGCAGAGGAAAGCCTAAAGTTCCTAAAAGTGGGAACAGTGTGGAAGTTTGCTGTACTCCTTTATGGAGTTCATTTAACCGCAGAACCAAGCCATCATGCTGTCATTAGGGAACGCAAGGAGTTATAGAATAGGCCGGAGAGGTGGATTCTCAAAAAGGTCGATTAGAGCTCTCAAAAACAAACATTTCATCAAGCAACCTTTGAAATTCTTGTCAGTGCTTGGTTAAAAATGAGCCAGGTGAGCATCTTGGGGCTTTAAACACCACCAGAGCTAAAAGAGTAAATCGTGAAAATAAACACAATTAGCTGTACCTTCCCAGCCCAAACTAAGAAAAGGTAAACTCAGGCTTTGCTTCTCTGTGCTCACCCTGTTAAAGGCCTTAACATGATTGGTCCTTTGTTTTTCAGATTGTCCATCTTGCACCTTCTTGCAGCGTTTACCATCCTTTCCCTGGTCTCTGACCTAACAGTTTCCTTAATATTTCTTCACATTTCCATTTGGTTCTTTGACTGGAAAGACATGCTGTGGGATGCATCCCTACCCTTGGGTTATCTTATCCAAGTACTAAGATGATTCTCACATTTTCTGCTAACATTTGATTGAGTAGGCACTGGCTGGTTAACTTTGGTCACATCCTTGTCTTTCATGCAAATTAACACCAGAAGTGGCAGCTTCAACCAACCTAAATTTGATTGGCTGTTGAGTTTAAGCAGAACCCAAATGTCTCTACAGGCAGCAAAAGAGCAATTGACATGTTCAGGACATAGATGCCCTCCCTGAAAACATTGTGTGTAGATGTGAGTGTGTGTGTCTGTGTGCATGTATGTGTATTCGTACACATATTCCCTCTTGTTAAATTGTGAACAAGTTTGGGCATCTGTATATTGAACTTCTGTGTCCCTCCCTGGAAGGAGAGAAGGTTTAGAGATGGCCAGAGAAGATACCCATTTATTCGTAATATTCTTCAAGATATTTTTAAATCTTTTTAAGTAGTCCGTGTTCATTGTGTTATTTAAAAAACCAAGAGAAAAAAATAAATGAGCTTCCAAACAGTTTCCTCCATGCTACAGACAAGGACAGTTCCATGTCTAGGTATTCTGTTGAGATTGACTTTCAAATTGGTGTCCTGTTATGAGGACAGGTAACAAGGGAACATACGCCATAAAAGCCCACAAATTTAATTTCATCTCAAGTTTGATACAGAATTGTCCATTCTAAGTAACCTTAGGATTGAGGAAATCTAAGTAAGATAATAAAATATAACGGATTTATTCTCCAATGTATTGCCTTTTTAAAAGTAACTTTATTATTTCTTTGAAGACATGGGGGGGGGGGAATCATGCTCAATTATAAGATGTGTGGTATAGTTTTATTTTAACTGAAAAAAAAAACCCAAGAAAGTATTCACAGCACACAAAGGAACACAAAGCACTGGTACACACAGTCTCCCTCAATCATTTACCTTTGTTCTTACTTGGTAAGCAGAACCACCCTGCAATGGAAGTGTGATCACAAAGGTGTAAGAAGTCTTGTCTCGGCCTCCTGCAGGACTAACAGGGTCTTTAAGATCGCACAGACCTGGCTGTAATTATTATGACACCATCACCCACTGACTCAAACAATCACCCTTCCTAGTAATACATTTAACATACAGAATAGTCTGATTATATAAGCCACAAGCAAGAATGTGTGGGACAAAGTACCCCTTGGGGAACCTCTCACATCAGCCACTCCATTTCTTAATCCCTCTCTGTCTTCTGTCAGATCAGCTGGGAAAGCAGAGTAGGGAAAGGGTGTGAACAGCTCCTGAGAAACTGGAGGTTGCATCTGAGCCAGAAGCAACTTACAGCTCAGTTATGAAGTGTCACTGTTATTCATTCATGAATAACATGAATCTTCTTGCTTTCTACATACAGTGAGACTACAATATGTTCAGGAATGCGGTATAACATTCTTGCTACCTATTATAATAATGCAGACTTTTTTACCTGATACCCAAGACTTTGTGTTTTCTTCTACCTCTTTTTTTTATGGTCAATATTTTTCAAATAATCACTGTATCCTGGGAAATGGGTTATGTGTTTTTAATAAGAGGTAGTGCCCAAAGACATAATTGATGCTGATTTTCTATAACTAGGCAAGACTTTGAGTGAAGGGACAGGGACCCCAACCCCAAGCCAAACACTTAAGTTTGTACCTGCAATTTGTCCTGCCTACAAGATGTGCTGGGGTAAAGGTGGCATCAAAATTATGGGAGCGGCCAACCAATGACTGATCCATCTAAGAGTCGTGCTATGAGAGAGAGCCCACCCCTGACACTGTCTAGATCACCAGGACCCAGAGGCTGTAAGGCCCAGAGACCTAGGATAGAACCAGACACAACTGGCAAGGAAAAAAGTCAACGTAATGATGGCAAAGGATATTCTGTTATACTCTTAGATTGGTGCCATCAGAGAAGCTTCATTCAGCAACTGATGGAACCAGATGCTGAGTCTCACATCCAAACATTAGGCAGGGGTCAGGGAATCATGCCGAAGAGAGAGAGGAAGGATCATAGGAGTCAGGTGAAAGACATCACAAGAAAACCCACAGAATCAGTTGGGCTCATAGGGTACGTAGAGACTGAACCAATGACCAGAAAGCCTGCATGGCACTGATCTAGGCCCTTTGAATATACATTACAGTTGTGTAACTTGGTCTTCTTGTGGGGCTCCTAACAGTGGAAGCAGGGGCTGTCTCTGATTTTTTTTTTTGCTGTTTCTTTTGGGGACCCTATTCCTCATAATGGGTCGCCTTGTTCAGCCTTATTATATGGAGAGGTGACCAGTGTTTTTTTTTTAACATTCTTTTATTTTTTTAAAGATTTATTTATTTATTATGTATACAACATTCATTTCATGTATGTTTGCATGCCAAAAGAGGGCACCAGATCTCATTATAGATGGTTGTGAGCCACCATGTGGTTGCTGGGAATTGAACTCAGGACCTCTGGAAGAGCAGTCAGTACTCTTAACCTCTGAGCCATCTCTCCAGCCCGAGGTGACTAGTCTTACTGCAACTAGATATACCATGTTTGGTTGATATCCATGGGAGGCCTACCCTTTTGAACAGAAATGGAGGAGGACTGGATGGTGAGAAGCAGAGGGAAGGTAGAGGGGACATGCTAGGAGGAAAGGAAGGAGGAGAACTGTGGTCAGGATGATATAAATAATGATGTTGATGATATGACGATGATGACAAAACATTAAAGAATTGGTGCTGATCAAGACAGAATTTTGCTAGTGGTAAATGAGAGAGGATGCCAGGTTCTGTCTATAATGGAGAGACAAATTTCATCAAACAAGGACTGTGTTATGTGTTACCTGCTGCTCATAGTGTATGTGCTCTGGTCTTTCATGTCTAAATCTTTGGATTTGTGTTCCTGCTAAAGTTCTAAATGTTGGAAAACTATCAGTCAGTTCTCATTATGGGCTTTGTTTCTATCCAATACCATGAATGTCTGCACCTGCAAGCCATGTGCTACTGAATGCTTGCTGTGTTTATGCAGACTGGTGGATAAAGCCTACTTCCTAAAGAGACTAGAAATATTTTCTTTTCCTCCTGCTGCAATGTGTAGATGGAAGAGAGGGAAGACGTATGTGTGTGTGTGTGTGTTTCCAATAGTGGGCAAAATAGCAAAATAAAGTAATATGGAGCTAAGTAATCCCAGGAATGAGAGAGGGGACCTACTATAAACTCACAGTGACAGTAAAACATAGATGGGAACACAGAATACTCGTGGGGCGCATATGGGACAAGGTAAAAGGAGAGGAGTGATGCTCTGATCACTTAATGAGCGAAGTGAGGACTAGAAATCAAAGGAGAATGATGAGAAAGAAAGACAGTGATCCAATTCAGATTTTAAATGTAATCACAAGTCTGTGGTTCTGCAAAGGCAGGAGGATGGGATGTCATCTTAAGTGAGACTTCCTGCACAGGGTAGTTGGATATGATCCTTCATATGGAGAAGGCAAGACTTTCCAAGTGCCTCCCCGAAGGCCATGCGGCTTGGTCACCTACCAGCATGCTGCTCAGAGGCTCTGGAAATATTAGTCAGTAGATCCTAGTGGGAGAATGTTAGGTAACTGGGGGCATACTTTGAAGAGATATTGTGACTCCAAGCCTTCCTTCCCCATCTTTGATTTCGGCTGCCTTTCTATGACAATGCTGCTTTGTCACAGGCTCTAAAACACTGTAGTCAACTGACCATAGACTCCAACATTCAAAATTTAGCACTAAAAACATTTTCTGTAACTTGATTGCCTTGGGTATTTTTTATAGGAAGAGAAAGCTGAATAATATACATGAAATACTTCATCTGATGTTACACACATCTGGAAATGAACATACAGTACTGAGAAATTACCATCTCACACTAACTGGGAATCCACTACCAGAAATACAGCTAAACTACATTTGTTCTGAAGTTATAACAGAACTACATCAAATTGCAAACATGGGCACATACTCTTTGATATATCAAAGTAAAGGTTGTTTCATCATTGAATAAACTTGAAATATATTAATTCAGAAGTTTGAATTTTTAAGGATTGTTTAAAACATGATGCACAATTATCCCTTGATATATTTCTCAAACTGAAAAGTAAAAACTCACTGTCTTAATTCAAGTCCAGTGACTATCCTTAATACAGGTCAAGAGGGCTGAAGAGGGCTAAGCAGTAGTGGCGCACGCCTTTAATTCCAGCACTCAGGAGGCAGAGGCAGGTAAATCTCTGTAAGTTCAAGGCCAGCCTGGTCTCCTGGTTTACAAGAGCTAGTTCCAGGACAGGCACCAAAGATACACAGAGAAACCCTGTCTCGAAAAAACAAAACAAAACAACAACAACAAAAGAGGCCAGGAGATATAGAGAGGTTAAATGATTCCTTACAGGTATTATCATGTTTGGGTCTACGAAACAGCACAGGAACATACAGAAGACAAACTTCTGGCTTCTCTCAGCACTAGTCTGAGGGCGTGAATGAAAAGTTCTGTATCCGTCTTCTCCACAAGGGGAACAATCTTATTTTAGTAACATATCATGCACACAAGTTATTTTCTAAATAAAAATTTCTGAGCTTGTCAAACTATTCCTAGGTGTGAGTTTAGTGACTCTTGAGAATCTGAAAAGACAGATAATAAGGGGAAAGCACTTGTCTGGCCTCTTCCCTTTATGTGTGGGATAGTTGATGAATCAAGAAAAGAGCGAAACCTGGAGATGCTGTCCACCTGTTCATGGCACTCTTCTCCTTTTAATGCTGTATCTATTCTTCTGCTTTGTCTGACTTTTCTCTCATCCTTGGGAGCTCAAAGCAAATCGCTGTACTCCTAGGACCCTTCCTCATTTCCTCACACCAACTATGTTTCTTAGAAACCCAAAGAGTATATTTCTCTTTTTATTTTATTTTATTCATCACAATTGTTAATGTACTGCTGGACAATAAATACACATATTTTTCCTAAAAGACGAAAGATGCTTTAAATTCAGCGGGAGCTACTGCATCTGTACTCTCTCAAGGCTTGGTATGGGAAAGTAAGTCACTAAGTTGCCTCCCATTAACTGATTTGCTCCAGGAGAGGACAGGTGAGATAGATAAAGGGGATTCTAAGTGCCTCTAATCACAGTGCTATGTTGCCTCTGGTTGGGGTCACGGGACTACGAATAAAAGAGTCAAAGGCAAAGAACGTATTCAAAATCCAAGAGAAAGAGCCTGTGTTTCTGAGAGCCAGAGGATGACAGATTAGAATAACTGTCTTTTAATACTAAAGAGCTGTACAGTGATTCAAGTTGACTTACATCTGTATCCACCAGAAAAGTACATTTTCGACAAGATCTACAAAATGATCCAGAGGTAGCAAAGAAAAGTCAATGAATATCTAACCCAACATGGTAAGAATGTGCTTGTATTTAAGTTAAAAATAAAATAAATCTTTAAAAGGTCTCAAGTTTCCCATTGTAATTCCAAACAAAATGGATTAATTTAGAATATATTCAAAAGCTTACCCTTTTTCTACATAAATTTTGAATATATTACAAAATAATCCTGTCCACAGGAATTACAACTGGGAAAACTTGAGACTTTTTAAAGTTTGATTTATTTTTAATTTTGTGTTCCCGGGTGTCTTGCCTTGTGGAGAGGGGTTGGGGCAGGAGTTAGGAGAGCTGGGAGAGTTTGTGCAGGTGACTGAAGGCAGCCAGAAGAGGTCACTGTGTCCTCTGAAGCTGGAGTTATGGGCAGGTGGGAGCTGTCCTAGGTGGGTGCTGGGAACTGAGTACATATCTTCTGCATTCTGAGCCATCTCTCTAGCCCCTTAAGAGACTTCTTCAATTAAAAAAAAAGTCAGGAGAGAAACAAAACCTAACAAATATGTCTCCCTAGTAGAATATTATCATTATAGTATACAATAGTAAAATATTCCATGCATGCACATAGATATACTAGCCCTCCAGAGGAAAGGAGAGGCTTTTCAAGGTAGCAAATCTTTACTGCCATCCTCCTTTCCCTCGACTACATTTGGAGGGCTGATAGTCATGTGCTTCCATTTCTCCTGGGGCTTCAGGTCACCTTCCTTCATGCTGATCCTTTGGTAGACGCATAAGATGTTGAGGAGAGTGACAGAGGCTCAAGCAGTTTTTCTTATTAAGTGGAAGCTAGGCCACTGTGGAGTTCAGGTTGTTAAAGTGATTTATTGGAACCACCACAGCAGACTTGGCAGAGGTGGGCACAAGACCCAACTGTGCTCTTCTCATTGACCGGTCAGGAGCTCCTACCCCTCCCAGAATGTGGAATCCCTGAGGAGTTCACTGTCTCATTCCAAATGCAATTATCCTTGGGAAATTTCCAGACATTGTAAAATGGCTCCAACTCACTGAGTCCAAGTAATGTTCTGACAAAGAATGGGTAGCTCTCACTATCAAGCACACGGGTGGCCTGCCAGCCCACAGTCTTCTCCAAGAAAGCCTTAGGCATCTTACTATCCTTGGGGGGAATTTTCAAGGGATCATTAAAATGACAGTAGACATCCTTGCTCAAGGACCTATTGGTACATTTCTTTGAAGGGATGCTATGAGGATGTGAAAGAAAGGAGCGCTGGCTTTGAATGGGTTAAATAAAACTTGATAGCATTAGGCTTTCTTTGAAAACAATCAATGATTTCCCTTCACCATCTTATCTTAATTTTCCCTACTCCCTTCTCTGCTATGAAATTGACTTTCCTTGAGAATGTACTTACATGGAAGTTTTTGTATACTTGTGAATTAGAAAGATGATTTTGCCTATGCCATTCATCTCTTCATCTCCATAGAGAACAGCCATTGTTATGAGGTCACAGATGAAAGCTGAGACTTCTCATACAGAAGTCTGAACTGGATTCACTATTTTTCATCTTCTAGATAAATCTTAATTGCTTACATATTAATTGGGAAAACAAATAAAATGAAATACTGAATATAAATTGTATCTATGGGTCTTTGAAAGTTGAAGAAAAGGCTTCCTTTTCCATTCTTTAATCAAATTTGGATTTCACGACTCAAGAACATATGATTATTTTGCTTTGTGTATCTAACTTAATACAGGGTCACCAACTAAGTGGGAGGTTTTCAATGTCCCCCTTACAAAGTTACATATCTGCAACATGTCCTCTCGATTCAAAATGGGAGAGATGATGCAAGATGGGAAGATACTTTGTCCCTTTTACAGCTTTCCACTCATAGAGTTTCTGGAAAACACAGAGTGCAAGGTTAAAACCTACTGCTTCATGGAGCCTAGGATCCCAACCTAAAGAAAGGAATGACAATCTAGAGGGGGGAAAACAACAGCCTGAGAATGGAAGGATGTGATTGGTCTATCTTGCTTCTTCCTCTGACCATAGGAACTTAAATAAAACCTTGGGACAGTGACTCTCTCAGGAGTCTTCAGCTTCACATCTACATAAGAAACAAAATAGGCTGAGTGGTTTGTTGAATTCCATCTAGACTAAGAAGCATGAGTGTTCATATGTGTGTTGTGGACACATGCATACTACATATCTGTTTGGATTTCCAAGGCTGATGCCAGATCATCACAGATTGTCCTGCCATTATATTCAGTGAGCTAGGGTCTCTCAGTCAAACTCAGAGCTCATCTATATGTCTTGCTCTCTATTCAGCTTGTTCTGAAATCCCCTTTTTTCTGTCTTCCACAGTTGAGATTTCAGGCTAGATTTATTCTCCCACCCCATATTTACAAGGGTTCTGAGGATCTGATTGCTTGTATCCATTGCAATTCTTTAAACAGAATTGCATTCTGGAAATTTTTCCCTTCATTCTTCGGATTGTGCTTATTTTCCATACTTTCCTTCTCTTGGGTCGGTCTGCAGGGATCATAAACCCTTCTAGAAGCTCAAGTCACCAGCTTAGTAAGGAAAAGCTGAAAATGAAAATTATTGATTCATATCTGGTAGCTGAATTTGATTCCGCCTTTGAAGAAGGCCATTTCCTGCAAACAGCAAAGAGATACTTAAATTTCTTCTTCAATAATGTATTTACAAGGGTTAAAAATGAAATAGGTACTTATAAAGTTCTCTATTGTAAGGAAATTACACTATAACTCAACAGCATTAATTTTAATGCCAAATTATTCATTTAACAAATTATTTTTTTATCTTGACTGGCATTAATATCCCTAAGGGATGCAGCTTATTTTTTGATACTATAGTAAACACAATAAATTTAACTGTGAATAATCATCGATGCGTAGCAGCCGTATTAAAGGTAGTGAACCTAACAAAACCCAAATAACTCCTCCTTTTCACTGTTTAGCCCGGTTATTTCAATGATGACAATTTCGAGAAGTGCTTAAGATTCCATCTCTGAAAATGAACAGCCGCAGACAAGGCCGATGTCCCAGGTTTAACTAGGGACTCTCCAGACTTAGGCGGCAGTCGCTGTAATCCATCCTGAAGGCAGGAAGCAAATGAAATGTCTCGTCAGCTCCTAAGCTTTAATGCATTTTACCTTAAACATTTACATTAACAGATGGTCCCCGGCAGTGCTATAAACTCTCTTCCGAGTTCATTTCTATGTCACTTTCAACCTCATTTATCACTATCCATGCAGTAGAAAACACCACAAGGGGCTTAAACCTGAGGAGTAAGGAGACTGAACAAACTCCAGGAAGCAATTGGTGTCACCTACAAACATGTGATTGACCTCTGTTTTTTTTTTTAAACTCAATAGAAGAACTGATGATGGGAGAAAGACAAGGATAAGAAGCAACTTGACCTATAGGAGGGCAGCACAAGGGCTTTGCCCATCACCCTGGAGTCTCCTGGACATCCTTGTCTCTTTCTTTTCCATGAAAGGTTATAAAGTAAGCTACAGAATAGCAAAGGGTTAGGATCAGCACCAGGAAAAAAATAACTTTAATAAATTGATGTAAAATAGGAGCACGAGGAGTGATGATCCTTTCTATATCCAGGAGGCTCTTGGGGCATTTGACCAGATAAATTACATACTCGCTATTTAGTTTGATGTCCACTAACATACTATTGGTGTAGAGCTGATATCATCTTGCACGGATTTTAATTTTCCAAATTATCTTTCAAAATTATCATGCACTGCAATGGAGTTATACTTTCTTCTGCTGTACAAGTCAATGAATGTTAAAACATGTACAAGTTCATGTAACCAACCCCGCTATTAGCCAATAGGAAGATAGAAGATTGGTATTCTTTCCCAGACTATCACACAATAGTCTTTGGGGGAATCACTGTAGTCCTTCCATGTATAACTTGGCCCTGAAAGTCAAAACTCCCCAGTAAAGAGGAGACTATGAGAATGGTTATATAAAACTTAATGACTGTTCCTACACAGTCCTGCATGCTTACCTGTTTCTAACTTCAAGCTTTGAGACATTTTCCAGTCACAAAATGTTCCACAAAGATCTTAAATTCCCTTTAATAACACCTAGCACACAACTACGTTTATTGTTTTTATTACAAATAAATCATAATTACACAATTTCCCCTTCCATACTTTTAAACAGGGAAGAACAACCATTTTGATATTGTTTTATTTTCCAGATTATCCACAATGCCCTACCCTTTCTAACACTCATGCACACCAGAGCTGGATAAAAAAGAAAGAAGAGAAAGATAAAGCCAGTGTATTGTTCCTAGTGTATAATATAAACAGCCTGCTAGGGTGCCAGGAACATTGTAAGAGCTCAATACACTTTCCTTCCACCCTCGCATCCCTTTCTAGGGCTCTACTTTCGATCCAGTGTTTTCACTTCACTTTGTTTTTGAGAAAGTACAAAAACGATCGCCTCTGGTAGACATCTTTCCCTTGTGCGTTTCCAATCTGGAATTATAGATCAGAGTTTCAAACTAATAGCTTTTGTGAAATAGGATCAATCTCCTTCAGAGTGCCAATCATCCTAACCAAGTGACAGAAGTGGGAATGGTGTTTCCCTAGAAGACCCATGGAGCTGAAGGTTTAAACATCGAGGCCTGGGGGAGCACCACACTTAGACCTGGGGCAGCATCTTACACTGTGTAAGTGATGGAAAATAAATGGGAATTTGTCAACTTTTGTCTGGGGATGCTTCTCTGAAGGATGTCATCATCCATTTAAAAATGAAAAACCACTCTGTCAATGTCTGTGTCCTCTATAATGTCATGAATGCAAATGGTACTATATACGGTGACAGCTTGCAGTCTCTCTGAATCCTCATCTATCAGAGACTGGGAAATGCCAACAGAGTCCATGCTACAGTGTGCCTGACCTCTACAGCATTAGAAATCAGGTGAGCATCAAGGAGGTGGTGGTGCACACCTTTAATACCAGCACTCGGGAGGCAGTTGCAGACAGATCTCTGTGAGTTCCAGGTCATCTTGGCATACAGAATGAGGTTCAGGATAGCTGGGGACACATAAAGAAAACCTGTCTCAAAAAAAGTGGGGTGGGGGATTAGGTGAGCCCAAATTCTTAAATAGGTTTTCCAGGAGTATATCTGTATTTGTATTTCTTGTTATATGTAGCCTGAGCATGCAATTTACTCAGCCTGATTATTATCTATAAAAAATTTTGCCTTAGCTTAAGAAGATTTCCAATTTCTTTGCCAGAGAAGAAAGAGGTGAAGTAGGTAAAGGACTCACTAGGAAGACAAACCTTTGAATGTAAGTATGGTTTTACCAAAGGGTCAAATGGATGGAAGTTAGATTATTACAAGCGGAGAGACTCAAACTAGAGCTGCCCAATAACTCTTTCAATTTTCAACATTGTAAAGTCTTTATCAAGCTTGAGAAGTACAAACTTACAACTTTTTGGCTTCCTAATCCAGAGATTTTCTAGCTCATGATCTATTCCTACCAAAAATGGTACTAGATATACATACACACACACAAATATGCATACACATCCACACACATTAAGACATGTAAAAGCATCTGTCCTACACACATGTACATACATATACACACTACACATGTACAAACACACATAGACATACATGCACAAATAACATATACATAAACATATGTACACACATACATAAACATTTGCATATTTACATACACCTGTCTGTACACATTCAAATACACACACATACATACTTGCATGCACATATACAATTGCATACACAAGCATATAAAGATACACACATAAACACATATAAATACATGTATGCATATGCATAATCACACACATCTGCAATATTCACATAAACATACATACATACTTGCATATATACATACTTGAATACACACTTGCAAAACTCACATATACATACTAACATATACATGCATGCATATACACACACTTGCATATACACATGCACACATAACACAGATATATGCATACATACTTTCATAAGGCATATGCACACTCACATACCCACATGCATACACATACATCTAACCCTCTACACATACATGCACACACAAACCCACACTTGCAGACACATAAACACATATGCACATACACTCTCACATATATATACACATGCAATACACATATACACAATTATATCAACACATACACACACTCATTCCTACCCCGATTACATGCACACACACACACTAGTATACACATACACACATACAACACACTTGCATACACATACACATTCACTCACACATGCATGCTCGTGAACACACTTCCACATATATTATGTACATGTCTGTGTAACACACTCACGCACGCATGCATGTGTACATACACATATGCACAAACACACTTGAATATACAAGAGTCAGGAAAATAAAAGACTTCCAATCATAATCGAAGACATAAGGAAAAAGTCCAGTACCATAAAACATACTTTTATGTGATGATGTGTGTAGATAGATAGATAGATAGATAGATAGATAGATAGATAGGGGCTCTGGAGAGATGGCTCAGGAGTCAGAAACTCCTACTGCTCTTGTAGAGGCCACTGATACAGCTCCCCAAGCCCACATTTGGTGGCTCACAACCACTGTAACTCAAGCTCCAGAAAATTCAAAGCCCTGTTCTGGCCTCTGTAAATACCTGCCCTTCTACCCATACATTCAATGCACACAGTACACCCATTGAGTGTAATTGGCCTCCATAGTCTTACAGAGACTGGTACTATTAGGAGGTGAGGCTTTATTTGAGTGGGTAAGGCCATGCTGGAGGAAGTGTGCCATTGTGCAGGCAGCTTTGAGGTTTCCTATGCTCAGTCGACTTCCTGTTGCCTACAAGATGTAGGCCTCTCAACTACTACTCCAGCCCCACGTCTACCTACACACTGCCATGTCCCCTGCTATGATGATAATGGACTGAACCTCTGAAAATGTGAGCCAGTTCCCTCAATTAAATGTTTTCTTTAAAAGAGCTTCTGTGGTCATGGTGTCTCTTCACAGCAATAGAGATGATTACTAAGACAGACATGTAATTTAAAAAAGTGAATATCTAAGGAAAAAAAAACATTTTGACACTACTATCAAATAGGTTTTTTAAACACAGAGATTTTAATGTCTATAAAAAATGGTCACCACTTCTTAAAATGGAAGGAATGTATACACGTATATAAATACATTTGTGTGTGCGTCTGTTTTATAAGAATGCACAGGTGTAATTAATTATAAAAGTATATATATTTATGCTAATGGATACAGATAATATTTGTATTTTATTTTTAAAATATATGCACATATATATCCATATATAATACACACACATAAATTTTTACTCAGGCACAAAGATTGGATTTTTCTTATCTGAAATATTTGAGACCACAGTACTTCAGATGTTCTCAGGTTTCATATATGCATTATACAAATACACTGTGTGGAAGGAACCTAAATATAAATTCAAAATTATTAGTTTCTATGTAATTTTATATTTATGGTCTAAAGGTAATTTTATACAATATTTTCAGCCTACCTGTAATTTGACTAGGACCAGTCATGTGACAACATATATAGAAATTTTTTATCTGTGACTTAGAATATCCAAATAGTTTTAGACTTTGAATTAACTCAGTTTGGGATTTTTATCTTAATTTTTTAAATTTGGGGTTTTTGTTGGTATGTGAATATGGATAGTTACACTATATATATATATGATATATGATATATATATGATATATATATATAATCATGAAAGCCTTACCTTTAACAAATATACAGTTTTAGAAGAATCTTAATCCTTCATAAGGAAATTTGCATTTTTACTCTGACTCTTTTTTTAATTTTAATTATTATTATTTTTTTTTAAGCATACACCAGTAGGATTTGCTGATGGAAGCAGAGGCAAGGGGATCACAAGTTCAAGGCCAGCCTGGGCTTCACTCTTATTCTTGCCCACAGGAGGACAATGTCTGCCTCTTTGCGAAAAGACATTTGCGTTATACACAGGTTGCTAAAGCTGGGAAGATCCTGTCTTCTACATGTTTTCAGTTCACTTTAACTAACACAGCGCCTAACAGAGAACAAGTAGAGGCTGCTATCAGTAGATTCTATTTCAGTCCACACACTTACACTTGCTAATTATTATACCTCCAAAACCTCTAGTTTACCATCTACAAGATAAGGAATCTGAAGAGATGATGAGAACATTGATTCAAAATATCACAGTACGAGGTCTTTCCTCCCTAAATACTGGAAGAACTTGTTTGTGACTGTTCTCTGACTCCGGAAATAAACTTGGAAAGCAGAAAATTAAAACACAATGTTGGTCGAGAAGGGAAGAAAAGATGAACCATTGAAATCTAGGTAGGGTATTTCCTTTTTACCTTAATGCAAATATGTATGTATGTATGTATGTATGTATGTATGTATGTCACTAGCTGCTCATGGGTTAGGAAACCCAAGCCCTGTTCAGAGGCCTTCCCTAGAACAAAAGAGTAAAGACAAAGAGTGCCAAATGAGCTGAGGATGAGCAGGACCAGAGCAGGCAAGAATCTGCCTAGGGAGCCTGCAGCTGAACCTGCCCAGTGACTTCCTCCTTTTCACTCATTAAACTCTTGAAAGATCTAGAATCTGAGAGAATGACTGCCCTAGTGTGGTGAAAGAAAGCAAAGCTAAATCTCTGAAATGTAGGAAAACAAAAGAGGAATGACTCATGAGTGATAGCAAGAGGTCTTGAGAGACTGGGAGCTGCATGGTAGGGCGGTTGTGAAAACGCAGCTGCAGCCTTGAGTAGGCTCTGGGTAAAAACCTGAGTGTGGATACCAAAATATTTGACAGCGGACGAAGATGAATTTCCTTTATCCGCTGATCCTAATGCATGGCTTATGTAAACTCTCATGATTTGGGAGACACTCATAAATTAAAACTCTTCCTGAAGTAGATAGTATCAGTCTTAAAACAATGCATTCTACCTTGTAACAGTTGCTTGAATGAAATGGTTTATTTTCATCTTTCACCTCTTAATAGCATTTTGCAAATCTGTGAGATGTCTGCTCCTTCTGCAAGCTTCTCCTCAGGCAAAAGATCAAACTGACATTATCGATAAGGCAGGGAGGCTCAAGCATATTAGAGGCTGAGCCTCAGGAGAATCTAGGGGCCCCACCTGTCAGTTGCAGCTTTTGCTCCAAAGTAAACCGCGATCCCCGCTTGGTAACTATTTCCAGGTCTCACAATTATCTTTCCCTGCAGGCTTCACATGGAGCTGATTAGACAGCATTCTGCTTACATGCTGTGGCTTAATCCAATCCAGGGATTTACTGATTGCGGTATACTAACCACTTCCTCTCAGACAAGCAAGGTTCAGGTTGACTTTCTCCTTCTCACCTATGCATGCCCTGCCATGTCTTAGCACGTTTGAAGACTAAACCAGGCAGAGGTATTTATTTCCATCTATTATTTCTTTTAGAATATTTCTTAGCAAAATTTTGAAGATGGTTGAAACAGGTGACTATCATTGATGCGTGTGTATATGTACATATGTGCAAGCACGTGTGTGTGTGTGTGTGATGTGTGGATTTAAATTTTCTGTTGCACCTCTCCTTTCATTGAGATACTGATTTATTAATTTAAGCATTATGCTTTATTATATATCCAAGAAGACGTTGCTGATTTATATACATTTCCTCTCTTTGAGTAAGATTTGGTTTCAGTGACATGTTAATGTTTCTAGTTATTGATGTATAGTGGAGAGAATGATTTTTTAAATGTGAGTGTACCACTAAGGTATTTTCTTCTGTTTTTTTGTTTGTTTTCTATTTGTTTTTATCAGCCTGAAGCTTCATAAAGAGATTATCTACTTTACACCAATCTGAAGATTCTAATCTACTCTATTTGCCTGGTTAAAAATATATTTCTGGTAGTTCAGCTAAAAATATTAAGCTTTAGCTAAAGACATCATTAAAATTAAGAGGCTATGACATTGACTAAAGGTACCAGGAGTTAGAAGAGAGCTGGGCAAAGCATGATACTTGCTCTTTGGTAGCAGTCACCTCCCCAAGAAGCAGGAAGGTACAGGCTGGCTTTTGTCACTAAAGAAACAGCGCTGTTCAAGGGCAAAGGCATAATGCCATGCATTATAAACGTGGTGATAGATAACACCGTGGTCCTCTATCATCGTGTCCTAGCATCCCTATAAGTATCATGACCTAACGGGATGATAGAGCTGGAAGGAGTCTTATACATCATCCAGCGCCATCACCTTCCTTATAGGTGTTGGCAAGAGAGGGGGTGATCTGCTGAACTTGGAGCAGTATTACAAAAACAACCCAGATTTTTAAGTATTCCCAGAAATGGCCATTCATCTGCTAGAAATATATGTGTAGGTGTAAATAAAATTGTATCCTAGGGGGTTTTTAATCCAACACAACTATACATTACATAGCAGGGACGAACATTAACAATCAGGGCCAAGTTGCTACTGTATTCAATGAAGTGAATAATACCTTATTTTACCACCTTTTGCTTTCCCACTTGCTCAGAAAAATGTACATGCTGACATATGCTTCGTCTTATTTAATGCTTCATACCTGGATTAGTTAAAACAAATTGGTGTAGAAGCCATTTTGCATCGGGAATCTGGAAAGTATGAAGGGCAAGTGAAATGGATGTTTAATCATATCTGTCATCAGGAAGTATATGTTGTGGAAAGAGACCTCTGCCACTTGTGTCCAGTGGAGTAATAGAAAATATGGTAGCTGCCACCATGGATGAGCTGTCAAAAGTCTGACGCTCCCATGGTTAACATACTCATACTTTATTCTGTCTCAAAAGCTTCTCTGACCGCAAGCTTACCTCGAGTCATCATTACTCTGATAAAAAAGACCTTTACAGCTGAGTGATTTCAAAGACCTTTAAGTTCTGAGTGTTTCTGATCCTAAATACAGCAACAGGAGTCCTGGGCACTTTTCTGGTTTCATTCTTAATAAAGCACGTCTGAAGGAGAAATATTTTACCCTAATTATCTTGCCATTTCACCTGGCGCAATAACCAGCTACATTTTTTGGAAGTTTTATTGGAAGGTCTGCATACATCTTCATAGGCGTCAAGATAACCCTCTCAAGATAGCGTCCTTGTCTATAAAATAATTCAAATTAAAGAGATAACTTTTCCTAGCCTTGATATCTCCAAACTAGAGGGCTGAACTCTGAGAGAGGTATTCATTTTTTTGCCTAAAGATCACATAGAGTACTATATAATTCTACTATACTATATAGTAGAGTCATATAAGTTTCATAGTTTATGCCCTATCTAGCAAAAGAAAAATTGGCTCACAACATCTTATAGATTATCATGAGCTAACTACCAACAGAATTGACAGATCTAGAACTCCAGTTATGCAATTTTAGGTTTATTTTCAACTTTAAGCCTTTTATTGTCTTATTGTCTTTTATTGTTTATTGCTATAAACAAGTAGCATTTCTTTATTTTAGAAACGTGTGTGTGCACGCATGTGATGTGTGTGTGTGTGTGTGTGTAACAGTGATTGTGCCAAGCACTATTTTTGAACAGACTCAAGTAGAAACAGAAACCTAATAAGTGTCTTGGACAAATGACATTTTGAGGGAAAGGGGATCACAAGTCTAATGTAATAAAAATTTTAAGATGTAGGGGTAAATCACTTCCCAGGTTCATAGAAACTACAATGAGGCTGTGCCCACTATACACTCACTAAGGTGTCACGTTATGTGGTTCAAAGGACTTATAGTGGGTTCTTTGCTTTCTGTTTACTGGTCCTTTAGGAAGAACCTGTACTTAGGTCTTTAGAAATTTAATTGTTTTATCATGGTAGACTGACAAAATATCCTTGACCTGAAGAAGAAATTTCTACCTACCAATTAGAGAGAAATCAAATCAGACAATGCCAGGCCCATTTTAGCTATTGAATGATTTTATTTCAGAACTTAATCCATTCTTTTGATGATAAGTAGAAAAATGAAACATAAGAAGAAAATTAGCCAAGAAGGTAAACAACAAAAATTGATCTCTTTTGTGGAGCAGAGGGACTCGTCATTTTAATACAATAAACATAATTTTATAAGCATGCAGGTACTACAGTACATCAGGCAATTGGTTGGAGGTGAGCATGGATTTGTATATAATGTTCTCTGCTTCATGGCAGACACTATGACAGTTACTATGCTTAATCTCAGCAAATGCTGTGAGGTAGGCAGTCTAATTTTTGTTGTATGGTGTATACATCTGTCTGCCTGTTAGATGGTACCCTATTATCTAAGCCTCTAACATCCATGTGTGTTTATGTGTCATTCTCTTTCCTTAAATGTATACTGAACGTACTAACCCCCTTTGAAAGGATGGGGGGGGGGCACAGAAGGACTGGTATACCACTTTAGATTAGTTTGAACAGTTTGCACATTGATTGCATTCTCCCCTTATCCTTCATTCTTCTGCTTTCTGAAAGAAGACAATAGTTATCAAACTAAGTTTCTGGAAGAGGAGAACCAAGTGGCAAGGAACTGGTGTCTCTGGTCTACAGTCTGCTAGGGTCAAAGTTGAGGAAACAGCCATAAAAATGAGCTTACAAGTAGGTCTTTTCTATGTTAAAATTTGGGATATCTAACGTCCTTGCTACTACCTTGGACACAGCTAAATTTTCTCAGATTTCTAAACCAGAGAATGAGAGAGAGAGAGAGAGAGAAAGAGAGAGGGGGAGGAGAGAGAGAGAAAAGAGAGAGAGAGCATTCTTATTGTTTAAGATGCTGAAGTGAAAAGCAATTTGTTATTTAGCAAAGATAACCAATACAATAAATGCCATGTCCTTCTTTCTAGTCTATAACCCAAGAAGCCACTCCATAAGTGAGGAAATATCAAAAGTTGGAACTGAAGAATCCAGAGATAGATGATGCAAGAGAGAAACCATTAACACTTGCCTCTACGGCATCTCTTCCCATCAGATAAGACTCTAACCATAAGATAGGCTCTCACCAAAGGGCTGCAGGAGGTGTCTGGTGAATGCAGGAGCCAGCTTAAAAGGGCTCTGTCCACCAAGTGTCCTTATTGATCCTGTCTCAGCTAACACTTCAATAACTCAGTTTGGCAGAGGGCCAGTGGCATCTGATCTGCCATTTTCCTTTTGCTTCATAAATTAGTTAATGTCTACCTCATTTTCCTGTCCTGCCTTCCCCTCTGTCTTATCCATTGAGAGTCAAGAACGTCTCCCCATAAAGGTGCCTGAAATAAATGCTGCAGCCCTATCCCTCTTTGCAACTCAATCTGGATGGAAGGCAATGAAACAGCATGCACTTGGCATCCACTGCTGTTTGAGCGTTGCAGGGAGACAAAATGAAAAATATGTTTTGGCAGAGACTTAGACAGGAAGGAGGATTTAATTAAAGATCTGAAACATACACCGTTGGAACCAATTAATAATCAAGGAATCAAAAGTGGAAGGACAGTGCTACAAAGAACCTGCCAAGTCAAAATTTTAGGGGAGAAGAAATCTCAACCTCATCCTCCCAAACTACTAAAGTGTAAGAAACACTTATTGTGTGTCTCCCTAACTAGTATCTATCCATCATCAAAGGCCAACTGCTCCAAGAAGCTTACAGCCTAATTGGGGAATCATAATATCCAATCCCTGATTGGAAATATGTCAAACGATGTCACAATAACGATGCCATGGAAGCTCAAGTTTCAGTCTGAGCATGGTGGCATGGCTATCATCTTGATACTCTTAAGACTGAGACAGGAGGATTAAGCCTTGGAGGCCAGCATGAGCTGCATAGCAAACCTGCAGCAAGCAAATGAAATTCAAGATCTGTGTGAGAATCACTTCAGCCCACCTAGTACTCTTTCAAGTATGTCATCTCTCTTCAACAAGGAATTGATTGCGTTCTAGAGAAATCTGCTAGTCTGATCAGTTCAAATGAATATGCCTTAAAGGTAGGAACCTGAATAGGAGACTGGAATGAGATTGCTATTCACAAAGCCAATCTGGAAAGTGCCTTAGGCTATGAAGTACCCCGTTTTCAGTCCTATGATGACAGAATGTGTCTTAATACAGAACCAGCAGATCATGAACTACAAATTAATAAGTTCCTAGAACTAGGTTCCTGCCTACCATAGCTTACAAACTGGTGCACTTCAAGTTCGAACAGCAGAGGCTTGGACTGTGCCCAGAGAAGACCCAGTCTTATCCTGGCAGTCTCAGACCAAGAAGAAATCAGGGCAGGGTTTCCTGCCACCTGCTTATTTTGTTTCCACTCAAGCAAAACAGGGAGCTTATCTCTCTCACAGATCAGCATATGAGATATGCCGGGGATGTGTTTTCCTGTCAGACTCATAAACACAACAAGAAATGCCAGAAGCGATGGAAGAGGAGCCGTGTTTCGGTTCACGGATTACAGACTGCAACATCCATCAGCATCAAAACAAACAGCGCTGAGCCACTGTCCTTGAAGCCCAGTCTAACAGAATGAAGGGATGCGACAAGGAAAACCCAGATATCCAAAGCTGGCTCAAGCTCTCTTTCATAATAAGTAGTCAAAAACTGTGGAGAGGACCTGAGAGGCAAAGGGATTATCTTCATTCTCTGTGGGATGGTGGGTGGGAGACCTTGAAACACTTTTTTATAGTCTCAGGAATGAACACAGACTGTTGCTGGTTTTAGTGATTACTTAGTATGTCTGCCAAACTCCAGACCAGGCATACCTGTCAAACCTTAACTGTTGATTCACTACTGGAATTAATTGTATTGCCATTAATTATTAATTTGACAAATATAAAGGTTATAAGGCATTATTCATTTGCATTAAACTAATTAAAAATGTTTATCTCTTTGATAATTATAATTGCTTTTTTAAAGAACACAGGACACGTTCTTTTTCTTAGGGATGGGATGACCACTCCTAAGAAGTCTTCAGTGAGTGTGTGAAAGATTACAAAGTTAGTTACTGATATGCACTTGTGTGTCTTCTGGCATTTCTGGTCTATTATTTAGTCATATATAATTATTGAATAACTGCTGAAATTGAAAGAAAGTGCATTAAATAATTTGAGCACAGCTGCTTGAACCATAAGCCTTATTTCATTGAACAAAAATTTGGATGGTACTTATCATTTTCTAAGCACACTATAAAAATATAATCATCCTATGAAATGCTTTTTAAATATATTCTTATACCTCTTTTCTTTTCATAATTTACATTTTTATTTCTCTTATTTTGTGTGCTCTTGCATGTTTTTTTTGTTTTTTGTTTTTTTTTTTTTTTTTGCCACAGCATCTACACAGAGGTCCAATGACAACTTGGGGAAGTTGATCCACTCCTTCCAACTGTTTGCATCCTTGCCACCTAAGCCAGCTGACTTGACAAGGCTGGAGAGCTTTTTTATGAGTGGCTACAAAGAAATCAGATAGCTGTCCAAAGATACACAGAACTAGGACTTGAGCACATGTCATCCGGCTGAAAGAAAATGCTCTCTTAATACTTTACTATGCCACATTAAAAAAGAATGACATTTGATAGATCGGAGAGAGAATGAACATCCATTATGATGTGTACATAGAAACAAATGGATAGAAAGAGATAACTTCCATAGAGCTCTGGCTTAGCTTTAAGAAAGAGTGCCAATAGCGGAATAGGCGCTGAACAGAATAGCTGCCAAGAGAAGGACCCAAAAGGAAAGACTGTTGTTAACACTGTGTAACAGTGAGGCCACCAGCTTCTTTAAGGACCCAAGCCACCTAACACTGGTTCCCTCTGGTAACCTCTATAACATAGATAAACTAGGACTCCCACTTCAGCATTGATTTAATTCACACCCAGCAGGAAGAAAAACCCAATTTAATCTGCAATTTTCTTACATAGGCCAATGAAATGTCTGTGAGAAGAATACGTGCTGATTTGTCTCTGAGATATATATCTGCAGCAAGTTCCTACGGGAACTAGTTAAAAGCACGTCTATATTCTGTGCATTCTAAAATCCATCTGTCGAATTAACTCTTGGGATCCCTAATGCTGTTTACATTGCCCTGAGTGTCTCCACAAAGAAGAAACAAATACATTTTAGAACACAATATGTAGATGATGTCAAGGTACACAGACCATAGGAAAAAAGCTAGGAGAAGGTAGTCCGAATATTAGGCATGATTATCTTAGTCATGTTATCATCAAAAAAATACACTCTCCAATGCAGTGACAATTGAGTATTACCTAATTCTTAAGAATGTTTAAGGATATATGGATGCATGGTCCCCTTGATTCTCATAACCACCCTATGAAACAAGCCTAATTATCAGCTAAGTCAGATTGGTTGGTACACTCAAGTTTACAAGGGACTATTTTCTAGAAATGAGACTTTTTATGTTATTCCAAATAAAAATAAAATTATATTCAGTCCATTATGCTACACCATAGTATGTTTTATTCTAATGCAAATTTAGTCTTTGACTGCAGCTCAGAAATTTGTGAGTAGCTTGGTTGTTTAATAAACAGCAACAGAAATAACATAAATGGCATGGGCTCTACGTACTCTTTACTCTATAGACACAGCACGGTAGTTTCTAGAGCAGACTAAGACATCCCTGGAAAGCAACAGCGATGTAATCATGGGGTGTCTAGGTTCAAACTCCTTAGAACATTGAGATCGGCAATCTGTCTAGACTGACTTACAATGCATATATGGGTATCCAGTCACTGTACTGTGGGTGTTTAACAGTTGAATAGACATTCATGAAGTCAAAGATACCTTTCCCCTACATATAGTGTACATTTGATATCAATGGTTTAAAAAGAAAACTTAGATCGCAGTCTCTCATCAAGACTCATCTATCTTCCAACACCAATAGAGTATGTCTCAAAGCCACGGGGAACAGGGTCCTAACAATGTCAAAGCATAGCAGAAGGCTACTTTATTATCTCTCTATATAATCCATCCCTAAACTCACCCATATATCTATCCATCCTATGTTGTTTTCACTGTCAGTCAATTTCATGATTCAATGTCCGACTCAACTGCTAATGAAAACATTTGAGAAAATGTTCACTTTGATATTCAATTTCTGTTTGTTTCTGAGACAGTTTTGATGTATGATAGGTTGGCTTTGAAGTCACTAGATAGTCCAGGGTGGTCCTGAACTTGAAATTTTCATGACTCAGCCTTCTACATGATAGTAGAGTAGCGAACTTATAAAAAAAAAACTTTGCTTTTATTTATATATTTTGGTATTCCTCATTCTAAATTGGAACAGTCAAGTACTATGTGATTGGATACTTAGTAGAACAACCAAGGAGAAACCAAAATCATACCTAGAAATATTTTAACTTGGATCTTAAATGTACCCCAAAATCCTTGTATTACAGGTTTCCTCGATAGCCAGTGATGCTACTAGAAGATGATGGAATCTGCAGGAGACAGGGACTGGTAGCAGAAAGTCAGGTCATTGTAGGTATAGCTTGAGAGGGCACTGAGAGGCTGGTATGTGGTGCGGGAGAATTGTCTGTATTCTGTCAATCGTGTTTTAAATAAATGCTGATTGGCCAGGCAGGAAGTATAAGTGGGTCAACTAGACAGGTGGGGCAATGAGAACAGGAGAATGCTAGGAAGGAGGAAGTCCATTCCTTCCATTCCAACCCAGACCACAGAGAAGCAAGATGTAACCTGCCCAGCTGAAAGGTATTGAGCCATGTGGCTAACATAGATAAGAATAATGGGTTAATATAAGCTAACAAGAGCTAATAAGTAGCCTGAGCTAATGGGCCAATCAGTTTTATAACTTATGGAGATCTCTGTGTGATTTTCTTGGGGACTTGCCGGCTGTGGGGTACCGGGCAGGACAAAAACCCCAATAAGCTGGCCCTCATGTTACAGGTATGCCTTGAGGGGACACTGAGAAGTTGGTATGCCTTGAGGGAACACTAAGATGATGGTATGCCTTGAGGGGACACTGAGATGCTGGTATGCCTTAAGAGGACACTGAGATGCTGGGCTTTTCACCACCTTTACCCCTTAATCACCAAGAAGTGAATAGTCTCCTCTATCATGTGCTCCCAACAGAATTTACTATGTTGCTTCAGGCCCAAAGCAAGAGTCAAGTGATTACAATCTGAATCTCTGAACCTTTAAAAGAGAAAGAATAAACCTTTTCCTTTTGAAATTCATGTATTTTGTCACAGTAATAGAAAACTGATGAAGAAAATAGATTTTTGTTAAGTGAACTTTTCAAAGACCCTGGGGTCCTTTCTAGCAAGAATAAGAAGCTAATAAATCTGCTTGAGATGTTAATAGAATGGGACCAGTAGAAACTCTTGCAGGAGTAGGAGAATCTTGTAAAGCCCTTAATATAGAGTACACTATCATCACAGATACTGCCAACAGATTTCTTTACCTTTCAGTGGTTCTCAACCTTCCTAACGCTGTGACGCTTTAATACAGTTCCTCATGCTGTGCTGACCCCAACCATACAATTATTTCAGTGCTACTTCATAAATGCAATTTTTCTACTGTTGTGAATTATTGTATAAATATCTAATATACAGGGTTTCTCATATGTTACCCCTGTGAAAGGGTCACTAGACTTCCTGAAAGGATTGCAACCCACAGGCTGCAATCTCAAATGTCCATATCAAAGCTGAAAACAAACTTTTGCCAATACTTCTCACTTTAAATGACTAGGCCTAAATTTTCCCATAATGGGCATGTGTGTGGTTGCTGCGAAACTAATTGCTCCTCCCAAGAAGACTTATTTAAAACTGGGTCAGTTTTGTTATTTATTTTCTTTCTGTATGTGTTTTAGTGAAGTTTTCACTGTCAAAAACAGGGAGATAAAATGGGTACTGGTATTATTTAGGTGTGAAATAATAACAAAGAGTGAACAAATCTTTTAGCTCCAACTAATCTGATTGTATGCAAATGTTTCCTAGAGGGAAAACAATAAAGACACACACAGAGGGTCAGACATGTGGAAGGACTGGGAAACCCTGTCTAGAAGGCGAAGATGGGCAGAATTTTCACATGACACTGACGAGCCATAAATTACTCCAGATAGCCAAACATCCTCAAACTGTGACTTCACTTTTTAAAGGGTTGCGTGTGTGTGTGTGTGTGTGTGTGTGTGTGTGTGTGTGTATCTGTGAGTGCTTATGGGTACCATATAGGTACAGGAGCTCATAGAATCCAGAAAAGGTTGTCAGATCCCCTGTAACAGGGTTATAGACAGTTGTGAATTGGAAAGTCTTGCTGGGAGTCAAACTTGGTCCTCTGTAAAAGTATGTTATGAATAGTTACAAGTTATCTTACTGATCACATATCACATAGTTTTCAGCAAATTCAAGCACGATTCCAGAAGAGGTGCCAATGAGTCCATGTCCCAGGGCTATAGTCTTACATGATGGGACAAGTATAACTCTAGTAGGCTATAATGAACTCTCATCGTTCTAGGAGAAAGCCTCTAAGGAATGATTAAAATACATAATAAAATATGCAGAAGAACCAGAGATCCAGATTCAGATATCGCTTTCAGAGGAAGTTGCTAGAAATTTAACAGCCACAGTATAAATACAAGAAAAACAGCGAATCACAGGTTTATAACTCACCAGAAAAGGGCTATTTTCCTACACTAAGCTTTAAAGCCCAACATCCCAAACCCAATTCTTCTCTTCCATGTTCTCTTCATAGTTCATAATTATTCATTTATTGAAAATTGTACATCATGACCTGATGGCAACAGGAAGTGAACTGACACTGGGCATAGTTTGACCATAGGAGACCTCAAAAGCCCACCCTCACAGTGACACACTTCCTCCAGCAAGACAACACCTATTCCAACAAATCCACTTTCTGTGAGTTTATAGGGGCCAGTTACATTCAAACTACCACATGAGCCTAGCCTTTAATGGCTGAGCCATCTCTCCAGCACTTTGTCATATATTTTAAATGGAAAAGGAGTCCAAATATTTCCAACATAAACAAGTGTTAATTACTCGCATATTGGGAGATTTTTGCTGGCTAGTAGAGGCGGCAGCCTCCCCATGACTTGGCAGCTTATCTCAGTAGCTGAACAACATGGCATTCATTTCATCAAGCAGAAATTCCTGCCTTTACCTACCCTTATTCACTTGAGGACTGAGCTTATTTGAAAACTGTCTCTAAACCAGATGCCTGACTTAGCTTTAGTTTGAACCCTGGCATAGCTCCCTGCTAGATAACTAAGACTTGCACCAGGAGCCCTGTGATAGGAACATGCCTCTTAATGCAAATTAGGGTTTGTCCCCAGGCTCCCCAATCTTATATATTTCTTATACTCTAGAATAAAGTTGAGCTGATTCACCAAAGTCTATCTCTGGGAGTATTATCTCCATTCATGCTCATGGGCTCCATAGAAAGTTCTCTGTCCCCCTTTCTGCCTCTTTCCCACTCAGACTGATGGCCAATAGGTAGAGAGAAAAAGAGGATCCCCACATTCACATATGACTACCATAGAGTCTATGCATGTATTCTATATGCTGTAGCCCCATAAATATTCACAGTAATGATATGACAATTAAAAACCAAATAAAGAAGAAATCACTCCCTCCACAAATGTCATGAAGATATTTCCAGTAATTAAGCTAAAGAATGTAGTCTTTTTTTTTTTTTAAAGGGGAGAAATAAGGAAGGTGGAAGAATGGGGGATTCTCTGAAATGAGAGATTTGGGAAACTATCTGAAACCAGGAATAACTTAAAGGGATAAACAGCTAAACATTCTCTTCTTCAGTGCCCCTACTGCAATCCTCAAACTTTCCATCAGACCTCTTCTGGAAAGAGAGGGTGAGAACCATGTCATCCCTCTGAAGTCTGCATTGACTCCCTGAATCATGCAAGATTTTCTATTCGGTGAGTGTATAGACTTGAAAGAGAACAGCCTGCATAGGCTAATGTTTGGGGACTTTGTCTTCAGTTGGTGAAACTATTTGGGAAGCATTTGGAAGTGTGACTTTGTTGGGGAAAGGTGTCACTGGAGGCAGGCTTTGAGATTTCCAAAGCCTAGATTATCCTCACTGCTTGTGGATCAGATGCAAGCTGTCAGCTACTGTTCCAACACCATGCCTGCCTGCTGCCATGCTCCCGCCATGACGGTAAAGACATTAAACCTCTGAAACTGAGAGCCTTAAATAAACATTCTCTTCCTGCCTGAATTTGGGCATCTTTAGCAATATTAGGAAAATAACTAAGACACTGAGGTCTGAAAGGCACTGGGGAGAAGTCTTTACCCTTTTCCTTCCACCTCATTTTTTCAAGTGAATATTTTACCTTCACTTACTGTTAGCATTGTGGTCTTTCAGAAGAATCACTGAGAAGAAGCCCCAAGCTTTGTGCACGCCAGGCCAATAGTCCATGGCCAGCCATGCAGTGCTCTCCTAGATAAAAAAAACACCCATCTTGTCACTGCTGTTTGCTGTGAAGAGACACCATGACCAAGGTGACTCCTAAACCAGAAAGCCTTTGCTTTGCTGAAGAAAAGCAACAATCTAATTAGGGGCTTACTTAATATTTCAGAGGTTTAGTCCATTATCATCATGGTGGGGAGTATGGCAGCACACAGCTGAAAGATACATCCTGATCCCACTGGCAATAGGGAGAGCGAGGCTGAGCCTGGCAAGGGCCCTTGACACCTCAAGTCCACACCCAGTAACCCACTTTCTCCAATAAGGCCACACCTTCTAATCTTTTCAAAGAATTCCACTTCCTGGTGACTAAGCATTCAAACAGAAGAGCCTATGGGGGCCTTCTTATTCAAACCAGCACAGTGCCCATGGCAATGGAAAACTGATTAAATATCTTAGAACAGACTATAAGCTATTTGCCTTTGAATTCAATAAGAATTCATCTTCACTTTGGCTTTCTGTGAATGATCAGAATGATGGTAAATAATTTACACTTCTTTACCCCATAGGTACTCGTGAATATGTAGCCTAACAAAAACAACAACAACAAAAACCTGTGGTACAGGGCAAGAGAAACCTATTTAACGGTATCTGGCTATCTGTCTGTCTATTTACCTATATATTCATTCTTAAGATTGAATTAAATTGAAGAATATTTTCATAACATTTTCCCCAGGCAAATAGTTTTACAACAATACACACAACAACAATCCTTACTAATCATAGAATGCCAAATCATTCTATGTGGTTCTTTCATGAAAAAATTCAAGAGTCCTCTGTTTTAAGTAACACATAGATCACCAAGCTCTAAAACAATGTCTTGTTCTTGATTTTTTTTTCTTTTCTCATCATTCTCTTGTATTTTTTAAAAAAAATAACTGGTGTAACTTGTTTGTGGCACATCATTAAATTGCCATGGAAATGCTTGTGATAATGGAGCAAATGCCTTTGAAACACTTTTTCCTATGTGTTCTGAGCTGCTAGAAGGTGTTTTGTTAATATAAAAAGGGAGAATTATTATCTAGTGACTGTTTGCTTAACCCTTTTACCTTTGAAGGAGAGATGTATTTGGGCATCTTGGCTTTTAGAACAGGTAAATTCTGAACAAAAGAACTCAGTGTTTGGAATCTGGGAGTTTAATTTGTCATCCAAATTAAAATGTATTCAACAAAGACAAACATATGCAAATACGCATCATTAAAGGAATATACCAACGGCTTGCCTTCCTTCTGCATCATGAAATAGAATGATAAACTCCAATAAAATGCACCCAAATTGTCACCTCATCCTCCCCACCTTTCTCAAAATAAATACTATATAAACTACTGCCTTTAAGGAAGTAATTTCAGGTTGTTCATCTAAGAATTATTGCTGCCAATTGCTATTATGGTAAAACCAATTTTCTCTGCAAGACTTCACAAAACCTAGGGACTCAAGGTTTCTGTTTTGCATTATATATCTTTCTTGCATGAAAATAAAATTGAATAGAATCCTAGAAATAAAATATGTATTATAAACCCTTTGATTACTCTAATTACACCTAAAAGGAAAACAAGACCCCTCTCTTGGTAGCAGAGCTCTGAATAATTAACAGGAGGAAAACAGGGAAGGCAGAAAACTAAACCATTGTCAACTGATCCCGCTGACCACTAGGGGAGCTGTTGGGCCCGAGAATAATTAGTCATCATTACAATTCTCCTCCCTCCCCTGAAGAGCAAACTGTGCTCTCCTCTCTTTTGTCCCCCGAGCTTATATTTCATTGTGAAGTTGTTTTGAAATGTATTAATATCATTCTAGGGGGTCTGAGTCTTTGAGGAAGAAATTCCTGGAAACTTTGTCATTGTGCCTTATTTGGAAAAAGATTGAATTGTGAATGTTCAGAGCCTTAAGGGCGGTCATAGGGAAAGCTTTGTAAATGTTTTAATTACAATTTCCCCCTATTGAATAGAACCCATGGAGCATAATGAAAGAAAGAAAGGGTGTAGGTGTGCAGGGAGGATCAAGCATAGACGGGGACTTGGCAAGAAATTTCAGCCTGGGCCCTGCAGGAACCAGCTGCTTGCTGCTCGCAGCAATGAAATTCTGTGCATGTAATTAATTCCAGTGATCAAAAGCCTGCCTTGTTGTTTTTTGCAGGTAATGGGGAAGTATTGCTCCTGATGGGGACCCCTTGAAGACACCAAATAGCCAGTGGCTAAATCAAGCAATTTAAAAATTACGGACGTTTTGCTAAATAAATGAGCATGCTTCAGGAGTGACAAAGAGGATTTCCACACAGTTCCCTACTTATTTATTTTCTTTTGTGTTTCACCTCAGGACAGAGAATGCTCAAGGAGTAGATCAGGGGTCTCTGGGCAAGGTGTGATAGATTAGCCTTGGTAAATGGAAAAAAAACAGCCATTACTCTCTCTGCTTACTCAGGCACCAGACATGCTGTGTTGGTGCGTGGACAGGGGAATAGGGTGGGGATGGGGAGGGGCACTCTTTTGTGATTCAGGAAATCGGGACAAGGACACATAAAATTCATGGATAACCTAGTTTGGTTGAGACCAAGACAAAGACATAATTCACAGTGACATAGATCTTGTCATGTAAGTTGGATGTCCTCAAGAAAGCAGGCAGGGTCAACTTCTATGAGTCTAGACCATCCTTCAGGTGATATCGTAGCTGTTCAAGGAAGCACTACCACTAAAATAAAAGCCTAAATGCTGAAGCATGGCTCCTTTGCAAGTTTTGTCTTAAGCACTGCTTCCTATATCCCTGCCATGTCAGCATCATTCATGCCACATACTCATTCCAGCGTACCACACTGCTTCACACAGCTTCCTCTCTGCAAAAGATTCTTGGATCATGTTTCCTCCCTTTCCCATGTGATTCTTTATCCTTCATGTTCCTAGTTAAACTCCCTTCCTCAGACAAGCTCCCCCTATCCATCTTAATCCTGTCAATACTCTACATGGCAGTTGCAAAGTCTGCCACATGGTAGTATGCTTAGGTGTTACAAATATATTTTTGCTTGTGGGTAATTAATACATCTTTCTATCTCTCTCTCTCTCTCTCTCTCTCTCTCTCTCTCTCTCCTTTCCTGCCTTCCTTTCTCCTCTCCTTCCCCCTCTCTCCTTCTCCCTCAAGGATACTCTACAAGAATGAAGATTATATCCCTTTCAATGAACTGCCATGTGCCCCAGTACTGACCACACAGAGAACACTTAATACATTCTTAGTGAATGAGTACATAAATTGGGAAAATCTTCCAGGCTGCAGATCACTTCTAAGTTTTCTGCCTTCCCAATGAGCAGAGCCACCTGTCTAAGCCACAAACTACCCATCTGAAGGACTACCTGAGCAATCGTGGCCCTGCAATGGACCCAGGTACCCAAAGACAAATGAAGCCTCAGCATACCATGTGATGTATCCTATCATTGCTGATGCACAGTGAGCCCTGACTTACCTGTTGTTCCAAGAGAGGTTACAGCTGCAGCCACAGCTCCTAACTTAGCAGCTTCAGGAGTAACTGTGAAAGTGCACATTCATAAGAATGTGGAGGTGTTGGGGGAGTCAAAAAGAAAGAAGAGGGGGATATCCATTCCACTTCAGTCTAAGAGTGAGAATGTATAATTCTAAATTCATAAGACATTGAGGGAGGGGTTAAGCAGCTCAAACATATGATGTTAATATACTGTTTAAGTAGATCTGAAAAATTGGGTTTTCAAATTCTTAATTCCCTTTTAGTGGTACAATTCTGTGGAATTTTAGAAAAGAAAAACCTGAAATTCTTTAGTCACACATAAAGCAGAAGAAATTCTGCTATTTAGCAATCATTGGGATTAAGGTTTGGAAAACTGACAACCCAACAGTTGACTGATTCATACGCACAGCTTAGACTCTGCTAAGCTGTAGATGTGTGCACAGAAGACAAAGCATTGACCCTCAATAAATGTTCATAGAGAGAGAAGCTTAAAGGCAATTATATCAATGTTCTTATAGACAGTGTCTGCTGTTAAATCTCTCATTCTCACTTCAAGGTTGTTTTGACTTTAGCTCTTAAGTCTCCTTAGATTCTGCCCTCCAACCCAACTTCTGTTGGGGCCCCTCTCTACTTCAGAAGTACACCAAGAAGCACTAAGGCCTTGGCAAAGGTTCAAATTCCCTGGTTCCATAGAGTCTACAACACATTTCAAATTCATTGTTTCCTGTATTGAGCTGTCTCAACATCAAGGGAGCTGGTCCCCAGGGTAAATATGAGAGTGCCCTGAAGAAATAATTTCCAGATGACCTTACGTTTCTAAAACCCATAAGCCAAGGGCAGAGCAAAGTAGATAGGCTTACTGGTATTTGCGTGGAAATTAGAGAAAACAAAAATATACTGTATGGCTAGGAGTAAGGGATTGTGAACAGAGAGGCAGAGGTGTGGAAACTCTCTGTGTTTATCTAGATTCAGAGCTAATTGCACACCCTTCTTCCTTCTTCCTCAGATTATCACCTGAGCAGCTCCATGAAATTACAGGAGAATGGGAATAAATAATTGGGGATCATAGCTGAGCCTATAGGGAGGCAGAACAAACATATTTGATCCTATAGGGAAGCAAAAACAAAATTCGGTCTAGTAGATGCTCTTGAATAGGGATGGTTCATCACTGAGTATAGCACCCCCTTGAGTTGAGTCATCAACTATAAAAGGTATTAATGGATTAATGGAAGATGATGCTTCAAAATGTCAGGGGACAGGAAAATGAGAAATGTTTTCTTAAGACCAGTTTCAAGAGACTGATTAGGAGTATATAAACTATTTTTTTCAGTCTACTATCACAATAACTAGCTGTTTCTCAAGTCCAAAATCAAAACCTTGGAATTAGAAGGAATCTTGGAGGGTTTGTTGTTTGTTTGGTTGTTTGGTTGTTTGTTTGTTTTAGTCTGAATTTCACCTAGTACAACAAATCTTTCATCCCATTATCCAAGAAAAACAGTGAGCCTAGATACTTACCCTTTACTTTCAGCCAACCAGTCTTCCCTTTGTTCCCTTTATTTCCATACCAACCCTTTGTTCCCTGTTCATTTCTCCTCTGATGCATTGCTCAACCTCATGTCCCTCTGACTTTCTGTCACACCAAGCTTGCCATTCTCCAATGTTGTGGTGGCAAAGATTTCCTTTTTCTCCTGTCCCCTGTGCTCATTGGTATTATCAGTAAAAGGTTCACAGCTGTGCTGGTCATTACTGTTCAACGTCTCCTCCTCAGTATGAAGAGCAACAACAATTTCATTTATCTTGTTAAATTCCTCGCAGATGCTGTTTCAAACTTGTTTCTAAATCTTTCCAGCCCACACCACTCTACAAACCTTTCCTGTCACCTGCTGCTTCAGAGTAAACGTGAGATCATCAGCCATAAGCTCCCTCAACTTTCCTCCCCACTGCCTCCAAAGATTCGTTGTTTTCATCTGAAAAGAAAAATCTCAATCACTGGTCTTTATATTTTATGCCGCATTTCATACAAAGCTTCATTAGCTATCACTTCCCTCATTTCAGTATTAATTCTCTACTCTAGGAAGGAAGGAAGGAAGGAAGGAAGGAAGGAAGGAAGGAAGGCAGAAGAGAAAGAAAGGAACAAACAAGAGTAAAACCTGTCTTCAGCCTTGCCTTACATTGGATTATAACCCTTTGTGTCTCTTTAGTGCCAAACTGCAATGAGCACCGTTTCCAATCAGTTCACTTAATGCACTCCTTCTCACTCCCCAGGGCACAGCCACCTGGATTCTTACCATCTCTTTTTTAGTGTGTCATCTTAGAGGTCACTAGTAGTATCTACCTTTTAGACCTCTTAGACCTTCCATTTGCACAAATTTCTGATTGCTATTTTTTCCTGGAAGCTCTATGTGAGATTAGGCTTGGCTCCAGGTGACTCCATACTGTATAAAACACTGGTTGTCTCAGACTGTGCACTGACTTAGGAGACTCTACGATACAAACATTTATTGACTCCATCTTGAGAGAGAAGGGTGACTAAAGTTTGGGGGTACACCCAAGGACCTAGAAGCTGCAGTCTGTGTCATGCAACATCCTTCAATCACAGACAAATCACTTGTTCCTGAGATAGAAAGGGAACTACTCTGTCATAAGTTTATTGGGGGAAAATTGAGATTGTAGGACATATAGGTCAATTAAAGCAAATTAAAGCATAATAGATAGAGACCTCACTGTGATGAAATGACCCCATATCAACCCATCACCTAATGTAATACTCTTTATTTTTTAAATTTATTTATTTATTAAGGATTTCTGCCTCGTCCCCGCAACCGCTTCCCATTTCCCTCCCCCTCCCCTGAACAAGTTCCCCTCCCTCATCTGCTCGAAGAGCAATCAGGGTTCCCTGACCTGTGGGAAGCCCAAGGACTGCCCACCTCTATCCAGGTCTCGTAAGGTGAGCATCCAAACTGCCTAGGCTCCCACAAAGTAATGCAATACTCTTAATACCCTGTAATACTCTTACAGGGTATGTGTCCTGTAAGAGAGTAAGAATTCTTTTAGCACCCCCGAAGCTTTAGCTCCTGTCAGTCCCCTGATGTTGAGACAGCCTACTCAACTGCCCACACATCACCCAAACAGGTCTATATCTAGGTTTGATCCACCATTTCCTGCTCTTGACCCAACATTCATACTTCGACTAGCTACCGAACACTGCAGCTTTGCTCTTAAATCTGACTCTCAGCAGGAAGTGAGCAATAACTTACTTGAGCTTGGTATCATGTCTCTACAGACTCTATCTCACTGCGCTTTTAAGATCTCTTGAACTATACTGTGGCCCCTTTAATTTGCATTTGTTGTACATGCATGCAAGTGTGTGTGCAAATGCATTTGAGATACACACACATACAATATATATGCTGTGTAATGTGTGCTTTAATAATTAATACTAGTACTAAAGATTAGAATGAAAGAACCTATATTTGCCTCCACCAAGCTACCAAGGTAAGTGGAATTTTATGGCAAATTGCTATCACAGAAACTCTCAGAATTCACTGTTACTAATTAAAGTTTGACATCATATAAAACACAAATGTGTTCATCTATGTTTCTGGCATTCGTGTTCCTCCTCTGTTGAGCTGGTCCTACTGTCTTGGGTCATTCAAGAGTCTCCCCTGGCCGGGCGGTGGTGGCGCACGCCTTTAATCCCAGCACTCGGGAGGCAGAGGCAGGCGGATCTCTGTGAGTTTGAGGCCAGCCTGGTCTACAAGAGCTAGTTCCAGGACAGGAACCAAAAGCTACGGAGAAACCCTGTCTCGAAAAAAAAAAAAAAAGAGTCTCCCCGTTCAGTCAGTTTCCTCACTCATCCCTCATGGTGTAATGTGAGATTCTGCATTTAGTTCCTACTTCTATGGAGGTTCCCAAACCATTGTTTTATAAAATGCCACCTTTGTAGGAGTTAAAAATCCTAAGTTTAATCATTATGCATCCATGGATTACTACAACAGTGAATCTTATTTTCTGGTGCCTAAAAAGCATGCTCACTGCTATGCCATACACTGGATTTTTCTTCGTAAACATCTAAGTCTTCCCTCGACCCTAGATTAACATCATGTTTTTATCTTTCCTCTCTCCTTGCCTTTTAGCTTTCCTTGATAATGTGCTATGTATGTGACCTCCTCAGACATCATTACAGCAGGTGTTAAAAAGGAAAAGGTTACATGTCAAATAAAATGTAGGTTTCCACTTGAGAAAGATTACCAGGTATATACATGTCAGTGCCCCAGTTACTTGGTATTATGGTCTGGATATAAAATGTCCCCCTAAAGGCTCATATTTTGAAAGACTGGTTTCTAGTTATGAGTGCTGTTAAGAAGGAACTGGAGGATCAGTTCGTTGGCAAGTTTATAGTTAAAAGAGTCATAAAAATGTTTGCTTGGGTCTGGGGGATACAGCTCAGTATGTATAGCTCCTTTATGTGTGTACGATGGTCCCCAGCATCCATGTAAAAAACCAGGCATGGTGACATATACCTGTAACACCAGCATGAGGAATGTGTGTGTATAGGGGTGGTAGTGGTAGATACCAATTATAAGAGTCAATGAAACACCCTGTCCTTCAAAATAAGATGGAGAGCAACAGGAGAGGACCTCTGGCTTCCACACACAAACATGTGTGAGCACATCAACATGCTGACAAATACAACATACATAAACTATATATACATGCTGTTGGAAGCCACATATACACACATATACAGAAGACACACACACAAACACACATAAACACAGAGAGACATACAAAACTACACTTATACAGAGAGACATATTAACATACCTAAACTATGTCATACACAGAAAAAGTAGGCACATACTCAAACAAATTTAAAAAAAAAAACAATTAGAGCCTGTAGGAAGCAAATCACAGAGGTGAGTAGCAGATGCCTTTGAAATTCCTAGCTCCTTTCTGTGTTTGCTTACTGGCTGTCATAAGGTAAGCAACCACCTCCAGCACAATCTTCCTGACTGTCATTACCTCAGGCCAAAAGCAATGGCACCAGCCATCCATACATAAGATTTTCAAAACTATGAGCCATAGGTAAGCATTTCTTCCTTTAAGTTGTCTTTTCCCCAGGTATTTTGTTACAGAGGTGCAAAAACTTGACCAACGCACTTGGAAGCTTTTATTTTTACTTTTATTTCCCAGTCTTCATAATAGTGTACATATCTGTGTAATACCAGGTAATCTGAATGCCTCTGGGTTATAGTTAGATCAAGGATATATGATACGGACAAAATAACTGGAACCTAGTAACTTTTTATTTTCATCTAAAAACTATGCCAGGGACATTGATCCACTGGAGCTAAAATGTAAGGGTGCCTTTTGGAAGGGCACCTTTTAACTTTTCACAGCACCTACCATTCCTGGCTATACTTTGAAGTTGTCCATTTTCCTGTTTTATCCTCCACACGTTCTTGCACAACACAATGGTTCTTCCTTACAGTGAGTGACAGCTCCCCCAAATTGTTTCTCCAGCCTGGCCCTTAGCTATTGTCTATGTATCACTTTCATCATCCTAAATGTTCCAGGGTCTACTTAGAGGTCTCCCAAAGACTGTGCAGCAATTCCTTCTAGCGGCCTCTCAGCCATGTCCCACCATCACCACAAATCCCTTAATCATTGATCACACTGGTAACATGTATCTCACTGAATTTAGTTAGCTGTTAAGCACCATGTAACATTGTTACCAAGGCTACAGTTCATGCAAACTAGTTATAAATCTGTCTTGAATGAAGATCCTGGAATGCATTCAATGGTAGATGATAAGTATATATTTTTGAAATTTTATCTGGTACCATAAGAGTTAAAATGTCCTTTTCTATGGCTTTCTTCAATCAGTGCTTATTCCACCTCTTCACATGAGTAATAAAGAATCCCTCTTTATAAGACAGCCAACAAATACTCTTGCTTCTAGGTATCTGTCCAATCAAAATATTTTGAGGTCTTTTATCTGTTCCTTTTTTCATGACTTCCACGCTCATCAACTCCCACCTAGAAGAACCTTCCAACCTCTCACTCCTTGCTCATCCACACTTATTTTCCACACTAAAAGTCAAATGAAATTATATCCCACAAGTGCCTTAAACAGTTCATGTTCCAAGAAGGAACCCATTCCCAGCTAACTGCTATGTCTCCCTCTCTAAAACATGTTCATCCAGAATCAAGTTATCCCTGCATTGGTGAGAGGTGATGCTCTTTCCAGGTACCCAACAGCATGCTTTTTTTTTGCCTACTAAGGTAAGAACATCAAAGCATTACTCTAATGCCTGTTCTATTAACAATGAGATGTGTTTTTTCCAAATCTGTCTATGTCATGGTCAATGTATATTCAGTTATCTTAGATACTGTGCTATGACCTTTCTTCATCCTCCAAAGTTTCTCTTAAAGTATGTTACACATATTCTAATACAATCCTCCCTAGGTGGTTAGACCTCTGCTAGGCACACTGAGCCAATCACATTACATGCCCTAGTCACTAGATTGCTTTAACTTCTATTTCCTCATCTATATACTAGGAATTGCATTACCCTCCTCTAAACCTGCTGAGAAGACTAAATTGGATATTGTATATGGCATTTTGCCCAACACTGGCAAACAGAATATGTTCAATGAATATTATCAACTATTATGATATAGACTATCATTACCATGATCTGTCTGCCTTGCAAGCTTATCAAAAAGTTGTAGTATTAGGAATAGATGAGAAGGAAAAAGAATCCTAAAATTCTATTTTGGAATGGAATTACAGAGACAGCTAAAGCCTAAGCTGTTTCTATATGTCCTGAAGAAATGGAAACATAAGGAACCCAGGGGACATCACGGTGGTAGGCATAGGGTAGTGGAATCCCACATCCTATTGCAGCGTGATGTTTATTAGAGACATCTGCAGCTCACAAACCACCACACTATTTACATGAACCATCCATTCCAGCTGTACCCCTTTGTCTTACAAAGAGTTGTGAGGTTCACATTTGTTCTCATTGTTAGCAAATAGTATACTTTTGCCCTATATCTCGATAGCCTTCAGTGGGTAGGACACTCTTTCAGAAATAAGTGATTACTACCAGTTTTGATTAAATAGCAGCTCACAGTCCTGTTCTCAGGTATCTAATCATATGGACATTAGGAGACAAAGACTATCAAAAAGAGAAAGTGCCCAAGAGAAAAACTTGCAAGTGGCTTTGACTGGGCATGCAAAGGTTCAGAATGAATTACCCATGTCATGCACAAACAGGTCCCAGCCTGTCTGTCTTATGGGGATTTTTTTTTTTTTTTTTTTTTTGGCTCATAGCATTTTCAACGGTATGGTGACTTGAAAGTCTGCTGGAGCAGACACTTTGAACAGAGGATGAATCCAGATGCTTTGGGGTATCCCTCACTACTAGAGTGGGAAAGGTGTGTGGAGACTGCTCCTACGTCTGTATAAGTAAGTTTGTTTTTTTTAATTTAAAACTGAATTCCTCCACATTAAACTCTTGCACTTTTATGAGGCATGAAACAATTGTTAAATAAAAATTATGACAAAGCTCTACTCAAGCAACAAAAATTTCAGAAAAAGAAAGCTTGTCGGTCCTCCCCACGCAATATGAATGCATATATATATATATATATATATATATATATATATGAATTCTGTTTGCCTGATGCAAATATGTCCATCCTGGTGAAAGAAGGTGGCAAAGAAAGTTCTGGACTGGATAATCAATCCTCTAATGCTGTGATATTTTCAGAAAATGCATTCTCCTCCCATGGTCCATATGTTCGTACCTCTCCAGAGAGGGGGCTGCCATCTCTCCTAATGCTACCCTTTGTTGGGAATTACTAGGTTAAACCATGAACATGTCAAGTCACAATGACGAGGGAGACCTTGGAGAGAAGTTAGAGGTTCTTTTTTTTGTTTTGTTTTGTTTTTCTAAAATTGATTTGATGCCAGTTCCATAAAAATGAAGTCAGTCTATAGCAAACCAAAGACACTTTCTATCTCAGAAATAAGCAGGCATAAATGGTTCTCCAATGATGTTTTATTTCATACTGACTCTGTTTACTGTGTCATCAATTAAGGCAGGGCTATAAAAAATGTCATCCCTAGTCAGTCTGGCTCCCTTCACACCAAATGAGCCTGTGGCCACTGGCACCTTCCTTTCATTACCAGCTTCAGTTTCTTCATGTACAAGAGGGGGTTAGAATAATAATTCTACTTGCTCACTAAGCTCTGAAAAGTCAAACTAAACTACATTGTGGTGACAACTGTTCATTTAATACTAACTATCATGAAATTTCAATGATTTATCATAATTGAGGTTTTAGTTCTTCTCCCAGAGGAAGCAAATTCCCACTTCCTTTCTTATGGACAGGACTCAGGTACGCTACCACGTGGCTGCTTGAACCAGAATCCTTACATTCTGCTCCTGGCTCTAAGACATGTAAACTTCAGTAGTTGGAGACAGGTATTGTAACCATGTAGTGCTTCCGAAACTAATGATAAGATGGGACTCATGTTTGTGTCTCCTTGTGTACTACCTACAACCAAGGAGAGCTAAGAATAGGCCCATCACAAAATCAAAATATTATTTAAAATATGATGGATTTTTTTTTTAGGTTAGTTTTGCTAGCTCAGATGCGCAGTTCTGGAGCAGGGATATTGTGCATTATAGCATCCTGTTGCAATGTCTGCTAGGCTGTTGGGAAGATGAAATGACTGAATGCACATAAACTACTAAAAAGAGTACTAATCCCAGAGTGTTCATATTACTATACACTGTGAGAAAACTAATATTATTTACCTAATATAAACCACATGCACAAGCAAAACAATGTATTTAAAATCCGTTATGTAAACTAGATAAAGCCCGAAGAACAAGGATCTTAGGTGACTCTAAGAGAACGTAAAACAGGCAGCAAATAGGACAGTGCAAGAATAGAAGTCAAGATATCTGAAAGGAGACAACCTATATGACCTTGAGCGAGTAGCCTAATTGATTTATATCTTTCCATGTAAGACAATGATGAAGTGACTCGACTTCGAAGCGTTCTGAGATACTACGAATGCATACACAGACTCTCAATTGCCAATACCCCAATGTCTGCCTTCAGACGTGAATGCCTATTGCCCATTGGATCCTCACGCAGCCCTTTTCTTTCCCTTGTGCTTTCTTCCCAGCACAGATCCAGGTACCAAGTGCAGAATCACATTCCATATGTGACCACCTAGGTTTCCTTTAATTTCAGCAACCATACTGTGAAATTATCAGTTTGAAAAGGGGTTGAGGATGCATCCATGCGTGGTTCAAGCACTCACATTGACACAGATTTGACGTGTGATTACAAGACGATTATTTTAATTGGTGCCATCACCTCTCTCTTTCACAGGACATTACCGTTTATGATGATGTTAATGAATTAGAGTTTATAATGTGCTTGGAAAAATCTCAATGAAGAGTCCAAGTGAAGTGGAAAAGGCCATTAATTCCATTCCGCTGGAAATAACTCAGAACAAGAAAGGGACAGGAGGTCCAAAGAGTAGAAGCCTAACATGAAGGGCATATGTGAGATATTCTCCCTGGGGAAGCTGTACAGTGCATCGCTTTATCAACAGGGAAGATGATACAGGCATTTGAAGGATGCTCACGAACAGTGTTTGCTAACGATTATGGTGTTCAACTGTGAAATAGAAATAAATGCTGATTGGAGAAATGAACACCACAGTCCAAATGCATAAAGACACTCTGAGAGACTCAAGTAAGTGGGGATGTTTTTTTAACTTTCAACAAACTGTACATAGAATGAAACATAATTGTAAGTATATAATTAGATGAGTTGGACCAAGTCAATATGTCCCTGAAATGGAGAGTTCTGTCTGAATATAGGGCATTTCTGACAACCCAGAATGCTCCGCGATGTCTGCTCCTGCCCCCAGTGTCCACTCTTTGTAGGCAATTAGCATACCAATATTTAACTTTTAGTCTTTCTGTTCTAAAGCTTTATATACATTATATAGTATGGCATGTTGGTCTTCTACCCTCACAAAATTTACTGATTTCTAAGATACCTATATATTACTATGTATCTGCATCTTATTCATGCCATGTAGGGATATACCTTGTTTATCTAGTCTTCTTGATGCATATATGCCCTGTACTTAGTGTAAGGTGCATATGCTAATATGTCCACTGACAATGTCAACATATATGCCTATGTGCTTTAATTTCTCTTGGATAAGTGAATAAAATAAAACATGTTAACACCCAGTAGAGCTGTGTTTAACGACATTGGTTTACTAAAGTGTGCTCCAGAGTGGTTTTACTTGTGTAAGCCCAAATGCAGAGTATGAGATTCACGGTAGTTTTAAAGACTGACAACATTCAGAGTGGCCAATCTTTCTTATTATAGTGATTGCAGTGGAATTGAATGTCTCATTGAAACTTGACCTTTCCAATATATAAGCACATATATGTATATATACATATGAGTGTGTATGTATGTATATATTATTATATGTATATTTCCTTGGCTACTAGAGATGGTATGTCTGTTCATAAATCTATTCACCATATCTCATTTCATAATTACTTATTCATGTCTGCCCATTTTACATTGTTTGTCTTTTCTACTTCAAGGAGATAGGGACAAATTCTTAATAAAATTTAATTTGGGGTTGTGTCTTGAAAATATTTTCTGTCCATCTGTGGTATATCTTTGAATTTTCTTAAAGAAAAGTTTTCTTAAACCAGTGGTTCTTAACCTTCCTAATGCTGTGACCCTTTAATATAGTTCCTCATGTTGTGGTGACCCTCAACCATAAAATTAATTTGTTGCTACTTCATAACTCTAATTTTGCTACTATTATATATTACAATGTAGATAGATATCTGATATTTGACCCCAAAGTGATCATGCCCCACAGGTTGAGAACCACTTATTTTAAACAATTATGGTTTTGAATGCAACCAATATAGTGATGTTTTATTATATATTTATTGTTTGTGTGTATTCTTTCCCAGAAATCACTGCCAAATCAAGGTTGAATATATGTGCATTGATTTTGGTCAACTTGATACAAGCTAAAGTGACCTAAGAAGAGAAAAGTCTATTTCGAAAATTCTTCCATCAGACTGGCGCATAGGCAAGTCTGTGAGAGTATGTTGTATTAAAAAAAAATTGTAGTGCCGGAACAAGGACCCAGTACACTGTGGGTAGCACCACCTTTGGGAAGGCAGTATCAGGTTTTATTAAAAAAGAAAAAAAAAGTAAAAAGAAAAAAAAGAGCACTAAGCAAATCATGAAACCAAGCCAGTAACAAGACTCCTGCCTCCATCCAGGTTGCTGCCTTGGATTTATGCCCTGACTTCTCTTAGTGATGGATGACAAGCATCTAAGATGAAACAAACCCTTTCTTCCCCAAGTCACTTTTGGTCATGGTATTTATAACACCTCTGGAAAGTAAGCCAGATCAACCAATATCAAATATTTTTTGTCACAGCCAGAACTCAAAATGTGTATCCACCTCCGCAGGTAGGAACTACTTCAAAAAGAAGAGCAACATAGAGCCCTCACCAGGTTCAAGACAGGTGTTGACAGTGATGGCACTGAAGTGTTGCGTTTAAGTTTGGGTTTTGCAATGTTTTAGAGTCTTCTTTTTTGTGTTTGTTCTGGAGAGGAGCTTGCATGCTTTGCTTGCTTTTCTCTAAACACAGCCTGATATAATAGAATCCAGGTTATCATTATCTGGACACTTATTTGAAGTGTTTTACACATAGTTAAGATCCTTGAGGCACAAGAACATTAACTCTTTGCTGATATCAGCCTGAAGGCCTGGCTGATAAAAAGAGAATTGACTTTTCCAATATATTCACACATATATGTATATATACATATGAGTGTGTATGTATGTATGTATGTATGCATGCATTCTATGTATTTGTGGACCTGCATATATATATATATATATATGTGTGTGTGTGTGTGTGTGTGTGTGTGTGTCCAAATTTTTAGGCACTCTCTTTACTTCACTGCCTCTGTTTATCTGTCTTTTTGTGGGAACCAGGGTGGGTCTCAAACCCAAAGCATTAACTGCAGCTACGACTATCAGAATGGAAAGGCAAGAGGAGCGAATGGATCAGAAATATATTGAGGTGCTACATTGGCATTGGGTGTCGCCAATATCTAAACTTACTCTAGTGGGTAGAAGCAGGTTTTGTTACACTGAGAATGTTCTAATATGTGTGATATTGTCAGATTTCAATAACAGAAGAGCTAGCAGTTCCGTATAGTGACAGGATACACTGACCACTTGCACAGAAACCTAAGAACAATCTGGGAGGCCATTTGCTAGAGTATTAAAGTGAGTTTCTGTTCAGGGAAGGGGACTAAGCCCAATATTAACTATATACCCTCAGTTTTCAGAATTTATAATAATCTGTCGTCATAGAAAAAAAAAACTTTTACTCCCAATACCAATTGCATCAATTACTCCTGGTTCCTTTAAAAGCAGATAATTGCTATTCAAGAATAACAGTGCTTAGTTGCAGAAAAAAAAAAACCATCGAGGAAAGAACAAAATAAAACTAAGATCTCACTATCCAAAAGACCATCGGTATCAGCCATCGTGGGCTTTGTAAAGAAATGCATGCCTGGGCACAGTTTATTGGTAAAACACGTAGATGACATGCGTGAGTCCCTAGGCTCAATTTTCAACCATGCCAAAAAATAAACTAGGCTAAAGTAGCATAAAATGCATGAAAATAAATAAGCAGTACAAACCCACGGGCTGCATCTCAGCAGACTGCGGGTCAGAAACTGAAGATGACACAATGATGGCAACTCTCCTGCACGATGGTGTTTGAGAAGCATGCTGACAATGCATCACTGCACGTGGGAAAGGGATGAAAGGTGTAGTCACAGTGCCCACAGGTTTCTATACCATACCTTTGGGTGGGGACCTGCATTACTTCCTGAGCATCCATAAACAGAATTTGCCTTTATCATTTCATCCAGATAAAGGAAATCGCTCAGCTTCCTACTGCTCTAGGAATTACAAAGTTCTTCTGAATGGTGAGGATGCTGGAGATTGACACGTGACAACACAGAAAAGTTATCTAGGGGAAACTGGGTTTGGGGGTGATTAGGGATGCCCCAGTCCTCAAACTAAGTCATCTGCAGCCACTGCAACAGACCCATTAGTCACTACCCAGGGCATGTGACTCAAGGGGCATGGAGAACAGATGGGTGCTTTACAGCCCAATCAGCTGCCGCACCTCTGACAAACAGAAAGCCAGCACACCCGAGACTGGGATTGGCCCTCTCTGTTTATGGCCAATGCCTGAGTCATAAAATTGAAGCAGGAAGGCAGAGGGATGGCTGCCTTCTGAGGAGCTACATAGGGAAGAGAAGGGCGTGAAGAAAAGGGGTGAACAATCCCAGAAAAGCAAGGGCTGAGCTGCTGTTTCTGTAAGGTCACTTTAGTCCTGTGGCTATATGAAGAAATACACAAATATATAAATTCATAAAAGTAAAATGGGATTCTTTCATCTCATATATTTCCGGAGCCATCGTAGATACAGGCATGATATTTCTGGTCCATAGAGTTATTTTCTTCCTGGCTCTTGTCCTCTTTTTAAAGATGTCATGATGCGGATGATGAGACCCAAGCAACGAAGCATAAAATGAAAGCTACTCTAGGAGCTTTTTCCCTGGCGCACAGGCTTCAAGTCAAGGGAATGATTTGCAGCTCATCTGGTGGGGGTGCTGGGAAAAAAATACCCGGAATATAAAGCTTGCAGCAGTAATAAGCAGAAACAGAAATATCTCCAGACCGAATCAGAGTGGTCTACACTTGTCAAAGAGAGTATGTAAACCCAGATTGTTTAGTAGTCCATATGGATGGGTGTGTATGATGATTTTTGAGCATGCGGGCATGTACATGTGTGTGTATATGTGTGTGTGTATGTCTCTGTGTGAGTACGTCTCTGTGTGTACATGCATTTTTGAGTCTTTCTAGAGCTAAATTGGTGAAATATTATTTGCTAAAGTATAATTGAAATTTGGCCTGCTAACAAGTCTTAATTTTCAGAGTTATAATCAATAATAATAATCATTGGCTTGCTAGCAAGTCTCTTAATTTTCAGAAGCATCATAATCAATAAGAATAATCATTTAAAATATCTTTATTGAGTATTCTCAACATATGCCAACCATTGTGCTGTTGAGAACTCTAGTTCATAGAATCATTGCTACACACTATGAAATGGGCACAGTGTTGTGGAATATTATTTTAACTAGGTAAAGATGTATTACATTTGTTTCTGCTGCCTTTGCTAACAATGTAAAGATGCGTGGCATTTGTTTATGGTGCATTTATTTTAGTATGTAAAGATGTGTGGCATTTATTTCACCTTGCCTGCCTAAGGCACCTGATTGGTCCAATTAAAAAGATGAAAGGCCAATAGCTAGGCAGGAAAAGGATAGGTTTGCCCTGCTTTCTGATCCTTCTGGCTGCTCCCAGAATCAAAACATCTTTTGTATCAACAATTAGAAACTGGTGGCTGGCCTGGCGGTGGTTGCACACAACTTTAATCCCAGCATTCAGGAGGTAGAAGCAGGATGGTCTCTGTGAGTTCGAAGCCAGCCTGGTCTACAAGAACTAGTTCCAGGACAGCTATAACTGCTATACCGAGAAACCCTGTCTTGACAAACAAAACAACAAACAAACAAACAAACAAAAACTGGTGGCTGAGGGGAAAAATTGATAAACCATAAAGATGCCAGCAGAAGAGAACCAGGGGGGCATTGATTGTGGTGCTCTTTAACCAGTTAGTTCACTTGGTAAAGGATTTTTGACAAAATTTAATATTTATATGTTAATTCCCATCATACCAGTTTCTTTAATTCCTATTTCATTGTCTTGCTGGTTGATTTAACAGAGGATTATTCTAAAAAAATGAGCTCCTGATTGACTGTTGGAAGGGGATGGGAAAGAGTGAACAGCATGTGTTTGTGCTGTACATTCGAGAGCCTTATCGGGCTGCTCACTGAGCAGAAAGAAAGATTCCTGACTTGGGCCAGCAGTTCCATAGCAGTTATGGAAAAGTTTCCATTAGGGAAACTTTTACCCCTCCTCCAAATCATTTCGATGCATGTTTGAATCATTTCTCCTGCTCTAGCTGCTCCCTTTCCAAGACTGCAAGATACGTTTGCGATCACCCAGATGGCAGAACTTTCCCGCTCCAGTGAGCCATTTCAGCTACTCCTACACAAGCCCTTGCCATGACTTGCCTAGTGTAAGCGTTAAACCAGCACTAAGATTGGGGAGGGGAACTCCTTTGAAGACAAGCTACTTCTCAAAATTAGTTGCTCAAGATGTCTATACTCCATTCCTACTAAAAGTGTATACACCTGTATTAATGCTATAAAAAGGAAGTATTGGAGATGAGCCTGCTCAGGACGAACACTCGAGGACAGTGTGAGCTAAGAAATCAGAATGATTCACGTGCAGACCCATCATTCCCAAACCACATGCATTTGGGTAAATTACTTAATTGAGGCCAGCCTGAGCCTTAGTTTCTCCTCCAAAATGGCTATAATGGGGAAACCATATGTTAAGTATTGCTCCAATAAGCGCTATTGTGAGCGCAATAAGAATTGAGATTTCCAGTGTTGTATTCGTTTGATTCGTGCCGTTAGCGTGATTGATTGCCTTGTCCCATTTCCCACATGAGCTTGAAGACTGTTTATCTCTTCCTGCAGGGAAGCCACCGGCCAAGCATTTTATTTTTCCGGGTACTTTGGAGGTCCAGCGGGATCTTCAGGGAACCGTCTGCACGTAAGGAATCCTGACAGCCCTCGACCCAGTAGCTTTCATTCCAGATGCAGTAACACCAGGAAGAGGAATAGGACAGGCTTTGCTAGACAAATGAAAGAGCTTGCTTCTGTCTGCAGCTATTTCCCCCACGGCTCTCCGCTTTCCTCCGGCTACTCCAATCTGTTTCCCCACTCTGCCTTTTCTTCCACGCTCTCTCCCGGCTTGCTCTTCCGCTCTAGGCTGTCATTGCCATTTTCCAACAGCTCACTATTCAGATTGCCCTCCCCTCTCATTCTTCTCTATGTACTCGCTAAGTGACACCACAATTCACCATGACAGAGTCTGGAACATCCAGAGCACTGGCTCACCCCCGAATCGTTATTTAATCTGGATGGATCTTTGTATTAGAATGATGGTTTGCCGGAACACCTTTGAATTGTGAAAATGGTGGAGTGGTCCACTTACTTTTCACATTACTTCCATTATCATACTTCACATGACACCTTTCTGCTGAGGCTTAATGCTCTAAAGAGATATGATCTTCACTCTCTTTACTGAAGCTTTTAAGAAGAAAGTAAGTTCATATCCAGGTATGTTTATAATAATGGCAATTATTATAAAATAAAGAATCCTGAGACATAAATAAATTGAATGCCCCCCCACAGCATAACCCAGAACCTAAGGTTACATACATTAAGACTAGAACTTAAACTCCTAGAGCCAAGGTTCAGTACTTTGTTAATAAATCACATTTACTCATCGTGTGGTCCATTTTCTTCAAGTGTGATTATCCATTCTAATTATGGCATTATAATAGATCTGCTCTTTGGCTTTAAATAACCCATTTCCAAATATATCAGGTCACCTAAACTCAGAGAAAATCACTATGAATGAAAGGAACTGCTAAAAACCAGGTTCTTTGACATTCATTATTTCATAAAAAACTCTGAATCATGGATTAATATCCTCACCTAGTAACCAAGGAAACTGAGAGTCGGGGAGAAACAATGGTGGCAATATATCTGGAAGGTGTAAGGTTCCTAGGCCTGTTCATTAAGTAACTCATTCAAAATCAAGAGCTACTTAGGAGATGTTAGGACTTGAACTTGGTGCTTTCTTTCTTTTTTTAAAATTAATTTATATTGAGCTCTACATTTTTCTCTGCTCCCCTCCCCGTCTTTCCACTTCCCTTCAACCCTCTCCCAAGGTTCCCATGGTCCCTATTTACTCAGGAGATCTTGTCTTTTTCTACTTCCCATGTAGATTTGATCTATGTATCTCTCTCTTAGGGTCCCCATTGTTGTCTAGGTTCTCTTGGATTATGATTTGTGGGCTGGGTTTCTTTGCTTTATGTTTAAAAACCATTTATGAGTGAGTACATGTGATAATTGTCTTTCTGGGTCTGGGTTACCTCACTCAAAATGATGTTTTCTAGCTCCATCCATTTGGAACTTGGCTCTTTCTACTGTGAGCTCATGGTTCATTCCACACAGTCTATCATTCTATGTTTGTTCATATTGTTTGCTTTTATACACTTTGTCCTCCATCACTGAATAGGAAATCCTACCATTCCCCAGCCTCGGGTCAGGCAGACTTTCCTGCAGTAACATTCTATTAGGCCCCTAAAACATGTTCATTCTTCTTAATCCATCACTTTCCTGGAATCAAACCATTTATTTGGTTTTTTTTCCCCTAGAACATGGAACCTTCATTTTCTAGCATTAGAACTATTTGTTAGCTATCCTGTTTCTCTGGAAATATCTTTTCCCTTCAGGTATTTACTCTTCATAGCACAAGTACTGTTTCCCATTTTGTGTAATGGGGTGCACAGCTTAGGCTGAATTTCTGATTTTTTTGTGCATACCTTGCTGAGAGGAGTGGATAAAGGAGACAGAAAATACATCAACCAATAATTAATGACAAATTATGGCAATGCTATGAAGGAAAACACTGACGTAGCAAGACAGAAGGAACTGAAGATGGGGGGCACTTGAAAATAACAGCGCCTTTCTAGGGAGAGACTTAAGATTTGAGACTAAAGTGGTTGTAAAAAGAGCAGACATGCATTGTTGGAAAATCCTTGGATGGTTCAAACACTAAAAGATTTCAGTCAGAGTGGCGGGTGTGGCAGAGAAAGAGTGGCAAGACCCTAGCCTCGAAAGAGGAGTGGGAAGACAGACATGTGTTTCCTGTATTTAACAACAGACCACATAGAATGCTGAGGGGCATGTGCTTTTGAGCCAGTCTCCACAAGAAGAAAAACTGACACGTCCCTTTGGATCCATGTCCTGTTGGACAGCTGCCTTGTTTTCTTTCATCTTTGATGCTTTCATATGAGTTAAAAATGACGATGAAAGGAGACAGAGACAGAGACCCACACTGGAGCACCGGACTGAAATCTCAAGGTCCAAATCGGGAGCAGAAGGAGAGAGAGCATGAGCAAGGAACTCAGGACCACAAGGGGTGCACCCACACACTGAGACAATGGGGATGTTCTATCGGGAACCCACTAAGGCCAGCTGGCCTGGGTCTGAAAAAGCATGGGATAAAACCGGACTTGCTAAACATAGCGGACAATGAGGACTACTGAGAACTCAAGAACAATGGCAATGGGTTTTTGATCCTACTGCACGTACTGGCTTTGGGGGAGCCTAGGCAGTTTGGATGCTCACCTTACTAGACCTGGATGGATGTGGGTGGTCCTTGGACTTCCCAGAGGTCAGGGAACCCTGATTGCTCTTCGAGCTGATGAGGGAGGGGGACTTGATCGGGGGAGGGGGAGGGAAATGGGAGGCGGTAGCGGGGAGGAGGCAGAAATCTTTAATAAATAAATAAATTTAAAAAAACGGAAGCTAATAGAGCAGCGCACATTTGTGCAGCAGCTAGCAGCAGTCATGAGCTAAAATGCAGGGAAGCTATGAAGTTGATAGGGTATTACTGGGTTCATCAATATAATTAGAGATTTTCTAAAATGCAACAAGAGCAAAAGGGTACCCGCCCCTCAGAAAGAGAAAATGACAGCTGCAGGTGAGACACTGAGAGAACCCAAGGCATGTGTCACCTTAAGGATCAGCTCCAGGACAGGGACACTTCTACATTCTGTGAAGACAGCTTCAACTCTGGTGATGATGCTGTTGACTCTTCTAGCAATGGCGAGCCAGGTTTTTGCAGTATCTCCCTTTTGCACATTGCCTAGTGGGAATGACATGCAAATGCTGATTCCTGTGGATTTCTGTTTAGCTCTATTTCTTCTGATATTTTTGTTGTTGTTGTTTCTAAAACTAGAACATATTCAACAATAGGTTTTGTTCTCTATACCCAATTTCTCATCCAACTCACAGACATTAGAGGAGGCATGCCAGGACTTTCGGTCATTCATCGAAACACAAAAGTCATACTTTATGTCAAACAAACGTGAGTAATTTGTTCAGATTTCAAGAAAGACCCAAGGCGCAGGGGCCAGGTAGACAGGGATTTCTGCTCACTCATGCTCTGCTGACCAATCAGCAGTAAGGAAATGCTGGCTATGGAGATCCTTGCTGCAAAGGGAAGGTGTAAAGTTCAGAGAGATAATTGGAGTTGTGGACTGCTTTTGGAATAGGGGGGTCACTCATTCTTGCCCCCAAATAAAATCAAACTAGAAGCTGTCAACAATAATTAGCTAGGGATGAGAACAGTAAGGAAACCATACTGACTGGGAGGGAAATTACCAGATGCACAGGCAGCTTCAACCATAGGAAAAGAAATTTGCAAAATAATTTGGTCCTAACAGCAAATCTAAACTCTATTATTTTTAATCTGAAGAGTCACATTCCAAAGGTAAGATAATATTGAAAAGAATAATCAATCTATTTAAGCTTTGCTTGAGTGGCCTAATACAACCCTACTTTCATACAGAGAAAAAACAAAACAAAACAAAAACCAAATAAAGCAAAACAAAACAAAAATCCCATTTCCTCACTATTTCACTAAATCTATCCACTATATTTTATTGGAACAGGAAAAACTGTTTATCTACTCTATCTTTTCATTACATATGTTTAGGCCTTTAGATTTCTGCTTATTGACTTAGGAATATAAAGGAAGAAATAATATTCCCAACATTTTTTTCTCAGATAAATATTCTATAAATTGCAAATAATGCTCACACTGTTCACTGGAGATTCAATATATTATAGCTAAGAACAAGCCTTGATTTTACATGGTGGTATTTTTTGACATTAGTAATTACATGGATTTACAAATATTCATTCACACCTCCTTCATAGAGTATGTTAATTAACTTGTCGAGGCTTTGGAATCCCAGCAGTCCACGAAGTCAGCAGGATCATTAAACCCAATCATATTTTCAACCTAACCTGATATTTCACTAAAGCCATTCAAATCAATTTACCCAACAGAGACATTTGTCCCTGGCCTGTCACCATAACCCGTACCAGACGTCCTACACTTCTTTATCTTTTGGCAGGGCCATCATAAGCGAGTAGCACAGAAGGTGATATATGAGAACTCAAATAAGTCATAAATCCCACAGCCCTTCGTCTCCCGTCAGGCAGACTGAATTTACGCCCACTGGCCTTGGCAATGGTTCTTAACTCAGCTCCAAGAAAGTCAACTTAAAATGACACGCTCTTTTAGGAGTGTCCCTCTCCCCCCAACATGGGGAAGCACATGAAGAGAAAGGGAGAAGGGAAAGATGTCAGGTACTTTATTCCCTAACACGTTACTTCAGAATGAAAAGACCTTGGGAGGTCAGTTAAAGCAACCAGAAAGCAGTCATTTTCATTTTGTCTCCACTTGATATGAATGACCCCAAATTAAGAAGACAGGAAGAGGTGCTCAGAGGACTCGGGCTTTTCATGTTGTGTAAGAGTAAAGGCTTGCGAGGCATTCCAAGAAAAATGTGGCATATTCAACAGTTCCCAGTCTCTAAGGGAAACTATCTGAGCAGTGCTAGGGTTCCCTGGAAACAGAGTTTTACAGATGAGGCCCATCTGTTTCTGGATGATCAAGTTTAGATTGTTCTTTTCTATTTCTTCATCTCAAAATTCAATGGTATCTTCAACCCGACTCAAGTATAAACACATGTGACATTGTCCAATCAATAAAAGAATGGAAGTTGGAGAAAAGGCTTGAAAGAATGGCCAGCGATTCGTTGAGACACTAGATATCCTTGTCCCTCTAAGAAAAACAGAAACCTTGGCATTAGGAATGTGCATTAAAACTAGCTCCCAGCGGGGTGGTAGCGGCGCATGCCTTTAATCCAAGTACTCAGGAGGCAGAGACTGGAGGATCTCTGTGAGTTCAAGACCAGCCTGGTCTACAGAGTGAGTTCCAGGACAGCCAAGATCATGCAGAAAAACACTGTCTCAAAAAAAATAAAAAATAAAACACAAACATAGCTCCTTAACTCCATTTGGTTCCCTATTACCTTCTGCTCATCATAAGAGTCATGTTTCCTCATATATCTCAGAGTCTGTATTTCTCGGTCTATATCTTAAGTAATGCAATTTATTTCAGTCCTCAACAAGAAAGCCAAGTAAGTCCCTTTGAGATCATAGTTATCCGCACCCACAATCTGGTGACAGTTTGTACACCCTTAGTTTCTTCCTATAACTTTCTTAGAAAAATAAACTCAAAACAAAATATTGAAGTAATAAATAATGATGATGGTGATGATGATGTAATAAATAATAATAATAATAATAATAATAATAATAATGCAGTGGATATCTTACGTCAAATGCTATCATTTCCTTGTTGTCCTTTTGTTCATCCGTACATTTACCTTGTACTCATCCGAGGTGCAGGACTAGAGATGAAGGGAGAGTCACACTCACATACCTTGTCTCTCCTATACACTCATCTATGTAGCAGAAGTGGTGCCACCGTTGTGAAGGGAGGACCTAACACACTGCATTCTATTCTTAGAAATTACATTTCTTGTTTCTAGAAAAAATATAATCCAATGTATAACAATATGTAATTTAAACCAATCAATCAGATATACTGTTTCTCTAAACAAGACAGACCATTTGGTACTTTGAAATTGATATAAGAAGTAGGAAGTAGGAAAAAATATTCACTGAGCATGATATTAAATACTTACTGGCTTCTGAATTCAGTGATTTTATAATTATATTTCTTCTACATAGCCAAGAGCACATGTAACGGCACTATGGAAAGGTAAGCATATGAAACCCTAACATATTTCATAGTTCAAGAAGAAATTGATTATATCAAGAAAAACAAAATCAACAGTGATTTTTATATCTTTTGGAAAGATCTGAATTCAGATCAATGCCATTATAAGCCATACACTACAGTTCTACTACAGCAGTACACTCTGGCCCATCGATATGTGCATGAACACACTGGTGTACAGTCTTCATATCGGTTTACATAGCGATGAAAGGGGAGTAGATTCACCCAGCCCTTTTCAAAGCTAAATCTCAATGAATACAATTCATTCTAAATTTCAGTATTATAAGACTATAAATCTAAAGGGCAAGAGAAAGAATCATCAAGAGGGATTGGAGTGACTGTCACACAATCTATATTTATTTCATGTATTCTAGCTCTCCTATACATGACTGGGAATTATATAATTTTAATTATACTGGGGACTTAAGTATGTTATGTAACAGAGAGAAAAGTAGAATATGATGCACTTATTGACCTAAATGCTTTGAGATGCTGGGATTATAAGCATGCAATATAATTTACTAGAAAACAGTATTTCTGTGAATATGTACATGTAGTCGATGGGCAGAGCTAGGACTTGTTCTTTTCATAAGAACGGCTGTCACTGGAGAATATCATATACATTTTCATGAAAAGGCCAACTATACCATGCTTTATATAATGAAAAAATACACTGAGACCCTCATGAAGATGAAAAATGAGACAAGGTTTGAGAGGGAGACCTATTAAAAGGATAGTACTAATTCTAAACAATTCATACTGCACATGAACATGACTTTGATTCTGCCTGTTTTCTGTCAAGTCTGATGTGTCACCTGGCTTTTCCCCAGTTACTTTTCACACACTAGATTCCATTGGAGAGTGGCTGACACTGATAAAAGGAAAACTAGAAACCAGCTAAAGGGAGAGTAGGCACTAGGGTCTCAACATCTTGCCCAAGGGTTTCAATGCGTCCTGTGAATCTGGCTTGGTTATTAGACAGGGGATCATTTGAATCACCTCAGCCCAGAGGACACTAGGAGAGAGGTTGTTTTCATAAAGGAATCTCCTGTTCATTTTCCAAAGTAGTAGCTCAGAATACAGAATCATTCCAGAGTTTGCAGTAATGATGTCTAATAGTTAGCTATTGTGAGAATCAGAGCTAATGCCTTATGTGACACAGTTCTTTGCAACCCCAGACATTTCTCATATTCCCAGCAGCCATGTTAAATTGTCTGAAAGTATTTTCTGTACTAAAGTCTGTTTTCAAAATGCCTTCTTAAACTAGCTGTAATAGACTAAAGTAGATGACTTAGAAAAATGCTATTATGTGTGACAACTGTATACAGGCATCACGATGGCTAATTTTTTTTTTACAGGCCCCTACACTACTTTAACTTATTTAGTTATTTATATATGTGTGTGTATGAGTGTGGGTTCGTGCATGTGGCTGGCTGCAATGCTGAGAGGGCAGGAAAGGGCATTAGATACCCTGAAGCTGGAGTTACAAGAGGTTGTGGGCCACCCACCAAGGGTGATAGAAACTGAACTTCTTTCATCTGTATGGCGCACTACACACTCTTAGCCACTGAGCTTTCTCCCTGGTGCCAGGACTTCTGATTTCACATGCGTGTCTCTGTGTTTCTTATTTAACTCTCTTGAGTCTCAAGGGCAGAGTGAAAGCAGGTACCATGCCATTCTTCCTGTTTCACAGTGGTATGGAAAGTTTCTCTCAGGCAGTTAAATTTCTTGCTCCAAGATGTTCTTACTCAGCAAAACATTTTAGTTTTTTTTTAATATGTGTTTGACCATATGAGTATCACCTAGAGAATATCATAATGCTGAAAACCCTACATGCAACTGCTTTCTGACCCTCAAAGGTGACCATAAGCTATAGTGTAGATAAGTGTTGCCAAAGGTCGATATGTTGACAGCTCAGCTCTGGGAGTGGAGTTACTTGGATGGAGTAGAACAATTAGGAGGCAAATTAGGAAGCTTTAGAGATGGATTCTAAATAAGACAATAACCTAAGAGGTCCTTAGATTATTGAGGCCGGGTCCTTCAGGGGGGTGGTTGTAGAATCTAACCTCTTCTCCCTTCATTTTCCTCCATGGATGCTGATGCAAATGATTTTATCCTGCTACACACTCTACACATGGTAGATATACTTTCCAGAGACACCAAACCATGCTTACCACTCCCAGTCTTAGACTGAAAATCTCACAGCCGCAAACCAAAAGTAAGTACATTTCTTCCTAAGTCTCCCTTCTCAGGTTCTAGTCAACTGTCAGTCAACAATACACCTTGGAAACAATGCCCCAATAAACAATTTTATTTTCCAAGTTCCCCTGACTCGAAATAGTACCAGAATCATGGTTCATACCCATAAAGGAATGGCAAGGTCATAGTGGGACTTGCTACAAATTTCACCTCTAAATTTTCCACTCACAGACTGTCCGATTTCATAGGCTCAGGCTAAGGTCTTGGGAATCATTTTAATGCATGACCTGGGTATTTTGGAAAAAATACTAGAAACGTGTACCACATCCATAAACTCACTGAAATTTTGAGTCCTGTCTTTTTAAGCTCTCCATGTTCTGTCCTCTCTGTTCACTGAATACCATGGGATGCGGTGGAAGAAATGCCTACTATGAAATCTGGTCAAAATATCCAGTGCAATTTTACAATTCTGGTTTGCTACAGTTGGCACTCATTCAAAGTTCTAGCCAAGACTATGCTCCACTCAGATCTAAGGACGTCCCTAGACCTCTGACAACCTCCTCAAACAAGCCTAAGATCAAGTAAAATAAAAATAAGTAAAAATAGAAGTCTTGGTTAGAGCAGATTTAATTACTTTGGGCTTGGAGTTACCATACTATGCTCCTTGAGGCAGTGTTCTTGGGTCCCATAATATATCAATAAAGATGTATTCTATAATTCAAACTATTTGGGAATTCTTAGGTTTTATTGTCTTACCTCTGCAGTTAGAGTAGGGTTAATCAAAATCAGAGTTCTGTAAAAGATAGATATTCCCAATCCCCACATTACTTGACCACATGTTCAGTGTCCCAGATAACCTTATAAACATCTGGAAGCTCCCAGTGTTCCATAGAAACACCTGTCAACTCATAAACACATAAGCCTTTAATATGCAGATATGAGAAACATGGCCTGCATTCAGTTAGACCTCCTCATGAATTCTCAACCCACCTTTACTCATTCAGTGGAAATGGGAGCTACTTGAACACCTCCCCTGGGCCAGGCATTGTGCCAGTAAATGGAACTGCAAAGGCAATTTATTCCGATCTAGCAGGAGGCAGAGTTTCTCCCCTTAAGGTGTGTGCATAGTGAGAGAAAGGAGAAAGAGGCAAGCAATTAAATATGAAGTGTGAAATGTTACGGTAAAGGCTAACTCAGCGTATAACCTGCAGTGCACAGGGCAGTAAAATGATTCTTGAAAGAGGTCAAAGTCTGAGCCCTGAGTGTCGAGTACGAATTAGCCTAGCAAAGGAGACAAAGAGTAAGGCAGACCTACAAGAACTGAGAGCTCAAAGCACTTGAGGGGTGAGTAAGAGAAGGGCACTGGGAAGTGCTGCATCACAGGAGGTGGCAGCAGAGCCAAAGCTCACAGACACTACACACCACTCTCCTAGAAGTCAGTACTTTCCCTGCTCCCAACCCTGGGGGTTAGGTGACTTTGGTATCCCCATGTCACAGATACAGCCATAAAATCACTTGCCTCGGAGCACAAAGATAGATAAGAAGGTGAATTAGAATTTGAAGTGTGTGTGTGTGAATGTGTGTAGCAAGGTGTGCATGCACCTAAACACTAGAGCTCAAGTTTGCACTCTTACAAATCATCTTGCCTCCTTGGTGTTGTGAGTGAGAAGACAGATTTTTTTTTTTTAACCCCAAAGGACAGAAAGACTCATAAGCTGGTTTTGACAATAAATTCTTAGTAAATTTCACGAAGTATTAGGACACTTAAGTGAAGGGAGAGTGAAAGCTTAGGAGTCACTTAGCAAGTTGTTCAGGCTTAGGGAGGGGACTGATTTAACAAATGGAGAAGCTGAGCCATAAGGACAGTGAGACAGTCAGGTGCCACCTTCCCTACTGAGATGCCTACAGGTGACACAAGCTCTCACGGCACGTACACGGCTTGCCTTCATCACTTTGAACTGCTTCTGTTGAGAATAGAAAGTTTTAGCCAAATCTGTTATGTTTGACAGTATGTGAGATTCCTCTGTGAGGGGGGGAAATATTATCTGGGTGCACATACATGGCTTGCCTTCATCACTTTGAACTGCTTCTGTTGAGAATAGAAAGTTTTAGCCAAACCTGTTATGTTTGACAGGATGTGAGATTCCTCTGTGAGGGGGGGAAATAATATCTCCATGGTAGTCTCCCAAAACCAGGCAAATGACCAGCAAATAGATGTCTGCTAAATTGATGATGCTTTAAATTGAGCTGAAGTAAAACAGAGTTAAACTTTAAAAGAGGAAATTTCAGTAAGTGTCAAGGTGATGGAAGCATATGTAATTTTCCAGACAAAACAAATTTCTTGGGTAAATTATCATGTAATCGCCAAATACTAATTGCCCAGAACTCAATTTTAGTGATATATTATTAAGGCTAGTGACATTCAAATAGAATTCTAAAGAAATGTATCCCCAACTAGAGGAATGGGAACTACTTCTTATCTTTGCTTAATGTGTCCTTGCCATCATCCTAAGTTTTGTTTTGCATTTATTTGATTGGTGGGATTCTGTTGAAGGGGATTAACAAGCCTTCTTCCCATAGCCGCAAAATCTCAGTTGCTATTACATTTCCCGGAACCACAATAAAGCAAACAATAACAACATAAAAATTGGAAACATCACATGATTTATTTACATATGGTCCAATTAAGATACATGTTTCAGCCTGTTTATACTACAAAATAAATTTTACTCACTTTACAATTCCCTCTTCCTTTGGTGAGCCAAACCGAATATAAATTGTAATTGATTAACTCTTGATTCTGAGTTTGATTTTGGATACACAGTATAAACAATCATTAAAGGAGGATTAATTTGACTATACCAGATGGATTCCAATCTGTTTTGCAAGTTTATTACAATTCTCATTTTCTTAGAAAATTGAGAAGATGGGACGGCTTCCATTGTCCTTGTGAGCTTGTGATGCCCTTAGTCTTGACTTGGAGGTTTGACAGGAACCAAAGTAAAAGACAGTCACCCTAGAAACTGTCAAACCTGATTCTTTCTCTTTTGCATTTTGAATGTTGCTTGAGACATCCTTTTCACAAATTGTCATTGATTTTATTTCCCCTCACATTGGAAACAGCTCTGATTTCAAGAATATATCACAAATAAGTTGCCTAAGATAATTGCTTATGACATAGAATAGGTCTTTAAATATACTTGTAATACTGGGTTCATTAAACATTAAATACTCAATATTTCCTAAATTGAATATTTAGGCTAGATAAATAGTTTATACCATTTCACTTCTATGATGTAATACAAAGGTTTATCTCAGATAAGTTAACTAAAATGTCCATTTCTCTCTTATACTCAAAGTTGATCATCATTCAGTAGAAAGAAAAGGTTTCCATTGCTTGTATGAGGAACTTCCTACCTAGGAAAAGGGATAGGAGCTTGGGCAAGGAAGGATTTCGAAAAAGAAGGCAGAAGTGAGATGAAATTTTAACAGAAATAAAAAAGGTACAGTCATAATCAGAGACATGAAAGCATATGACCACCCTTTAAAGTGGAATGGAGTCATGAGGAAAACAGTTGAATAGATTCAGAGATAGGCATACTGAAACAGAAGGTTCTCACACAAGTAGAACAGGAGGACACACACACACATTGCTACAGGAAAAATAAGGATTAAGGATATACTCACCAAAAAACTAAATCATAAAATACAGTCAAGAGATAGAGTTGCCAAGACATTGATATGAGCAAATAAAAGACAAATCTATATCAAAATGAAATACCCAGGGGCTGGAGAGATGACCCTCTTCTAGAGGATCTAGGTTCTATTCCCAGCACCTACATATCAGCTCACAACCATCTATAACTCCTGTTCCTGGAGATCTGATTCCCTCTTCTGTTTTATGTATGTCTGACTTGCATGCAACGCACAGACATAAACATGTATAGGCAAAACACCCCTAACATGTGAAATTTTTAAAAGTTTTATTATTAATGAGACAAGCACACACAGTAACAAAACCAGAAAAAAAAACTGAGAATTTTACAAGAAAAACAATCAAACAAACAAAAAATCTCCTAGCAGGGGGTAAACAAGCAAAAACCATGTAGTAAGCCTTGTGCTTATGCAGTTTGAGGAACTAAGTATAAGTACAATACTTTGGAGAGTGAGAAAGCACAAAGATGTCTACCAAGAAAAGGGACCAGATTGTGAAAGCAGAAGGTCACTTGGAAAAACCTTAAATAATGGCACTTTGCCCTTGAGGATGACTAGAAGTCTGTTGCTCATGTAGGCTCTGAAGTCAGTGGGAATCCTGGCTCTGTAGGTCTTTTTCTGGCCTGTGGATCAATGAGAGACACAGCAATGGTCCATCTGGTTCTGAACTTGAGAGGATTTGGGCAAAGTCTGGAGATAGTTTCATTGTGATGACTAGTGCCTAGGAGACACCACTGATATCTCTATGGAGTGGCTGAGTTTATTCCTAGGTGCCCTATAATTCAAAGTAAAATTCGCCCCCTAAAAATGAATCATCCAGTTCAAAATGACAATAGAGGGGCTGCTGAGAAGTAACATATTGCAATCTATTCTTACAAGAAAAAAATAATCTTCCCATCTGACAGAAAACTAAGCATTTTAAAAATTGTCTACTTCTATGTGGTTTTGAGGTACTGAAGGAAATCTGGGGTAGCCTGCTAGGAGATGCTGGTCCTCTAGCTGAGTACTTCTGCGCACATAACTCCCTTGTTGGTACTCTCAATTGTCGTCGGTAAAGTGGAGGGCTACCATAGCGCACCTGCACTGTGCCCAGTTTAACTGTTATTTTTAAGGACAGAAAAAAAACAAAAAAAAAAAACAAAAACAAAAAAGGCGGGAGTAGAAAGATAGTTTATCCATTACACACACACACACACACACACACACACACACACACACTCATGCTAATCTTATACATGATACTTGATTGCACAAGCTTTTATCCAGTGTTTATACCAATCCTGAGATCCATATCCCTGACTCCGAGGGAACTGCACTCCTGATTATCACTAAGGTCTCTTTCTAAGACTGGAGCAAGTAGGAAATGGATAGCCATTGGGATTATCCGGGTAAAATGACTAGAAAATATTGGGGATAGACTTGGGTTTTAGCATGGAAAAAATAATGAGTTGCCTTTCTCTAGAACAAAAGAGCAATGGCTTCCTGGATCAAACAAATGACTATCTTTATGGAGAGGCCAGTTCTGCACACCAGACATTACATTTTCTCAAAATCATTCAATAGGTTTTCCTCTTGACTCCTATCCTCCTTGTCTGTGCTCCTATCCGTCTTATCTCTTTATCACTTTCACGTTTGCTTCCATTCCTTCTTTAAAAATACATCCATTGGTTCTCTTTCCTATTCAATGGCCCTCTAGGAAGATCCTATCCTGCCCAAATATAACCCCTTCCCCATCACCATACTACCTTTTGGGTACATAGCTGCACTAGGGCCCCAATCTCAGTTACATGTGGTATAAATTCACAGTGAGAAAACAAATAGCAAGAACTCTGTCCCCTTCATAACACCTTCTGTGTGAGACACAGAAGCTTTGGCAGCTCCTAGATCAGTGGAATAATTGAAAAGTTCTCTCCCGGCTCTCCTGGTGTCCCTGAAACTTCCTCAATGGCTCCATACACCATCATCCTCCCAGCCAACGATGGGTCTCCTCCGCTGTAGAAACCCGGCAATCATTTAAGTCTGTACGCGAGCTCTCTCTCATCTGTCATTTCTCAAACACCAGTCATTTATACTGCAGTAAACAGTACATTAGCCACTAGACAGTTCCTAATCTGTCATCTCTTTTGTGTGATCCACTCTATCTATGCGGTGGAGGAACTGCCTGGAAAGACTTCCCTTTCTAATGAGGAATCGGGTATCTAGGGTATCTAACCTCATTTGCAGCTTATTCTGAGGCAAAAAGGATGGAGAAGGCTACAGAGTTGAAGTGTGACCTTGTGATTTTATGTTCAAGACTCCACTTTGGTTCAAACATTTAAGAAAAACTGAAGGAGAGTTCTGAAAGGCAGTAACTGCATTTTATTCTGCACTTTATTATGGTAGAGATAATTTGTATTGAAAAACAAAAAGTATTTATTGATGTGTGCGTGCATGCATGCCTATGCCGGTGCCCACAGAGGCCTGAAGAGGGTGTTGGGTTCCATGGAGCTAGAGTTATAGGCAGTTGTAAACTGCTCAACTTTGTTGCTGGGACCTGATTTCTAGTCCTTTGCTACAACAGTAACTTTTCTAAGGTCCTCTGCAAGAAGGGAATGTGCTCTTCTTTTACAGCTCACCAACCTTTCTAGCCTAGAAGTAATCATTTGCTTCTGAGCTCTTGTGCTATGTATGTGCCTAGAACTGCTAAAGCATGAAGGTTACTATAGCTATGAAAAAGCAGGAGGACATCATGTTTCCCAAAAGCCAGGGTAGAGTAGTAAGGATCAGAGATGCCGTCCCATGTCTGTCATTAAGTTTGAGCATACCTCAGCTTCACAATTAGAGCTATTATTTATCAGATATAATACATAAGTATTATAATTAAAAACAACATACTTTCCTGATATTTTCTTCATAAAATTATATTAAGGCTGGCTATAAGTGGCACATGATGTTATGACAGGACTTAGGAGGCCCAGGATTGAGGAATATGGAGTTAAATTAAGGTTGGCCTCGGCTACATAGAAAGAACTGTGTCAAAATCAAACAAACAAACTCTAATAAAATACATAACACTGACATCCCTATCATTGAAATTACAGGGGAAAAAAACAGAAAAAAAAATTCAGTCTTACAGAGGCTAAGGAACACTGTCAAGAACACAAGGTCTTCAAGACTGGAACTCTCGTTTTGGTCTACCCAGCTCCAAAGATAGGCACAAAACTAAGTAAACTCTTCATATTACATTTTGGTGGGTATTGGTAGCACCACAACTTTCCTGAAGTTTAGTAAAGAGAATATGGCATCTTCCCTAGACTATAGCACATGAAAGATATGATCCTTACATCCTCAGGGAGTTCACTGACAGAAAACTTGGCAGTGACATCCTTTGCCCAAGTTTCAGTCCGATGATCCCCCCTACATATGTGGTTAATTTTATACTTTGTCTCTTTACTAAAAAGGATATTAGTAAGTTCTAGAAACCTAAATTCAAACTTACCCATACGTGCTGTGGTTACAATTCAGGTGACAGCTAATTGCTTGGCACCTTCAATTCATATTAACCTGCCCCAGCATTGTAGGCAGCAACTAGAGTTAACAGATCTTATCTAGGTCCCATCCTGCATCCCCAAGGCATCCAGTCTCCCAGCTGTTCCCTTCTCTGTTTTGCTTTGTTTCATAAAGATAGTCATTTAACTTCCCGTCATCTTCAGCTCCTAATTGCTACAACCAGATGGAAGAACTCACTGCTGGGTGAATCTGAGACTATTTCGTTCTGTGACATTGACTGAGAGAGTCCACGTCCCCACAGGAGAATTGTGATTGAATCACTTGGTTACTATTCCTTTCAACATCTGGCAAGGTTTTGCTATGCCTTTTAACAAAGGAAAAAGAAGAATTTATGGCTTTTAAACACATTTCAAATAAATATACATAAGTAGATTAAAAATCTACAGATACAGATTCCAATGCCAAAAAAGTCAGATTTTTTTTAGCACTTTAATAATAAACTATACAAAATAATAAATCATGAGTTCTGCTTTTGTGAAAAGTATAATTTGGGTGGGCTACAAATGTGCTCAGACAGACAGACAGGCACGGACGGATGGACAGACAGACATAGCTGATATAGTGTGTTTTAACCACCCTGGGATCATGCATCTCTTCTACATTTGCATTCCTTCCACCTCTTGCTAATTGGATCACACTCTGCCCTTCCTGCCCACAAAGCATCTCGTCTCAGTTGCAGGGCTCCTTGTATGATTTGAGGGGATGGGTCTGCAGAGCCCAGAAGGCACACAAATTGTTATTGATCCTCATTAAATACCTGAGACATGTGAGTTATTTTCACATCCCTCAGTACCTATGGGTCACCACTTTCACAAACATCCTGAAAAGATTTCCCCTCTGCTTTTAATTACAAGATAAATAAATGACAAACACTTCTGCAGTTTTGTTCCTGGGGTAATATTTCTCCCCATTGGAAAATGCTTACGGGGCTAGCAGGTAGGAGAGATTGTCTCCCTTGATTCAATTGTTCTCCTTCTTTGTTGTCTTTGGAATTTTCTCTACATCATTTAGGACTTCATATGAGGAGCAGGGAGAGCTGGCATTTGCTAACAGCCTCCTGTGTGACATAATAGGCTGTGGCTTTCACCTCCGTTTATCACCGCTATAACTCTACCAGGCAGCGTTATTATCAAGCCAAGTGTTTGATGAGGAAATCCATCTTAGAAATATGAGTTGCCTTCTCAAGACCACAAGGCCATAAGGAGGCAGTGCCACTAGCCAGTAACAAGTCAATCAGACTCCAATTTTAGCATTTATTTTATTCTCCAAAGAAGCACTGTCTAATGGGATGATTTGTTCATTAAACTTTACTTATATGTAGCTGATATTATCAACTGGCTTGATTAAGATCACTTCTTGATCACATATCCTCTGTCCTGCCTCCCTATAGAAGACTTAGATCCCAACCTCAATTTCCCAGCTTCTCTTGCAGCTAAGAGTGGCACATGATCCAGTTCTCAGGAATGCTGACCAAGCAAGCATCTGAGTCTCTATAATTCCAATCCTGATTTTGCCTAATGGCACCAAAATAATACTGTTACTAGGAGGAAAGAAATCAATGCCCAAAGGGTGCTGAAAGTTGGAATAGTGAAAGCATGTGGCTCTCAGATGACAGCTGTCAGACCCTGAAGCCCATGCCTCTAGATTTTTGGTTCCTCAAACTACCTTTTTTGATTGGTAAAATCAAAGACAGTTTTCCATTAGCTGCGGCTTAACACAGTACAGTAACTCAGTACTAGATAAAATAATAAAGCCTCAGGAAAGGGCATCTTCCATAAGATAAACTGTTTCCATTGAAAGACTAAATAAAAGGACAATTTTAATAGACATTTGGTGTTTAGAGAAAGTGTTCAAGAAAGAAAAGATCAATATGCCAGAAAATGGGAGAATAAATTTCTTATAGGAGGGAAAAAGTGAAGTAGAACTGTTAAAATCCATGAAGGAAGAAGTCTCTTTGTTTTTGACATAAACTGGAACCCGTTATCAAAGAATATACCTGGTATGCTCAGAGGAGGTGAGCTTATTAGCCACAGGGATAAAATATGATTAGATAATTGAGTTGGGGGAGGTTATATAAAACTGTGAAGTCAATGTTCAGAGCATAGTTTCTATGTTATGGAAAGTCTGGAAGTCTTGAACATTTGGATATCAGTATCATGTCAAAGTGGGAATGCTTAAGGCACTCGGACAGTAGTGTATGTGCTTGGTTGATACAGGAATCAATTGGGAGATGCAAGAGCATCAATGAAGTCCAAGATTCAAGCTGTAAAAGAACAAAGATGCTGTGTGAAGATGCTAGGGCATAGATGAGAAAAACTTTGCCAAGAAGAAATCCACCAGACCTAGGGAAGGAGGAATAGATCTTACAAAGAATGACATTTTGTTTCCAAGGGAGGAGAAAGGCAGACAGGTTTTCAAATATGACAGAGTGTGAAATGAGAATGAACTTCTCAGTCAAGTCAGGAACCACAGTTGTTCACTTCAACTGTTCGATTCTGTTCTTCTGTACCCTCTTCACTCCTGGAGAGCAGGCCGTTGGGCTTATCTCTTCCGACTGTAGTAGAAGCGCTGATATGTGTCAATGTTGAATAACTACATTCTCTGACTTTTGTTATTACCTGCATCATCAGAGAAAGTAGAAAGGCTACATTAATGAACATTATTTTTAAGAAATTGATATCAGAACGCCAGGCACAATTTTTGGTTGTTTGTTTCGTTTTTATTAATGCTTGAAAGGGCATGTTACCATGTACCTCTCTACAAGTCAACAGTGAGGACAGCAAGAGCCTCATGGCATATTCACTCATGAAATTATCAAATTAACAAGTTCTATAAAATAAGTTCTATAAATATACGGCCCACAAAACTTATTCTTTTCTATGCTTATCTCATCATATCAATTAATCGAGATGGTTTTTCCTCCTTTGTGTGAGTGTACATGTGAGGATTGTGCCATGGAGCATGCAGCTGTGATATTAGATTGACACAGATTTAGCAGTTTCCAGAAATCCAGACAATGTTTCGTTAAACTCCCATAATGCTTGTATTTCTGGAAATAAATGGTGGAAAGGGGAGAGGAAAGAAGGGGGAGGGAACGGAATATGTTTTCAGTGGCTAGGCCGTGGTGGCTGGACAGTGGAAAATAGCAACTTTTTGGGTGGAGAAGTGTGCTATTAAGTCCTTTCCTGGAGTTGCAAATGCTGACGAAGCAACTCATAGCTGTTGAACATCGGTAATGACAGGCATGGTTTAAGTGATCTGGCTGCTGTGGCTCATATCACATTACTTGTATAGACTGAAACATACCCGACAGGTGTTATAACCAAATAAAAGGAAACAAAGAAACTGCTTGATGCTATTTACTTTTCCCTGACTGTTAGGTCATTCCTTCTCAGAGCAACATCTATTCCTTAGTTCATTTAATCCTTATACAATACCGCTCCTTATCGAAGCCTGCCCATCAGTCTCTTGCCATGCTCCTCTGCCTACTTTCTCATTTCATTCAAAGTATGTTTCACTGCATTCTTTTTACATTTGCTTATAATCTGGCTCTCCCACAAATTTAAGCCTCATAGGTTCAGAATATGGTCTGTGTTCTTTCCCCTGAGTTTTCAGAATCTCCCAAATTCCTAGGCATAGAGTAAGTTTCAAACTACTTAAAGATGTACAGATACTTCTAACGGTATTAAGATTGTATTCTGTCCATTTGAAAACTACTTCTCCAAGTGAGTGTCAATCCCTGGAGTCATACTATGTCATCCAGGAAACAACCAGAAAGCAGATACTTGTCCAATGTCCATTTCATTATGGCAGAGCCTCCTACCCATCAACTGGAGTGCTTTACAGGAGAGATGCCCAGAGCCACCCAACAGCTTTAATTCTTTCCCTTTGGATTCTTGGCAGTGACCACCCTCTTTTCCTTTTCCAAATGGACTTTATGCAGCTAACACGACAAAGGTCCTCAACCCTCTCCTCCATAACAAATAACCAATTACCTAATCTGAGGTAATGTGGGCTCTGATTAAGGCTAATGAAGACATGGTGGCTGAGGGCCCTGTTTGCAACATGCAGCACTATTAGGGAAGATTAATCACCTTTTAACCAGCACTTCTGTATTCTGGCTCCAAGCAGCTGGAGAGAGGAGAGAAGCATCCATCACTTCATCCAAGCAATACCAAATGCTACTGTGGCCATCCATCAGGGAAGCACTGACCAGCTGCAGCAGAAGAGTGCAGCTCACAAAACTGCATGGAAGGAAGGCTAAATAAGGAGAGACACATGCAGGCAGGGTGGGGACGAGAGAGGAGTGTTGAAGCCTGACGGAATGGAGCATTCCTACAGTCTAGTGTTGCTTCTGAATCAGTGACACTAGGCACCTTGCTTCTAAACTACTGGTTGTGGACCATGCATGCCATCATCTCTATTTTGGTATACATTCCTAGAAGAAAGATGCGATGTTTATTCCAGCTGCTTCTTTGGAAATGACTATTATTGGATGTAACCTGAAGAAGTGATGCACCATGAAGCATTTGGGTTCCTGTTTTCACCTGATGTGTTTGTTATGTTACCTCACGTTCTTCAACCAGACTCTTTTATCTCAAAACCTGAGTAAAACAAGAAGGAACTGCGTACTGATTGCTCCTCTTTCTAAATCCCTGAGAAAATGACACTTACTTCCAAATATATAGGACTTGACAAATTCTGGAATGACACCATTATTGGAGTCCAAGTTCTTCATTTCAAAAAAATCCCCAAATTATAAACATCAACAAAAAAATGCAGCACAGATTTCATATAATTGTTGTTCTATGTCTTCAACTGTTATTGCCAAAACACACAAGGAACCAAGAGAAGCTTCCACAGTCCCATGGCCCCTGAATTTGAATCATACATCTCTATGGAGAAAAGCATAATGACAATGATGACCTTTACACCCTAGTCAACACCATCATCACCAATAAATAAAGTCTTCCCTCAGTACGTGCCATCGATTCAGGGGTTCAAGTAAATGGGTGACCATTTTGAAATTAAACTCCCTTACAGGCTTCTATTGTGTGATGCATAGCCAATTTCCTAATTTCACATAATCTTGCATTTCTGAATTAAGGGCCCATTGTTGGTTCCACTTCTTGGGGTGCTTATCACATCCAATCTAGTATTAGAGCAAATTGCACACTCCCATCCTCTCCACTAGATTGTACACTCTTGAAGCATGGGCGAAAATCATACTCATCCGTAGGTTCCCTGAAGAGCTTGGCACTTTGCAAGTGAATAGAGCCACTTAATAAACACCAGGGGAATTGGATATTTTGAAGAGACCATACATCAAAGAAGTAAAATGAAATTAATTTTAATTGAAGCTTATTAAAATGCACTCTCTCCTCTCCTACTGTACAGGAAATTCAAGCCAGTGTGAGCTGAAGAGAGCTTGTTCAGTATGAAAATTAAAAAGTATTGTTCTTCAACCTCTGGGTGTAAGTAGGTGATGCAGTGGGGGGAGGGGTGTTATGGCCTGAAAAGATTGCATTACAACTTAAAAACTCCACTTCACCAGGCTGAGTGACCCAGAGCAAATTCCTTGATTGCGCTGAAGTTTATTTCTCCCATCTGTCTGCTTCTATGGTGAGTATGGGGATTTTCAATTGGATAGCATGGGTACTAAGCTTCCTGCATGGCCACTGGTTCACCATCAGCATTTATCTGTCAAAGTTGCAATCAAACCCTGTGGCAAAACTTGGGCCCCACTGTGTTGTGACCTGAATCGAAACTTCATTTTATTAAATAATAACATGAGAACCACATATCTCTAAAATTTTTAATTTAGGCTCTCATAAGAGTGAGGGGAAGATAGATCGCTCACTCATATAGTTATGAATTGACAAGGATATAGATTGGGTGTTCTCGGTGTGTGTGTGTGTGTGTGTGTGTGTGTGTGTGTGTGTGTGTGCATGTATACACACAGCATGGTTAATATGTGCCTCCATGAAATGTATGCTTTCAAAATAGGTGAGTTTATTAATGTGCTCACCTACTATACAAACAGACAGTGGGGTGCCAGGTTGGCATTATGCCAATGCCCTATGCACTAATGGAGCAAATGGTTTGTTTTACTCAATATCAGAAAGAATTCTTTGTTTATTAAATGTTCATTAATGGACTGCCTCTTCTTTGGCCTAAGTCAAACTCCACTCCTCTTCTCAATCTCACCGACATGCATGTGTCATTTTGGCAGTAAATTGCAATGTCCATCCTGGGGAACCTTGAAGCCCAACAGAGCATCGCTTAGGCTACCCATCCCTCTGCCTCTGTTTGCATCAATTTTTGCCCTCCTTTATCACCTGTTTTATCACCTCCACCTCTTCTGAACACTTAGCTTCTGTCTTTACCCTCTGCTTACTGCATAATGGCTTTCAGGTTAAACTGAAATCTCCAACCTATACCATACTTAGCTTCAGTCCAGTCTTGACTTCTCTCACAGCCTTAGTCAGGGCTTCCATGAGTCTACTGTTGGGGCTATATCCTACACACTTCTTTCTGTTTGATACTAAACTGATCTCCTAGGAAGACCTTTAGACTGCCCTTGGCAGTGAAGAATGCTTCCTTCTTCATAAAACTCCACTCTGTTGACTCTGTGCCACTGAGGCCCTCTGATCTTTCCACATCTCTGCCCATCTGTAGTTGTATCACTTCATTTACAGAAGCTTTCTTCAGCCCCAGAATCCTTGGTCCTGTTTATTCCTTCCTTCCACTCCTTACCTTGGCATGATAACAAGTGTCAACTTGATAGACTACAGAAACACTCTAGAGAGGCCTCCGGGTAGGCTGGGGGTGTTGGAAGGCCCATCCTAAATATGGGTTAGGGGATGTTCCCAGGGCAGGAGATCCTGGACTGCACAAAATGGAGAAAACTAGCTAAGCATGCATTATTTTCTCTGTGTCCTGATCATGGGCTTGATGTGGCCAGACTCCTCAAGGTTTTGTTACCCTGATTTCCAGCCATGATGGATTTACTTGTACCTTGAACTGGGAGCTAAACTGAACCCTTTCTATTGTGAACTGCATTTGTCACTGTCACAGCAATGGGAAAGAAACTAAAAAACATTTCTTCATAGCATGAATCATTATCTTTCGTTACATTGTGTGTGTCCATGTGTGTGTGTGCATGTGTGTGTGAGAGAGAGAGAAATGGCTTCTCCCGCTAAACTTGAGTAAATTATGTGAAGTTATTTGAAAAGATACATAATCCTTCAATTTATTTTATAGAGAGTGAGATGAGAAATGTCAATAAGAGCAGTTACATTTAATTAAGCCCTTGGTAAATTCCAGGTATTGGAACAAGCATTGTATATCTGTGTCCTCAAACTGCCTTCTAGCGCAGTGATCCTATCAAGAGGGCTTATTACTGCCTTGAATGAAATCAGGGCAGAGAGGTTAAGTGATCGTCACCAAATTACAATGGCAGGGCTTGCATAAAGGCCTGGATCTCCATAGTGCTCTTCCAGACACAATCCCTGCTAAGAGACCAAGATAGCTGCTAATTGCAATAGGGTTTAACAAAGGAAGGCTTTAAGGAGTGGGGGGGGGGGATCCTTATCCTGACAGACAAATAGGATTTTGATAAGTAGAGAAAAGATGAGAAAACAGATGTCTGATTAGCCAGCTATAATTCCTGAGAGTCTGGACGTGAGGGCTTCAGAGCTTGGAAGCACCTGGCTATTTTCCATCTTTGATTTAGAGAAACGCAAGCTTTCTTCCTGAAATGGCAATGTATTCTCTTGGGGGAAAGTGTGGAGGTTGTGGCGATAGTTTATGATAAAAGTGTCCCTGAGTTTGTTTACTGCATATTCATTCCACATGCACCTAACAGGGGCTCACTCTGTAAAACAGATTGAGGGATAAGTAGATGGAGAAAACACTGTCCAGAGAACTAGTGTGAAAATATCACAGCAGTCACATGCTATAGTTGTGATGTAATGGGGCGGGTCCTCCATTTTCTGGGACAGAAGGAGGGGGACCAAGAAGAAAACTGATTTCTCTCATCCACATTCCCTGTGTTCTGTTTGCTTTTTATTGTGGACTAAGTTTTTCTCTCTAGCACACGTTGTAACAATGAGAAGAATCTACTTTGAGGTTACCCGAGGATCCCTTTTGTTGGCAAGAGCTCTGATTGTTCCCTTGCTCCTTAGTCATAGAGGTGGGGAATGTGTGAGGCCAAAGCATCAGCACATCTCCTGCTGAAACACTGCAGCGACTCACAGTGTGCTTCTGTGTGTAGGAAACATGGGTTCCCCACTGTTTTCCCTGCAGTCCATCCTTTCAAGGAGCTCAGAGTCAGCCAGATCCCCAGTAAGCAGACTGAAAAGAGAGCTTCTGGGTAGATTAATCTTTCCACTTAAACATTGATGATAGCCAATGTCCAGTTTCTTCTTCTTCCCTAGGACAAACACTAGCTGGGATTTTTCCCACCAGAGGGGACTGTTCAGTGGGACTTTTGATCCTCCCACCCATGGGCTCCAGTGGAAGGAAGCAACCAGCTTCCCTGCCTTTGTCCACAGGGTCCAATGCCCTGTGAGAGTCCAAACCAGCCAGTTCAAAGGAAAGAAACCCATCCAACATAGGAGAGCTCTGACAATAAAAGCGAACTCGGGCACTGGCTCAGGTCCCCTCCCCATCCTGGGAAGTCTGCCTTTCTAAGTGTTTTGCAGTCTGTTTGTGCCCGCATGTGCTTTGCCTTTGATAAAATCTGGATGCGTGCTGAGATCTTGCTTTTCCTGCCTTCTTGTTCTTTAAATTGGTGACAAAAAATAATCTGTTCCAGAAATCCTAGGCAACGCCACTTTTCACTTTGATTGTGTCAGTTTAATTCCTAAAGCTTGAGTCAACTATTCACAGACAACTTGGCAACGGAGTCGCTCTCATTTCATGTATAGAAAGGAGCATGTTAGCTGTACCAAACACCCAATGCTCCAGTGTCCCCTGTAACACCAATGCTGAATTTATCCTAGAAGGAGGTAACCATTTCCTATCCAAAGTGACTCTCCCCACCTGGCCATGGAGTTTACTTAAGTAACTTCCAGGACTCAAAGCCTGCACTCAAGACTAACAGAGCCGAGCCTTGAGTTGGGATCCAACTAATAAAGCAGAGGACAGAGAGTAACAGGGAAGAGATGAGATAACAAAATTTTGATGGAAAGATGGGCTAGGCAGCATTGCTTTCTTCAGAGGTGACATATCTATATGGATGGAGCCAGGATTCCATCTTGGAGAAAAGACCCTGCTGACTCTTCAGACTTGGTTCAGCTTGTTAAACTATTGTTGCCCAACTGAATGTAGGAATGGCAAAATCTAGACAATGGTAAAAGGTTTCTGAGCGGCCATGACTAAAACTTAGTTCAAAATCGAGTATTTGATGAGTCTGAGTTGTTTCTTTGGAAGCCTGTCTGTGTTGTATTTTGTGACTTCACTGCAGCCGGTCTCCTAACACCGAGGTGCACTTTGCAGTGTGAGCATCTTCATGCTGTGTGCTGCTAACAAACACTGCGGAACATCCTATGGCCGGGATGCAGAACTACTGACAGTAATGAATGACAGTATTTTCACAACACATACAAAAGTTTCTGCTTTTCTAGAAACCATGGCTTGAGTACAGGTAGCGAAAGCTTTTAATGTTTTCCCACCAGCATTGCTTGGGACGGTAAGTATTAAACTAAAATACCTGGGCAGTGTTAGAATGCTTGGGTTTTTAAATTTTTTTCTGCTTGATTTGCTGCTTCAAGTTACACTGAAAATCACTAAATTAATTTTATCTCGATTTTAGGTTAGAATTTCTAATAATTTATTTCTGAAATGGTCTTAAATATGCTTCTGCCATCCTTATACCATATATTTATGCAAGGTGACAGTCTCAGCACTGATGATAATGAAATCAAACTATCAATCAACTCTGAGAAGTATAAGACACTATGTCTGCAGAATCAAATTTTCAGCCAATATTTAATTCTTTATATAAAAACAAATGTGCATATGTATCTCATTAGTAGCTCATTAGTGTGCAATTTTTTCAACTTTAATAAATGGCAAATTTCATATATAGCAAATAAATCAATTTCTTTATTTTATTATCAGTAAATGTTTGCTTTATGAACCTATTTTATATACATAAATGCATAAGATTGTATAAAAGTTTCTCGGGTGAAAGGGCTATGTATTGACTAAGGAAACTCATGTAGAATGTGTGAATGAGAACATCATAGTTCGTACAAACCTGCAATCTCACAAATGTTACAAGATAAATAGTTGAGTCATGTGTTCAAGATCAGCTTGGGCAATATAGGAAGACCCCATCAAGAATGAAGAAAAAAAATATCAGAAGTGGGGAGATCAACCCATTTGAGGTGTTAATCCAGTCATGTAATCCTTTGTTCCTCCCTATACTCCCAAAAGGATTAGGTCTATGGAGACAGACAATCTATTCACTACAGAAATATCTGAAGACCACTGTTCTAAAAGGTAGGTAGAGCACAAGGGACAAGACTTGGGACGCCTCTTAAAGAGTTTACGTCTGCCCATGAACCTCTCCCCAGGCCTCTATTCCAAACTGGCTGTTTGCTGTAGAGTCAATTCTCAGCCTCCTCTGTCATTTCCTCAAAGTCTTTGCTGTTTTCATCCACGTTTATTGCTGTAAACAGCATTCTCCTCTGTCCTATCTGTCTACAGAGCTTTGGCTGCAGTGGGAGGAACTGGCGAGTAAGAAAAACGGGTCCTAATTATAAGAAGGTTAAATTGTTTGCTCAGGGTCATTTGGCTATGCCCTGGCAGAGTTCAGGTCCCTGGATGAGGTTAAATCCTTTTGGTGAACGTACAGAGAGCACCTTGAACCTCCTCTTCCACAACATCCATCATACTCTTGTAGCCACTCAGGCTGCGTTCGCTACACTGTTACAGACTCCCACAGCCAGTGCAGTGCCTACGTCTGCGTTGTACCCTTCCCTCTAGCTAGCACACACTTGGTATAAGACAAAATTTTGATTGCATTTATTTAAAATTTGAAACTGGGGCCAGAAGATGACTTTCTGTAAAGGGCTTTCCATACAACCATAAGGAATTGAGCTTGGATTACCAAAACTCACATTAAAAAAAACAAAAACAAACAAACAAAAAAAAAAACAGGCAGGGTAAGTGTCTGTAACACTTGAAAGAACTGTGACAAGTGTATCCCTGAAGCATATTGGTCATTCTGCCTAGCCAAACAAATAAGCTTTAAGTTCTTTGAGAGACTCTGTCTCAAAAAATAAAGGTAGAGGGGGCTGGTGAGATGGCTCAGTGGTTAAGAGCACTGACTGCTCCTCCAGAGGACCCGGGTTCAATTCCCAGCACCCACATGGTAGCTCGCAGCTGTCTGTAGTTCCAGTTCAAGAGAATCTGACATTGTCATACCAATGTGCATGAAATAAAGTTGTTGGTTTAAAAAAAAAAAGGTAGAAAGTGAATTGAAAAAGTGATTCAATGTTGACCTTGTGGTTCCACAGATACAAGTGTGTATCCCTGTATGCACACGTGCACACACTGTACACATGCAGACCAGCAATAGAACCACAAGTGACATAAATCATAATAATAAATCTCAAAATCCAAGCTGGGAGAATAGAGGCTTAGTGGTAAAGTACTTGCCTAGGGAACTCAGAGCCTTGCCAAGTTTGGTCCTCACCTCAAAACCAAGGAAGAAAAAGAGAAACTTACCAAAAAAAGAAGAAGAAAGGAAGGGAGGGAGGGAGAGAAGAAAAAAGGAAGGAAGGAAGGAAGGAAGGAAGGAAGGAAGGAAAGAATGAAGGAAAGAAGGAAGGAAGAAAAACAAGGTAAAAAAGCTGAGTCTGCTAAGGCAAACCTCTTATACTAGCCCTGGGGAGCTTGAGACAAGAAGATTCCAAGTTCTAGCACAGCCTGAAAAACAAGCAAGAATCTGCCCCAAAACAAACCAAAAATACTATATTCTGGAACCCCCAGAAACTGTTCGTTTTCAATGGTTTCTTGAGTCTGAAACCCTTGTACAAGATGTTGTCTTGAGCCTGAAAAAAATCCAAGATTTAAGGCAGCTTTTATAGACAATGGAGGTTTCTAAACCAAATCACAGAGGGACAGAGGTGTGTTGCATTGGGAACATCTTAACCAAGTCAGCCAGTGTGGTCACAGAAGTCCTTTGTGGCTGATGACACAAAGGTCTCTTCCCAGAACACAAAGTTGCTTGTGCTCACATCCTGCAACACGACAGCAAACCAACTGGGCTTGTGACAGCTTCATTGGGCAGAGAGGGAGGAAAGAAAGGGTACTAAGAGCACATGTAAGTCAAGAAGAGTGAGACACTTGATGTAGAACATCAGTGACTGCCGAGAGGTCCACTCTGTAGACCTGGTCCTGCACACAGGGGAACGACATGAAAGCTACCCTGAAGAAGACAGAGCAGAAGGCCAGTAAGACTGAGTAAAGGGCAACCAACTATAGCAGCAAGCCGGAAGTTCTAAGACAGCATGGTATTTGCACTGTGCCCAGAGAACAATGAAGACAGTGTTTTCTGTGGAGCATTGTTCAACAGTGCTCACTTACTGTGTGAAACAAAAGTGCGCTCAGAAGCCCGTATGGCAGAGCAGGCCACACTCCTCTGGTTAGGAAGCAGACTTAGGTCACAATTCCGAGTGTCAGTTTCCATGGGATAAACAAGACCGGACTAGATAGTAAAAGCTAGATGCGAAGGCCTTTGGAAGCAAGGAGGTAGTCTGTTATTGGGAAGGAGTCTTGTAGGAATCCCACATGGAAGGAGCAAGACTGGATCTCTGAGCAAGCTTAGCTGGAAGCTGGTGTCTCCCTTCCGTTAACTGAGACCTGCGGAAGACTTAAACATTGCTGCGTATAAAGTTGAAGCTACAGGACTGAGGATGAGCTCTGTCGTCCGGACCTGAGTCGGGACAGGCAAGAAAGCCGCGTTTCTCATTGTTGGGATCATGGTGGCACTGGAGAAGGGATTCTAGCTGATATCATGAGACCCAACAGCCTTTTGCAAGGGACATAGCCACTTCTGAGCCCACTCCAGAAGATGACAGCTCAGAGCATCCTCAATCTGACTCAATGCAACTTCACTCAAGACCTTTCAGAGTAATCCCTGATTCAATGATCCATGAGTATTTGAAGTGTTACAAACCTCAGGAGGGCAAGATAAAATTTTGTCTTGCTTCCCATGCTGCCTCTAGTGCCAAATATAACATCTATTTTATGGTAGGGACTCTACAACTGCTTGATGAACAAACTAATACATACATTCCATATTTCCCATTGTTTCAGTAGAAACAATGTATTTATTACAGGTTCATGTGCAGGTGCCGTGAAGTGTATATAGAGGTCAGAGGGAAACTTGTAAGAGATGCTTCTTCCCTTGCATCACGTGGGTCCTAAGGATTATACTCAGATCTTTAGGCTTGACGGCATGTGTCTTAAGCCATAAGCCATCTTTCGCCCCTATGATTACATTGAAAGGACCATTTACTTTAGACCTACATAGAGCATCTAATGGGGTCACTTACAGATTGCCCTGGATTTGATGGCATAGACTTGGTCAGTAAAATTGGATAAATTCTCTGTAACTACTAAATTATTAAAGGGCTGGAAAAACCCATTTAATGAAAGCTATGATTTAGCAATTTCTAATCAACAAGGCAGTTGGCAATATCTAATGTGAATAGGAATAGGAAGACATTCAGCATCTCTAAGCCAAAGCTTCTTGAGGAGAAGTTAATGATGCCTTCCAGAGCAGTGCTACCCACAGAAAGGGAAGTAAGTGGGCTAGTACTTGGTACTGAATGCCAACGTTATGGAAGAAACTTTGGGATACTGAGAATCAAGCATAATTCAGGTCAGTTTTAACCCCTAGCTCTGTAACAAAGCATCGGAAACCCCAGATAGACCCCAGGGAAACAATGAACTCACAACGGTTCCAGTTGTGGATGACGCTGGCAAGCCGTTATAACATATTCACATCATGCAGATTCTTTTTAACTGCCTATAAAATAATATTTGAACTTGGGAATTCACAAGTCCTGATGGATTTTTACAAAAGCCCAGGACCCCTTTCTGACTAGTAGGATATTTGACTGTTAGTGTTACTAAGTGAATTTTGTATCTGCAACCCTGAAAATTCCATGATCAGAGTTCTTACTGCCTTTCTTTCCTCGCTAACATACACACACACAGGCATGCGCACCAGCACACGTGCATACACGTGTACATACACATGCACATGCTTAACAAAGGTTAAATGAGCATGGTCAGAACCTTTGCAAGGCCTCTCTGTTTACAATCTGGGGGAAAATGTTGAAAATAGCAAGCAACCTTTAAGGAATTAAGTCGCAGAGCTTGTCTGCTCTTGCAAATCAATTTTTCAATAGGTTAAAAGTTCCAGAAGGCGAGTTGAGCTCTAAAATTTCCCTAAAGGTTGGGAAGCTGCAACAAAAGCCACAGAAGGCTGAGTCTGGATGCTCACTTGGGGTTGCACATCTGTGCTCTGAGATATTCTTGCACCATCTATAAAGTGGGGACGCACAGCCTGCTTTTATAGGACTATACGAAGAACAGGGGGGATTTTTCTTCAAAGTCTTAACTATATCTTTCAGAAAACAGCTGTATTCAACTTGTACTCAGTCTCTCTGATTCTGGACCCTATGTACTCCCCCAATTTCCAACTCCATCCCATAAGAACCTCATTATGGCCCAGAACACTGAATTCAACAAACATCATTGCTCCAAATACACATTTTAGTACCCGTACCTCTCTCTCCTTGCTCTTAAAGTCTAGCTGCCCTTCCAGACTGTCTTCTTAGCTATCCCAATTTGATTTCCTTCCCCTTCGATGTCTCTCAGGCCACCTCACCTCCTTCTAGTAACTGTGCACACTGCCAACGGCATAATGCCATCTCTTAACCCTTCGCGCTAGGATTCAGACTGCCGAAACCATTTTCCTCCTAGGCATCATGCAGTCATAAAGCAGTGTAAAAACACTCCTGAAACCTGGTGAAAATCACTATACTGTAAGTTATTTATACTCTAAGTGACCTCTCTCTCCTCCCTCTCTCTCTCCTCTCTCTCTCTCTCTCTCTCTCTATCTATCTATCTTTCTCTCTCTCTTTCTTTCTCTCTTTCTCTCCTCTCTCTCCTCTCTCTTTCTCTCTCTCTCTCTTTCTCTCTCTCTTTTTCTCTCTCTCTTTCTCTCTCTTTCTTTCTCTCTTTCTCTCTCTCTCCTCTCTCTCTGTCTCTCCTCTGTCTCTGTCTCTCTCTTTCTCTCTGTCTCTCTCTCTCTCTGTGTGTGTGTGTGTGTGTGTCTGTCTGTCTGTCTGTCTCTCTCTCTCTCTCTCTGTCATTTTCCTATTTAAAAACAAAAAGGCCAGCAATGGGCGCAATTCCAGATGTTCTCACTGTGTGAGACTCCCTGAGCAAAAGCACTGTCAGACACATAGACAGGCAGCCAGACGACCCCGATGCCAGCACCAGTGGTCTTGGACAGTTCACAGCTGCTATACAAAAGCCTAAGCTTAATTGCCTTGGCACCTGAAGGTGCAGCACCAGGCAGTCGCGGTTGCTTGAAGCAGCTGACACCAGATGTCTTCTAACAAGTCATAGATGAACTATGCCTACCTTGACAAGAGGGGGCACGCTTCCCCTGGGGTGTCCAGTTCACACCTGGCCCAAAGCACAAGACCTAATGGCTGTGAGTGACACTAGACGCAGGGCTATGTTTGTCTAAACAAACGCCTGTGGTTGATCCCAACAGCTCCCTTCTTTGGGTTATATAGGCTCACTCAGAGAATCAGCAGAGAGCCACTCTCCTGAGCTGCTTGCCCTGGTGTTGCCACAGGAGGACCAAAGCAGTGCGGGCTAAGCTGGAAAATATGAAGAAAGAGGCAACGGAGAAGAACGGATGGTGCTGGGAAAGCGATAGCAGCAGTGGTGACAGCTGGTCGGCTAAGGAAGTGCCCTGCTCACGGGGCAATGGATCCTGCTCCAGGGCAGCAGAGGATCCTTCCGGTACAAAGGCTAACTTGATCTTGTGGGTGGGGCTGCGTGTACCATTTGGTGCCTTGACCACAGAATGAGCAACCTTTGCAATCAGCAGCTCGACTCCCTCTGGGAACTTGATGTCGCATGTATCTTGTGTGCATTACCTAGTGGTTTGACAACTGAAAATCCACATTACCTAGAATCACCACCGTCCATACAGCTTCTGCTTCTCTCTACCGGGCTCCCAAACAGTCTGGCATATGCTCTGGCTTTCCGGCACAAATGCATCTACAACTGCTTGTGCACCCACATGGTTCAGTAACGTGGCATTCAATCCCGATGGCTCGCATTGTGTTCCCTGTACCCAGGGCTAGATTCTTTGCACAGCCTTGTTTTAGGACAACATCCAGTTCCCAACTCTAGACTTCAGTGCAAAGAACCAGCGATCATTATTTCAGTACTAAATAAATGGGACAGAGGCCAGGGTGTGTTTGTTTGAGAGCCGAAGGGGAAGCCACCTTGGAAGCCTTAGATCTACTGCTGGTAACCCCTTCAGCCCCGGATCCAATCACCCACCAAAGCCAGTGCATGCAAATGACCAGAAACCACCTAGTGATCTTGTAAAGGGATTCAAAATACCTGGGATCCTGACCCCAGCAGTAAGAAAGTCTTGTGCCTGGGTAATTCCAGCCATATCCAGTGGAATGTTGACCTAGGAGAGACAGGCACTCCAAATCATGCTGGCTATATCCACCGACAACAACAACGGAAGGAGCAGTTGTAAGAGAGAGCCATCAAGTTAAGAAGGGCAGTGGAGGCAGCCATGGCGAGAGAAGGGGGCCGACAGAGGTCGTGAGGAGCCAGAGAAGAGACCCACACAGACTTGGGCGCCAGCAGACGTCCAGATTGCTAGCATCTCTCGATCTGAAGCCCTAGCTAAGATCTTAGAACTGGATGCTGCAAGAAGTCAAGAGGCTGAACACATTAGGCCACCACCGTAAGGACAATATTAGATTAACCATGTGCTTGTCTCTACTTGACTACTGCACCCGCTCTCTGGTGCCAATACAGAGGGGCGCACAATAGGTTCAACAGGCAAGCATTTGAAGTGCTTTTTGCCAGCTTGTGACTTTTATTTATAAGGTGCCCGAAGCCACCAATGAGTTACACGTTAGGATTCTCGAGGAACGGAGTGTATGCTTCATCTCTGCCTCCCTCCTGCCCAGCATCTTGCTCAGCGCATAGCAACCTTTAGAACCGAGTGAGGAGCCTACGCCGCGGCCAGGTGTAAAGCCCCCACTACTGTCACAGTATAGTATTAATCTCAGAAAATAACCTTTTGATGAGAGGATTTTTATCAACAGCAATAACGAAGTCTCTCATTGGTGAGATAAATAAGAGAATTTCGCGAGAGACAGAGAGAACGACTGTAATGTTCTAAGGAGTCTGCTGTTGACGATACGTATTCCTTCACCTAACTGCTAGATTCTGACAGATTCAAGGGATTTAAAGAACCCTGCCTTGCCTTTTCTGCCTTCACTGATATCAAACTCCAGAAAAGAAAGCACAGGTTGAGCTGTGCGTGTGTTCTAGGGAAGTCTCGAAAGCCATCGTGTTCCACTGTGTGCCTTAAATGACGGACTCAGCTGGACACGGTTTTAGTCATTTCTCACCCACGTAACCCGTCTCCCACGCACTGTCTGTAGGAGGAGAGGCATTTGTGCAAGTGCAGCCTGTTGAGCTGTCTTCTCATTGCATGGTCTTACCTGGTTCCAAAGTAAATGGATATCATTCACAGCAAGGACACTGGTAAGAGCACGTTCAAAATCTCCAAATTTACTTAACTGTCTTGCTTACAAAGAGGGCTCATGACAGAGAAAACTCACATTGAATAAATCCACTGTTGCACGCCTTTTAATCAGTCCTGAATTCCTCCTTTTCCCTTGACCAACTTTGGGCAGCAGAGGGGAAAAAAATAAAAAATTAAAAAAAAATTAAAAAAATCCAATCTACTAAATTGAGCAATGAGTCCACAGTGCCCTCTAGTGGTCAAATGAGAAACATTTTTATGTATTTATACACATAGGATCCTCTTTTAAAAGCAAACACGCTGTCTTGGTTTAGCTCACCAGTCTCTAGGTGTCTGGTGATCTTAGAAGTTCGTCTTTTTAAATCTATACTAAAAATGGCTTGCAGACTTATAAATAAAAAAACAAATAACTGCTTTTATTAACTCCCAAACCTGCTAAAACAAACCCCGGAGGCCTCTACATAAATAGAGAGGCGTGGGTGGGTCACCATCTGTGCATACTCCTGTTTGCCAAGCAACCTGTTATAGTAACAGGCATTGTGGTGACCAGAGTGCCTGGCCATCTAGACCTTGCCTGGACTCTGCTCGATCCATCTTTGGGAATGTAGGGAGTTAGCTGTTCTTGTTTGTGTCTTGACACCTAGCAAGAGACGGGATGCATTCCGAATACTGCCCCCTCAGCTTCCTGCCTCCCTAGCTGTAGGCTGAGCATCTCAAAGATTGCATCTCCATTCTCTTTGCTGAGGTAATTGTAGTAATCAAATGAAAACACTGTAAGGCGAATCAAGAGAGAATTAATTAGTCCACTGTGGACTGTAAAATTAGGAAACTTTTCTTAAGTGTTTACATTTTGCTATATGGATTAGTTAATACTCTCTAATTTTTACCTAATCGTATTAATAATGTAGAACAAAATTCATAAAAACAGAACTCCACCAAGGGTAATGTAGTTTCCCTTCTCGGATTGCATAAGTTTTAGTCCTTTGGCATACTTCAAGAAATAACCTTGAGAACATTACCAGCCTGGGAGTGAGCACCTCTCCAGCTGGCACTGGATGAACTCTCCAGGGTCAGGGTGTGTGTAGAGAAGATATGACCAAATGGTGAGGTATAGGTGGCGAGTGTTTGGTTGCTTTTACGGTTGTCTTAATAAACACCGTCAGAATCTTTTTCCTATGAATTGACTAGAAAGAGAATATATCCAATTCATTGTGCACAAATCTATAGCTGAATTTCTTCCCATATTGTATTTTCCTAATTAAACTTAGAGTTTGGGCTGAACAATAATGCAATCTATTATGGCATAAGCCTCCAATGGAGCATTTTAATGGATCTAAGCAAATAAAATACTAAAGAAAGTGACAATTCAAATTTTGAAGCATCAATTGTTTTTCCCAGATTTCCTAGTATTAAGAGTGGTTGGGTCATTTTAATGATACGTGTGTACCTGAGCCTTTAAGAAACCCTTGCATTTCAAAGGAAGAAAAATTCATTTTCATATTCCTCAAAAGAAAGCATAGCAGTAAGGAGGTCTATGATTCCCTAACATTTGCTGGATTCTCTTGTCAAAGAAGCCTTCATTTAACTCCAGGGCAGAAGCAAGTGGACCCACCACAGTCATGTGTAATAAAGAGACAGATGGCCACACTGGTCACCTGTCAGCAGGAATTATTCACAGAGGAGAAAACGAGCAACCAAGACTGAATAATTCTTGTGTGTTTTGATTTCATCATCTCAAGCCACGCTTTCTGTTTACAAGGTGAATTTTAATCAGAGCAGGAGACAAAATAGGGGAGAGGATAGAATATTTATTATAGTCCTCACCAGAGATGGGTGGCATGAAATATTCTTCTTTGATCATGATGGATGACCCTTGATGTATAAGCTGGAAAATGAGCATCCTCCCTACACAAGCACCTCCCTATAGACTTGCCGAAGAGAAGGATGGGTCTCTCCTGTCCAAACCTGACAACTGGATTTAATCATGTGTGGAAGTAACAATTCCACACATTAAGCATCACATTGACCCTGAACCATCAGCACCTACAGACTTCAGTTTGCTCCCTGGACTTTCAAGAAAGACAACAAAGACAGAAAGGGGTGGCAGGAATCTGGTTTTTAAATATTTATTTGGTCATGGTTACATCCAATTTGCATATTTATAAATTGCCCTTAATAAAGAGGCAAATATAGTTTTCTCTACTTTCTGTTACTTGTAATTGCTCATAAGTTTAAAATTAAACTGTGGTTTTAAAGAAATACCATGGCTTTTTTCCATGTTAATTTAATTTAGGTGAAAATATATAACATAATTGATTTGTAGAAATATTATATCGACTTCTCAAGGGGGGGGATTTCTTGAGCAGTCCCCCTAATATTGAAACACATTTTCTTCTGCAGATAACTAAAAGTGGTAAGGTTTATTTTTTTTTGAACTTTAAAAAAAAATCAGAGGATCTAAGTAACCTTGGCTTGTTCTTCTTCAGCCACATGACAAATCCTCTAAGTCATGGGACCAGAAAATCACAGGATTAACACAGAGGCAAAATAGTGTCTTACCTTATGCCTCCCTTCTCAGACGGATAGATGACCATGACTTATAAATTCCTCCCTCTTAATCCTGCCATCAATACACTTTACCTTTTCTTCTGTTCTTTAACAAAAAGAAATGCCAAGGCTTCCTGCTGATATATAATCCCTAGCATGTAAGATAGCTGACCTATGTTAGCATCATGCCACCCGGAAGCTTATCCCAATACTAGCAACTGTCAGAAAAGATGACCCCATGTCAACTGTGAGCAAGATTTGTCGTGAAGAACTGGAGCTTCAGGTTTCGATGTTTGCAGGCGCTTGTGCGTGCCTTGGGAATTCGCACACCAACTGGAAACAGCAAAAAGAAAGAGGAAAGGAGGAGGGGAAGGAAGGAGGAAACCCAAAATAGTTGTTGATATTCCCTAACCCTTTCCTTCAAGCCCTTGTTACCTAAATTGGGGGGCGGGGGTAAGAATTCTATATTGTTTTTAAGGTCAAAAATTTATTATACTGCAAGGGAGGTTATCTATGCACTTCAAATGGTCAAAAATCTGTTCCTATGAAGATGAAATAATGTACATATTTCAAACAGATGCAAGAACTAATAGTGAATTCCTCAAGCACTGTAGGTGAGCAGAGGTGGGAGGATTTGAAGAAAGAGTCCTCTGGCATCTCTGGGACATCTTCACGGTTGCCTAGAGCCTGGTAACTAACAGAACTTAGCTGAAAGAACAGGGGGAAAAGTGAACTTGGAATGAACCTGTTCTCAATAATATACAGCAAAGGATATTAAAATTATATTTCAATTGAGAGAGAATTCATGAGAGAGAATTCATTCTTCTGGAAATCATATAGCCAACATTATCTGATATCTCCAAGTGCAGTGCATGGTTTCAATACTATGTGATGTGTAGTGCCTATACATTTTCTTTTTTTTTTTTTAATTTATTTATTTATTAAGGATTTCTGCCTCGTCCCCACAACCGCTTCCCATTTCCCTCCCCCTCCCCCGATCAATTCCCCCTCCCTCATCTGCTCGAAGAGCAATCAGGGTTCCCTGACCTGTGGGAAGCCCAAGGACTGCCCACCTCTATCCAGGTCTCATAAGGTGAGCATCCAAACTGCCTAGGCACCCACAAAGCCAGTACGTGCAGTAGGATCAAAAACCCACTGCAATTGTTCTTGAATTCTCAGTATTCCTCATTGTCCTCTATGTTCAGCTAGTCCGGATTTATCCCATGCTTTTTCAGACCTAGGCCAGCTGGCCTTGGTGAGATCCCAATAGAACATCCCCATTGTCTTAGTGTGTGGGTGCACCCCTCGTGGTCCTGAGTTCCTTGCTCGTGCTCCGTCTCCTTCTCCTCCTGATTTTCTTAACCTTAACAAAAATCTATAAATTATAATCAAAAGCAAATATAAAGGACAAAGATGAGTAATATTGAGATCTTACATCTTTACAAATGGAATAGATTCGTGAAATGATAATCATGCTTCCCATCCTGCCATTATTAGACTTGACTATCAGCTTTGGTGTGGCTTGATCTGATTTTCACAAAATTGACACTAAACCTTTCAGTGCCAAAAGTCCTACTCCATGCCCTCTGCCATTCAGCCTACTCACTGTAGGAACCTCCTGTTGTTTTTCTTGCTTTTACTCAATGTTCCTCCAAACTTTCCTTCAATGCGCTGTTTCACTACTGAGCTAGGATTTGGCTCTTCCTCGTGAGCAGATGAATGTGATGTTTCCTCTCCATGAGGCTTACACTCTGTGTTCAGCTTCCACTCCCACTCTGCCTGAAATTCTTCTAAGGCAAGGCTTGCTCATATCATACTCAGGTGCTAAAATATCCCTTGGCAGTTGTAATGGTTAATTCCTTTTCTTTTTATCAGCTTTTGTCATCTTAACACAGCCTAGAATCACCTGGCAAAGGAGTCTAAATGACGGATGATCTGGGCTAGATTTGTCTGTGGACGTACTGCTGGGTAACTACCTTGATTATGTTAGCTGAGATGCAGGACCCAGCCACTGTGGGTAGTTCCATTCCCTAGAAAAGGAACCCTGGAATATATAAAAGATGAAGAAATGGAGCCAAACACTAGAATGCACGCCTCAGTCCATTGCCCTCTGCTCTTGGCTGATGATATACTATGACTGACTGCTATTTCAAGCTCCTGCTGCCCTAATTTCCTGATGGAGATGGACTGTAACCTGGAACTGTGAGCCAAAATAAATCCTTGCTCCCTTAAGCTGTTTCTGTAAAGGATTATCACAGCAACATAAAACAAAAGGAAGACAATCCTTTTGCTCTGTGACCTTTTGCCTTCCAATGCATGATCTGGACCGCACTCCCAGGGTGTCACTTGAAGTGTTTTGTCCTTTCTCAATGACAACCCCATGTTCTCTTCCCCACGCAGACCCTGGCTTTTCCCACCATCCTCTCTATTTACTGTGTTCTTTCCACACAACACTGGGCTCGAGCAGAGCAGCACAGAGCAGACCCAGAAATGAAACAAGAAACACATACACTGGACCTGTGTCTCTAAAAATGGTACATATTGTTACCTGGCTATGTGGGCTAAGATGAGATAGTTTTGTTTTTTTAAATGGTGGAGAACATATTTAAATATAAAGTCATCTTAAAGAAAAACTTACTTTCTTACAAAGGACCATGAACAACTGAGTACAAGGATGAAGTTCCTCACAAACTGTAGAATATATCATTGTAATTTTTATTGTAGACTTTACCCCATCCCCATCTCCTCTTTCCTCTAAGTACTCAGATTTCCCGTTAACATTCCCCTCTTTACATAGGGCAACATGTCTCCTCTGGCTCCTCTGTTCTGTTCTAGTTAACGTGGCTAACAAGGAGAGCTAGAAGGACATAATTCTACATAGCACTATCAGGAAAACTTGTCCTGGTAACCCACATAATCATCACATTCAATATTTCAGATATATTACATATATTTATTAGAACTGTATTAACGTTCGTCGGATACAATCCATATTAAGTGTCAGCAACAAATGGATAAACAAGCAATTTTACCTACCCCATGGAATTGAAGGTACATAGAATAATCGATAAGCACTGTGTTATAGACACCTCAATGGAGCTATTTAATTGAAATGAAAGCAAGGAAGCCAATATTTCCATGTCTTACACTTTACTAAAGCAATTCATAATTAAAATAATCATGTTGTCCTGATCCAAGTTAGAAAAACAAATCACACATAAATCAACAGGTGGACACTATACTAACATCTATTAGTTAAAGGCCCACTGAATATTCACAGATGAACAAAACAAAAGGGTGGAACCAACAGCTCAAGACTTTGTGGCACATTTGGTAAAGTTTCCTACAGATGTTCCAATTTGTGACAGCAAGTGCTAGAAAACTAACAGTGAAAGTTAGGTTAGGAAGAAGTCCTGGGGAGTCATAATAGCTGTGCTGTAGGGATGTGAGGTGTTTAAATATAAAGCTCCATTTTGACAGTAAGAAATATGAAGAAAGACTCACATTAGACAACACCTGCTGAGCAAATGATAGGCAGAGGACAGAAGAAGAGAGCACAGGACTATTATATAGGAGAAAACCAGGGCAGAATTTAGAGGGAAAGCTAGGATAGGCACAGAAAGAAATATATTCAAGACATTAAAAGGATATGGATTTGCAGCGGGACAAAACAGAGAATTCATGATATTTCTAGCCCTGAGGCAGGGGCTAGCGAATCAATGACAGGGGTTGACTCAAATCTGGGTGAGGGATGATGGGTCTTAAGACAAAGGTTAACACATATTATGAGAATGTCTTTCCTATTACTGACTAAGAACTCCAAACAGCATGTGGAGGCCAATGAAATCTTCAAGACAGAAAAGAATAAAGGGTTGTATGGTGACTCTTAAAGGACAATAGAGAAGAACACTTAGGGAGTAGTAGCTACAACAGATACACTTATCTTTTGTGATTATGTATATTAGTCAGAGGAAAATAAGTCATAATCCTTTCCAGTTAAAAAACTCAGTATTTGGATAAAAATCAACCCCATATGAAGACACTCTATAGTGAACTGAAATCTTCATCATTTGCATATTCTGCTTAAATTCTCAAGTTCTCAGAACACCCTAGACATTATCATTATATTATACTATAATTCTTAGAATTGCCAGTTCTTAAGATGACTAAAATTACTCCTTCACATCCATCCCCTCTTCACCAACCCCTCTCCAACATATTAAACAATCATAATCATATTTCCATTCCTCAGAGCCTATCAATTTCATAGATTCCAAAGAGAGGGTAGTATTCTGTTCATTGGAACTGATTATCAAAATCACTATGATTAAGGTTTTGGTCTAATCCCCCCAGCGTTCTCCATTACGGAGAACTCCTGGATAAGAGAGAGGAACAGTGTTCCTGAGACAAGGCTTCCTGCTCAGTCAGAATCCCCTGGAGATCAATATGCCGTGATCTGCCTATGGCAGGCAGCAGTTAGTACATTAGGAAATGGACATAATAAACCAGAAACCCCACAGTTCTTTTTTTTCTCTTTGTTTTGTTTTGTTTTTATTCCTGTGAATAATTTACTGTCAATAGAGAACAAGAGGTTTGGCTATGGGAGTTCCACTTTGTGGCCTCTTGTTCAAAGTTAGAGTGGGTGAGTAGCAAACGTGGTGTGGCCTTGCCTGGCCTTCAGGTCTGGGGAGAGGCGACTGTGAGATTATCATCTGCAATAATCCACTGTGAACGTTAGGCTGGCTTACATCTCACAGCTTTTTAAAGAAGGGTTGTTTTATTAACAAGCTAAATCTACGCAGTTAAAATTGTATTAAAATCTGCTAATAACAGAGTCAGCAAGGACTGTGGCTTTTGTCCCCTCGGTCTTACAAGTGACAAGAGCCAAAGACTGACTAGCCAGTAATAATTCTGTGTTCTTAGCAAGGATCAACAATCATATATGAGGTAACTAAGGTCTAGAATCCTTTTGGATGTTCTCAGGAGACTGCATAAGTATTGGGTCACTTAAAACAATTACAGCAAAGAAAGGAGGGTCTTTGAAAACCTACTTAGAAAATCATACAGGCCCACCGTCAGGGGCTTGTCTCAATTTAAGACTAGAATCAAGGAACATCATTGCCATTTGAATAACCTGATCCTAGTATCCTACCACACACAAAGTGACAGACAAGTCAGTGTCACCTTAGAAGGGAACCTTAGTCAGTGCACGGTAGGAAAGCTGAGCCTCTGGGGATATGGTAAGAGAAAACAGTGATGGTTGACTGGCTCAGATTTCTACTTGTGATTTATTGATGGCACTTTAATAGAACTTTTACATGAAGCCTAACTCCTGGCTTGGGTCTGTGCAAAGCCTCTCCCACAGGCTAGACACTGACCTGCTTCTATTATTGCCAAGTGTGCTCACATGGTGGCAGCGCCTATCTGAGCTTGTGGCCTGCCAAAGGTGGCTGTGTTTTAAGAAGGAATGGAGCCAGGGTTTGAGCCCATCTTCTTGGTGTCATACTCAAGTGAATCCCTTTTAGGTGGTCAACCCCGTTGCTTCTGACTTATGAATACAAATGCAGCAGATATGGGAAGAGAGATCAATGCGGCTGTGAGCAGTGCTCACAGGAGTAGGAAAGACTTGTGCAGAGTGCTTGGAGTTCAAAGGAGACAGACTGAAGCAGCGAGGAGAAGGAGAATAATAACCATAGAACATTGGTAGGGGCAGTGAGGAAGTTAGCTTTACCTGAAGACACACCAGTCTATTAATATCTAAAGAGCTGAGATTTCGGAGTCAGATGTCTCAAAAAGCAGATCATAGAAGACGTTAAAAGTCTAGGGTAGCATTTGCCCTACATTGGGTGGAGGACCTTAGCTATAGGTGAACAAAAGCATAAGATCTCTTAATTGTCATTTGGGGATGATTTGCCTGCACCTGGAAACCAGAGTGGGTTTCAGAAATAAAAGCATGGTGACCGACAATAGCCTGTTCCGGAGAGCAGCGGGGAGGTCATTCTGAAGCCCCCGTCCTTGGCCAGTTGGTTTGCACTTTATCATTCACGGTAAAGCATCAGCCCCTTCCTGTCTTGCCGCAGGAATGAAGACTGCACCACCAAAACGTTCACCGTGACAAGAGATGCAGCTTCAGAAAACATAGCTGTAATCACATATTACCTAGGAAACCAAACATAACTAAATGCAAAATGTTACCCCACACTGAGAAATAGCTGTGAAATTTGGTTATAGCTATGTTTATTGTTCATTAAGTGTTAGATAATAGGAAAGGATGCTAAATTGATCCAAACGCAAATTAAATAAGTTACATGTTGGAACTACACGGGGCGCATTGTGGGAAGTGGAATGAAACTGTGAGCAATTTTGAATGTCTATTTGGCTAACCTTCCTTATTTCGACACATTCTTCATATATTTGTTCTGGTCCTAGAAATTTGCATGCATTGAGTATCTTTTTCCCAGTGCCTCTTCCTGGCGCCCCCAGAACGAAGGACCTGATGTGATGTGAGCTTCAACTCTATGATACACTAGAGCGGCACAGAGGGAGGCTAACTGGGAATTGTAGGTCAGCAGAGGCGAAGAAAAATAAAAGAGGCTTGTAAAAGCTTATGCCTAAGCACACATAAATTCCAATTGACATCTCTCTACCTAAATCCATCCTCCTGGATAAAATTATACTGTATATATCAAGAATTCAGTTGGGAAGAGGCTTGCTGCCAAGCAACCTTAAAGGAGGTGAGACACTTGGTGTGCTGCCCAGGTGGGCATATATCCGGGCAGCTTTGGAAACACACAGCTTTCGAGTTGCCTGAGATGCAGTCTGAAGTTCAGCTATGTGCCAGGAAAACTCAGAAATAAAGGGGTCTGGAGAGAGAAGCCTTATCAGAAAAATCGGAGGAAAAGCATTCTAAAGGAAGTTTGTAATTATTGATAGCTGTATTTGCACAGGTACTTGGTTTTATTTATATTATAAATGTGTACTTGACTTGCCCAATGCTAGAATACCCTGGAAAATTAAAAAACTTAGATTTAACTGAGGATTGGATTCAAAAAGCATTCTGTGAATTGTCCAGAAATGATGGTTTAGAGTCAGACACGTTCATTTCCTACCCAACATCCTGACAGGTTTTACAAAGGGCTTATGATTCCGATGGATTGTCCTGCAGGGACATAAAATTTTTATAGCCAGGGTGTGCAAGAGTCAGCGAATCTTTCTGTTCTGTATTTTTCAGTCTATAGTACAGCTAGCTTTTTGAGTTGTATCCTATTGGTTTGGTCAACGTAAAACTCAGGAGAAACGAAGGATTTTCAGATGGAATCATTTTACCCTCCGAGTGGATCTCCAGAGGACTAGACTAGCAGAATGAATCCAATCATAGGAAGTAAACCTCAGTGCCTCCCCCTGTGTTCATAGAAAGAAAGACATAAACTATTTGGGACCACGAGGCTCTCTCCACACACATACTCTAAGAGCCTGTCCTTTGAGACACTATCCACCGTAAAACCATTTCACTTGCACATAAATGTGTCTGTGGACAATGGCTTAAAAACTGAAAGGTTTTTCTGTGAGGGGGAAGGAGAACCAGGGGGAAAATATGAAAACATCTTGACATTTCCATGTTTTGTTTGAAGAAGAAAATTACAAATTGCGATACTCATTATGACTCTTGCATGCCTAAATGCACTCCTTCAGACAAGAAAATGTCCAGTCCTAGTGGAAACATTGTTCATTTCATAAAAAGAACACTAGGACTTTTACACAGCTAAGACTTTGGAAATACGCAAGGCTCAGTCACTCAGTCAACAGATGCTTTGGAGCCTCTATTATGTGCTTGACACGGTACATTCCAAATAAGGTCAAAGTGATGAGAATTAGATGCTTTTTAATACTGCTTTTTATTTATGTTTTCCCAAGCTTTCAAGAGTTGATTTGTACAAGTTCATTAGTAAAGAAAACTATGATTAATACTAAAGGCATCGGTAACACAAGTTCTCTTCGGCTGTAGACATGCAGAAGATACTGTGTGTGGACTTGTACTGGAGATCAAACCAAGAGAATTCAATAGCTGAAACACTGGCACCAAAACATACCCACTTTGCTTATGTCTCTGAATTCTTTGTTTGAAAACATTTCGTAATTTCACTTGGCAAGGTGACATGGATCAGGTGGCAAAGACCCACAGGATAAAGACAGAGGCAAAAACAAACTATAATTTTAAATAAAACAAAGAATGAGAATGACTAGTTACTCGAGCCAAATCCATTCTTCCACCCTCAGAGCGTAATCAAGTGTTATCAGAGGACTGGAAGGACAGGAAGGAAAAAGCTCTAGAGACCACAGAACAGAAATTCTGGTGGAGAAGTGCTGGATGGAGCTTCTTACGGCATGTCCTTTAGCTGCCCATAACTGCCTATAACTGGATCTGAAGTCCTTTCCAACAATCAAAAAGAACCAATTGGGTCTCCAGTCACTGCACACCACCAGCTGAGGCTGATACAAAACTTGAAATTATTCTGAGAATTTGTGGCTTAAAGCACAGAGTATTGCAGGTTATGACTCCTCTCCCCATCCCCAAAAACTTCTACTTTGTCCCAATCTCACCATACAAAGGTGAATGCAGAATGAAAAAAAGTTAACATCTGCTTGCATCTAAATGGAACAATAGCTTGGATCTTTACAATTCGTTCAGTGGAACCAGGAAAAAGACAAACAGGCAGAATACTATTCTTTGAGCTTTGGACATCAGACAAAAATTGTTTGTCCAAAAAGAAAGAACAGAAAGAAGCTAAGCCACAAGGTTGCTCCCAGCTTACTTTCCTGAGAAAATTTCTAGGCACAAAATCAGAAATGGGGACCTAAGATGGAGGCCAGCTGACTAGACCAGCAATTGCTAAGAGGTAGGAGAGGCCCTGAAAGATCACACAGAACTAGAGAAAACATACACAAAAGATCACAGACTGCATGCTCCAATTTACACTTTCTTAAGAATGGGTGAAAAAAACATATGTTGATACCAATTCAAAGAATGAATGTTTGGGAGTAGAAAGGACTAACTGGAAGAGGCACAAAAGAAGCCTCCGGGAAGATGAAATAACTAGGATGTTGTATCTATGGGGGGGGGGTGTATAAAAGCATCTATGATGCTTTTATACATCAACGATCCATGAATTTCTCTGTCTACAATTTTTTCTTTCTTACCCCTGAAAAGAATACAGAAGAAATTGAAAGAATGAAATGAAATTATACTTGTTAGCTCTATTTTACTGGACAAGATAAAGTAGTTTACATTTTTATCTTTAGATGTGAATTTAAATGTAGGAAATTATGAGTCTCTACTGAAAATGCATTAAAACCGTATCTATATGATACTAACAAGGCACTATAAGAATTATCTTCTGTGAACTAACAGGCTCTCGGCAGATTATTGCCATCTGTCAATAAGAAACTAGCCAAGTATAGCAAAAATGAAGAGCTATAGTTAAATATAAGCAATAAAATGTATATAAATACATCATTCTGGAGATGAAGAGATGACAGAAATGAAATTAGTAAGGCCACAAATTCCAAAAACTCATAATAACTCCTGATGAACTATAAGACCCTGAATCAGGAAGAGTATTTATCCTTAAGTTGTAGATCCAATTGTTAATTGCACTCTGTAAAAGCCAGCGTTTTACCCAAGTTTCCACTTCTTTTCATGCAGAGATACACAACACAGAAGTATAAGCAAGCCCCACTCCTGTTGAATCAGATGTCACATGTGTGTTAATATCAGCGCCCGTTTCACATGGAGGACACTCCAAGTGCCCTTGTGCCAGGCCAACTATAAGCAAAAGTGATTGTCATGGACAACAAAATAGAATTAAAAGTCCCTAGCCCTGGAACTGTTCCTGAGAATATCTGCTCTTTTGTTCTTGATCAACCTTGGTTTGACCTGCCTTTCTCAGAATTCCCTTAACCGTAAGACCTTGAGGTCTGTAGGAACTAGAATAAAAGGCAGACTCACGGATATGACTTTGGGTGTTACCTTTGCTGCTGTCCTCTCAAGCATACCTCTCTTGGATCTGCCTTGCCTTCCAGATCTTATCTTTGAGATTCCTTGTGGTTCCCCTAAGATTTTCTGTCTCTTCCATTGTTAGCTCCTGACTGTCTATTGCTCCTTAACATGCAGAAATGTAATCAATTTGAAAATTCTGGTCTTGTTACTGGCAAAATCAGTCCTCATGATGTCCTTATTTAAAACCAATAAAGAAAAGAAAAGAAAGAAGAAAATAGCCCTTCCCCAAATAACAAGGTAGCCACTAGAAATTACAGTCGAATTGATGTTCACAAAAAGTTAATTAGTGCAGCCAATGTGAGCCTAAGCCCTGTGTATTCCAATGTGCCTTCATTAGCAGGCTTCCGTTGACAAGTCCTGAAGACATTCTCAGGTAAGATCCCATACTTAGAGGTGAATAGTAATGGGAATATCTTTGTCTTTCCATCTAACAGATTCTTCACTTGGAGTAAATCATTTGTCTCCATACATCTTGCTCTGTCTTTTAACTAACTGGATCACAGTTGCATCTGTTTTCTGGGACTGTTGCAGGTTAGAGTGGGGGTCAGGGAGACGATGAACTAAGCACCGTGGTTGGCACATGGTGAAATGGTTAAAAGTGAAAAATTATGAAAACGATAGACGGAATAATTATGTGCCTTTAAATGTCATTTAGGATACTGCCTATCAGACCACACAAGCAATCTGTACATCCATGGGGAGATGTAGCAGAATCTAACACCAATGTATACTGTTCATTATTTAGGGATCAGCCTCTGAGATTACTGCTGATTTCTCTTCAGTATACACACACACACACACACACACACACACACACACACATATATATATACATACATACATACATACATACATACATACATATATGTGATAGATATAACACCAAAGGGAGGAGATTTTGAAGTCTCTGGACTTTCATCATTATTATAACTATCCTAAGTTTGTAGTCTCATGACTTTGAATGCCTATAAATGTCTAGTTCTTCAAATATTCCCCTGAAATACTGCTGCTTACACATTTAGCATTCTGTTTCCCTTGTCCTACTGCACACACTGACTTTGTGGGAGCCTAGGCAGTTTGGATGCTCAACTTACTAGACCTGGATGGAGGTGGGGGTTCCTTGGACTTCCCACAGGACAGGGAACCCTGATTGCTTTTCGGGCTGAGCAGGGGGACTTAATTGGGGGAGGGGGAGGGGAAGGGAAATGGGAGGTGGTGGCGGGGAAGAGACAGAAATCTTTAATAAATAAATAAATTAAAAAATTAAAAAAAAAGAAAATAAATAAATTTGACACACATTCATTCTATTTTTCATGAGCATTGTATTTAACTTTATGATAATTACATTTGCAAGAGATATATTTTTAACTTTTTGAAAATGAATTTGAAGAACAGGTTCTCCAGGTGCTATGACATGTGCCACGCCTTACACTTCAAATATGACCCAATTTATGACAATCTTATAAGGTATGATCTGCAAACATCTGCTTCTTAGAAGCATACAGAAATTAATTTTCCCAAGGTACCACAGACACCACGACTCAAGATATCAACAGAGTAGACCTTCCCAATGCACACCAGGGTCTCATCCGCTGTGCTACATGACTTAGGCCAGATGAAGCTATGGAGAGGGCTCAGTTGGTAAAGTGTAGGCCATGAAAACACGAGGACCAGGAAATATGGCATAATCTACATTCCTAACCCTGGGGAAAAAGAGGCAGAGGATCTACTGAATTTGCTGGCTGGCCAATCTAGCTGAAATAGTGAGTTCCAAGTTCAGGAACAGACCTTGTGTCAAAACCTAACAATACACAGGGCAACCACTCCCTGGGTTCTACAAGGATGCACAGACATATGCACATGTACTTTTCCTATAAACGCATTCAAACACACACACACACATGTGTGTAATAAGGTAACACAGATAACATCTAATCTAGAGAATGTGAATCTAAGTATCTGGAGATACAGTGAACTCTTCTTGTGTCATAATAACTTAAGAAAGTCTAATTCAAATGCCTCACCTGAATTTTAAAGCAGAAACTCTCAAGGGATTCAGAATTCCAGAAGACAATAAAACTAACAACCCAGAACTAGGCCTTCATGTCAAATATGTTGACCATGGAGACCTGATGTGGGATTCCCCTCTGTATGCTGTGAATATCATTGGTTAATAAAGAAACTGTCTTGAGCCCATGATAGGGTAGAATAGTGCTAGGCAGGGAAACTAAACTGAATGCTGAGAGAAAGGAGGCAAAGTCAGGGAGAAGCCATGGACCTGCTGCTGGAGACAGACTTGCTGAAATTTGCTTGTAGACCACGACCTCGTGGTGATGCACAGATTAATAGAGATTGGTTAAAATAAGATGTAAGAGTTATGCAATAAGAAGCTAGAGCTAATAGGCTAAGCAGTGATTTAATTAATACAGTTTCTGTGTGATTATTTCAGGTCTGAGCAGCCGGGAATAAACAAGCGGCCTCTCCTACTACAGAGACCATGTTCACCTGAAGTCAAGAACCGTTGCCTAATAACTAATGCACATTTTCAGCTTTTGTTATTTCTAATAATGGCTGCATAAACTAAAAGCTAGCAAGAATAAGATCTATTCTATCCAAGAGACCCAGATTTAAGTATCCATTCAGCTTCTTCCTGTGACTTACTTCAGTTTTCTCACTGTCAAGATCAAGACATAATGTCCTATTTCTTCAGGATTTGGGAGGCTTTAAAGATTGAAAATATCTTCATTAATGTCCTAGTATGTTTGATAGATTAAGGATATGATAAGAATGTCAAATACCTTATTAGCATAATAATAAAACTACCACCATGCTTCTAATTATTATCACCTTCCTATTTAAACCAATGTTTCAAGAAGCTAAAATGCACAATTGAATTTCACAGTGTTAGAGACAGGACTGGCATTTAAGTCAGTTTTATTCTAAAGTAAATTAGTTCATGATTGTGTACCTTTTAGAATATGTTAAATATGCAAATTGAATTCTTCAAATGTTAACTTATTACAAGTACATTTCCAAAATCAGTATTCATTAATGCTTCAGTGACATCTGTCAAAATTTGAGTCCTACACATCCAACACAGCAGTTGTTAAAAAGGGAAAATGCTATTCCTCATCATATATATATATATATATATAGTGGATTCTAATAAGAGTGATTAGGAAATACTATAATACCACTCAGATTTTAAAAAACAGGTAATGGTAATCAAATAGAGCAAAGAATGCAATTTAAAGATGTGTGACTTACAATATAATGCTTGGAAGAAAAACCAAGACGTGTCCACTCTAAACTGTGAGAGGCCTTTGCTCTCACTTGACTTGATAGCTGGAATACGTTTTTCTTTGAAAACTCTCTTCTTCTGTACCATATTTGCCTACCAGACACTCACACGATGTTTAGTTTCCTTCTTCAATGAAAATATCCCTAGGAGCAGCTGCACTGCTTCGTGGAATGTGAACCCCATACACTTTACTCCATGGCTCCTGACCACAAAGTGCTCGTTTCTTTTCTACTGAAATCCTTTGACATGTGTCTTCCCCCATGAGACTGTCATGTCTTATTCATGACCATGCCTATGAATAGGAAATATCTGGCTAGTTAATAAAAGATGAAGAACATTCTGAACAACAAGAAATTGCCTTATGAGTAAACTTATATAAGGTTGCATAGACAGAAAGAGACTACGGAGGTGTGGAAACACCTAGCCAAACACACAAATGCACCATAAAAGTGTGATGCTCATGTATGCATAAAAAGCCTAGAGACAGAATTAATATACATACTTCTACCCACTTGTTTGCGTACTATATAATGTAGTTATTGCTGGTTTTTTTCCAAACTAAGTGGGAAGTGCTTTTTTTTAACAGTCTTAATCAATACATCAACCTACATTAACAGATAAATAGATCAACACAATAAATAAAAAGCAAAAGGCCAATCAATAGCCAGCAGCGCAGCTTAACCACCACTCCTGCAGAAAACTGCCTGAAAAGGTGCCGCGCACTCCACTATCTGCACGATCCACAGCTGCTCACTATTGATCTGTTGAACACAAAGAACATCTATTATCACATGCCAGTGTGAACCCAGCAATTTCTCCACCAAGCAGCCTGCAATGTACAGTTAGCAGTATAGCACGGGAGAACTATCTGCTGATGGTACCTGGGGCCCCACATTAATTCCCTTCTTCTTATCCCACAAAGCCAATATAAATGCTTCATTCCTAACCCAGGCAATCAAGGTATGTTCAGGGCTTGTTTATATGCCTGGGTTGTTCTCATGTATCTCCAGAGCACTAATGTAACAACACGATCTGAGAACTGATGCAACTCCAAACTTAACATGGTAAATGGTTAAGAACACAGGAAAGGAGAGATGTGTGAGGCTCGATATTGATGTTCTCACAAAGTTTCTAGAAATGACAACATATGTAGCTATGTGGAAAAGATACAGATTTTGTGCAATGTGGAAGAGAGAGAGAATCCACAGCAAGCTTCTAATGGGAGTAGCATTGCCATACAATGTGGTAAAGGACTCTCAATTCTGCTGACAGTATAATGATGGAAGTACGCTAGAATTTCCCAGGCTCCTGGTCTTGACTTGCAATTCCATAGACAATGCAATACCCTCCCTCCCAAAAGAAAGAAGTCTCTATAAGAACTGTATTTTAGAATGGAGGGGAAAGGAGAACATTAGTAGGGAAGCTACTGAGAGCTGCTGGCTTCTAGTGGGTGGAAATCTGTTTTCTTTAAGCTGATCCCCATGGAATGTTAGTCATACTCTAATGGATGGATCTACATCCAACCTATGAGTAAGTACATAGGAAGCACAAACTGGACAAAGTGAACTATAAGTTAAAAGAAGGTGCAAAGCTAGGAGGGCTTGGGAATGAACCTGGGGGGACTTACAGGAAGCAGGTAGAAGTGAATATGAAAAAAATACATTGTACACTTGTATTAAATTCTCAAAAAGATTAATGGAAATGTTATATTAAAAAAGTTACTAAGTTTACTAAGTTTTCTAGTATGTTACTAAGTTTCATTTCTTTTGTTGTTCTTCAACAAAACACAAGTGTTATCAGCTGGACCTCAGATGGTACTGACTGAGCAGGGATGATGGGTTTGGCATGTTCCCAGGAGTGCTAAAGACTGTCCTCAATGAATGTTACTTAGCAAACATCTATGTCTTTCTGTGAATCCCTCATTAACTCAAAGGTGTTTCTGATAGTATCAAAAAGCCCCCAAAGCTGACTTAAGAGAAGGAACTCCTCCTGGTTTTACCTTTACAGAAAGCAATGGAAGACCATATCTTAAACTGTGAGTAGCTGTTAGTAAAGCAATTATACTGGAGTTTCTAATCAGATGATTTCTTTTCTATCCCACACAAGGGAGTCATCCTTACACACAGTAATCAGCTCGGGAAAAAGTGTCACACTTTAATGATTATTGTATCTTTGTGAGATGATATTTACACCACCACATTTATTAACTCACTATGCAAACACAAAGGATAGTGGAACAAAATGAAAACCACTGAGGGTTGTTGCATCATACCATGGATTAAAGTTGTAAATGTACATTGTACCCCCGGAAGCAATATCTATGTGACAACACCTCAGAATTGTAAAGCAAAAATAGTTTTGATAAATATGCAGTGCTCATTAGTGTTAGAAACAATGTTAGAATGAATGACCCCCCCCCCAATCCTAACACATATACTCTTCTTTAGTGCTTTAAAAGTCACTCGGATATTATTAACTAAATACCTATTATGGAAAATAAGAAACCAAGCCATTTCCCTGTTGATCAAGTTGCTTTTCTTGGATATGCAGTAATAAATCAGCATGTTTTCACTAATTAAGGATAGATAAATAGATGATAGATAGATAGATAGATAGATAGATAGATAGATTGATAGATAGATGAGATGGATAATAAATAATGATAGATAAATAATGATAAAGATATAGATAGATAATAATGATAGACAGATAGATAGATACAAGATAGATAGATAGATAGATAGATAAATGATAGATAGATAGATAGACAATAGATAGATAGATGATAGATAGATGATAGAGATGAATAGATAATAATAGATAAATAGATAGATAGATAAATAGATAGATAATGATAGATGATAAAAGATAGAAAGATAAATAGACAGATAGATGATAATGATAGATAAATGACAGATAGAAGATAGATAGGTAGACAGATAGATGGATGGATAGATAGACAGACAGGCTATTCTACAGAGTACTTCCAAAATCAAAGTCAAGCAAATGTCTGATTTTATTGATGGCATTTCATTTGCAATGCCATGCACATATGTATTATTTTGGTCAAGGACAGGCTGCTTGTAGCATGCAAGTCACCCAAACAATTAATTATTAAGAGACCCTATGTTCCTCCACATACAATTCGATTCCACCTCTTCGATATGCTCTTTATCTTTCCCTCTCTTCTTTTCTTAACTTATTTGATCCTTTCTTTTTCTTTTAATCCTTCCCAACAAAGTCATGGCTTAGCTTGGTTTAAGCTATCCATGAGCTTGTTGAACTCTTTTAGTGACACCAAAAGATGACATTCTACTCCTTACACAGACTGGGTTTCTTGAATTCATTAGCATAAGGAAGGGCATAGGATAGCAGACAGTAAGCTTCATTCTGAATGTATTTATGTGACGAAACAAAAACAACTAGAAGAACCATATTCAATATAAAAAACAGTGGTTTACAAAATAAAGCAGTGAGCCTGGTTCTAGGTAGAGTAAACTGACTCTAATGTCAACTCCAAAAGAGAAAGTCCTACAGATAATTAGAATGACAATCTTTCCTGAAGGAGCACCTATTGTAATACTTTCATTCAACTTTATATTTTAATATATTTATTTGAGTTTTATTAAAAGCTTATAGCCAAACTTCACAGTCCTATCCAAAGCACTTGGCTCCTATGTACTTATCTCATTTAGCAATTCAGATGCTATATACCTCATGTACATATCACACCTAATAACAGAAGCCTTTGTACATTCTCCCCAAGAAGATGAGTCAAATAGAATCTGTAAGTGATTTGCTTTCATAAGTCTTCTATGAATGAAACTCCAAGAGATTTGTTGATACACTAACATCTAAAATGCATTTTTCCAAGTATTCACGCTTTGAAGCTAGTGTCATAAAAAGAGATGGCTTTCTACCAATTCTGGTCCAAGTACATCATTAGATACCAACAATTTCTCCAAGTGTGAGAAACAGTCTCCTCTGGGATAAAGCAGAAGCGAATCATAGAAACCTAGAAAGGGTTTTGGTTACTCTTGACCAGAAAACACTTGGCCCATGTGAAAAAAGAAAAATAAAGCATTGGCAGAAAAATCCATACATACCTTTTGAAAGTTGTGCACACCAACGATCATCAGAGGAACTTACCGTTTTGCTTTTTCTGTGTGCAAAGTCTCTTCCTTGACATTTTGTCCTACTTGCTGTTGGATGAACGTGCAATGGGAATAAGCTTGTGAGGCATTATACCACCAGTGAGAGAAAACAAATGGGTCCTACTGAGCCTTCCACGGACAAATTGGAAGGAAAAGAAAAATACGATAGCACAATTCTCCCGGGTACCTCAGAATGGCCCATAACTGCCTGTTTCAGAGTAGAATGGCTCTTCCAAATCATAAATATGGAAACCGGATTCTCAGTAACACTGGAGGACTCAGCAAAGGAGATTGATGCCAAGCCCTTCCGCAGCCATCCTAGAACATAATGTTTTCCTCTAGATTGCCAGCTTCTCATTTGTTTCCCTTTAACAAACCAAAGACTCCAGAATACCTGTGGATCGCAAGGCTTCTGAGAAACTGGAAGTGGAAACTTCAAGAGATACCAATGCTTATGGTAAAAGTTGATAAATAAGGAATCAAGAAACACTAAGCAGCCACAATGGATTTTATACGTGTATATATAGTTATTATAATGGGCTCCCTTGTGTGGACTCTTCAATATAGCTTCACTCTTCAACCTATTAATCTCCTGTACTTGTTTTATAAAACCAAACATTCCAGTGAATTTAGATCATGTTGTTCAAGTCTACCATGAAGACTGTGCTCAAAAAAATCAGATACTCAAAAGGGTCATCTAAGGCAAGTCCTTTCAACAAATCTCAAGAATTTGATTATCTTGAAAATGGTCATGGCTAGGAAAATACCATGAGAAGGAGGTGAAGCCACAAGTTAAGATGCCCATGACACTAAAACATATTCAGCAGAAGCACTGGGTCACCTCCATGTAACCTGTCCATTCTTAGAACCAAGTCAATTAATGTACCAGTAACACCACTGATGGATGAAATAGTAATCATAGGATCTAGCCCAACATGAACTAAATACACTGTGTGTGAGTGTGTGTGTGTGTGTGTGTGTGTGTGTGTGTGTGTTCTATACTTACAAATTAGGAGCATTTATATAAAGGACAGTTATACGTGCAATCTTTTTCTATAGTGCCCGTTAAGATTTCTTTGAGCCAGTAGGAAAAGTGTGAACTCACGGTCATTGCACTGGTTTCCCGAATATGATGTCATCGAGCAGTCACAGGTGAAGCCTTCCCATTGCTGCATGCAAACTCCTTGGTTGGCACATGAATCCTCCTGACACGTTGTACTGGGTCCTGGTAGTGTACAAAAATGGGTGTGGGTCGGGAGAAATAGAAGAAACATTAAAAATCAGTCAGCTAAGACATCACCTAAATCTATCACCATCATGCCCCAAACATTCAAAAACACAACCATCAAAAATATCAACCCAAGTACATGCAACAGGATTCAGTATATACAAAGTATGACAAAAATACATACTGGCCACAAACTATCAACAATTACACAGAAAAGGGAGAGGGCTGAACACATGTTCTCCTTTAGGTAGACTTTGCATGAAAGTTTAATGTTCTATCATTCAACTAGAAAGATATATCATTTGGGGCAGGGATTTGTTATTGAACAATGATAAGGTATAAAAAATGTATTCTCATAATTCTATTGAAATAAAACACATTTTTTATTCTGAAATCAGAAGACCTTAAGTCTATTTTGTGATGCTAGAATGGTGATAAGTAGAAAGGAGGAGGAGGGAAAATGAACTCAAATGTGCTGTATTCTATAGGTGCTAAGTAATTCACATAAATCATGTTTTTAAGTCCCCCCAACATCTCAAATAGCTAATTATGACAAACTCCATTCCATAGATTTAAAGTGCTAAACCAATTTACCTAAGGTCCCATATATCCTCAAGAATGTTAATGCTACAGGGCGGTGGTGGTGCACGTGAGAGGCAGAGGCAGGAGGATTTCTGTGAGTTTGAGGCCAGCTTGGTCTACAAGAGCTAGTTCCATGACACCTAGGCCTGTTACACAGAGAAATCTTGTCTTGAAAACAGAGAGAAAGAGAGAGAGAGAGAGAGAGAGAGAGAGAGAGAGAGAGGAAGAAGAAGAAGGAGGAAGAGGAGGAGGAGGAGGAGAGAAGAGAAGAGAAGAGAAGAGAAGAGAAGAGAAGAGAAGAGAAGAGAAGAGAAGAAAAAAAGAATATTAATGCTTCTTTAGAAAGATTAACATGGAGAGTGCTTCCTGACTTTATCAGAACTTCCCAGAGTCACCTGGGATTTGGGAAAAACACAAATTCTTGGGGTCTACCCTGAACCTGCTGAACTGGAAAGTTCGAGGGAGACAGACATCTATCTTCCCAACCTTCAGAAATTTCAGTGCAGGTTTCAGTTTGAGAACCACTGCACTACACCATACTGGTACTTAAGATTCAACACACAGGATAGGGTATGTCCTCTCCTGGGGCATTTCTACAGCAGAACATATGAGAGAATTATTTTGTTGTAAAGAGAAAGTATTAAACACTGGGATCATTTATCTCTTATTATTTCTATTTTTATGTGTCTTTACCTAATTATATGTAAATATAATGGTACAGGTAAATAATTTCTAAGAGAATATCTACTCCCAAGGCGTTCTATGAATTTTTACATTTTCCTTATAGGAAGAGAAAAATAAAACAAGTTCTACAATTTCATTCATACAGACAACTATTAAAATGACTTTTTGGAAGGTTAGCCTGGCATCAATCTTCAACCATTCTCTTTTTAGTCCCAACTTATACTTTAACCTTGGGGTAAATATCAATAGAAATAGGTGAGCTAAGAAGAAACAGTGCAATATGCAGGCTAACTCCAGATTCCCCATGACCCACAGCAAAGGGTACTGGACCTTTGGCTCAACAAATGCCACCATCAGGAACAAAGGCACAAAAGCACTTGTCAGGGTGAAGAAGACGGGTCTATTGCAATGACTACCTCTGATTGAATTTCACAAACTAAACTTCACAGAGGTACAGAATGCTAAATGGAAGTCTGCAGGATTTTAAGGATGTGTGCTCAACAGAGATAAAGGACTAGAGAGGGTCCACCTTTTAGGTGGCAAGACATTTTGTATTTATTCATGAAGGGTGGAAGCAGTGCAGGCCATCACTCTTGAGACAAAGCTATTAGGAGATGACATAAGAAAGTTCAAGACAATTACTAACATCGGGGGACCAGCCCCACTGCTGGGTTTTTGCAGCTTCTCTTTGCCATGTGGTTCCGCCATGCGGAGATGAAAGGAGGAACATGGTCATGTTCTCAGTGGGTCTTACACTTGAACATTGTGTCCTGCGAGTTTCATTAACAATGGCAAATCAGGACAGCTTCTTTCAAAGGATAAAAGCGTCTGGGAAGTCCACAGGGCTCCCTAGCCAAACAGCTCTCACCAGACAATGGACTAGTAATTCAACTTTGCTCAAGAATCAGAAACACATGGAAGACTTTCCCTTGAAAGACGAAAACTTTGAGCAAACACAGTAATTCTTTGCATGGTTACTGAATCTACAGAAAAGCCATTCTCCTCCCCTCTAACTGCCATATTTTAAACATTTTTAAGGACCAGCATGCATGCCTCCTCGAGATTCTCTGTTAACTCCAAGCAGGATTCTTGTTATTCTTAGTGGTCACAGCAATTATCTGCATCATTAATTTTTGCATGTGATAATGTCCAATTTAGCATTCTATTGTGCAGTATAACATCTTCCTTTAATTTTTCATGTTTTTGTTTTATCTATTTGCTATCAAAAGATTGATTGTTGCATGCCTTTTAGAAGTCATGTATTATGCTTTGGGTGGGTCCTTTTGGCACTCGGACTATATGCACTTAGAGGAAGTTGTTTCAATATGACAAGCTGATATGAACCGTTCGACCTTTAATTTTCCTTTGTCTCATACTTTTAAACCATGAGTGAGAAGTTGAGTCATTTGTCTACAAAGAGAGCAGATGTAAATCTTTAACATCCGCTAAAGGTTGGTCAGGAATCAAACAGAGAAGGAAGTACAGGTCATTTCCAAATTCTTTTAAGCTGTGCCTCATACCATAAGGGTAAACACATGCAGACAGCACTCAACAACTGACTGCATTATCATCTTCCAGCTGAATGCTTAATGACTGCATATCAGTCTGAAACCAAACGTGGACCTCTTTCCAAGGTTGTGACCAGAAGGCTCCTGCCTCCCATCCCTGTGTCATTTCCTACCAACTGTCCCCAGCTCACTGTGCACCAGCATCGTTCCCTTCTCTCTGACAATGTGCTGCTCAGAGTGTTGTTACCATGCCCATGACAGGGGCATCATTCGAAGGCTGTGAGCCAAGCACAATTCCAAGCCCCATGTAGCCCTACCACCTGGGAGTTCGATAAGAAATCTGAGTTGTAACAGGCCCTTTAGGTGCTTCTGACACCTTGCTCACATTTCAGGTCCTCTGCTCCAGACTTGAAGCCCATCTATGTCCTCAAGTTCCTTCATCCCTGCTGGAACCACAGTGTGAGCAACACCTCATGCAGCTTTCCAAACTGCTGACTTGTCTTTATTCAAGTTTCAATTCAAAGACAGCACGTTCAAAGCACCCTGACTGAGGACGCCCCCACCAGCATCATGCTCTCCATCAAGTCTTCTTGTTTGTTTGACTTAACAACTACATGATCTATAATTAATTCTGTGTGTTGATTCTTTTTCTGTTAATGGATAGATAGGACTTGCAGGCTTATGATTCACAGTGTGTTACTTTGTTATATATTTACAACTTAGAATGATCAATTAATTGAGGATACCTAGTAGGTTTATTACCTCACATGTGAATCACTTCCTGTATAGTTAGAAAAAGACTTAAAAGTTGCTCCATTTGCAACTTTCGTAGAATGCATTGCATTGTCATTTAGTGCACTAAGCAATCTATGCAATAGACCACCCAGGTTTAGTTCTCTTGGCTCACTGAAACTTTGTACCCTTAGATCAATTTCTCTATCCTCTCCATCCACCTCTTCTCCCAGTTTCTGTGCCTATCATTCTGCTCTCTACGCACAAAAGTTCAATTATTTAAATTCCATACAGATGAGATCGTATACATGTCTCTCTCTGCCTCACTCAGTTGACTTTGCATAAGCACTTGCATCACCATTGCGTGAATTCAGTCTCTCTTTTGTTCCCCCGTGTGTGCACACGGGCGCATGCCCGTGTGGGAGTACCTGTGCACACGCGTGCGTGAATATATGGAGGTCTGGGATCAGGCTCAGGTACCTTCTTTGGATGTCTTCCTTTTTGTTTGTCACCGGCCTGGAACTCATCATTCAGAGTAGGCTTGCTGATCTCCAGTGACAGATAGCAGGTGCTTACTACTATCTATGTTGTTTTGTTTTGAAGCAGTTTTTATTATTTCTTTGAAGTTTGCATACACTGTATTTTAGCCATATTCACTCCCCACCCTATTCTTCCAGCTGCCTCCTCCAACCTTTTAACATGGGCTCTAGGGCTTGAACTCGGGCCGTTTATGTCCCTAGATGTTAGTACAGTATCTCACCTTCTAAAAGCCAAATATGTAATATGAGGCATACCTCTTTATCCATTTAACTGATGACCACACCTAGGTCAATTCTACTTTTTAGCTATTATAGACAATTTTTCAGTGAATATCAGAATAGAAGCATTTCTTTAACATATTGATTTGGAATTCCTTTGGGTATGTGCCCAGCAGTAGCATTCTTATATCATATGCTAATTCTATTTTCAGTTTTCTGAAGAACTTCTATACTGTTGTCAGTAATTATTGTACTCACTTACATTCCCACCAACAACACATAAGAGCTCCCTCTTCTCTGCTCTCCTCCAGCTTATCATAGTCATTTTAGCAGTTATTATTCCGTGAGTTATTAACTCATTGTGGTTTAATTTCTGTTCCCTCAATGATCTGAAGTGAACACTTTCTTATACTTGATACACATTGGTATTTAAGTCTTTTGTCCATTGTTTATTAGATCATTTGTTTGCCAATTACTTAATTGATTGGGTTCCTTACACATTTGAGATATTTACCTATCAACAAATATTCAGTTTACAAATGTTACCTCATAATCCATAGATTGCATACATACTCTATTAATTGTTCCATTACTGTGTGAAAGTTTTTAGTTTCATGCAATACCATTTCTTTGTTTTGTTTTTCTTTTGTTCTTAGTATTTTGAGCATCATACACGAAACCAGACAAATTTTACACAGCATTTTCTTTTGTTTTCTTCTAGTAGTTCTCTAGTTTGGGTCTGAGGCTTATTAAGTGTTTATAACACTTTGGGTTGATTTTTATATATAGTGAAAGATACGGTAAGTTTATTTTGTGGGTATCAAAAATGATCAATGTTACTGAAAAGATACTTCTCTTTTGTAATATGTTCATGCTACTTATGTCAAAATTCAACTACATAAAGTTGTAGGTTTATGTCTCAGCTGTCTGTCCTGTTTAACTAGTCAATGTACCTGTTATATAGTTCCCCATGTTGTGCTGACCTCTAGCTATAAAATTACTATAGCTGCTACATCATTGCTGTAATTTTCATAATGTTATGCATCATAATGCAAGTATTTTTGTTTGTTTGTTAGACGGGTCCTGACCCACAGGTTGAGAACCACTGCTATAGCATAAGAATTCATGAATTGCCGGGCTGTTGTGGTGTATGTCTTTAATGCCAGCACTCGCGAGGCAGAGACAGGCAGATCTCTGAGATTGTGAGGCCAGTCTGGAAAAAAAATACTCATGAATCATTCATGAGTGACTGAAAGAATAAAGGATCCAAAGGAGGTAAGGTAGGAAGGTGAGAAGTAAAAGGAGAAAGGAGAGAGGTAAAAGAGAGAGGGTGTTTAGGAGAGAAAAGAGAAAGGATGAGAGGGGAAGAAGGAAAGGAAGATGGAAGAGGAAGGAAAGGAAGAAAGGAGGAAAAGAAGGAGGAAAAGAAAGGTTAGAGGGAAAAGAGTGGGAAAAGAAAAAGGGGAAAAGCAGGGAGAGAAAGATGGAAGACAGGAAGGAATGAGGGAGATGGAGAAGGATAAAGTACATAAGGTAGAGATGGAGAGGGAAGAACTCGTTTCAATAGTGTTTAAAGTGAGTTTTCCTGAAAAATAATTTTCTCCTAACATTTGTCAATAGCAGCTTATGTGAGAAAACCTTGGCTTAAAGTCTAGCATTAAAATAAATAGTAGTATATGACAGATCATGTTTTTCCTTCTAACAAAACTTAGGTACAATCAAATTCACCAAATATTGAGATAAGATTCTTGTGTCACCATGCCCAGGCATTAATAATTGTTTCAAATAAAAATTGTGTTAAATATAGAAAAAAATTCTAAGTGATATTAGTAACTATAATATCTTGTGAATATCTTATGAGTATATTCTATGGCCATATATTCAATGGACATATATGTTTTGGCCATTATATCTTCTATATAAATTATAACTATAGGAAAGAAAAGAAATGAAAGACATGTGCCATATAGGTGAAGTTGTTGGGGTACGGGAGTTTTTTTTCCACTGCCTATCCTTTAATACGAGCTAACCTTGACTAAATCAGAATGAAAACATTACAATGACTATGAACTGCATAGCTCGTCATTACTTTGGTGTCGAACTTCTAGCTCTATCTTTTATTTCCCTAGGAAATACAATGTTGTATGTTTCCATAATTCTTTTATTAGATGGTAATCTGAAGGCTGATCCTTCTTGGTCTGGAATTATTCTTCACCCCAAGAACTGTCTCACACTCTCATCTGAGGACCAACCCTCCTCAAATCTACTTCTATAGCACAGGGCAACTCTGCTTCATGCTCTAGAAAATGAAGTTAACAGAGCATCTTTTATATTTTCAGACCCTTGAAATAATAAAGGACAAGATCCTGGTAAAAATGTGTGCTGTCCCGTTCCCAATGCCTAAGCAGAACTTCACCAAACATATGTCTGAAAGTTCCAACTTAAAGTTGATTAATACCACTAAGACAGCACCAACTTCTACGTTGAAAGTAGAACTGGGGCCATGTCAATGTTCGTCAAGGTTCCAAAGTCTCTGTTACCAAATATGTCCTTTGTTCATGGCTTTTCAACTGGCAGTTGAGAAGCTCATACAGTCAGGATGATGAGTGGCAAGACATTGGTGCCAATTTCAGTCATACCTCAATGCTCTCTAGTCAGTCTATCCCCTCCACGATACAGAGTATACGATGCTGTGACATGGGCATGAGAAGTGTTTGACATTACTAAGATGCTCCCATGCAGCTCTTTTCCCCAGCAGCCTTTGATCTGTGGTCTGTGTTTAACCAGCAACATCCAAGATAAATTGATTTGCTTCATGTATTGACTTTAGTGGTATGATGTTCCCAGCATTGTCCGCTACGAGGTACGGCACACTCTGTCTTCTCACTTGGCTTGCAGAACTGCTGAGAATCTCTGTTATGGAACAGGCTGCAGAACGCAGTCATCAATGGCTCATGAACCAAAGTCTAAATTTATATGGTAAGACAGGAGTGACATCCGTGGCAATAACGAGACAGGAGTTCACCCTGTTCCAGTTAGAGAAGGTGTAATCAGGGAGACAAAATAGCTGGTATGATAGTCCTTCTTGGTCAGTCACTCTAGTCTGAGGGTGCCTGGACCACAGATGCCAAATAATGGCATCTCTCCATTTTTTAAAAATGTCTAAGACAGCAAAGACCTCAAGAATCAATGTGATTTTTAAAAGGTCAAGCAAAGCCCTCATTCTCAGATTTAATTTTTTCCCTTCAGCACTGACTTATTGATGTGTCAGGGCAAAAGAGGGAAAGTAAAAATGTGTGTGTGTGTGTGTGTGTGTGTGTGTGTGTGAGAGAGAGAGAGAGAGAGAGAGAGAGAGAGAGAGAGAGAGAGGGAGAGAGAGAGAGAGAGAGAGAGGAGAGAGAGAGGAGAGAGAGAGGAGAGGGTGGGTTTCAAAGGACAGGTCTAGCAAAATAAAAGTAACTTAAGATAGATACTTAATAAATGTGCTGCCTAGTTTTATGTCAACTTGATACAAACTAGAGTCATCTGAGAGGAGGAAACCTTGATTGAGAAAAATTTCTCTAAGGCATTGCCTTAATTAGTGATTGGCATGGGAGCATCCAGCCCATTGTGGGTGGTGCCACCCTTGGGCTGGTGGCCCTGGGTGCCATGAAAAAGCAGACTGAGCAAGCTATAAGCAGTAGCCAGTATACAACACTCCTCCGTGGCCTGTGCATCAGCTTCTGTATCCAAGTTCCTGTTCTATTTGAATTCCTCTCATGACTGCCTTCAATGATGAATGAAGGGAAAAAAAGCAAGCAAAATAAACCCTTTCCTTCCCAAGTGGCTTTTGGTCATGGTTTTTTCATCACAGCAATTAGAAACCTTATCTAATATAATGACCATTGGGTAAATAGCATCAGAAATAATCAAAACAATATTATATGAAAACTCTCTACCATATAGTCATTGAGATACTTTCTGGCCATCTAGTTACTGAGTCTACCAGGAATGGACAAATAAAAGTTAAAACATAGTAGGAGAAGAAATATAACTTTAAAATCCAGTTTTAGCAATTACTAGTAATATAAATGTGGCCTATGTAAACTTAGTTTCTACATCTTTATGTCATAGATATGATTTATTCTACCTCATGTGGCAAGGATTAAGGGAAATAATCTATAAAAAGCTTTAAATGGCAATAACAGTGTAGATCAGGTGAAGGCAGGGATATCATTTGAAAGTCTGTAGCATTCCCGGCACCAAGTCATGACATCATCTTAACACATGACATCATCCGTTCTCCTGTTTGGTAAAACTGGGCTTTTTCTTCCTGCTTAAGAAGGGAACAAAGCTGGTGAGAGGTGTGGAACTACAGCATATGTAGGTAGGGGGTCATTTTAACACAATCCCCTGTGCCTGAGGGGCAAAAACAAGAGCCACTATGAGACACTCTGCTTAATTCCTGTCCCTCTTCATTATTTCCCATGAGGAGAACTATTTCTAAAAACTTGATTTCCTTTAGTCAAGGGCTACATTGCATTACATAAAATACAATGGAGAATGTGATTCATCCCTTAGCTTTGAAGAAAATGAGGCAAGTAACCAACTGTATTCCATGTGAGAAAATTGGAAAATTAAGATGTCCCCTGCAAACTAAAAGTAAATGTCAATTTTTTCTAAAAATGACTTAACAGAGGACCAGTGAGGGATAAAGGCACTAATGGACAAGGATGATGACACTAGGTTTCTTCCCCAAGACCCACGTGAGGATAGGAGGAAACTGGCTGTCAAATGCTGCCTCTGAACTCCAGGTACATGTACCCAGCTACACCCACCCACCCACCTGAGCAAATAAAAAAACATGCAATATGGTGTCAAAAGTTAAATTAAAAAGTGAAAATGCCTTAAATAGAATGTCAAATTTTTAAGGCATTCAAACCCCAAAATATTGACCTTCTACAAGTTAGCCACCATATAAGGTTTCTTGTCACTGATGTGATTAATCCTGAATGCCTCCCTTTCCTGCCTACTATCTTCACACAAGCTAACATTTCTAGAAAAGAAAACATTGAATTCTAAAAACAAGAGCCATTAAGGAAAGCCACAGAGAGCAGAGGGGGAGAAGTGAGCATGTTGAACTGGCCGGCTGACTGATGCGCTGTGCTTTATTCCGCACAGTCTACGTCACCTGCCTTTTTCCCAACAGAGGAAACTTGCTTCTTTCAGGACTTTTCAGGTCCTTTCTTACCTAAGATTTTAGGGAGACTCTTAATGAGTCTCCTGTGATATTCTCCTGTGATATTCCCCTTGAAAACCAAAAGAAATGATATATATGCTTCCATATGTTCCATAAGAATAATCGTGCTATCCAAGACACATTGACATCAAGACAAAACCTCTGATCCCAATGGCATCTTCATGGCTCTACGGAGGCCCCACAGCCTTCCTGCATGCTCTTTAGAGTCTGGTGTGAATCAGGGAGAGTCAGTGAGGTCCTTCTTCGCAATCTTTAGTCAAAATGTGTCTCTGCTATTAACTAGAAAGACAGCACAGCAGGGAGAAAATGCAGCAAATGGGAGAAAGCCTTCCCCCTCATTCTACAGACTCAGCGGATCTTCTGGGAGGAAAACGTTTCTTTGGCTAGTAAAGCAGCAGGGCCCAGGAACTTGTCTCTTCCCTCTGGAATATTTCACTTCTCATTTTGCTCTCTGCCTTCAATTCCTATCCTTTTCATCCATTTCTCCTCTGTTAAGAGGGGCAGGGAAACATTTATATAGCACAAACTGGACCCAAATGTCAGTTTCCCTCTTCATTTTAGGACAAACCCTATCACTAGCCAGCCACCCTAGCTCCACTCCCTGCCCCGGAACCATCTTCGCATGCACTTTTCAGTTCAGTTGAACTGTCTGCAGTTCCCTGTGCCAGGCCAGCCTCAAATGAGCTTCCTCTAAATCTACCTGAAAAATACCTGCTATTGAGGCACAGCTAAGCCTCTGCCTGAGACACTATCCCGAAACACTCACCTTGACCATTCTCAACCACACAGGCTAGTCAGTTTCCTTCATGCTCACATGACACAATGTATAACGCCAGGATAACAGTTTTCATTCTGCAATGTAATTATTGGCTGATCGCCTGGCTTCTCTGATACGGAGGCAGCAGAACCCACACTCCGTCCTAGATGCGTGATACGTAGGAAGAGCTAGAACTCTTCCTGTTAAATCGAGCGGCACAATAATGTTGAACGTTTTAAAATATTAAATAAATAAAACACAATCCAGCAACGCACTAATCAAACTAAGAAGACTCAAACTATTGATTGTTAATCCAGACTACAAATGCCACTTCTCATAGCTCATTCTTAAATCTTCTTCAGAGGTCCTCTGTCTCTGCATCGCACACTGCCTCATTTCTGTGTTATGTTTTTACTGCCCTTTGCACTAAGTGGTAATTAGTAACCTCTATGCCCACAATTTATCGCTGAATATGTGAACCTATGAGACACATCCACTAACAGCAAGAAAATTAAAACTGGAAGTGAGTGTGTCCTCCAGTTATGATGCCATAAAACATGAAAAGAATAAGATAATCCAAAATAATTATAAAGGCAGTTCTTCAGACAAGCAAGAGACTTGGATTACAAAACAGCAAGTTTGTGGCACCCTAGGTGTAATTCAAAACTCAGTTACTGACCGTGTTTTTATAAAGGGGAATGCTAAGATATTTTGATGTGTTTTCTCCCCCAATATGTACATATTTGGTTGATAACTTATAATACCCAGAGGGATCAACCCCTCCTTTATGTAAGTGTCGAAAACCATTTTACCCCCTTGGCACACTTTTTGTGTTGGAAGGTGAAATATTCTCCGATAGGTGCATGTGTTTGAACCCTTGGCCCTGAGTTAGTGGCCGTTTTGGAAAGCTGAAGAATCTTTAGGAAGTGGATTATGACTGGAATAAATGGGTTCTTGAGAGCAAGTTTAAGTTTCTTAACTTGTCCCCAAGTCCTGTCCGTTCTCTGCTTCCTGATTGGAGATGAGAGACCAGCCCCCCTAAAGCCCTGCCAATGCACCTCCCCATCCCGATGAAGCCTACTACTCCTTAAACTATGAACAGAATTAAACTCCCCTTCCGGAAGTGGCTTTCATCCGGAATTTCATCAATAATGAGAAAAGTTAACTAATCCAGGTGGGTACCGAAAGATGATCTGCCACACATGGAGCCCCTAAAGAAAGACACTGAGCTAGTGTCTAGAAACTCAAAATCCATGAAGTTGGTTTACTGGAGAACAGTAAAACTGAGGAAAATGTAGAGCTTTTTCACTTAAGCTATTAAATCTGGTCCAAAGGAGCTTTAGCCACTTCAGACTCTCTCACGCTGTATGCTAAATCTTCCTCCTTCTGCTCCTCTGCTTGGAGAATAAAATGTCATGGTCTCTGTTTTTAATAATTGAGCATAATGCCTAAAACAACATTACCCAAAAGGGCCATCTGCTTTAAAACGGAGTGGTATTGCAAAGCATGTTGAAGTTCAAAGTATATGTTCTTTTCTTCTCACTAATTATAATATACACACTAATATTCACTAATTGTAATATATACCAGAATATATTTCCATTTACTAAGAAGAGATGAAGAGGAAAGAACTGCATCTAATCAAAAGGCATTATTAGTTATGTCCCTCACGAGGTAGAAACTGGTGTGCCTACCCACTTGGTATATAACAAGGACGTCACAGCAAAGAAAATGATCCCAGAGATAAAACATCACTTTTTAAAACTACCTTTGCCTTCGCTACTTCTAACAATTTGGCCTGATTGCAGATTCTGCAGCGGCCATGGGAGACTTTGTGCCCTGCTTGCCTTAAGACATCTAAAATGCTCTGTTCCTCCCTTGCTATTCTGAGTCAAAGCAGCCTGACCCAACAGGAATGACAAGTCATTACTGACTTTGCAAGGTGTCTCTTTGAATGACAGAAGCAGCAGCTTCTGCCTGCAGATATTCACTGGCATCTCCCAGGCAGCCTTTTCTTTTGGCTTTCTGGAGGGTATTCAGGATAAAAGCAACAGATCCCCTTCTCCCCCAAGAGAGCTTTTTCTGCTTAGATCACACAATAAAAAACTAAAGTGCTCAACCAAAATCCCCAATAGGAAATATAAATCTCCACAGTGTTTTAAAGACATGATTATCCCCCACATGACTAAAATACTTCTTTAAAATGAGTTGAGAAAAAAAAAATGATATGGCCATTCATAAGGCCCAGGCACTTAAATGTCCCACTCTAGAAAATGACCTTCCTGACATAGAGAGTAATAAATTAAGAACTCTAGTGGCCTTTTCTTCCTTTTCAAAGTTCTTCTATCCATGATGAATAAATGAAAATGAACCAGGCCCTCCATGACAAATATTGAGAGAAGCACTAACGATTTCCAGGATGAATCCTGTTGAGAAATAGTTGTAGTATAGAATGCTTCAAATCTTTTCAGTCACACACAGAATGGAGTAATGTTCTTATCACCCACGTCATTTCCTTTGTACAGTTATTTTCCATTTTCCATATGTACTTATTGGTTTTCTGTCACCCTTTTGGAAGAACACTGGCTTCAGCCCCCTCCCCAACAATGGCTGCTCTGTAAGAGGTGTGACAGCTAGAAGCCCTCTAATGTAACAATACCAAGGGTCACACAGGGCATCTTTCACTCCAAAGTGGTACAAGAGCCTTCTCTACCTTGCAGGTCAGCTTTGGTCAACGCAACTTTGTTAGCAAAAGAACAGAAAAAGCGAAAACAATAACCAGAGGTTAGTTAGAGTCGAGTTAACAAGATAACATTACAGAAACAAAAAAATGCAATCTGCATAGCCAACATCACTCAGACAGACACTGGAAATGTTCTACAAGGTCACCAGAGACAGCACAGACAAGGGGATGCACAGACCAGAGCAGAGCAGGCCTCCTCCAGCCAAGTCAGCAGAGCTGGGGCAGGGAAACAGTGAACTTGACAAAGCACAAGCGATGGGCAAGGAGAGTCTTCCCACACACACACAGCCAACCCCAAGACATCCAGCCAAGAGAGAGAGGCAGTGTGTGGACAGACTGAAAGACACGTGTGCACATTCAAAGCCCACAAAAATACTTTGGAACCTTTAGGAGTTGAGCACAGGCAACTCTTGATTACCCCAATCCCTTACTCTCTTGAAGATGCCACCAAAGAATATGGCACCAGAGTTACGCATTTCTATCCAGGTGACCCACTAGGAACACCAGAGTACTTAAGTTGTTAAAATTTGTAGGAATATAACCAAATGTTTGTGGGCAAAAAAGGCACCAAATGCAAGTCCTTTTTTATTGATTCATGCTAGTTCCAGAAGGAAGCACGTGGTGTTTTCTCCCAGATGTTTACCTTCTACAACTGTGGAACAGCACATCTGCTCAACATACCTTAGCCTCTACAGCTAAGCTGATCGCAACATGGGAAGAGGGATTTGTTGCAAGCCAAGTGAAGTGTTAATTTAGACATTACAAAAAAAAAAAAAAAATCCTCGCCTCCAATGAGGAGTCAAAAGTCAGAGCTAGAATTTGGCTAGAAGTCAGACTTAATTTCTAATTCAGTGATATTATAGATTAAAAAAATCAAATAAAACCAAAGCCTATTTTAAGATCATTTAAAAAAAATAAAACCCAAAAATACCTAAAAATGAAAATAAAAATATCAAATTCCTAAATTTTAAAATAAAATCTCTTTTCATTTCTTATATAAATTCTTTGTAGAAAATAATGCATTTATTCCTTAGGGATCTTAAAAGATTTTAAAATAGCAATGCCACTGACTTTGGCAAGAACATATGTTATACTTTAGTCTCCTTTAACTTACATATATAAAAACAACATTTTCACCATCTTAAGTAGATCCAGGTCAAGGCTTTTGGTAATGACATCCTGTCCCCAATTAGTTCCCTAGTCTCTATGAAAAAAATGACACCAAGCTACATGCTTTCTTTCCCATGTGTCCCCTGTACCTTATCCCCTAAGATAGTCTCAGGAGTCATTTGCTGTGTGCGAGAGTCATGACAATGGAATCTTTTGTAGTCTTTCCAAGGTTTCAGGCCGTTCATTTTTCTTTGCTGCTATCTTTCACAGTGTTGTTTCCAAAAAAAAAAAAAAAAAAACCTAAAAAGGCTCCCAGGATCTTCTCTGAGGCCTTATTCACAATGCTGCAAACTATCAATGATAGTAATTTATGCCTTAACCTACTTTTTGGCCATTTTTCCTAGCCACTTAAGCTAATTATCTAAGTAATTTGTGTACAATAAACAAGGACCTTCCTCCCTCCCTTGGTACTCATCCTCCACTTCAACCCACCCAGTAGGGAAGTCTTAATGCTTGGTGGGCAACCATCATAATTATCTCCATGGCAATAGAGTGCATGTGATTAGACCCACGGGCTTTGCCATCAATGGATAGGAGAGCCATCAAGTCTCAGCATCCGGCTTTGAACAATCATGGTACTTAGAGCAAGGCTGGAGGCCACCGTAATGCATGCGGTGAAACACGGAAGCGGGTACTGGGCTGCAGGGCAGCCTGGGGACATTTCTCCCAATGGGATGGGCAATTTTCTCCTGCTTCCGCTCTCACTTTTTCCCCTAAAGTTCTCCTGAGGAGGGCTCAAGCCTCCATGCTTCTCTCTTTACATTTTGTAACCGCTAATTCCAGCCTCTTTTTATTCCAGTCCTACAGCTTCCTTTCCTCATCACTCCAAGTTCCATGGTCTATAGAGCTGTGCTTCCGATACAGCAACCAGAAACACACGTAGCAAGAGAGCTTCAAAAGTGCCTTTTGTGAACTTAGGTGCTGCTCCAAATAAAAAGTACACAAGCTTCTGAAGATTTAATGTAATCAAAAGGATATAAAATATCTATTAGCCACTTTATTACACAGACTGAATTGCTAATATGTGGGCTATATTGGGTTAACTAAGATAAAATATAAAATGTAAACTAATTTCCTGTTACTTTACTCATTTTACAATCTAACCATTGGAAAATTTCAATTGCATGTCTGACTTAGGCTACATTTCTTTCTTTTTATCTTTCTTGCGTGTGTGTTGTATGAGTACGTGTACATGGGCTGTGTGTATGCAAACACATGCACACGGGCCAGGAAGTGACGTCAGTAATCCCCTCCAATGACTGTGTGCCTTGTCTATTGCAGCAGTCTCTCCCCCAACCCAGAGCTTGCTGACACAGCTGAAGTACCTAGTCAGCTTGCTCCCGCGGTCCAATCTCTACCTCTGGTGCTCTGAGATTGTGGACCAGCTGCCCTAGGTACCCAGCATTTATGTGGGTGCCAGGGACCCGAGCTCTGCTCTTCATGCTTGCATACCGTGTCCTTTACCTGCTGACACAGCTCCCCGGCCCCTTATACTACCTTTCTATTGGATCATACAATAGATTCTTCTTAACTTTTCAACCTGAATAGCATAAGACATGATTTTTAAAATGCTATTTAAGTAGCACCTTGTGTGTGTGTGTGTGTTTTTAAGAAATGATTTTATTTTCAATTGTGTGTGTGTACACGTGTGTGCATGCATATGAATGCAGTGCCTGTGATTCAATAAAATATTTTGGATCCTAGGACCAAGAGTAACAGGTGGTGGTGAGTCACCTTCCCTGGGTGCTAGGAATGAGATCTGTATCCTGTGAATGAGCAGGATAGCTTTTAACTGCTTAGCCATCTCTCTAGCCCTGTCTTGTGCTTTTTAGTATGTGATTTCAGACTTTAACTTGCTCTGGTACCTTCTAGAAGAAGTTCAGCTACTGTCATCCTGAACCTTCGAAAGTAAGATTCTTAATGTAATATCAAATACTTCATTCATCCTTGCATCACCCTTAGCATCTGAAGAACTCTGAATAGACCAGTAAGTCCAAAAAAAATTTTGAGTTGAATGAAATTGGGCAGCATTTTCAGGAAAACACAAAATGGCTACTTCAAGTGCCTTTGATTCCTAACCTCTTGCCCATCACACACATAGACACACACACACACACACACACACACACACACACACTGTATTTATGGCCATCAGGATTAAAAATGTATTCTTGGTTAAAGGAAAAATGATCATAGGGGTCACCCTCATGATACTAGTCCAACACAGACCACCGACTCCGGCAAAGGGAAACATCTTTTTTAGCACAAGTTAGCCTGAGAAGCACTTGCAAAATTCTGCTTTAAGGGAATGAGTTTACTCAAATGGAAGCTGCTTTAAAAGTAGTGTTCATGAACTTGAACACAGAAAATAAACGAACAGTTTTGACATGGGAAATGAAAAATGGATGCAAGAAAACACAACACATTGCACAAAGGACCATCAGGCTCAGCCAGAGGAAAGAACGCAAAGACTCCTTTGCATGTGGATGACCTGCATGCAGTCTCTTCTCTGGCCGACTGAAGGCAGGAGTAAACCCAGAATGTGTTCACTGCTGCCCTCTACTGGCTGGAGATAAGTTGTTCTTACAGTCATCAACCGCTCTGGAAAGACTTGTTCTTTTCAGTGTCTACAGAAACAAGGCTGAACATGGTTTGTTGTGCAGCGTGGGTAGACATGCACGCTATTATGTGTCTCGCATGAGATAATATTCAGGAACAATAATCCCACGTTTATCCAGTACCAACTAGGTATCAGGCCTTTTGTTTGTTTCTGATTTTGCCAATTACTTTTGAATGTGCCTACTTTTGTCCCATTTCACAAAGAAAGAAAAGATAGATCTAGGCGTTTAAGTTAATTACTAAATGTCAGCTGGACCTTAATCCAGGTCTTCCTAACATGGGAAGTGAGGCTGTACCTCTACAGCACACTGGAGACTGACAAGCAGAGCCTGATCCAGTAAGTACTCAATAAACGTTTCCTTCCATCCTCATGACGTTCTGACATCATTTCTCTGTCTCCCAATGGATTTTCATGAAGATTCCAGCTACTATTGGCCAAAATAGGAAGCAGTGTTGTAAATCGTGACACCAATCTGGACTCTTTGTCTTTTGCCATTATTAAAATAAATCTCCAGTACCCTTTCAGCCATTCTGAAAATAAAGGCACAAATTGGGAGAAGCCTGATGCCCATGACAGCGAAGGGACTTCACTGCCGAGTTTATAAACCTGGAAGGACACCTGCCAGCAAACCTTCTTAGAATTCATGGCACATGTCTGGCATACTCAACAGGTGACAAGAGGACAGCGATTAGGATGCACTGTTGGGTGGTGTCGGAGAATGACAAAGGATGAGTAAACAGAGGAAGGAGGCACTGGCAGAGCAGCAGGGAGGCTGGATGCTTGTGACAAGACTGTGCATTCGGAAGAAGAGAGGTTCTACCTTCACAGCCTCGCTCGATCTGCCCGCTCTTGTGGAGAGCATCATTGATGAGATCGGGCAGGCGCCCGTTCAAGTCTACAGAGGCCAGACAGCCCTGAAATCCATCCCGGGAGGCCACAAGCTTCGGAAGGTTGCTGTACATGCCCTGAGCTAAGCCAGCCATGTAGAGATCACCTAGAAAAAAAAATGCACAAAGTAAAAGAGACTGAGTAGAGAAAGGATGTGGCAGTCATGTACATTAAGGCTCAACACCTTAGACTATTTCTTCTTTCGATGATGATAACACAACAGTGGGGTGGAGGGGTCAACTAAAATAGGAATAACTGCAAGACTTTCTAAACTATTAACCCAAATATATTGATTGGTCACTCATTTTGTGTTCCACACCTCAGAGTCTGAATTACCATATCAACTGTATGAAGATTTATAATTACAAGAAGTAAAGATTAAACACATTTTCAACTGAACAACCATATATTTAGTAGTTTTTGTGTTTGTTAGAAATAATATGTTGAAAGTTTTACAGACATCCAATCAAGGGTCTAACAACCCATAATGAGAGTAATGACCAACTATCCTCCTCTGTGTGTGTGTGTGTACGCAGTACTAAGTACAGCTGAGACATTGTTATCAATGTCACCCAGGAAGAAAAGACTTAGCTGCATCTAGATCTTTGTCCCCTCTATTAGGGACCCTCCTACATTTTGACATAGCCTTGACTTATCACCTCATCTTTTAGACCCCCAAAGCACATTCCTAATATTATTAGAGATCATGAAACATCTTGAGGCATGGATAAGTAACTTTATGGTACAAATCAACACTTTTCCTATGCAAAACACGTGGTACAAAAATATATGGTTGGAACCCCTATCCTGGAGCTTTTCCATGGAAGCAACTTTTCTGTTGAGAGATGGGATATAAAATAAAAACTTCTGTAGGAGAATTACCTTTCAAATCCAGATTTTTGGCACCATTGATGACCTGAGTGACTACCTTGGTGTCGACTTTCAGGCTGTGGGTATTGCTGTTGTCCCGAGTGATGACAACATTGTGCCACTGGTTGTCATTCAGGGGGCGGTCACTGTTGCCTTTGATCACATTGGGACCATTGCCAAGATCAAACACATAGTGTATGTACCTACGAGAGACAAAAAAAGCACACAATCACTTCAGGTACCATGAAGTAGTTAAGTAGCAATCACACACACACACACACACACACACACACACACACACATCAAAAACAAGGGGTTTCAAATCTCAAGTACAGACCTGGCCTAACATAGCAATTAAATACACTGAAAAGAATTCTCAATAACTATTAGATCATACTTCATTTCAATTCCATATTCACAGACTGATAGAGTCTTCTTTCACTTTTGTATTTTTTTTTTTAAGTCAAGACTTCACAATATAGTGTAGGTTGGCCTGGAGCTCACAATCTACCTCTCAAATATTGTGGAATTATGGGTATGTACCCACACTTAGCCCAAAAGTCTGCTTCTTTAATCTTTCATAGGAATATCTAAATCTAAGAAGTGGTACATTTAGACACCCTACAAAACACAATAGAACAACAATAACAAAAGTCAATCAAGATTGAGTAGCGTATTTGTTTGTTTGTTTGTTTATTTGTTTGAGACAAAATCTGTGTAGTCCAGGTTGACCTCGAATTAGCTATCTAGCTGAAACTGGCTAAGATTCACGATAGTTTATAGCACACACCTGTTCTGACCTCAGTCAGGAAGTGAAGTAAAAAATTAATCCAAGTTATTCACCTGACTCTTGACCTCAGTCAGCTGGTGAGAATGCCATCTCACAGAGACAGAGCCTCTTGTCTCTATCACACCACAGCTGGTTTTACAGGTGTGTGCCATCACACCTAGCCAATGCATGCTGCGCTGGGATTGAACCCAGGACCTTGTGCGTGGTAGACAAGCACTCAGGCAAGCTACGTGCCCAGTTCTGTCTTTGTTCTTATTTCACTACTTTCCCATATATTAAAGCAGAACAGGGGGGACAAAGAGTGGTTTAAATATTACAATGTTAACCTCTGCAATGTCCCTAAATTCAGGAAACTCAATCTCATGGTTTTGGGTAATGGGGGATTGTATCAGTGCTTTCCCCTTAAAATAAAAATTGCAATGCTATTAGTAGAGTTGTGAAATAACTAGGTTTCATTTCTTACTATGCATCTGCTGACTACAGTTAGCAATACATCACAGACCTGTATACACACCATAGCCATAAAACTATGGTAAATATGGTAGGACATAAATAAGCTTACCTTACAATAGCATCAAAGGACAGCAATTCATTGTTAAAAGATCTATGACATCAACTTAGTAGAATTTCATTAACTAATCCTAAGTCCCTGTCCTTTCCAGCCCTAGTCATCGTGTGGATCTTTATTACCAAGGAGGGTACTAGCCAGGGCAGGGGTTAGGGGGTAAAATGGACACTTTTCTTCACAGCCATCGTTTCAGTAACATGCCCAGCATCAACTAAGTGATTTCTCCTACTTACCCCTTGACCAGCTCAACTGCAATGAAATCATTGCCATCGCCACTATTGAAAAGAATGAAGCCGTCAGCTGACGTGGTCTTGAACTGGAAAAAGAGGTGCATGGAGGTATAGGCCTGGAGGGTGGCAAGGGTCAAGTAGCTGCTCTTGGTCTTGAAAGTCACAGGGTCAGCGATGATGTTCCTCAGCCCAAACCGAGCCTTCAGTTCGCAGTAGTCAATGTCCCCATTCTTGCACAGATCGATGTAGAGCAAGCCATTGAACATGAGGCTCTGAAGATGACCAATGAAACTGGAAGGGACCACAGAGATATAACGCTTCTCCGTCATGATACCAGTCTCAATATTGTGGAACTCCAGGCGGGTGTGGTCTCCCACCATCGTACCTGTATAGCCAGAAATGAGGTAGGAATGGGGAAAATTACTGTTTTCTCACAACCACCTTCCTCTGTCTTACAGAAGGAACGTGTTTCCAAGTTTCTGAGTTCTGTCCCAGAAAACACAATACTCGTGAGAGTTTGTAGCACCTGGTCTGAGCTCAGTTAGGAAGTGAAGCAGTAGCTCAACCAGAGTTACTCTTTTGACACGTGACTTCAGTCAGCTGCTGAGAATGCCGTCTCAGAAAGAAAACCGTGAGCAAACAGAGAACCCAAGTGAAAGGGCATCACTATTCATTGTCTTCATTCAAGAATCAACTCAGGAAGCAGAGGCAGGGATCAGGGAGTAAAATGGACAGTTTTCTTCACAGTCATAGTTTACAGGAGTTTGAGGCCAGCCTGGTGAACAGAGAGAGTTTCCAGAACAGCCAGGACTATACAGAGAATACCTGTGTCTGGACAAAAAGAAAGAAAGAAAGAAAGAAAGAAAGGAAGGAACCTTAAATCAAATCATAAAAAGTTATTTTTTCCATGACCAACAATTTCTCATAGTAAATCATTACTTGGTACAGATAAAGCAACTAATTGTGGTTTCCTAAAACTAATACTGTCGCCTTCCGAAGCAACAGCTTGTACTTGAATCCTGCAGATGGGATAAAGTTGATCATAATCAGGTGGGGCTACAAAATTCATCTCTAGTCACATAACCATAGACTTTGATCTAAAGAGTAAAACCGTGATCTTTGAAAGCTAGAAAGTTGGAAAGTTTGTCTATGTCCAATAATTGGAAAAACTGAGACCCAAACTCACAGTACATCACTCCAAGGTGAGACCTGAAAATAGGCCTTTCTAGAAAGTTCCAAAGTTACCAATTGATCGGTCATTTTTAGGGAATATATACATATATTTTTTAATGAAAAAGAGACCATGAATTTGAAGGAGATCGGGGAAGGTAAATGGGAGAGCTTAGAGAGAGGAAAAGGAAGAGAGAAATGTTATAATTATGTTTTAATTTCAAAACTAAAAACATAAAAGCAAAAACAAAGGTTCAAGAGATAGGTGCTGAGACAAACTGTTTCTGGGGGTAAGAGTCTTATGAGGAGATTTGCTTCTCCCACAGACAACATGGCAGGGACCCCACGAGAGTCATCAGTTCTATCAGACAAAGTGACCTTCTCCTTAATTTGGCTCAGTCAAATTAATCTGTTGTTTTACTATTAGACGTCTCATTGATAAATGACATTTGATGACTATCTGTCTTACTTTTCTTTCACTCTCTACTGGTCCAGAATTCGAGTGTCAAAGAGGAAGGGTGGGCATTTATCTTCTTGGATAACTTAGCTGGAGTCTAAGAGATCCAACCATGTCTGAAAGATTTATTCATCTCCTTGGATTTTAAATATAGATCCTACTTCCTCAGACACAAGCTCAGAAGTGATTCAAAGATTTGCAAATGAGCACAGAAATCAGGGCTTACATTTGATGAGCCTCTTTATGGTGTTTTGACAACGGGTGTCAAATTATTCTTTTAGTATAAGCAAAAATAAAATAATGATGTTCGTTAAATACATAAGTTGTAGTTAGAACAAAAATCAAAATGCGACATAAATTTGTTAACAATTGAATGACTAGGAGAAGGAATTAGGACATGAAATTACTTAATATAGACAATTGTACTAGTCATGAAATGAACATAACCTAAAATTCTCACGTTTTAAAACAGTGAAGCGATTGACAAAGCACCCAACTCCACTTGGCCCTATCTCTTCATAGCAGGTGTGGGGACTAGTATAGAAAGTGTCCGGAAAGGGACCACAGGCAACCTGCATGGAGGAACTGCAGGGTGGTGATGTTACTATTTGTGCCCTCACTCACATCCTTCCACACAGAAACTTCAGAGTGAAACCCTTAAAAGCAAAGGCAACCCCATGCGATCCAAAGAGTTCCCAAAGGAATCAGAGAGGCAATTTTAAATTCAGCTGAGAGATTTCTACAAAATTTTATCTTCAGGACTGAGGACTGAGAAAAGTCTGCCTACCAAGAAAATTACCAGTTTTATAAAGCAGAATCAAAGTACATAGGGTATTGGATGAGAATTTTTTTTAAAGAGGCAGAGTAAAAGGATAAGTAGGACAAGAAAAGAGCAAAAGGCTGGATGGTGGTGGTAGTGCATGCCTTTAATCCCAGAACTTGGGAGGCAGAGGCAAGTGGATCTCTGTGAGTTTGAGACCAATCTGATCAACAGAGCGAGTTCCAGGACAGTCAAGGCTACACAAGCAAACCCTGTCTCAAAATAAAATAAACAATAAAGAAGAAAGGAACAAAGGAAGGAATGAGGGAAGGAAGGAAGGAAGGAAGGAAGGAAGGAGAAAGGAAGAAAGGATGTAAAGAAGGAAGGGAAAAAGAAATAAACAAGGGAATTCAAGAGCTTAGCCTAGAGCCAGAGATTGATTGAGGACTTAGGATGACTCAGGGAAAAGATCCACTACAAGTCTAGGACAGTGGGGGATCTAGCAATGTGGGTCCCCAAATCAGAAAAAAAAATGGTTCTGTTATTCACTAAAGAAACTCACCTACCTGTTACACAGACTAAAACCAAGCCAACCACACACACCCAAAATACCCTATGTCATTACATCTGACAAAAATTTTAAGAAGACTTTGCTTGACATTTGAAACTTCCACCAAACTAGTCAAATATGACAAAACAAGTCCATGTGTGGTCTAATCCATACAAGGAACTGAGAACCCTGCAGAAGACAACACCTTCTGACCTTTGGGTGTAGACCAAACTTTTTCTCACGTGACAATAGGTATACGCATACCTCAGAATGGTTGCTCTAGAATTCCAGAGGAAAGAAAAATAAAAGGCTTGAGTGAAAGATAATAAAGAGACACGAGGACTAACTATCTCTATATGCAAGGTCTTGTGCTAAGCTTCTGAATATGACATGTGTCACAATAAGCATTAAGTTATTGATGGCAGCATTATGTGTCCTTAGAGGTCAGGGCACTTAGTGTTCAGAGGTTAAGCAGTTTGGTTAAGGTCCCAACAGGTTGGTATGGCAGACCTTCAAACCGAATCCAGATGTGCATAGCACACAGACCGCTTCTTTATATGTATACTCTGTTTTTGAAGAAAATTTTGATGCATTTTCCATATCCTTGACCATAAAAAAGCAGTAGATGGACTTGATCTGCTACCCCTGCCATGTAGTAACTGTAATAGAGTCCAGTCTTCTACTGGGTACCATATGCCATTCCACCTAACTCAGGATGGTTGGCCATCTTTCCTAAGAAAGCCTTGTGGCCTTAGTCCTTAGTCACTTCCATAGTTCATCAGCAGGTGACAAGCCAGTCGCATAGTACCCCTCAGAATGAAGACAAATAGGAACCCCAGGAAAACTCTGGCCAGATCTGCAATTTCCCATGACCGCAGAGCACACGGAGGATGAGTATATAGGCTCTGGGGATATCATCCTCGGATTTGAACTCTAGAGTCACAGATTCTTCACTTGGTTGCCTTAGGCAAGGTTCTTAACTTTTTTACTCTTCCATTTCCCATTTGTGAAATGAGTATGCCTTGGTCAGGATTAAGGGCATCAGCACAAAATTCTAGAAAGTTTCTAGGACCATAACCATGGGCTACTAGTTATTATTCTTTTCCTTTTTTGAATGTTTTAATCATTGTTCATTTATTTTACACAGAAGTTCTTGTTACAAATGGGACAATCTAGTGCCTCTGGGTATCTCATGGCCTACAAGGGAGGCTGAGTTCAGCAAGTTTCAGTGATATGGTAGGGGAACATGCAGTGGGCTCAGACTTGAAACATTAACTTGAAGGGAAGAATTTGGATGGCCATTTTTCTTTTCATATAATTCCTGGCCAACAGTACAAGTTTAAACAAATAATAATGATAATAAATGATGATGATGATATTAATAATAACATTGGGAAATGTTGGAAGAAGGCACTAGGTCCTCTATGACTTCCAAACATATAAGAGTAGCTCAGAAAAGGGAGGTCTATAAAGTCTCAGTTAGGGACTTTACATTTTCATCACAATTCTCCAGCACCACTGGATCCTGACACTTTTCTCCATGTTCTCAGCACTTTTGAAAAATGTGTTCCATAAAAAGGCCTTATTCTAAAAATAATTCCGAAGCCAAATATATTAGGCAATTAGTATATATTTAGTTATTGGTGATGAGCAATGTGCACTAGCTATTCAAAACCTCCTAATGAGCCTTGAATAAAGAACTTCACTTTGTGACCTAACATTTCCTATTCACACTCTATCAACGTTTTATTAACACGAGTAATAAATTGTTGTTGGGAGATTTTGAGAAAGGACGTTTTTATTCAGACTGTAGCTGGGTGAGAGAGAAGTCAGTTTGGGCCGGAGCAAGAAGTCCTGGGCCAAGTGTACTGTCTGAGCACATTAGCTCGCTCTTCTGAGAAACACAAACGAAGTCAAGCGTTCTTTTAATTTGTCCTTAATAATAGAGATCTAGCCCCGTCAATCAATCAAGCCTTATTAACTGTCTACCGAACTTAGTGCTCTTTCTTCCAAGAATACAATTGTATGATAAAAAATGGAGAACACCAGGCTGGAGACTTTTTCTTTCTTGGCCTTTGGTGACAAACGAGCCTGGCCTATTCTATATGTCGTTTGTATAGCCTAGTTAGAAATTTGGCACACTGGAGGACCTGAAACAGTATGGAGAGGATTACTGAGTAAGCCAATATGACACCACTTAGAACCATGTATATTTTAGAGTCGATGCCTGATTTTATGAATTCTCTAAATTAAAATTATATCCCCAAGCCTCGTTTCACTGTTTAAAAAAAATCAGCAATAAAAACACCAAACAAACAAACTCTTTTCTACTCCCAGATTCCTTTCTACTTTTCAGCTGCTGTCTTCCAGCAGCACTGAAGTAGGGGGTATGGCTGAAAGTGAAAGAATTCATTAATTTCAAATAAAATTACTAGATGCCTTGGACATGCCAAGGCTTAGCCCCACCCTCTAATTGTTAGTGCTAATAGAAAGCACAGTACATAATTGCCTTTATTCCAAAGGTTCTATAGAAGAACAATGATCAAGGCAAGGGATTACTGTACCCTTAGTTCTGTAATTCTCAGCGCCTGTGTTTTGTGGTTTTCAAGGAAAATGAAAGGAACTCACTGCTGAGTGAGACCGGGGTGAGAGTGCCACCTAGTGGTAGCTATTTATAACACGCTGTAAACTGTATCCTGGGATTTAACCAGCCAAATCCAGAGGAATTAGTGCTGCTTGCAAGCACAGCATTTGCAGGCTACTGTCTGATCTCACAGTTCATGGGGACAGCTTGAATAATTAATGCAAATCGAAAATTGCTTCTAAACAACAAAGTCATTTTCATCTCATTTTCTATATTCACTTCATACCATTAAGTTACCCTGAGGTCCCATAGGTCAGAAAGTCCTTCCAATGACTGAGCTGTGTCTTTGATAATTGGTGTAGCTCTGAGAGGAAAGAGACAGAGTGCCAGGGTCGGCATCCTGAGATGTATTCCCCACCTCACCCTAGCCATTCATTATGCTTTGCCTGTGCTGGAAGAGAAATCATTTTCTTTTGATGGATTGTGAAGGGCAGCGAACTGCTTCCTTCTTTGGGATCACACAGACGTGGATTTGAAGCTTACTTACACAGCTCTAGCTTCCCCATTTCTCTTCAGTAAAATGACAATAGGGACATTTATTTTGAAAGAGTATGTTGAATTATTGAAGATTAAAGGAACAGATAATCATAAAACAGCTAGCACCGCATCTAAAGCTGGATGGATATATGGTGTGTGTTTTTCTTCTGTCTAGATTCTCTCTCTCTCTCTCTCTCTCTCTCTCTCTCTCTCCACCCACTCCCCCCCCCCCCCACACACACACTCTACAATTAAAGATTCTAGAAGTATAGAAGTAGTGAAGCTTGGGCTCATAAATTAAAATTAAATTTTTGGACCCACTGTTACAGAACATTTATGATGGAAAGGGCCCTAAAAAATCACAAAAGTTCAAGTTTAAAATTGGAGAAATGAAGAAAAGGAGATTCTGTATATTTATCCAAAAATCATAAAACAGTTTCGTGGCACTGACTGTTTTAAACCCAAGGCTTCTGTCCCGCTCTTCGGAGAAGGCACCGGCAGCTACAGCTGAGGTTACAGACTGAATTAGACAAAGGTCAGGAATAGTGAGTGGCTTCCCCAAGGTCCTGCAGGGAGTTAATGTCCAGGCTAGATCAGATGACACCAGAGTCCCATGGAACTGCCCTGTGCAGAATCGAGTTTAATTTTCTTCTAGGATGTGAGTTCGGCACACTGTGTGCTTGGATACTCGGCTGGCAATGAACTAGAGATCATTGCCTGATTAATTAAAACAATCAATCAAATTCTGAGAGAGTCTACCTTCATTAGCCACTCTTAATTTCCCCACCCCAGTTGGTTGCTTTCTCAACTGATTGACAATTATATTCCTACTCACCTACACGGGAATGCCAAGACATATTCTTTGTTTTATGTTTTTTTTTAATTTATATATTTATTAAAGATTTCTGTCTCTTCCCCGCCACCGCCTCCCACTTCCCTCCCCCTCCCCCAATTAAGTCCCCCTCCCTCGACAAGACATATTCTTAACATTTTCAAATACCAGAGTTCTTCCCAATCTACTCAATTGGTTTAATAATAGGAAATGGGTAATTTTTGCGCACCTTTTATCTTATCTTCTACTATTCTAACATATTGCTGATGGATAGCATGTCAGCAGGAAGCACTTCCATATTGCCTGGGACTCTCAGTGTTCCTTTATATACATACATACATACATACATACACACACACACACACATACATGCACGCAATGCCTTCCTAAACACCAAGCTGTTGTACAAAGGATTTGCCTGTTTGAGCATCACTCTATGCCAGTTCCTCTTACAAGAATGATGTGGGACAATGGTCCTGTACCCTGTAAAGATGTGTCAGTTGCACTGGTTTAATCAAATGCTGATTGGCCAGTAGCCAAGTAGAAAGTATAGGCAGGGTGACCAGAATGGGAGAATTCTGGGAAGAGGAAAGGCTCAGTCTGCAGCTGTAACCCAGATTCAGAGGAAGCAAGATGAGAATGCCTCACTGATAAAAAGTACCAACCCACGTGGCTAACACAGACAAGAATTATGTGTTAAGATCCAAGAGTTAATAAGAAGCCTAAGCTAATAGGCCAACCAGTTTATAAGTAATGCAGGCCTCTATGTGTTTCTTCGGGACTTAATGGCTGCGGGACTGGGAAGGACAGAAAATTCTGTCAACAGGTACTTAGTGAATAACAATTAAATAACTGAATGGCTAATTAAAACAAACATGTCCAGCACCTCCTACCACATGCTCTTCTCGTGTTTTCTGTGACATCCTATATTTTTGGACTCTCCATTGCCCCTATTAAAGAGTGATTTGTTTGCTGGTGCAGCGAGCTGACGTAGAGAGTGACTGATCAGGCATTTTTAATTATTAGTAACAGAGGCATCTATATAACTCTACACCTGCTCTCTGGGCATAGACTGCATACCCAAGAGAGAGCCCGATGAGAAGGCTATTGCAGTAGTGGGCTAGCTATATACAAGCTGAAGAAAAGGATTGTGAAATACGGAGTAAGGGGAAATTCTTAGCCTTGTTCTTAACCATAGAGAACACAAGGTGTTACTTCCTTTAAAGAGAATAGAAACTTCCAAAAGGGGAACGGCAGACAGACCAGACAGTGAAAGCAGAGACCAAGCCCACCACAGTCACACTTACCCTCGGCCACGTCATCATCCACTGTCAGCTTAAGGCTTTTTCCTCTGCGCACCACCCGGACGGTGTGCCACTCATTGTCATTGAGCTTCTGACCTGCGTACAGGGTCTCAGGTCCTTTGCCTAAGAACGGTGGTAAGTGTCAAAAGTTAGAACCGGCTCTCAGAGTACTGCTCAGGGCATAAAGTTTGTCAAAGCCACACTGGTGCACATGGCCCAGGACAGCCACGGATCCTACTGCTACTGTTTCCATGCAACCCTCTATATTCATCTCCAAAAGCAGACATCTCAATCAAAACATGAATGACATTCATCCATAATGAAGGATATAAGTATCCTCCTTCATGCATAGTTATGAGGTCTTTAAATACTAAAAACACTTAAGATTTACAGTGATCGCTAATCAGTGAACATTTGTTTTTGTAAGGCTAGATACCAAAAATTCATCATCATTTAATTTTTATTGGTCACTTGCCTCTTTAAGCTTAGTACAAAAGTGTGGCTTTTACAAAATATTTACCAAATGTGTAAGAAATTACTCTTCAAATTCTATTTCCTTAACTTGCCATTTCTAGTAACCCACAGTCCTATCAGAATTTAACAACCATAGCAATCAAAAAAGTAAGCAACACTAAAAATTGTATCTAGGTTTAAACACTGCAATCAATACCCCTAGGGTAACACAAGGGGACCCAGGCTTTTCTCACTGTTCATCATCCTCCAAAAACTAAAACAAATGAAACAAACAAAAAACTCAAAAGATCAAAAGGAAGAAATACCATAAATTTCAATATTGAACATATACTCTCAAAACAGTGTTTCACATAAGGAACCACTAGGTAAAGGAGTCAGCTTAGTAGTCTCAAGAGAACCCATGTTAAGACAGTCAAGATGAAATTCAAGTTGACCCCTATGAAGGGCCTGGCAAGCAAGGAATTGTGGTGTTTAACAGCAAAAGACTGTAAGACAGAGAAACACAAGGCATTGAGATGCTGCCATTAGCAAGAGGAAAGAAACTAACTTCAGAATGTGTATCATCATGGACCCAAAATGAAAATCTGAAGACAAAGAACGCATCAGGGAAGCTATGGATTAGGACCAAGCTTCTCCTTCTGAGGCACAGAGCTTATTCACGCAGAAGCTGATGGTTAAGCAATGCTGAACGAATCAGTCAATATAAGCACAGCTTTGTGCTTAAAATAACTTGAAATATATTAAAATATGTAAGAGAAAGCTATGATACTTTATTTTGGAAAGAAAATAAACTCAGGCAGGAATCTTTAGATAATTGTTAAGTTGTACTTTTCAAATATTGAGTAGTTAATATTCCTACTTGAGCTGGTTTTAAGGGTAACAGAGGTAAAGTTTGGGAGATCTTTTCCCCTTGAAAAATAAAGGCTTTAGAGTGAAGAATTTTATTTTAGTTTCAGCACAAGCATATTTTTTTTTCCTTTGGAATTTATCCACCATCCAACATGCTACTCAAAGGAGTAAGACTCTTGAACATCAGTGATGAAACTTGGGTTGATCCAGTGAGCCTCAAATCCCATACTGATGGCATGAAATAGCTTGATGACTCTTCGGAGAAGAATTTGCTAAGAAACAACTGTTACTTAATATCATATTTGCTTCTTAATGCCACAGTAAAATGGAATCCCCCTCTACATTTCAAATCACTAAATAGACCCGTTCATTATTTCCTTCAACTGAAGCCTCAGATGGACACAGTGTCCCCTTTCAGACCCCCCACTGAGAGGGCAGTGGGAGAAAATGGATGACATCATTTGGGTTCTTTTAATAAGAAGAGTGGATGTTCTTAGAACAAACAAATCTGCCTTTGTGTTTTATGTTTTTATCCTTTTTTATTCTATGTACAAATGCTTTGCTAAGAGAGAACAAAGAGAAGACGGATGTGGAGAAAAGTGACTATGGAGGCAGAACTGCTACAGTTATGGGCTATTTAAAACGTCTCCTCCAAGGGAACATCTGTTCTTTAGGCAATTTTTTTTTCACATCAGTTAATTTTTAAGACTGGGGACAAGAGAAAAGAAAGAATGACAAGCACAAACACTGTCAGTTGGGGACATTGCTACCTAAGCACCGTGTTAGCTACAGAAATGCAAAAGAAGCTTTATTTTTGCCTCAGGTGTTTTCAATGAAGCCAGCATTTTATAGGTATAGCATTTAAAGGTAGGTATCCAGCAAATGTGTGTGGTGGTCAGATTCAAACACAAATATTCAACTGTCCATTCAACTTTAAAACATTAGAATGTGATGTCCTATACTTAAATTTATGGAAAGATTAGTGAAACTTTTTATGCCCTGCTATTTCCGACATCACTAATTCTCATTATTGTAAGAGTGGGTGAAAAAGATTCACACCAATTTCATTAAAATGACAAGGAATCTTGGCCAATATTCACTTTCAAGTAGCAAACCGATAAACCTCAGCGAGACTTTATGAAGCCCATCTTCTGGAAGTGAAGTGCTAATGGCATTTATTCTTAATCAAGCCAAAAGGCCAAGTCACCATGCTAAAGGAAAGTGATTTTTAAATTCAGCTGCAAGTTTCGCCAAAGTGAGAGGGGGGTGTCAAGTTAACCTGTAATTCCCAAAGGAGACTGAGTAGGTAAGCAACACAAGTTGATGCTAACACAAGCAAACGGTTGAAACACAACAAATTTCGGCTTGCAAAGCTGAAAAGATCCAGTTCAGGAAGGATTCCCACCTCAACCCCCACCCACAAGTTGAATAGAATCAGTCAAAAAGCCAGTGAAGCAGCAACGGTGGGTAATGAGTAGAGTTCTTTCTGGTAGGTAGAGGGTGTCCCCAAAAGGAAGAAGAAGGAAAAGGACATTGTTCACGTTTGAACTGAAAATGACACTAACCAAGAACTGACAACCTCAGACCCATAAATGTTCCGACGCTGTTGTCTCTTCAAAAACTAAGATGATTATGATCTGAAGTGGGGTTCACACTGGATGTATGTGTTGGCATGTTTCCCTTCTTTCACAGTGTATACAAGAAATATTGATCCCAGGAAATCCTATGAGTCCCCTTAGGCTGCTCAGACATGAGGGCTACAGTTAAACAGAAGAACCCAATCCACTCTCATAGCTGACTTCCCCAGATCATGATATTTATGATGAAGAGGAGAACCACAGAAGAAGAGTTCTGACATACAGAGTTTTGTAAGAGCAGAGAGAACTGAATTCTTCATGCTTGAAAAACAAAAATCCTTTTATGATTGCTTGTAGTGGTAGCAACAGCATGTCACTCATTCTGGCCTTGCGACCATCTTCACTTAGCACTGCCTCTTTGAGGGGAGGTTTTACGCATTGGAATATGGACTAATTTTCTGATAAGCAGACAACAGAGAACAAGAAATAGCAGCTGAAAAACACCAAACAGATTCTTTTCTTGAACCCAAGAGAAACCCCAGGTCATTAAGCAAAAAGAACTAATAATAAAATCAAAATAAAACACTATAATAAAAATTACTGCTGGTTGCTTGGAGGAAGATGACACTTAGGTATCAAAATATTCTTAGCTCCCTCCACTGTGGGCTTCAGTGTAATCATTTTTAACCTAGTTAAGTTTTTTCGAGAACAGACGATATTGTATGATTTTGCTATTTCCTCTAAGAACAATATAGCCACAGAAACTACAGGTTACCTCAAAATACACATTTTTATTATTCTATTTCTATGACCTCACGAAATTAAGGTAAACCCGATGGTTTTGCTCATATGCAGGCGGTAGAGATTCCTTCCATCTGCCACAAAGGGCTGTTTTCAAACTTGGAGGGAACGTTTGGGGACTTTTGATTGCGTGGGGGAGGAAACGGGTGACCAACATGACTTTTCTTCACCTGAATCTCTCTATTTGTGCAAAAGAGAAAACGATACCTTGGTTTCCCTAGGATCCATGTTCCACGTGAGTCTAAAAGAAAGTCCTACAATCCCCTAAAAATCACAAAACATTCTCTCTTAAAAAGGTATATATAATTCTATAAATATGTGCAAATTATTGTGTTCGATAAAAAAAAACAAAGACATTGATGAAGAAAACACTTACCTTTATTTCATCAGCACCTAGCTGTGACAAGAACTCTACTGAGCCCAGAGCAACAGGGATTTTATTGCCCATCCTTCCCAGAGAAACAGATTATTTAGGGGTGAAGCAAAGGCAACGAAAGGAACTTAAGGAGGAGAATGACAGGGAAGTGTTTTTGTTTTCTGTCTAGTATATCAAAAAGAAAAAAAAACAGTTAAGGCAGTATCTGGTTTGCCTTTGTAAGTATAAACTCAGTAGATTTCCAAAACCAGATTAGATAAAATTATTGTAGCAAAACTGCTCAATTCGATTATTTCATTTTCACCAAAGTCCTCAAGCCTCAGGGACAACTGAGGAACTTTCCACAACAGGTATGGAAGGTACAATGTGCTCAGAATAAGTCTTCTACAAGTGACCCAACTCTACAGTCTGAGCACGTACACCATGGTGAAGATCCAGATTCTAGTAATTAATAAATAAATAAATAAAAACTTTCCAGGGAGTCCAGCATGGATAACATCTTCAGCAACAGACTGCCCACCCTCTTCTAAGGACTGCCCATCAACGCCAGTACTTCGTGCGCTAACTGTACACAGCTACTCAGCTGTGGCAGTGTTAGGGAACTGACAACTGTGAGGTTTAACAAATGGTAAATGAGGAACAGTGAGACCATGCAATCAGTGTGATATTGAGATAAGATAAGCAAAATGGGAAAGATCCTTCATGGGTCTGCCCTTTAGTTACTGGTGAGGAAACCTGAAGAGGCAAAGACAAATTAAGGAAGACGACCTACATCTCAGGAGAGTTGACTTCTCTATGTTTAGAGGGCATGAGGTCCTTGTGCTCACAGATAAGCCCTAGGGAAACCAGGAATGGTAGACAGGCAGGGTTGTCTCTTAAAGGAAGATTATACAGAACCTATTTTTCTGCCCAGAAAGCTGGGAATGGATATAGTTAGTGTATATATAGTATAGTGACCTGTACTATCAGTAGGGCTAGGCTACTCTCAGTCCCCCGGGATATCCTATTTATCCAGGATGCTTTCTCCCTAGACCTTTATCTTGAACATTGTTTCTCAGTCAATAGAAACCAGCCTTATGGGGGATGTCACATGTACTTTGTAATAGCCTAGGTAACCTCTGTGCTCTCTGTAGGGCCAAGCCACATTTAACTCCCACAGACCTTTATGGTTATCTCAGTCATTTTCTCTAGACCTTTATCTTCAGAATAGTTTCTCAGTCAATAGAACCCATCATCATAGAAGAGGTCATATTACACTTTGTAGAAAAATTTCAATTTAAACATGTCTTACGCTTTGTTGTACACACAGGATTGAATCAATTGTCAACAGGAAACTTTTCTCCAAAATTGTGCTGTGCTTAACTGTGCCTAAAATACAACTCTGGGTATCAGACTCTAGAAGTCTGAAGCAACATCAGCTGCTGACTTGTCATAAATAAGATTTCCTTCTAGCTTCACACAGACAGATATTCTGCTGGCCCTAGTGTTTGTAGAGACTCCCACAGATGAGGAAATTAGAACGGGATAGAATGAAGTCAAGTTGAAGTTGATAAAACATAATTGCAAATGAGAAGCGAAGACAAAGGAGTAGCTACTTCATAGAATGCTGCAGGAAAAAAAAATCTCTATGTTCTGTTCTTGTCATGAGTTCCTATTCTCAACGACAGGGTCACACAAGACTTCTCTGAGGAAATAGGATTGAGAAGAGTGAAAACGTGCAAATGCCCAAGGCCATGAGGTGAACATGTTGAAGGACCCCAAAGAGGCCCATTTGGCTGAAACTGGTACCCCAGAGGGAGAAGGAAGGGCAGAAATTGGTGATATATGCAGAGGCCAGATGGTATAAGACCATAGATGACATATTATTCCATCTAAATACAATTCTAAAGGCAACAGGAAGCTTTGGAAAGTTAAGCAAGTGTATAATTACTACATTATTTCTTTTGTGTCTTGATATACTTCTGTAAGTGTGTGCTTGGATGCTCATCCCTATGTGCACATGGAGCGGCCAGAGGAAACTAAAATCTTATGTTTTATTCCTTTGGCACAGGATTGCTTACTGAATTTGGGGCTAGCCTGGCAGTCAGTAAGCTCTAGCAATATTACTGTCCCACCCCTAAGCCCACACTGAATGGTGGAGTTACATGCCTGGCTTTTTTTTTTAAATAGTCACGAACATGATGTTTGTTTTTCTTCAATAAAATAATGAATAGGCCGGGCGGTGCTGGTGCAAGCCTTTAATCCTTGCACTTGGGAGGCAGAGGCAGGCTAATCTTCGTGAGTTTGAGGCCAGCCTGATCTACAAGATCCAGTTCCAGGACAGGTTCTAAAGCTACAGAGAAACCCTGTCTCCAAAACAAACCAAAACAAACAAAAAAGAAAAGAAAAGAAAGAGTATATATTTAAAAATCCACACTTGGCAGATAAAATCAAACAAAAAATGAACATATTGGCAAATAGCAATGCCCAGCATCTTAAAGGATGCTGAGATGGAGGCAAAGGGACTGAGTTCTGAGAATCAGTTTAACACTGACAAACCTTTCAAAACCTAACCCTAACCTTAGCCATTTCCAGACTTGGAGTTCCTGACTTGTCAAATGGTGACGATATGTAACTGATAAGATACAACGACCTTCAGACAAACATTCCAAGACATGCATGTTCAGGATAAAGAGATGAAAAGTGCAAAAAATGTTATAATACCAGTACTTTTAATATCAGAGCCGTATGGTCTTAATGTGTGATCTGAAGTTAGAGCGCTCATCATAAAAACATCATTTCTCCATTTCTCCTTCATTTGCTTCTCCACATGCTCGAGAACATCAGTGCCTCACAACCACCCTGCTTACCTCTCAGGGACTTCCATAACATTCACTATTGGTCTTCTCTTATCACACCTTGGCCCATGGAGGCAAGATTTGTAGGGCTAGTGATACCCTACATCAGTGGTTCTCAACCTTCACAATGCTACAGACCCTTAATACAGTTGCTTTTGTTGTGGTGACTCCCCCAAGCATAAAATTATTTTTGTTGCTACTTCATAACTGTAATATTGCTACTGTTACAAATTGTAGGTCAAACATCTGACATGCTGATGGTCTTACATAATCTGTGTGAAAGGGTTGTTTGAACCCCATAGAGGATGTGACTCACAGGCTTGGAACTGCTGCCCTGTATCATGCCTTTTTTTTTTATTTGGGCACTGGGGATTTGAACTCAGGTCCTCATGCTTGCACAGCAAGTGATCTTAATCAGTGAGCTATGTCCTCAATTCCCTAATTTAAATTTGAACAATTTTTCTGGCTGCAATTGGATCCAATGTAAAAAAAATAAAAGGCCAATACTATACAGACGGGAGTCTTTCAGGAAGCTGTTAAAGGCAGGAGGTGAAAGTGACTTAGACTAAGGAGAGCAGTGGAAATAGAAGTGATAAGATTTGCTGTGCACTTCAGAAGCAGGGTCAACAAGACCAGGAGAGCGATTTGGAAAGTAGGTTAGGAATGGGGAGGAAGGAGGCGGAGGCAACCTACAAGTCATTGTTGACTCCTAGACTGAACTCTGATCATCTGAGTAGATGCAAGCTCAGCTAGAAAAGGAAAGTTTCCAGGAAAAGTGAGACACACTTGGCCTAACAGAAGCAAGGGAGAACCTTGGTTCAAATACCCCAAACCCACGGAAATGCCTTAGTGCACACCTATAAACTCCACATTCCAACAGAAAAAGGCATCTTGCTCCAAGTTTTCTGCCAACCTCTAGCATAAGCCGTAAATTTGCAGCATGCCAAGCAGGCGTGAGCTGAGGACCACTGGGTTCAACAGTCCTTGTCATAATCTCTCACCAGGAAGCCGCTTTGCAAGGGATAAAGCAATTGGCTCAATGATAGGAAGAAGATCCGTTGGAAAATATTGTATCTACTCTTGTTTATTTAAAAATCTGCAAATTCACTAGAATGTTTCCCTCTGTAGTCCTGGTATGATTCATAGACTCTGGACACTTTTAATTACTTAATATGCTACAGTGCTCTAGGGTCTCACCATGGGATCTTCTTATTGGCAAGTAAAGATGTAGGCTTGAAATATTTTTACCAAGATGTCCCTTAAAACCCTCCCCCCATCATACCCTAATACTTTTCAATTTAAATTTATTTTCTCATCAAGAGATTTCTTAGCCGGGCGATGGTGGCGCACGCCTTTAATCCCAGCACTCGGGAGGCAGAGGTAGGCGGATCTCTGTGAGTTCGAGACCAGCCTGGTCTAGAGAGCTAGTGCCAGGACAGGCTCCAAAGCCACAGAGAAACCCTGTCTCGAAAAAAAAAAAAAAAAAAAAAGAGATTTCTTATCCTAAATGTCAAAATAAGAAACTGTAAGCAAGTGTGAATGGAAACATCTGGGAAATCATTAGTTTTGTCTTTGTGTATGTGTGCCTACATGCGTTATATGGTGTGTGTTTGTGTGTATGTATAGGAATGTGAACATGTATACACCACAGCAGATATGTGGCAGTGAGCTGACAACCTTGGGTATTGATGCTCATCTTCCACATTGGTTGAAACAGGGTCTCTTATTCACCACTGTGGAAGACAGACCAGCTGGCCCACAAACTTCAGGACTTTCCTTGTCTCCACCTCCCATCTCCCTGTAAGACGGCTAAGTTCACAGACATGGATACTAAAACACCTACATTTAGATGGATTCTGGATATCTGGACTGAGGTTATCATACTCATTTGGCTATCACTTTGACCACTAAGCCATCTCCCTAGACACGAAATTTGTTTTAAATATGAATTAAATAAGGCAAAAATGGAGCTTACAGCACTCTCCCTCAATTACTGTTCATAACTTCTCTATTCTTTATCTCTCCCCAGTCTTACTAAATTCCCAAGCTAAGAGTGTTTACCTCCCCAGTAATTCAATTCTCTGCAAATTATCACACTGTCTCCTGTACTACAGTTTGGGTCTTTTTGTTTTTGTTTGTTTTGTATCTACTTTAGGGCTTTGGAATAAGATTTTGTTATCTTTATAATCTTAAAACTAAGCATCTAACCTTGAACCTAAAAGTTGTTCCACATTGGAGGAGGGGAAAGAGTGCTATGAAATGTGTCTTTTAAACAAGACGTGGCTGTTACCACATCACTTCAAAGCAGCTGTGGTCACTTGCACAAGACCAAGCCAGTTGAAATTCCATCATGGTGTATACAGTTTTATTAGGTCAACTTTTCTGCACCTGTGGGACATAGCAACTTAGAGGAGTCTCATAGGATAAAAACAAAACAAAACAAAAGCATTCCATCATGAATGGAGGTAGGCATCTGAGGCTCCACCCCTTGCTAAGAAGATACTGAAATGGATGACTGCTAAAGAATGGAGGGTCGCCTTTCTCTGGGCACATGGCCCCTACCCAACGATGGCTTCACATCAAGGTACACACAAGTGGCAATAACTGGATTCTAAGTTATCAAAAGAAATGAAGTTGGAAAAAAGATGGAGCATGCAAAATGAGAGGGAAGCGATACGGGTCGATGTGATTGATATTGTGTATACATATATAAAATACACATATATGTATTGTGTATACATAAAAGGTACAAATAACATACTATAAGGAGGAAGAAGAAAATGGAACTTGAAAGCATGTAAGAAAATGAAATGAGCACTACAACCTGCCTAGGTCACCCAGCAGATAAACCCTGAGTCTGTCTGTCTGCAAAGTCTCCTCCTTGTGTTGTACTTGTTCTCACAGCTTCTCTGTGTTTAAAATGAGAGTTGGCCAGGCTGGGGGGAGTAAATCAAGACAGAGTAGAAATATGGAGGAAATGAGTTAATATCATAGTTGTTGTTCTTTTTTTAAAAATGCTGCAAGATCTCCACGGCAGTAGGCAGCAGAAATGATGTAGGTCCCAAATGGTGGCGGCCGGCCATGTGGCGGCAGACAGCGGGCCCTGGGAGCAGCCAGTCCCAGGCAGAGATGGCTGCTGGTCTCAGAGAAGTGGTGGCGGGCCATGTGGCAGCAGGCAGTGGGCCCCAGGCAGAGATGGCTGCTGGTCCCCGAGCAATGGCTGGTTCCAGGCAGAGAGACACATGGCGGGTGGGCAGAAGACAGAAACATGGATAGACACGACATGCAGGGTGAGGTTGAATGTTTATTCAGGGGGTTATGGAGGAGGAAGGGTGAAGGGGGGACAGAGAGAGAGGGAGAGAGAGGGAGAGAGAGGGAGATAGATAGATAGAGAGAGAGAGAGAGAGAGAGAGAGAAGAGGAGAAAGGGACAGAGAAGGGGGGAAGCAGAGAAGTGGGGAGAGAGGCAGAAGTGAAGCTGCCTCTCCGAGAGGAAGATGGAAAAGAGAGCGAGCTCAGGCAGGAAGCTGAAGATCAGCCTGCCTCAGCGGATGGGGAGGGGAATGGGTGTGGCTTGTCTCTTAAAGGGACCAAAACCATAACATTCTCAGGTCTTCCTTACAATAAAAAGCAGGCACGTCAAGGAAGCAGAAAAGGAAGGGCCCAAGATGGCGGTGGGCAGGTCAGAGGTAATGGGAGTGGGCGTGGCTTGTCCCTTAAAGCGACAGGAAAGCACAACAATAGTATAAATAAAAACAAAATTAAACAAGAAAGAAAAAAGTACATTTTCAGAGTGTTAATAAAGAGTAGAAAACCATGGCACAAATGTTGTAGAATCTTATCAGAAACCAACTGCTTTCTGATGAGATTCTAGGCCTACCTACTCTCCAGGAGGGAATGCATGTCTGGTATTGCAAATCTAATGGTTGGGAAACCCCGAGTTCCAAGGGGTAAACCCGCTACTATTATTCTGCTAAATGGACAACGTATGAAACTATCCTTTTATTTTCTAAAGGGCTTCCCACAGGTCAGGGAACCCTGATTGCTCTTCGAGCTGATGAGGGAGGGGGACTTGATCGGAGGAGGGGGAGGGAAATGGGAAGCGGTTGCGGGGAGGAGGCAGAAATCCTTAATAAATAAATAAATAAATAAATAAAAAATAAAAAAGCCATAGTTTAGTACAGCTGTTAGTCAGTCCTTAGCAGAGAAGTGTCCTTGTGCAATGGATCGTGGTTCATACAGAAACTCACACCTTGTCAAAGAGTAGAGAATAAGTGTCTGATTGTCATGGAAGAGGATCTAAAGGGATCAAAAGAGCTAGAAGTTGGGAAGTATTAAACAATGTATTGTGGTCATCACAGGTCCACTGTACTAATGAACTCACAGCAGCTATATTTGCCTCCAGGAGATCAACCCAGTCAATGTTCAAGCTTAGAGCAGGAAAGGTCTCAGAAGCCCCAGTCTCTAACTGAGGAGCTATTGAGAGTTGATGGCTGTCATTTTTGTCTTTAAGAGTAGGATCTCGAGTGGTTCAACCATGCTTTAACGAATGTCCCCACAACCATGAGTAAGTGACCAACAAAAATTAGACTTAGTGAGTAATATAAAAATTTAAAAGAACACCAAATTGGACAAGGTGGAAGACAGGGAGTATATCTATGAGAGATGAATGTATATATAATCAGAATATATTGCATATAAATATGAAAATCATAACAGAACTAAGAAAAATATTATAATAAAATGCTTTAAGATGCATGTTACAGACATAGCATATATAACCCATTAGTAAAACCAAAAGAACTTAATGTGTATTATAGCAATGAGGTGAGGGTTTAAAAGATAATCATATTAGTGAGGATTTGCAGGAGACATTTTTGGTTCCTGAAATCATATCCCCTTAGCTAGTCTCAAATCTCAGCCATAGCAGCAAGTGTGAGCTATAGAGAACTGTATATAATCTAATGGTCCCTTACCACAAGGAGAGCCATCCTGTGGACCTTCAGAGTGTCAGCGTTACAACCAAGAAGGAAGAGCAGGGCAGCAGTACAAAAGAGAAGATTATCAAACAATAGGTGGATGGAGCTAGTTGATGAGTACCCCATCTTCCAATGCTGTAGGCAGACAAGCCTGGGAACAGTTCACTGGATTCTTTCTAACTCAATACCTGGGCAATGTGCTACCAAAAGCGACCTTTACAATGCATACTCCTACAGCTGCTTCTTACACCACAGACTGCTAATATGAAATAGAAACTACAATTTTGGGATATTGATAAAGAATATGTAACAAATGTAAAACAAATGTAACGGTGGTAACCAACTCTCTCTATTCCTTCCCTCCTGATTTTGAAGTATACTCCAAAATAACACATCTCTCATATTTCCTAGTCGTTTGTCTCAGACTCTGCTCTTAAGACAATTCAAATCAACACAATTCATGTAGAACACAATCACTTGCTATTCAGAAACTCAAATGTTACCATGTGATGGGATAAGTACCATCTATCGCCTCTAATGAAATTCAGATAGGCTGACTTGCCCAAAGTCATGAATCCATTAAAGCATTAAATTAAATGGGGAATATCAGATTCCTGACTTCACAGATGGCACTCCCCTTGTAAACTCACATACTAGATGACGAGGAAGCAATGAAGGCCACACAAGTCTTGAGTCTATGAAGCCCACAGAAAACAACACAATTTGCACAGTCTATGGTACCGTGGTTGTAAATGGCAAAAACTGACCAACTCACCAACTTGCAAGAAAATAGTGTGCATCTAAAGGTGATCCCATAAATCCCATGTGAGGTCTTCTGAAAACACAAGCACAGTGACTCTTTAAGTAGCTTGAGTCTGTTATATGCAGAAATTCCACCCCAGAATGAGAGCTGCACATATGAGCTCAGTACTCTGAGAACCTTCATGCTCCATCTGTTTGTACAGTTCTAGTGTTTTCTGAATGAGGAAGTTCATTTTTATTATAAAAATATAGTTGTTATTAATGAGAAAAGGGAAGTAAACATGTTCATGTTCAACCTGTCTTTTCTTTGAAGGACCTAAAGCAGACAGATAGGAAGACTAAGTGTTCATTAAGATAGTTATTTAAATTTCAAAAGAGATATAGTTGTGGGGTTTTAAAAGCATTTCAAAATAGAGTTCAGTGGATACAGGGTTTTCAGATACCTCGCCATGTTTGTGGAATCTCCTTTCCAAGACAGGAACTATCAAATCTAAGATAAGGATAGAAAAATAAATTGCAACCTATCTTTTTGGGATCATTAAAACTGTCTATTAATTCATGAGCTTGATGACAGTAGCTGGTTACCCACTGAGAACACAAGGAATACTCACATGGAAATTGATGTTATCACCTGGATATACCCCTTTAATCTCTTAAAGTTTAACTTACGCAACTGGCTGAGTTCACAGTATTGTTATCCCATTTAGATCCTAGCTCACTTTAAGTGATGGTATTTCTCTTCTCTGAAGTAAGATCTATATAGGTTTGTAAACATCAGAAATTTTAGGTCCCCTTCTCACTAGAAATATCACTTTATTACACCCTCTAAAATTAAATTCCAAAAAGCACACGCAAAAACAAATTAAAACCAAAGCATCAACAAAATCAATTAAGACTATTTTCATTCAAACATTGCCACCCTCTAGGTAAGATCACAGTGCAAATGAATCCAGGGCGGCAGCCCTGTGCCCATAGATAAAGCACACCCACACTATCTTGGAAATTTATGTCCATGTGCTCGTTGTCTTCATGCAACAGTTTTTGCAAAGCATACAGTTGACCTTTGAACTGTGATTGCTTTTCCATGACTCTGGAATTCCTGAATAAGATGAGATATCAAGCAGAAGGGCACAATTGCTCCCAAAGCAGGCAAAATCACTGCTTTCACCCCAGGATGAAAAATGAAGATGATTTAAATGGTAAATTCAGAAGGGGGAAGGGGATATGGATCAGAGGTATAGTATGTGTGCAAGTGTATATGCAAGATCTTTCAATCCACAGTCCCACAGGGGAAAGTTCTGGAATTACTACAGGGGCACTGTGGGCTAGTACCAAGTAGAATGATGAAAAGGATGCCACTACCCACAAGGATCTCACAATCCACTGGGGAAGTGTTGAAGGACACAATTATCAGATTTAACATGTACAAAGGTGTGGCTGGGCTCTTAGTCAACCCAAATCTCAAGTTATCAGCTGTTCTTTCCTCTCAGATTTCTCATGCAGGTTTTCATAGGATCTGTAAAGGATTGACCAAGACCTAACTATCCTATCATTCTCAACTCTTTTTAATATTTATAATTTGTTTGCTTTTATGTTTGACTGTGTATGACTTGCATGCCTAATACCAACAGAGGTCAGAAGAGGTCATCAGATTCCCTGTAACTGGAGTTATAGTAGGTTGTAAGCCTCTATGTAGGTGCTCAGAATCAAACTGGGTCCTGCAGAAGAGCAGCCAGTGCTCTTAACACCTAAACCATTACTCCATCCCATATTCTCAAAACTTAATAGCACTGTTCTTGGGTAATATCCGCTTTACTTACTGAGCACTGGGATCCACACACATTTCTGGGTTCTTTGCTCATGTTAACTTATTGCTTGCATCAACCCCATAAGTGGGTATGGTTGATTGCACTGTTTTGCTTAATATCTGCCCTCCCTTCCTATCAGCCCTTCTCTGAAAGATCCATCTTTTCTAAGGGATTACATTTCTTGTCTCATTATTTCAGATGTTCTAGATGATTTGCTTCACACAGCTAAGCAAAGGAAAATGGTTTAGACCATTTGAATAGTTTAAGAGCCACCATTAGCTATTTTCCTTTTTGACACAAATTTAAGCTGTGACAGACTGGGAATACGTCCCAGAATCTAGAAGAGAGGGGGGTGCAGTGGGCAGGGCCATGAAGCAGCTCCATTAACAAAACTGACAGATGTTAATGGTGGTGGTGTTGTGATATGACACTCTACACTATTAATCTTGTATAAGTTTATACAGAGGTATTTCTCACTGTAGCAGAACTAAGCCATGCTGACTGTTACACAAATCCACCTAATACCCATATTATGGAGATAAGGCAATTTCCCAGATACATACAACTAGTATTAATTTACATGTTTGAATTTGGACTTGGGTAGACTAGATCTGTTTTGCCCATAACTCCTATTGTATTGAGCCTCTGCCAAACTAGAGAAGCACCAAAGATGTTTAAAAGACATAAAATTAAACCTCAGAATGAAGAAGTCTGTGCATGATCTGCAGGGCCAAGATTATGAAACTCAGAAATCAATATATATATATATATATATATATATATATCTCACATATATCTTTAATCTCCGGGTGGGGAGAAGTTGAATAAGGTAGAGAGGAAAAAGAAACTGAAATAAGATGAGAAAGGAGAAACCTACAGAGAAAATTATAGAGGAGAAACAGATTAGAAAAAAATCTCATTATTTGTCAAATTGTGCAGAAAGAAATCTCCCTTCTGGAAAAAAAAAAAGAACTCTTGGGGTCTTTACCTTTATGATGCTTCCAGAACACATAAGAATGTGCAGAAACAAGTATTTTAGAAATAACGCTCTCATTTCTTCACTGTAAAAGTTCCCTCTGTGACCTACATAGAAGGGCAAGTGTCACATTTCACTCATGCAGGCCAGAAGGAGCATCTTTTATAGGGTTGGAATATCCAGATAGATTCCATGGGTTTTTTTTTTTTAAACATCTTATAGAGTCTCCAGGCCCAGTGGATTCTCACATTTAAAATTTAATTAAAAGCATGAGTAGATAATTCAGAAAATCTGATTCTAGGGCTCCAGGCTCAGAGTGGCTGACTCAGCAGATAAGGATTCTCTGAGTGACATTTTACCAAGACCCCAGGTATTCTCTACCCACTATGTAGGTAGAGAATGTTTTGGGAAACTGGAGAACAATTCTTCAGCTTACTGAATTGAGATTACAGAGTCCTGAACCTCGTGAAAGAAGTTACCAATAGCCATGCAAGTAGAAGCTGTGGTCTTTCTCCCAGTCCAGGGCTCTTAGCTCTGAAAACTGCTCCCTGTGGTTCTAGCAGATGCTTTCCTGGACTCTACCAGGCTCCATGTCCTTTGAAAATACTCATTTGTTTTCAATTGCAGCTATACTTCCTCCCAACTCAATCTGTCCCTTACAAGGAAACTCTTGAATTTTCTTCCCATGGTCCTCTTCAATTCTCTTACTTTTTACCCCTGGTTGTTTATCCCGCAGGGCGACAGCTGTCTCCTCATTCAGGTATATCTTCAATTAGAATCAACGTACTGTTGAAGTAGGGCCTAAGTTTCTCTCCATGCATCATTGCACTCAGGATTCTCATTAAATGAATAGATGAAGTCCCTTATTACGTCCATCACTGTTAACCGATATCTTTCTTGCCATTACCAAAGTAAAGAACCCCCAGGACAAGGGGTGGAGCTTATTGGCAGTGTCCCAAGCTTGATCCTCGATTCCACAAGAAAGTGGGAGTGAGACTTTTTCACCCTGTCAAAAACAAACGTGCTCAAACTCTCCCCTCACATCCTTTTTCGTATTCTTTGAAGTCTCGTTTTACTAAGAATCTTCTTGCTCCTGTATATTTAGGTCTACCTTCTCCCTCTTCACCTTAACCACTCCCAAATCCTACCCACCCACAACGGCCCTCTGGATGCTGCCTCTTCTGTTTGGTTTCCTCTCTCCATTCTCTCTGGCACTCCTGAGTGGTCCACACTACAGAGCACATCCTCTCAGATTCCACTGTCTCTGTCTGCTCAGGAGTGTTCATCCCTTCTCTCCTCCTTCACCCTCTCCCAGTACCTTTCACTAACTAGTTACCCTCTATGATTTCCTCAATCTATATAAATTTCCAAATTAATGGACATCTTCCGATGTTCACGATCATCACCAAACTTCACCAGTCACCACCATTATCCCTGCTGATACTTTCCACATTTGTACCTTTGAGCTCCCCACACCTTCCTCTTCTTCTGTATGTTAGTTTGGTCTCCCTCAAAGTTCTACCCTCCTTTCTCATTCCCATCGTGTGCATGGCTTCTTGAATCTCCCATCAAGTGACACCTTTACTAACTAGTATCTCTCACCTCCACTTTGTTGTTTTTCTAGTTAAACTTTTTCCAGGCTATTTTCTTACTTTTTTTTAAAAAAATATTTTATTTATTTATTTATTTATTTATTTATTATGTATACAATATTCTGTCTGTGTGTATGCCTGCAGGCCAGAAGAGGGCACCAGATCTCATTACAGATGGTTGTGAGCCACCATGTGGTTGCTGGGAATTGAACTCAGGACCTTTGGAAGAGCAGGCAATGCTCTTAACCTCTGTGCCATCTCTCCAGCCCCCTCCAGGCTATTTTCTAGTCATCTCTTTCATCTTAAAATCTTCTCTCACATCAAGCATCATATCTAAGATTATCCACTTACAGGACTGTATCTATTTTTGTTTTTTTTTATTGCATTATGTGACTAAGACTATTTTTGCACTCTAGTTATATTTGAAAGAAATATTGTTGGTTCTGAATTCTACACTGAAAAAAAATTAAATGAATAATGCTGAGCACCTCAGTGAATTTGTTAGTGCCATGTGTCTTAATCCTTCATGTGTAACATGAGGGGCACTAGAGATCTCCAGCAGTCTAGTACACACTGGAGATCCTAGGGCAAGGAACACGGGTCTAGTATGCATGCAGGATGAGTTAAGAGGTAAGGCTCACACAAACAGTAAAGAAGAGTGAAGTGAACCAAGAGCAGGGATTCAGAGCACCACAGCTAGGTAATAAGCTTGTTGGTGAGGAAGAAGAGGATCACTTTGAGCAGAGGAACTGGGGGCAGAAATATTTGAAATTAAAACAGTGGTTATTTCATATTTGGAGAAAATAAATTTGTGTGTTCTGTTGTGTTGACACATGCCTGTCTAAGATCCCCGTGTCTTACTCACCACTGAGATCCAAGGTAGGCCATTCTGGTCTCAATCAGTGGACAATTTTCCCCACAAATTATGAGATGAAATGGATTTCAAAGACCATGAAGCTTAAACATGTACTTATTTTTATATTTCTGGTGCAGTATGTTGAAAAGATGATTGTTCAATGAACATTCAAGCAAATCTATTTAAAAGGCACCTTACAAGACCTGGATAGAGGTGGGCAGTCCTTGGGCTTCCCACAGGTCAGGGAACCCTGATTGCTCTTCGAGCAGATGAGGGAGGGGGACTTGATCGGGGGAGGGGGAGGGAAATGGGAAGCGGTTGTGGGGACGAGGCAGAAATCCTTAATAAATAAATAAATTAAAAAAAAAAAGGCAGCTAGCAGGCATAGGAATTGAAATTCAAATCGTGAACTACCCCACAATTCGAAACTGGGAGAAAAACAACTGGGAGAAAACAAACTGGGAGAAAAAAGTGATTATGTATTCAAGGCTATGCATTCACCATATTGAAATAGCCTACTTGAGACTACACACCTTTAATGGAACCATCATCCCATCACATCAGGGAAGTTGTAATCTCATTCGTTTCCCTTAGGATCAGAGGACAAATCTGGATATCTGGCAGGGTACACAGTAAATGCCTAACAGCCTTGTACTACGTGTTACTACTAATTGGCAAAGAACATCTGCTTGATAAAAATCAATTAAAACAGGAGTAAGTGGTCAATTGGAGGGGTAGACTTATTAGAAGAAATGACGCTAAGGAAATACCTGTTAAGAACTGAATTTGAGGGTGAGTACAAACAATCCCCTTATGATAAGAACAAATATCCACCCAATGTTTGTACATTAACATTCATGCATTCATTACCAAAGAGTCATTAACTTGATAACTCATTAAGTACCTATTGCTCATTTGTGATACTAGATTTGGGCTAATAGCAGGGGATAAAAGAAGACCTAATGATTCCCAGAATCAAAGTTACTTGAAATCTAATGAAGAAGACAGCCATTTACAACAGTAATGTGCCCCTCTGATGACTCTAATATTAGTATGTATTCTCCAAAGTGTACCTTAGGAGCACAATGAAAGGGAGAAAGCGTATGTCTACATTCGTGTGTACACATGCATTGTGTGTATATCTAACTTTTGAAGTCAGAGTGGGACTAGGAATACTGCGATGAGAACGAGAATTCATAGAGCAACGTGTATGGTCCATAAAGAATGAGCAGGAACAGGGAACTAGGTGACAAGAGATGGAAGAAGAGTCCCTGAATGTGTGGAGGTGAAGAGGGCGGGGCAAGTTCATGGACTAGTGAGTTATTCTATATGATAAGGAAAAGGGACATTTTTCATGACAGGTAATGAGTCTAAAGAAGTAGCCAGGAACATAATTTGGAACTTGATGCTGTGCTGAAAACTTTGTTTTATCTTCTACATCACCAGGAGTTCTCAAAATACCTCAATACCTGTATTCTTTAGGCTTTAATATTGGTAAGGAAACAACAAAAACAAACAGTAACAATGTAAAAATACCAGGTATAAAGGTTAGAGCGCAAATAGTAACTTTAAGACATATTAAACATTGAGACCATGAAGTAGCATGTGTATTTAACGAAGATGAAAAGGAATAGCACAAACAGGAAGCTACTTGCCCATAAGAATGGGCGGAAACACCAGATAAGCCCTCAACACTTACAAAGTTCAATGTGTTCTTGACAACTGTTATTCCTAAACGGATGAACCCAATGATGGTACTAATTTTAGTTTTATTCTAGTTCTTACATTACTGCCCTGTTTGAGATAAACAAACAAAATTTATGTTTGGTGATCAGGCTAACTGGCAAGCCATTGCTATGGGCAGATCTACTTGACCCTGTTGCTTTATTGGGAAATGAAGTGGGCGGTGGCCCCAGATTTCTTTTTGATGGTTTGATGGTCTCTAACATCACTGTAGTTTCTGTAAAGCCTTCTCCCAATATTAGGGGAGGCGATTTGGGCGGAGTATGAACTGAAACATATGAACGCTGTGTAATCAAAATTCAGATGATGTGCATTTTGTATCCATACGATACTATCCTAAAAGTGTTTATATATTTCTTATTGGTCTCACTTTCTTCTCCTTGCTTTTTCCCCTTAGCTCTAGATGGCTATATGGTTTATGTGGTTCTTGTAATTGCTAAGCTGACTCCATTTTCTTTTTAATCCAACAATGTTAGACTTTTAATGTCCTTAGTTAGAGGTCAATGATTTTTTTACTGGTTCTTCCTCAATAATCTTTGAAATATATTGTGAATATTTTCCATTGCTCTGAGAATTGACTGACCATAAGATGTTTCATAGTATGTTAACTGTCTGACCATAAACCCATAGCAGTACCTTGCCTGTAATCATAAAAATAAATCCAAAATTCCTCATTTAATTATTTACTTGCTTGGTATAAAGAGACTGCTCTGCCTCTAATCTGGGCTGTTTTCATTACCCTACCATATATGAAAATATGACCTGGCCAACATTAAATTTTTACTTTGCAATCTCAGTGTTAACTCCTGGTTTTTGATATCATAACATAATGGAGCATATAATTATCATCTTCATTTGATCTATGAGCTATTCAGTTGCATGACCTGCAGAGACACCTGACTGCGTATATTTAGAATATCAAGGCAATTCCCTACATATCACCATCTTCAGGGACTGATTCTGTCTAATTATTGTTTTAGAACAAAACTAAACACCCTGTTCCAGACACGTGCAACCCTGTCACTGCAATATAACCCTGCCATTGGCAACAGTCAAGCCCAAGATGTACACTGTAGAGTAAAAACAAGTACAAAAGCACAAAACCCCTTAAAATATTGTAAGTGATGCATGGTATAGTCCTGTATTGGGCCACCGTCATATGTGTGGTCTCTGGTGGAAATGATACCGGTATCCCTAACTCTTCCCTTGTAAATCCTACAGAGAGAAGTGAGGCTAAGAGTTAGGTATTCCTAACTCTTCCCTTGTAAATCCTACAGAGAGAAGTGAGGCTAAGCACAGAGGGACGGTTCACTGCCTTGTCCAAAGAAAGGTCGGCAGCATACCTTTCCTAGAGATTGCAGTAGGATCCGGACACTGCAGCACACACAGGAGAAAATACCCCCAGGAATTGAATCCTTTGTTGTTACATCAAAATAAACTCAACCACTAAAGCTCAAAGTGAAATCTATCTCTGGGATGGGAAGAGAGGGGGAGGGGGGAAACAAATCCTAATGTTAATGTAAAAAAGGCTGAGATTTCTGCATATCCACTTAGACTTATTCACCTTTTCTGGTACACAGTGGAGTTGGGAGAGACCTCGTAGAGATAAAAGTATCTAGGATTACACAGGGTTTCCTAATTGCTCCTGGAGCCCAGCAGGGGGCGCCTTAGAGACCGAAACCAGATCATTAGAAACAGTGGGAGAGGGAAAATCGCCCAATGAGAATCCAAAGGTCTCATGAGAGTAGCGAGCCACCTGGGTTTTAGAAAGACACAGAATCTTAAGCTAGCTACATTTAGCTCCAAGTCCCAGTTCCAGTAATTACTAGCTGAATAGTGTGACCTTGAAGGAATGCCTCAAAATCTCCCACACTCAGCCTTTCCAAGCCGCAAACTAGTAATGAGTGTCTTTTATCAGGGGATGAGTGAAACGGTGTAGGGGGTGTAGGGACAGCATTTAGCACACAGCCACCTTCTTGTTGGTGCTTTGTACAAGACCGTGTAGCTTGAAAACTGATTAGTTGCCAACTTAAACCACAGCGATTCCACCAGCCTATCTACAACGACTGCTTGTATAAAAGATACTACCCCCCCCATTTCTTCATTTTCTGCCTTCTATCAGTTTAAAGACGCATTCCTGTGAGAAATTTAACAGAAACATCCTTAGGGATAAGTAAGGCTAGACATTGGGTCATTTGGCTTTTAAGCAATCTGGTTTTACAGTAAGTCTCTCAAAGTCTCCTCTCCAGGGAATCTTATTGGGCTGTGAGTTCTGAGATACCTTAAGCAGCTTATGAAATTTTTGTGACAGTGAATTTAACCTTTAAGTCACTGTGTGAAGTTGACATTGTTATATGACCCAAGAGGTAGAGAATTCCCAGGCAACAGCTTTATGTTCAGGAGTCTGCCATGTTCTCAAGAGACAGTGATTTCTAGTTCAGTGTCTTCATTTTTTTTTAAATGAATTTTCAGCCTAATGACAAGTATCCTATTACTGTTAGGTTTTGCAAAGTGGAATAGTTATTTGAGGACAACAGATCAAATTACCCAAACATGATCATCCAGCTGTCCTGTTTTCCTGCTAAAAACAAAACAAACAAAAGAGTATTTTCCTAGTTGTATCCCTGTTGTTTCAAAGAGGGGTACAGGAGAAAACTATAGCCACACAATGACCCCCATTTTGGAAGAACAGGATTGTTAAATTACATATCAGAGCTTTCTGCCTGAATAAGTGGGGGGATTCCAAAACACATGAACAAGAGCCCTGTCGAATGGGGCTCATGCAAATGTTAGAAATCCCTGACGGTGATCAAGTCCAGTCTATTAACAATTTCTGATGAGAGACGGAAGATTAAGGAATTCTTACATGATGTAGCCAAATTCATAGGGGTGGCAATGCAATGGAAAAGGCCAGAGTCTGGGAAATTACTTCAAGATGGAATTGGTACTATCAAAACTCAAGTTACTCTGGAGGAGGCTGAGACTGTGAAATTTGGGGAATGTTGCTGATATGTGCTTTAAAAGGTGTGTGTGTGTGTGTGTGTGTGTGTGTGTGTGTGAGAGAGAGAGAGAGAGAGAGAGAGAGAGAGAGAAGGTACATGTATATTACATGTGTTTGAGGTATGTATACATGTCTGTTCAGGTGCATGTAGCTCTAAACACATGAGCAGAAGTCCGAGGAGGAGTCCAGCTCCATCACTCCTTATCTTACTCCCTTGCAGTAGGCAGGGTCTCTCACTGAACCTGGATCTACGCTGGCAGTGAGCAAGTCCTAGCTATTCTATAGACGTGCACACAAATATGCACAGACTGTTCATGAGTGTTGAGGGTTAGAATCCAGGTCTTACTCTCTGAGCCATCGCCCCAACCCCAATAATAGATGCCTTAAAATTGGACAATAACTGGCACAACATATGATAAGCTGCATATATTTAAGGAAAACAATTTGATAAGCATGGAAAATGAATCAAATTCATACCCAATCAAAATGAGTGATGTGTCTATCATTCCCTCCCCCTGCAAAAAATAATTTCTTTATGTCACTTTGTAACTCTTTCTTCTGACCACTCCCAGGGCAGCCTGTGGCTTGTCCTCAGCTATAAAACAAAAAAGAATATCTTTGTTTAGAAGTAAAAGCTTAGGGAGAGCTATTAAAATATCTCGAATTTGAGGTTGAGGTGGGATGTAACGACAGAAAAGAGTACCAGACAGCGGAAATGTGTACACAGAATCACAGAGCTAAGTCAACAGACTCAAATAGACACTTAAATCCCCTTGAGCCTAAAGAACTGAGTCTTTGTTGATCATCGTCACCCACAAACTGTCCTACCTTCTAAGTGACATAAGCCAAGACTGTAAGAGCAGGGAAGCCATGCTTTAAATTTTTTAAAGTCTAAACATAATTCCGCTACAGAAATAAATAACTCATAGCTGCCTCAGGGCCACAGAGACTGACTCATCCTGTGTCTGGGTCATCCGCTTAGCCCAAGGTGAGATGTAGAAACATCACGGGCTAAGCCCACTGCTGTGCTCTTCTTCCACACTACCCTTGGATCTGCAGTACTCCGGAGACCTACCACGTGCTGACGCGGTAAGAGTAAGGTATTAGCAGGCAAGTTGAAGAAGCAAGTGTTTCAGAATCTGCTCCCTAGTAGGGTCTGTCTTTTCTTTCTTCTGAAACAGTTGGGACAGATGTGTAATCTTGGAAGGTTTGAAAATTTCATATGTTAAAAGGATGATGAAGAAGCTCGGCCAATCACATTTGGCTAGGGTGTGGCCACCTGGGGCCTGGGAAGAAAACCTGGGAATCCTGGTGCCCTCGCTCTAGCCAAATGTGATTGGCTGAGCTTCCCGGTCACAAAGCCGCCTCTGGATCCTCGTCAAACCTTTCCCCTTTGGTCAGGCATATGTATCCGCCTGAGTTTAAAGCCCTGAGAAGTGTGGAAACCTATCAGTGTCCCCAAATGCCTCACGACAGTTAAAAAATTAGATGATGGAATAGGGTGCAGAGTGCTGGCAAATTTAGAGATGTCTTTTTTCCAAAGTTCAGTGCTTTGTTAGTGGAATTTTTCCTCCTCTCCTTATTCTCTGGTGCCCTCTTGTGTTCCGTTCTCAAATAACACTCGATTTAGAAGCTCTTGCTAAAGCAAGCTCAAAGAAAATATACAAAATTGCTAAATTGTAGAACCACACCAGCTTCAGCATGTTTCAACAACTATATTATCATATGAACAGAGATAAACAGTAGTCATTAAAATAGCAGGCAACCACCCCAATACTTAGCACAACTCCCTCGAAATACTTGTTAAATACCTAAAGATCCTTTGGCTATAGAGTCAAATAAGAAAAGTGTTGCGTCTTTTTGGCATATTCTGTTATGGAAAATTTACAGAGAATTTTCAAATTGTTCCATTACGTTCAGTTATATTTACATATCTGAAAAACTATAGCAATAACTGTGAAGGAAGAGTCTTCCATTATTTTTTTCATTCTTTCTTTCAATTAAATATTTGTTGACTTCAAGATGCAGAGCCCACTCTAATTCAAGAGTAAGGAATGGAAATCATGGTACAGCTAGCACCAAAAGGAAGCCTTCAGCCTCACCATGGAGACAGGACGGTGGCTGGGTCATCTCAGCAAAAAGTGACACCTGCTGTAATAAGGCATCATCACATCACGAGAGAGAAAGAGAGAGAGGGGAAAGAGAGAGAGAGAGAGAGAGAACTCAAGCTGTTCACATCCTATGCCAGCTTCACAGAAAGATGTCGAGTCCTACAGAATACACTGCTACCCATTCATACACCCACCACCTTCAAGCACTCTGGCACACATGTATGATAACTTTTAGTCAAGAACTTCTCCCCTGTAACAGTTTCAAGATACTGTCAAGAATAAAAATCATAAACCTAGAAAAAAATATGGAAAAAAACCTGCCTCTCTCCTATTCCTCCTACTAGGAAAACCAGCCTCCAGTTAAACACTAACAGCCCTTGCTTTGCAGTTGTCTATCTCTACCCTAAAACACACTGAGTTTTCTGTGACCAAATTCCTTGGCCACACCTCACAAACATGTCTGCATCTCTCCCTTGTATCAGCACCCTTGTCCATGTCTCTGATGTCATTTGCTTTACTGCCTTACTCTTCTTTCTGTGAGACCTTTACCACCTGGTGAAATTAGAATATTTGATTCACTGCAGCCAGCCTTCTACTCAAGAGACTTACTTCAGTCATGACTACTGGCTTCATAGCTCAGAAATTTTCTATCTCAAACCTAGAAACTGGTTTACTGGCCAACAGACTTGGGGCTAAACCTGAAAGCTCATAGCTCAGAAATTTTCTATATCAAACACAGAAACTGGTTCACTGGCCAACAGACCTGAGGCTAAACCTGAAAGCTATAAACAATCATTTGCTGGAGGTCTGCTTTACTCACTTTTGACTTCTGGAACCCGACTAGGAAATCATGCAGAAGTCACCCTGAGTTCACCCCAACCGAGTGCTGAGTGCAAACTGCTCCACGGGCCAGCCTCAGACTCCGGCTCCCTCACAAGGCTGCCTGATATCCAAATTCACATTTATTGTAGTTGAATATATGTCCTTGTCTTCCAGGATCTCGCGTCCTTTCTGGTTCCAAGAAATTGCCCCTGGACATCAGTACTTCTTGGTGCCCTCCCCATCTAAGATTAATGCTGCATCCCTTCCAGTCTTGGAAGTGTAACTCAGTACTATATCCTTTGTGAGATTTTCTCCAAGAGTAGAAGGAAGAAAGTTTTCCAAGAATTAGCAGTGAAAGTAGATTCTAGTTTCACTTCTGGCCCTTCAGGTATCCCTCTTACCATGAAATATCTGATTCTTGGGGTCTCTTTCCATCAGTGATATGGGACTATTAGTCCTCACGCCCTAGAAACTCTCAGCAAAACCACAATAAAGGCCAGTTTCTTTCCCTCACTATTGCTCATCAACCCTATCCATTTTCATAACATCACAATGTCACCCTATACCTACTGAATATAAATTAAATGCATTTTTATCTTTTATCATTTATTTTGTAGTCATGTAAAGGAAGAGGCCACTATTTATGAACCTCGTGTTTCACATTCATCCAAGTGCTATTGAGTCCTTACATCATGCCTCCCACCAACTACCTAACTCAGGAAATGAAATAACCCTAGGTCTTTCATTAGTCTTATACCCAAATAGTCTGAAAATACAAGGGTTGAATTTTTTATGCATTATGGTAAAGAATACCTTAAAAAGATAAAGGTTAGTTTCAAATTAGGAATCAATCAGAAAGTGAAAGTAGACACTCTATGTACCTGTCTGCTGATGAATTCATCACCTGAAATTCTTGATCTTTCCTAGAGAAATACTTGACTATTGCTGTTTTTAAAAAGCCATTCAGGCACATCTTCCTTTTTTTGACAGTTTACATTGTCTTTGGGGTAGCCAACATAAAAAAAAAAACTTTCACCTGCCCTTGATCTCTGGGGCTCTGAACAAAAGTTCCTTGCAATCAGCTGGTCAGTTACCCTAGAGCAGTGATTCTTGACCTGTGTGTTGCAATGCTTTTGGGGTTAAATAACCCTATCACAGGGATAGCATATTAGATATCCTACATATCAGATATTTACATTATGATTCACAGCAGTACCAAATTACAGTTATGAAGTGGCAATGACACAATTTTCTTTGGTGGTACCACAGCACATTAACTGTATTAAAGGGTCACAGCATTAGGAAGTTGAGAGAATCAGTGCCCTAGAGTCTAGTCTGCTGTGTTATTCCAGCTGACACCAGTACAGCCCAGCTTGATGAAAAGAGTCTTATCAAAGACAATGTGACTTCAGCGCTGGCTCCCCACTTAGGGGCAACAGGCCTTGATTAGTTTATATGGTTTCTTTATTGTTTGAAAGGAAATCTCATTAGTCTTATACCCAAATAGTCTGATTTCTACTCCAGAATCCTCTTCTAGCAAGCTACCTCTATTGCAGATTAAAGTATCCCTATTAATAAAACTTTCCTTCCTCTGAACTCCCCTTAAAGGAGTCCTTTGCTCAGCCTGGTGCTCGAGTACATTTGGGCTATAATTCATCTGTTTACACTCACATCTCTTCCACTAGATAAGAGCAGGTTTAGTTTTCAAATTTCTCTATCTTGGACATGCAAATGAGATCAGTGGGTCAAAGTAGGCCCTCCACTTTTAGACTTTGTGTTTGTTAGACCCTTCCTTTCAAATACACTGTAGTATATCTAGGCAAAAGCACTACAAACTGAATTTTCCAAGATATTAGCAAATATCTAAAAAAAAACCATCTACTCATCACTTCAGCATGCTCAGAGCATGAATTCCCACCCAACCCCATCTCACTTCCCCCTTCATCATCTCTCTCACTACCCACATCATTCCATCATAGGCATAGGGCGACCATGCAACAATGGTTCAGTGCTTTCCTAATGTCTGCATGTCTCCTCTACAGACACAGGGACACAGGTCTACAACTCGTAGGTCAGTAGAAAGCTGAAGACTTTTGAGCTAAAAGAGTGTAAACAGGTATAACAAAGCTGATAGAATTAGTAAGTCCTCTTCATGCTGTCTATTTCCAGAAGATGTAAGGGGACTGACATCTATGATAATAAAAATGAATGTTAGCATTTATTGAAAACTTGCAGTAGCCAGAGGCATTTGGTATATATTATTTCAGTTAATCTTCACAAAAATATGATGCAGCTTTTATCACTCTCTTCCCTGGGGATGAGGAAGTTGAAGGAACACAATGATAAACCACTTCCTTAAAGTCAAAACCTATAAATAATGGAGCCTGGTTTTATAAGCATAGTCTTCTTTTAAAATCTCTAAGTCTCCTTGCTTGCTCTTCTCCTCAGTATTTGGGAGGTGATCCCACAAAGTAGGGTAAGGATGAAACTTTGAGACTGGAAGCTGAGGATGTCTATTCAGGACCAGGCTCTTGCTATGGTCAAAAAGGATCTGATCCCACCTGAGAGCCTCTAGAAGACTGGATGAGATGTGTGTTAGATTAATTTATGAGAGTCAGGGACACTTGGATTATTAACCATACATACCAGTCCTGGCTTATTTAATACTATGAACCACCACACTGACAAGGCCTTAAGCATGGCCAGGCTAGTTTTCCCAAAGAACACCCTACACAGGGGACCCAGCTAGAGCCATTGTTTTTGCAACCAATTCCAGGAAATTTTGGAATGGGCAAAAAGATGCAGTGTTCACACCAAGAAGGCTTACTTAATGCAGCCACCCAGAACAGAAAGAATGGGACTATCATATCCAATAGCTAAACTTGTAGTGATTATTCACCCAGTTTTACATATATAAATCATCACTGGGGTGGGAGATGGATAATTAATTGGCAAGCACATTTCTAACAACTAAGGCCCATGAAAAGTACATAATCAATGCTTTCTGGCTCCATGCACCCCAGGCACACATATTCCCTCACTGGGAACCATCGCAAAACTTTGATTCACTTTATAGCTGTTTCTACTTTTGAATGTAGGTGGTCGAACAACTGATTTCTAGACAGCATCTAGGGCTGTTACCTCTGTTGGAATATTCTTTATTAAAGAAACAACCAGAGCTAGTCTATTCAAATTAACCAGCTGACTGCAAATACAGCAATCAGCTGTGTTTTGCATGACCTTTGGTAGTTTGTATTTGTATGTCCTTGAGTCTGAATTTAAAAGTTCTAGCCGCTGTGTTCCTATTGGGAGTAGAAGCAAGCGCCTTGCTGAAGGTTCACTTGTGAGCACCCCAGTCAGTTTAAGAAACCACCATGTGATGCTTATAAAGACTTCTGTTTTTCTGTGCAGACTAGAGAGAAATCAGAAACATATTCCTTGGTCTCCCTCTTTGTATCCAGTTCTGGGAACTGAGCTCAGACCTCATGCTTGGTGGGACAGTCCTCAAGTCAATGGATCTTGAGCATCTCCTGTGGATTGCTTAGCACTGGCTTACCATTTGAATCTATTGCTTTACTTCTAGGTATCAAACACTGGTCTGTAGCCGGGTCCTTTTTTTTTTAATTCAAATTTTTAAAGCCTATAGAATAACATTTTTAGGACATTACTTTTTCCCTTGAAAACTTATAAAAAATCATAGTTCAAAATTTTGAGAACAGACTGCCAAAGGAATTGTTTACTCTCATCAAGAGGAAGTTGAAAACTCTTGTACATAACCTAAATTCACAGGATACATTTTTTCGGTTTAGGGAATAGTCTATGGAGAAAGCTAAAGGATTTCAGTCCAGTCAGTGGGCTCTGTAGTCAGAGCAGTAAAGCTTAACTTCTGATGTCTGCATTTTCTGTAAATTTGATCCTGGGGGGCATTAATTCTCTGCTCCGTGTGTGCGTGTGTGCATGCGTATGCACATGTACACACATGTTCATGTGTATAAGCATTCATGTGTAAGAGTGCAAGAATACACATGCCATGGTGTATGTGTCAAGGTCTGCAGACAATCTCAGGGATGTATCCTTACTTTCCATCATGTTTGAGATAGGGTCTCTCACGGTTGCCTGCTGTGTAAGTCAGGCAAGCTAGTCCATGAGTTTCTGCGAATTTACCTATCTGAACCCCTTATTTCATCATAGGAGCACTAGAATTACAAGCATGTACTGTCAATGCTGGATTTAAGTGGGTTCTCCTTTTGAACTCAGGTCCTCAGGCTTATACAGCAAGTGTTTTATCCACTGAGCCATCTCCCAGCCTTCACTTAAATTTTGAGACAGTGTCTATTGTCGGACTGGGATTTAACCAGTTCAGCTAGACAGCCAGCTCTGCGAATCTGCTTGTTTTTTTTTGTTGTTGTTGTTGTTTTTTTGTTTTTGTGGTTTGTTTGTTTTATCATACTGCAGCACTAACGTCACACACATGTAGCACCATATCCAGCTCTGGATGCTGGAGATCTAGCCTCATGTTTCATGACAAGCACTTCCGTGGCTGATCCATCTCACCCTCCAATCACTTCTCTTCATGTTTCTAGAAAAAAAAAAGAGCTGATAATATTGCTTACTATATAAGATCTGTATAGAAATCACCTGTAAATTACACTAGCATATATTAAATCCATAATTATCATTAGCTATTGTATCCACATTCCTTAGAAAGCATAATATGGTATCCCCAACTATCTTAAAATAATTTTAATAGAAATATGGCACATTTAGATAATCGTTGGACAAAGAAAAAGCCAAACAGTTATTAATAATAACCCTGTTCATAAAATTCAGTCATGTTCTCACTCTGACAACACCTCACGCTTGAATATTAAGCACCACAAGTCTTACAAGAACCCTCACACAGTGTCTGCTAAGGTACCAATTCATGGGGGCAAATTAATAAACAAAATAACTTGATGTCAAGAAACGTAGCAACGGTCATCTCTTCTACAGCTTGACATCGCTCTAATTTCCCCCATTCTCCTTTCTTTTACAGGAGAGAGAAGGCATGTCAGTTAAGAACACCATCTTTGTGAACCTGTTTGCAACTGTTCAAAACAGCGAAGCCCTCCTCCCTAAGTCATATCTTAGCCTCTGTGGGATGCCACTAAAAGGTGAGACAATCTAAATCCTTTACAGCCTTTGAAAGAAGATTAGAAAGCCATCTGTTAACTTCCTTTTCATTTCTATGCCGATAGCTTTAGTTTAGCTAACATATTCAAACTTTCAATCCAGCTGTTCAGGAAATAAAGTGCCACACTCGACACTGAGAACAGGTATCATCAAATCATATTAGATCTCCTTTTTGCTTCCCTGAGAGTAGGAAGAGGTGCACAGGGAAGGGGTGGGGTGTAGCAGGATGTTAAATGTCAGTCACTGTGCATTTCCAACCACGAGAAGGTGATAGTGGACTAGGTGCAAGGCTTGTTGTCCGGGTGTCAGGGGGAAGAGGAATCAAGGCAAGCCTGCTGCCCAATGTCTGTAGTGGCATGAATGACTCAGCCTGAAATTATTATATCAATAGTGTGGAAAGTAGACACAAGTAAACCTGTAATACCTGGTCCAGAAGACAAGAATATCACTTTGCGAGTGACCCATGTGAAATGAACTGCTCTCACACTAGATGAAAATCCCATTCACCAGAAAGACACTTTGAGACGCTGCTCTGTTCTCACAAGGTCAACTGAATGATAACCCATCATATTCAAAGGCTCTCCACCAGCTTTATCTCAACTACATAAAGGTCCATAAGCCTGGTGATCTGAGAGCAGAGGCTTCTTGACCATACTCTAAAGAACATTCCTCTCTGCCTCTCTCTGTCTGTCTGCTTTTCTGTCTCTGCCTCTGTTTCTCTCTCTCTCTCTTTCTCTCAATAAGTTTTCTCAGTCCTGGCTGTTCTAGAGTTCTCTCTGTAGGCCTGGCTGGCCTTGAACTCATGGAGATCTGCTTGCCTCTGCCTCCCAATTGCTGGGAGTAAAGGCATACACCACCACCAGGCTCTTTTCTCTTTTGTGACCTTAGTTTCAAAACAAAAGGCAGACTTCAGAAATGATGATACCAATTCAAAAGGTTCATGACACAACACTTTGAGGTAAGTATTCTGTAACTAATTATATCCGGGGAAATTCCAAAATGTGTGAGTCACAAGAGCATCTTGCATGCTAAAGGTTGACACAGCTGGTCCTAGATTCACCCGTTCAGTGTCTTTAAAAGAGGATGTTCATATGGGCCACTTGTGATACTCAGCTTTCTGTGACGGTGACAAAATCCATGAGATTGAACAATCAGAAAAAAAAAGAATCCTGTTTATTTCAAGCTCAGACTTCAACCCATTTTTATTTGGCCCAGTTGCTTTGTGCCTAGAACAGGAAAAAACATTGTAGGAACTGCAGCATGAAACAGACTGCTCACCTCACTGGAGCCAGATGCAAAAGGGGAGAAGTGGGAAGAGAATGGGCTTAGGTTCCAATATGCCTTTCAGGGACAGACCATCTGTGATGCATTCCATCAAAACCTGTCCACTGAAGTTTCTAACCCCTCCCAATAGCACCACTGAACCAACTAGCAACCAAGACTTGAAACATTAATCCCGGGGACACAAGATTCCAACAAGAACAGCAACAAATACCCTACATGAACTTTTCCTTACGTGGGGAAAAAAAATCTTCGTGTACATCTACATATGTAGAAGCCTTATTTGTATTTCAATGTCAGGGAAAATACCAGGGTTATCATTACAGCAGAAACAACCTACTTAAAGATTTGAGAAGTTACAGAGGATGAGAAAACCCCAGCCCAACACAGGAACAGATTCAAACAGCGCTGATAAATGTGTTCACTGAAGGATGTATAAGCTCTGAGTGCTTAAAGGAAGCTTGAATATTTATATAAGAAAATCATACTGCAAATTTCCTGAACTCAAAGAAAGGAAAGCACTAAATTACAGTCCTATATGTGACAGTTTATACTTAATTACTCATTATTTTGCAATTTGGAAAATTTGCATATTCGTGTATATGTTTACATTTATATGTTTCTGCATCAATCAATTCACATCCTCATTAACGCTCGGTGCTTGGTTTTGTGCATGCGCTATTCCTCCTCAGTTAAAGGACCAAAACCTCATCGCAAAATGAGACTTCAAACGCAGGTTCTATTTAGTTAAGGCCTCTTGCCCTTCTGCCCCCCACGCTCCGTGTGTTTGGACAAGCGCACCAACCTCTGATGATGACCATGTCGATGTAAGAAACGTGACTTGGGTCATCGGAATTTGGAACTTCTCTAATTCTCGTATTCATCCCACCTTAGCTCCTCTGGCCTGTTCCCAATTAGTTTTCTAATTAATTGATGTTATTCACACCTGGAGGTCAAGGCTTAGGTGAGCAGAAGCTATGTTTTCTGGATGTTTGTCTCAGCTTTCACTGACCTCTCTAGACTGGACAGCCCTTTGCATAAAAGACAGGGACAATGTCAAGTTGGTTTCTCTCTGTATCTGCAATGTCTTGTTCAAGCTTGGGAACACGTGGGGAGTTTCGTAGTATAACAAAAAAAAATGTGACCTTTATCTTAGTTTGCTACCACAAAGAATCTCTATTCATTGGGATGTGCTTATTTTTGTTTAAGATCTGTAATGAAATAACACACATAGGCTAGAGGGCAGCCTTTCTTTCCAGGAGGATGAGTAGTTGCCAAGAAAATGACTCGATTAAAGGTATAGCACATCCAGTCCCAAGTCCTGATTTCCAAGCTGTGAAGAAGCATTGAAAACTAAGTTCAGTCCTGAAGGGGCAATGACATAATTAGCTATGCCCATAAAACAGAGCCTGTACAGAGACCTCGAGTAGAGAGTAAGGAGTTTCTATGCCCATGCACACACTGATGTGCTTGGATGCTGCTGTGCCCAGAGAGGGAAAGCAGCTTTGTACCTTTAGCTAAGACAACGGCCTGTGCACCCCAGAATTTCTATTTTTTGAATACATAATTTGTTGGATGAAGACATAAACAGCCAAAATCTATATTTTTAGAGAATTAAAAGATATATCATATCTGGGATAACTAAGATCTTATTCCTATTCTTTTCTTATATACTCTCTATCTTGGCTTTGCTTTCTAATGCCCTGCATAGTAGTAGTCAGTGGTTCTATAGATAAGATCCAAAGAAAAGCCAATGCCTCTTTCCTGTAGAGGTCAATCCTATGGGGACAAATACTGTCTGTCCTGTTGCTTCACTGTCAATAATATGACAGACATTGATGCCACCAGCCAGCTACTTCTAGTACTTTCAGGTATAGCTAACATTTTACTCACTCTTCCTTTTTAGTAGGCACAACCATACACTGTGGTTTGGATGTGTCCCCCACAGATCATACATGGAATATACTATCCGCAATGTTACAGTGTTTAGTAGCTGCATCTTTATAATGCAGTTAGATCCCATGAGCTGTATTTGTGAATGAACCAATGCTGTTACGTTGGGAGATTTTATTATGAAAGTCAATGTGTTTCTTCCCTTCTCTTTTTCCATCTCTTCCTCCAATTCTTTTTCTCTCCTCTCTCTCAGTCCCCTCCCTCTCTCATCTCCTCTCCCTTCTCCTCTTCCCAGTTCACTTCTCTCTTTTTTTCCTCTCCTCCCTTCCCCTTCTCTCTCCCCCATTTTTTTCTTCACCTCCCTTCTCCCTATTACTCAGTTTTTCTTAACCTTCTACTTTTTGCCATAATGACACAGGAAAAACATCTTAACTAGATTCCGTCCTGCAGTCTTGAATTTCCCAGCATCCAGACCCATGAGAAACACATCTTTGTTCCTTACAAATTGCCTGGTGTCAAGCATGCAGTTACAGCAGCAGAGTCTAAGACATCTTTTTATTGGTTACAAGTAAGTGATTGGCATTACTTCCTGGCAGAAGAACTAAGTCCTAATACATGATTCTTCACTCTCTTGTCTATCTGCCACTGTGGTCAATAAAAGTCTAGATACTAACTGGAACAGACATGTTGGTCTCTGAGTGAGGGCAGCATGGGAATGAGCTTCTAGTCTGCCAGAGGTAGAGACAGATATGGGAGATAAAGGAATTCTGCTGTTTTAAGTCATACGATTTGGCGGTATTGGCCAGAGAGGTTATTAGTCTATCATAGTGGATATAAAAAATACTAACTTCTATATTCCAGCACAAAATGCTATGCTGTCAATAATCACAGACACACACTGCCATTTTCTGAGAAAGGCCTATACTCAAACAGAGTACATCAGATGACGACTCTTGATATTGATAGCTAAGCTCGGTCCATGAATCAAGTCTCGGAGTCTTCAACATGAATTTTCAGCAGTGAGTGCTGGGGGCTCAAGGAGCATGTCAGATGCTCTGAGGATCCAGAGAGCCTCTTTAATTGGGCTTTCATTCGGGGTAGCTACAGTCAACAATACTATACAATCTCTAAAGTGCATTTACAAGGAATAGAGGTTGTTTTCTATATAGATCACCAGGGAGAAGATAAGGATGCATGGGTGGAAAAAATTGTGAGGAAATAAGAAGTCTTTACATCTTAGGTGTTGCGGGAGCTCCTTCCGCTCCTTCAGCCAATAGCCGCTGAGAGACCATGCCCCCGTCTATTGGCTGAAGGAGCGGAAGGAGCTCCCGCAACACTTAGGGACGAGCACCTCCTCACATTCTTGAGGTAGAAATGCCTGTTGTGAAGATTACATCTCTGTGCCTTTAGTGTACCAAGGGTCCAAGTGCACTTAGACGCAGATTTTTTTTTTCTCAGACGAGGCTGTTGGCAACAGACTGTGAAGTACTTAGTGCCAGAACGACATAGAAGTGCTTTGTAAAATTAGCTATTATTGTCATTACAAATGAAGTTCATTGTGAAAGCATCAAATACAATTATGTAATGTGTCAATTCCTAATGAATCCGCTTTTAAAGAAATTCTAGTGAGAGAGTAATGAAATCAAATGCATCGTGTTGAATGTGTTCACATGTACGACCTTGAACAAATCACTTAATGTCTCTAATGTTTGCCCATAAAATAGCAACAATTTCATCATGAAAATTAAATGAGCTATGCAAAGCAAAGATTCTAGAAACAGTCTTTTATGAGGATGGCAAGAAAAGGTGTTTTTTTTTGTCACTTTTTGTATCCAGCTTCAGAATTCATAGGGTTTATTTCTCATCCCTTAACTGAAACTGCTCATTTGATATTCTAGAGAAAAATATTTACCCAATTATCCTCTTCTTGTATAATCTGATAATATTGCTTTATCTCCCCCAAAGGGAGATAGACATGGAAAATCACTGCCAATATGAAAACAGTAAACTTATTTTCTATATGAGATCCTTAATGGTTAGATGAAGTGCTTCAGCAAATGTATTGCAAATGTCTATATTCTTATAAATTGATAAAAATGACCCTTCTTTCTGGAAATTGGCCAATTACTAGTAACACGCAAAATCCTGGGTATTAGAAAATGGTGGCAATTTAGAGGCCATCTCTTTCAATTTGCTGTAAGTTAAACATTTTTACATGGCTGATTTTCCAGCAATGGAAAGCTCAGGATTGATTATTGCTTGAAATGAAACATTTCTCATATAACAAATACTGAGTGAGATTACATTTTTTTATTTTAATAAAAGACTGCCACTGTCACTGGGCATACATGGTTTTCCTTGATAGAAATTATATATATTATATTCTCAGTGTTTGTTATCCTTTTTGCTATAAACTTAGAGTTGTCCGAACCTTTGCTGATTGCTCTCAGTGAGGCAGCCCTGCCACTCAAATGGTAGGTGCTAGTGATCGCTGGTATGGTGAAAGCCAGGATCCCACAAGCTAATACTTCCTTAAGTCTTTGAAAAAACCAGAGTGTTCTGCAGATATAAATGGGAAAGCTGGGTGTGGGCACCATGGAGAGTCAGTCCCCTATATCCTCCTGAGGACAGTTACTCAGGGAAGTGTCATAGTCAAGAACAGCATACACCCCTCAATCTCAAGTCTGTGGTTTCTGCAGGCTATTACATGTCTGTCGCTAATCACACCTTCCATGCTACCCTTGTGACATTAACTCGCACTCTCCCCACTTTCTGGGTACCTCCTCCCTCTAATCACACAATAGTGAGTGTACACGTGTATGCATGTATACATTTTTATATAGTTCTACAGAAAGACTATGTATATTTACACTGTGACCTCTGTACTCCACCAAATTCTGTTTGCCGCTTTTGAGTGTTTGTTGACAAGACTGTTGATTTTTTTCTCCGTTGAAAGGTTTCAAATAAAATCCCAGTTGAGTACATCACCTCGCCTGGTAGCACCTATTCATACCATGCCACCTTTTCAGAGACTCAGAGGCAATCCTTCAGAAGCTCACAATTCCGTCAGTAAAAGGTGCTTTTGTGTTGCTTTCTAATAGCCTTCTGCCTTTCTGGCAAAATTCAATTCATTTGGAGTTTCAGCCTTCTTACTTTACGAGAGCACTCTGCTCCTTCTGTTTAGCTTTGTCCTCTGTTATATTTCCTTCCTGCCTCCCCCCCACCCCCAGGGTCTTTTCCACCATCAATTTTCCAGTTGAATCATCTTTCGCAGTGAAGTTAGCCACCACCCTCTCTTCTGAGGCCACAGCTTTGGAAACTTCTCTTTTTCTTTGTCTAGAGTCTACCTCAGATCAAATAGGGAATCTTAACTCGACATGAGCTGGAATTCAAGAGCACAAATGCCGGGCAGGGAACTGCTCAGGGGTGACCCAGGAGTGGGAGTCCAAGAGTCAGGTGAACACTGAAGACCTGGTCCTGATGAAGGAGTTGGGATACTACAGAGGCAACTCAAAATCAGTCCCCAAAGGTAAAAAAAAAAAAAAAAAAACTACTTCTGAATAGAGAGAAGAATTAAGAGATAATATAAACTTCGTTGAATTCTGAAGGAAGTGGCGTGTGTGTGTGTGTGTGTGTGTACACTATAGATGTGTGTATACATATATTTTGTACTTTATGTTCTATTTCTTCGGTAAAGTGGCACCAGACACTTTAAAGGTTAAGCTGTATATTTTAGTTATCATCTATACCAAGGCCCACACACCATGTGTACTCTCATCCAAGGTCCTTGTGTGGTTTCTGCATTCTTTCCTATGCTTTTGTTCTCCAGATTTTGTGCTGGAATACTTGTTTGCTTTGCCACTCACTTGTTATGAAATAAAAAGATTTCATTTTCGACAGTTTTTCGAGAAGTCAAAGATAGTCTCCTTTGTCCTTTTAAACACATTTCAAAATATTTGCAGAATCACATATGCAGAAAACTTTCCAGGTTTGTGACAGTCATCACTTTACCTATTGTTCTTAGACAACCTATATAATATTATGCATTAGGATATTAGGAACCTGTCTCAGAGCAAATACATCGCACCAGGGTATTGTGGTTGATGCTCTTAAACCATATATATATATATATATATATATATATATATATATATGGTTTATATATGACTTTTCTTTTAAAGCAGGGACCACTCTCTCTATATATATGTGTATATATATATATATACATATATTTATATATAGTGTGTGTGTGTGTGCGTGTGTGTGTGCACATACATGGGTATATATGTGTGTATATACTGCTCTACATAAACATTATTTTTGTTTACATCATGACCTCTATGTGATAAGTAGAAATACATAACTGTTTTTAATCACTTCTTACCCCAAATCTGACTTTAAACACCTCTTATCTAGTAAATTGAAGAGCCCCATAACTCTTTCAAAGTTTACAGAGATGCTAAAGGCTGAATTGAGTCCTTCCAAAAATTCACACTCTGAAGACTTTGGTTCTGAGGCTCCTGGATATAGTTGTATTTGAGATGAGGTCATTAAAAGGGTAGTCAGATCACTAGGATGGACCCTGATTCAACATGACTGTGGTCCTTCTAAAAAGAGGAAATGGTGACCCAGGCATGAGCAGAGGGAGACGGATGCAAAGAACGAGGATAAGGACAGGTATGACAAGGTAAGACAGCGTTCTGGTACAAATTCTCCTCTCATGGTCCTCTAAAGGCTCAAGCAGAGCTGTCACCTTAAAATTGTGCTTTAGTCGTGGAACTGGGCAGAAATAAACTCAATTGCATAAGTCACCCTGTCTGCAGATCTTCACTGTGACAACCTAGACAAACTAACACATAAGGAGCTATCTGCCACCATCTATAACGCTTCTTACCATTCGCAATAAAATCCAAATTCCTGGCCATCGCAGATGTCAGGGCCAAACAGGTGCCCTCCCTGTTCTCTTGGTTCACACTCTCCATTAGACAGACATTCCCTCACATGCCAGCCTGACTCTGTAACCACACAAATGCTCCTTCCCTGTCCACTAGCACGATCACCATGGAGCTTTCCATACCTGGCTGTCATCATTCAATCACAGCTCAAAAGCTTCCTTCCACCGAGAAAAACTTTTGTGTGATAGCTGCATAAATGACCCCTTCTATCAAAACTCAGTGCCAAAGCAGCTTGGTCAACAAACTGTATCAAATATATTTTTTAATTGATTCAATTTTTTATTGATTTCTTATATCAAATAACAGTGTAAATATTCTGAGTTTCGGTACTGTGTATGTTGTGTGGAACTAGTGAGGAACCGATCAAAAAGAAAATACTAAATACTTCTGATACTCATGGGCCAGGGATTTTCAAGCTAGATATGGATCATGACAACATGTAGGTGGCATAAGGAAAGCCCCAGAATCCAGAGCTCCTGCCTACCTTCTCTGCACTCCATCCCCAACCAGAACAGTGTGGATATGTATCTACTTATAGAATCCATCATATTTTTAAATACAAATTTTCATTGCAAAAAATAAAGGTAACAAAAACTTTCAGAAGAACTGGGGTACATCGTGCCACTTAAGACCGGCATTTGTGTAGATAAGAAGCTTTTGGTCTAGCATGGTGGCACAAACCTTAATCCCCAGAAGCTGGCAGAACTCTTTGAGGTTGAGGCCAGTCTGGTCTATGTAATTAAGTCCCAGGCCAAACAGTACTGCATAGTGAGACACTACCTTTAAACAATTTCTACTGGAGGAGAAGGCTCTACCATTTTTATCTGCTATGTATCCACATATGAAGAAGCTGTGCTAAAATAAGAATATAGGGAAATACAATTTGGGGGCTAGAGGTGTAACTCAGCTAGCTGAGAACCTCATATGCAGGAAGCCCCGGGTTCATTCTGAATAAGCTGGATGTTGTGGCACACACCTATAGTTCCATCAAAATGGGCAGTAGAGGCAGGAGGATCAGAGTTCACCATCATCCTCAGCTTCACTGTGCTATTGCGCCAGTATATGATATGCTAGACCATGCCTCAATAATACACAATGTAGACATCACATTCATTTGCTTACTTTTGATTCTATACAGGTCTTCCGTGGATTAAACAATTGCAGTTGTGTAATCAGCATCAATTTCATCTTTGCTTTCCCTACCATAACATACGGTATAGTGAGTTCTCAACAAACACCTGTTCGAAGACTGAATGAGAAAACAAGGCTGCATATTTAAACAGAAGTAATACTGAATGGAAAACAATCTGCCCCCCTTTTTTGTATGTAAAAGTGGAAGGAACTCTTGTATTGAGAAATGAAACTTGGAGCTGGAGAAAAGGTTCAATGGATAAACCACTTGTCCAAAGAGTAGGAAAAACTGAGTTTAAATTTCCAGGAACCCATGAAGCCTGATAAGGTCACTCACACTTGTAATCCCAATGCTCCCATGGTGAGATGGGAGGAGAACGCCTGGATTTCATGGCCCAGCTTGCTTGCTTTCATGATAGATATAGCACTGAACAAGATACTGCATTAATAAGGTGGAAGGTAAAGACTAATACCTGGGGTTTTCCTGTGACCTCCATACATGCGCCATGACATGCATATACCCATACACTTGAACACTTACACACACACACACACACACACACACACACTTGAACATTTGCATACACACATAAACAGTACAACACAAATACATATATACACACTCACATACACACACACACAAGCACACAAAACTTGGTTTGGTCCTTGATTTCCAGAAAAAAAATCTGCATTTCCTTAACAATTTTATGAAGTCCATAGGTCCTCATGTAAAATCATTGAACACATTCCTGAGATTAAATATGCCGCGTGCTGTGTCTGGAATTAAAATTTCCAGCTAAGCTAAATATTTATGAGGTACTGGAAGATGAGCTCACCCTCTACATTCTATCTATCCATTGTATCTAGTCTGTGTTTTCTGTCCCTTTCCTTTCACGCTTGAATCATATTTTAGCGCCATGCTCTCTGCTTTTACATGGGGTCAATACTGATAGAACAATTACCAGAAACAAAGCTATGCACTGCAGGTGTGCTATAGAAGACATCCATCACATTACCAAACACACCTTACACAGAAATATATCATCAAGCAATGTAATAGGAAAATTGAATTTTCCTTGAATAAGTGCTATAGATTTTCTTCACACATGATAAGAATTGATGTCTCTATTTTTTATTGGCCACCAAGAAGCTTTAAAAGTCCAAATTTAAGGTTTACTGAATATTTATATCTCTCTCAATCTTCTACCACAGAGTGCTGTGTTTTGCCATTATTTCTTTATCTCTAGGCCAGAATTTTATTCATACTTACAACACATTATTATTTCAGTAAGTTACCACCAATCCTCCGGGAAATGAGGAGAATTATGAACATGCATAGAGAGAAAGCTTTCAAATTATGGTAAACTGTTTTTTTCTTCTAAAAAGGTAGATTGCTGTTATAAATAGTCCATAGAATTTCACAGAAATACCATAGAGCCTGTACTGTTTTGATGAAGCATTTGCTAGCTTCCTCACGACTGCCTTATCAAGTGTACAGCCTTATCATATGTATGGCCTTATAATATGCAGTCCTATTATAAGGACATCCTTATCATGTACATATATAGCCTTTGGGTTCCAAGCCTCTTAACAGCATGACCAAAACGAATTACATTATTACCAATTAATATGGCTAAAAATGCTAGTCAATGTTAACAAAGGGGAAGGTGGCTGTTTGTTGTTGTCTTTATCCTAAGCTAGACACATCTGGGAAAAAGAAATCCTAATTTAAAAAATGCTTCTATAGAATTGGCCCATAGGAATATTTGCGGGATGTTTTCCTGGTTAATCGCTGATGTGGGAGGGGCCAGCCCATTGTGCGTGGTGCCACCCTGGAAAGTGGTCCTGGCCAGTACTAGAAAGCAGTCTACAAGGAGCAAGATAGTAAGCAGCACTTTTCCATGGCTCCTGCTTCAGTTTCTCTCCAGACTCCTGCCCTGCCGCAGTTCCTGCCCTGGTGTCCCTAATGACGGACTGTTCCCTAGAAGTGCAAGTGAAATCAACCACTTTCTTCCCAGTTGATTTTGTCCTTGATGTTTTATCACAGTAAGAGAACCCCCTTACTAAGACAGGGGGGCTGGGGCAAGAGATCGTTGGCAAAGAGCTTGCTATGCAAACATGGAGACCTGAGTTCAGACCCCAGTAAGCACAGGAAAGGCTGGGAAGGTGGAGACAGGAGGATCCCAGGCATTGTAAGTATTGTGAGGACAGCCTTGTCGCCAGTCAGCCTAGTTGAATTGGCACACTCCAAATTTAATGACACAGCCTCAAGAAACTAAGAAGAAGCCTTTGAATAGAGGAAGATGATCTTTGGTCTCCTCACACACAAACATGTTCGTGTGCACATGTGCACACACCTACATATAAGCCCCATCACACACGGAATATTAAGCAGAGTGGAAAGTACCAGTGCCCTGCATGCTAGGGGCTACCCTGAGTGCTTACACAACTTGAATATAAATGAAATCATGTCCAATCTGTAAATAACATGAAACTCAGCAGAGAGATAGTTACAATGTTGGTGAATTATGTGGGCTGAGAAGCCAGACTACCAGGGTTCCAATCCAAGATGATGACATACACCCTTCTAGACATTGACCAATATCCAGCCCTTTCTGTGCCAGGCTTCCTCATTTTCAGAATGGGAATAAAATTTTATCTTCTAGAGTCATTTTTACTATCACATAAAAACACATAAAGAATATCAGAGTGTTTTGTCCACATATAATGTTATTATGGCCATAAACAAATTGTAATGCAGGGTCCAAAACCAAATTCAAAACAATGTGGATACACCATAATTCTGGATAGAAGGAATCAAAAATATTTCAAGAATACTAAAGCTGGATTTAAGTTTTAAATATTCATTGCTATGATATAAGACAGGATTTACATTGGGAAAAAATCTTCTGGAAATGATCTAGATGTTTCATGGATCAGTAGATTTTTTACAATGCTTTTCTATGGGTTAGGTATCAGGCTTGATTCTAGGTGGGTAGTGTTAGTCAATGTGATTGAGGTTGTTTCTTGGCTCCTATGTGTCCCATCCAGTGATAACAAAGTGCCACTAATCAAGGAAATGATTGAAAAAGTAATGCCAGATACCTCGATGCTGAACTTGATGGAAGCTTGGGTAAACTAAAGCTGAGGCTCGTCAGTGCCCAGATGACAGAGACCTTTCTGAGGAACCAGCAGGTAGGGAAGCCAGCGGGTAAAGCCCAAACCTGCTAACAGTCTGGATCTAGTTGTACAAATGGCAACAATAATAGCAGATAATACCCGTGATAGCCAGTGTTGCAAACTTACTAGACAGCTGCCACTCATCCCTACCATGCACTGGCCAGCAAGAACTGAGCAAAGTGAGCATTAGTGATTTATCCAAAGCTAGCTATGAATCCAAGGTGGCCTTCTTCTGTGATATTCAAAATGGAAGGAAAAGTCCACAGTGTAGCAAGAAGATACCCATGGGGCTTTTCTTTTCTTTCTTTGTTTCTTTCTTTGTTTCTTTGTTTCTTTCTTTCTTTGCTTCTTTCTTTCTTTGTTCTTTTCTTTCTCTTCCTTCCTTTCTTTTCCTTTCTTCCTTCTTTTTCTTCCTTCTTTTCTTTCTGTCTCTTTCTCTTCTTTCCTTCCTCCTTCCCTCCCCCTAATTCTCTTTTTCTTTATTTCTTTCTTTCATTCTACCCCTCTTTTTTTAAATAAACAACAAGGCATTGATCATATTACAAAAGAGCTCAGAACATAGTACAGAAACGCCAACAGTCAATAGAAAAACAAAGCAAGACTGGCTTAGTGCCAAGAACATGAAGACATGATCAGAGGAAGCTAGGATACTGTTGTTTTATGTTTAAAGACTTTTCTCTCACAGAATCTAAGTCTCTCCCCGAATCCAGGGCTCAATGATTTAGTTAGGCTGGATGGCCAGCAAGTCCCATGGATGTTCCTATCTATGTCTTCCTAGGTTCACTGGCACATACTACGGCACACAGCCTCCTATATGAAGTGCTGAGGAATGGATCATGGTCCTGTTCTTGTACAGCAAGCAATTGTGCTGACTTAGCCATCTCCCTAGCCCCTCAGTTGGGGGAGTCAGTAAAGTTTGAAACAGTGGCTACATAATGCAATTTAATACTCCTCGTTTCTGTGATATGGGAGACAAAGAAGCATGCAGCTATCTAGAAATATTAATAAGGATGTCAGGTCACGAACAGTGCTGACAAAGAATACCCACAGCTGTGCTGTGTGGCTATTTCCTATTAAGGCATCATTCTAGTATGCAGATGGACAGCTCTTTTCATCTTGAATAAGCACATTGGAAGCAGGCTCTATAGACTCACATTCTGAACACTGGGGATCAAGCACAGAAGTTGGATAACAAGTTCCAAAGTCTACTCTAGAAGTCAATGATTTTTTAAAAAATATTAATACCTGAATCCACAAAGTTCAAAGTTCACACGGGGTTTAATTTTCCCTTTAGCTACTATCTCTTTGATTTGCCTAGTTAAGCACTTATAGTGTGGTATAGACAGAAGAGTGGGGATATGACCCATGGACAACTATGCCCTTTGTCATTTCTGAGATGTTCAGGGTGTGGAACCCCACAGCCTCACATCTGCTTATGAAACATCTATAAGACCAAAGCAATATGGTAAATAAGAAAGCAAGGTGAAATAGGACACACGTATCATCATTTCAGACACAGTGGAAGCTGAATGAAGGAAGATTTCAGGCATCACCAAGTATTTTTGTGTGTTGAGACTGTAGGAGGATTTGGGATGTGCACTCTTTGGGATGTGGGCCTCATCTTCTCAGCATCTTTTCTTTATGTCTGGTCACAGATCTGCTTCCTTCACTCAGAGGTGGCATCCGTGGCTCAGGATGAGTTCATCATTGTGCCTGTATCATGTTGGTCATAGATACTGCACCGGGAAGATGCCAATGATCTCATGCAAGGTTGTCCAAGCTCCTCTCAGAATTTTTCTGAGTAATATGTGCCAAGGAGTTATGAATACAGGAAACCTCCAAGAAATATCCAAAATGCAAAAAAAAAAAAAGAGTGTAGGCAGGGACGAGGAGTGTGACTAAACAAGGCTTTAAACTAGACTCTAGTTTCTAACTCTGGTACCTGAAGCCAGCTTGATATCAACAGTTGCCACACTGAGCTTACACTGGGTCAGGGGAACAAAGGCACAGTGAAGATAATTTTCCCATCAAGAAAGATAATTTCACTGTGTGTAAGGTTTGCCATGCATATTGAAACAGACATAGTAAAAGAGTTCTCTGCCACAAAAAAGGAAGGGAGGGAGGGAGAGAGGAAGGGAGGGAAAAAGGAAGAGAGGGAGGGAGGAAAGAAAACAATTCAGAAATTTCAGAAAATGATTTTAGGGCTTAAAAAGTGTTAGTTGGTTCTCCGCATGCTGTTTGATTGGCACTAGGGAAGAAGTTTAGACATGGCATTGGAAAGGTTCTCTGAGTGAGAGAAACAAGAGAAACAGTGGGGGAAAGATATCTGTAGTTCAGTTACAGAGCAGGATGCAAAGCAAAGAGAGATCCGGGGAAACAAAGCTGGGATCATTTGGCCAGCACTGGACAGCACACAGCCTTTGACTAATTTACATTCGACTCGCTGAAATTATTACTACACTTGGAGCAAAGTCTCTGCTCCATTTTCTCTAAGTACCATAAATGTTGTATCCTGGAATAGCAAGTAGAACTGTAACATAATTAAATTTAACAGATTAGCCAAATTAATGACCAACGCACTGATATTTATGACTTAATTCTCTATCCGTGGCATGAGAAATAGAGCTATATTTTAAGTTTTAGCTACCTATTCCCGTTATAGAACATTAGTTATTTTTGTTTTTCCTAGTGCCCTTACAATTTACTATGTCCTGTTCTACCCAATTTTATAATTTCTGAATTTTATTTTGACCCAAGGAACAACGAGGGGAGTCTCCCCTGAGGTGCTGTTTCAGCATATAATACCCACATAGGCCCCACTTTGCTTCCTTACTTTAATCTATGCTCAAGCAGCTTCATTCTGAAAATACAGATGACCTTTCAAGCTGGGGCAAGAACAACCTGCTTTGTAGAAGAGTAGAATATCATTTTATTATTTCATATACATTTTTCAAAACAATCACATTTTATCCAGATTACATCCTTGACTTTTATTATTAAGATGACACTAACAAGTACTAGAGCCAATAAGAGAGAAGATATTATAAATCTCTGGTGGTGGTGGGTTGAGGCGATTAGGTATGTACTTACAAACTACTCAAATGCAACCCCAGACAGAGAGCAAGTGATTCAGAACCAACATGAGTGGCACTGGAGGCTAAGGTCAGGTCTCCAGAGACAGAAAATCTTTTTGTAGTGGAGAGGAGTGTGGCTGATCTATCTGGATAAGTCAGTCTAGATGAAGGAAATCTGCCACCAGGGAGCATCGCAGATTACAAAGACGGTGGTGTGTCACCGGCCGTGAAACTCTGAATGCTGCCAGGATGGGTGCAGGTCAGACCCTAAAAGACTTCAAACACTGATGAAAATGTAGCTAAATCCAGTGGTAAAAGGGTGCGAGCTAAAGGCATCTGGCTAAAGAGTTGGCTTCGGGAGATTAATGGGGTGGTGGTTGGGCTTAGTATCAAAGGCAGAAATGAATAGGTTGAGCAGGATCAACTGGGTGGCGGCTACAGTGATGTGTGATTGGTGAAGAGGACCCATCATGGCAAGGGGCATAGGAATTGAATGTGTACCCATTCATGGGATGGTCATCGGTATTTCACAACTGAAGAGGGAGGAAGCAGAACAATGCAAATGAGAAGAGATAATGAAGCCAAGATGCTCTCCCAGCTAAGAAGAGGATGGGAGGCACAGAAACAAAGGCACAGAGAGAAAAGTTAGGCATGAGAATTGCTTCAGATTCAAAAACTCGATTTTGGACTTGTCAATAAAAATGGCCAAATAAAACAAGAAGTCAAATCTGAGGGGGACCTCTGGATTCCATTGTTCTGTGATTACTTTTTACACCTTGAAGTCACCTCTACAGAGGCAGTGCCAAAGCCATTAGGGATGGTGGCTTCTTAAAGGCTGGCCAAGGGATGAAAGCCAGCAGAGGCCTAATGCTGGCTCACACACCAGCTTAGTCACTGAAACTGCTGCTGGTTTATTCCTGCCAAATAGGTTTCCCCATTCTTAGCACTACTTATACTTTGCGTTGAGAAATTCTGGTAGATTCTGACAAGTTTTGTAGCATCTTTGACCTCTATCCCTGGAGACCAGATACACAAGCCTTTCTTTCCCAGGTATAACAATCAGGGCCTTTGCAACATGCCCCAAGCAACAAAATGGCCTTGGGTAAAAACTACTGCCCTAAGGAAGGACCTGGCCAGGACACCAGAGTGCCTGCCTGCCTTTGGCTTTTATTCTCTGCTTTTTCTGTTTCTATAATCTTTGCACGTCGCTTCATCTCCCCGAGTCCCGATTTCATCTCAGATGGACATAATTACTGTCCCCACGACACACTGTGTCCTGAGGACAGACTGTGGCACTGTCGATAAAGAGCCTGTCAGTGTGTAATGGAGTGGGGTCAGCTACTTCACTGCAGAAACAGGAGCTGTCACTAGACTGTGTCGCTCAGAAATCATCCGCAAGCATCACGGTGACTACCAGAAACACAAGAAATGCATGTCTTCCTAAAATCAGGACTTCACAACATAGTGCAAAATTGAGGCATTCACTTCCATGAAACGTTGCCTTATGGGGGCGTGGACTCCACCATCCTCCTCTTGGGAATGGGGGCAGTTGGGGAGAGGATGAGGACTTCCTGTAACCATATATCTCATGACTACTTGGAAGGACTATAATTAAAAAATAAAATAAAATAAACAACAAAGACAATGTATAATCAAAGTCCTCAGCTACAATTGTAGAACATTGGAGGATGCGTACTCCAAATGACGGTGGTTGCCTTCACCGCAGTCCAGTTTTATATGCTGCCTCGAATGTGCCAAAATGAAACAAAACAACAACAAAAAGCAACCTTTAAAAAAACCCACAGAAAACAAATAAAGCCTTGCCAATGTTGTCCCATTTTTTTTCTTATGGAGGTTAGGTTTTATTAAAGAAAGGGTATAAAACAGAGCTCAGTCACACTCCTCTTAGAAGCACTGGGGGTCTGCATTGGAGGAGCGGGACTCATTCTATGCCTGCTTGATCCATATCTGCTGGAAGGTGGGCAGCGAGGCCGTGATGGAGCCACCAGATCCACACAAGGTACCTGCACTCAGGAAGAGACACCCTGCGTCTACAGCAGGGAGGTGACAGCATTGCTTCTGTGTACTGCAATTTAAAAAAATTCTTCTACCTTAATACTTTCGTTTTGTTTTTATTTTCGAATGGCCAGTCATTGAGGCCCTCATAATTTTTTCTTTTGGTCCCCATGATGTTTGAAAGCTTTGATCTCCACGGGATTGGGTTGGAATGCTGAGGCAGCCAGGACTTGCCTGTACACTGACTTGAGACCAATTTAATAAGTGTGCACACCTTACCCCCAAAAAATGTTGCTTTACACATGATTCACACATTCGTTCCTAGAGTCCCTAAGTTTATATGAACCTGACATAGATTATGAAGTCAATAAAAACTATCTTTTTAAAAAGAAGACAAACTAAAATATGTGATGAATTAATTAAAGGGCCAAGTCCTGATGTAGAAAGATGCCCCAGGGGTTCAGAACACTTGGGCATTTGTGGAGGACCCAGTTCCGTTTCAGGTATCTACTTTGGGCAGCTCACAACTGCCTGTGATTTGATTCCCAGGGAATCTTATGCCCTCTTCTGGCTTCTGAGAGCATGGACATGCATGGGGACGTGGGTATACAAACAAACTCACACATGCAAATTAAAACAAATCTTTATATAGACAAGGCGTGGTCATAATGAAGTCAACTTCTAGGGAAGTTAAAAAATTTCAGTTGCAACTAAAACCACTACTAACTTTAATAGCTTTGTGTTACAAAGTGAAAGGCTACAGGACCTGGGGGTTAGCGCTGCCCCTGCCTCCTCAGGGAAATCAGGACTGCGGTTTATTCAAGAGTCCGTGGAGTTGAGACTTCACAGCTGTGCTAAATTAACGGAAGGCAGAGGCCAGGGAGGGCACAAGTTCCCACCAGGCTGCACTGTGTGAATAGCCTGACACACTTGAGCTATGGTGCTGCATTCAAGGAACCAGTTTCTCTTTAGTTCCTGGAGTACAAAACACAAGGCAGGCATCTAGCTGAAGCATTTATCATGGACTCAACCAGGCAAAGAGAAGGAGTTAAGGACTTTGTGCATGGCAGAAAAAAAAAATTCTAGATGGTACTAAATTAGGAACAACTTAAAAAATGACTTTATTATCCATGTAGTTTAGAGAAATTTTTTATAATTAATTGTTGATTTTGACTTGTTTTGACATCAGCCCCCCTTCTTCCTTGTCTATTAGGCTACTCTCTCTTCCACTCTTCTCTTCCCTCTCTTTCTTCTCACGGTACTTCTGTTTCTGACCTCACCAAGGGAATAGTGAACAGCATTGTAAAAGAGAGTTCCAATTATCCTGTACTATATACCATAAATTATAACATCAGTGAACCTGATAATTAGAAATCAAATAAACATAAAAAACCAAACTGATACATAGGAAATAACTAAATACATGCCAGTTCAAGACACAAATTGGAAATAATGCTCTTTTGTTAAAGCTTTGGGTTTTAATGCTTAGGTTTAGCTTTATATGCATTACTGTGTTGCCTACATGTATGTAAGTGCACCATCTGAATTACCTACAGAAGTCACAAGCCTGAAGGGCCTACAGAAGCCAGGAAAAGGCATCTGATCCACTAGAACTGAATTATAAACCATTGTGAGCCACCATGTGGGTGCTAGGAGCCACGCCCAGGTCCTGTGCTAGGGCAGCGAGCACCCTGAACTGCAGAGTCTTCTCTCCAGCTCCTGGGTTTTGTTTGTTTGTCAGACAAGGCCATGCTACTTACCAAGAGCTAGCAGCAGCACACTCTGTAGCTCGGGCTAGCCTCAAACTCATGACAATCCTGCCTCGGCCTCCCAAGTATTAGGATTGCAGCCATGTAACATCCTACCTGTTATTGTCAGAGCTGCTGTTCTGTTTGAGCCCCAATTTCACACCACCCAGGACTGCTTTGAACTTGCTAGACAGTTGATGCTAACATTGAACATTGAACTCTTGATCCTCATTCTTCCGTCTTACTATTGTGCTAGAATGTAGGTCTCCATCACAAAAATAAAATCCTTAATATCAATGAAAGCAATTATTTCCCTCTTAGAAAGAATTGGTAGCCGTAAATAATGCATCTCCATGCGGCCACCAGAGGGAGCCCAAGCCTAGGTTTCTACACAGGCCTGTCCGTAACACACACAACCCCCTCCAAAACCAGAATTCTTTTGCAAATCCCTTTGCTTGCTTGTCCATTTCTATCAAAATACTTCAGTCTTGCAGAAATAATTTAGTCAATGCCAGAGTCTATTTAACATTCCCCAGGATGGATCAGCACTGACATGTCCCCTTCGTGCTGGAATGAAGCTCTCAGTCCCTATGTCTAGCTTTTTTGCATAGAAGACAACTTTCAAACAGGCTTCAAGAAAGATGGATTGCTGGCTCAGCCTCACGTTCCGCCTTCATCCTGCATATTTAAAAATTGTTTATGTGGGAAGAAAAGAAAGAAGAAATAGCGGGCAAAGAAGGGAAATTCTTCGTTCAGACTTTGCAGGGCAACAAGGATCTAGAGACTAGCTAGAGGGGAGGAGGCACCTTGGGACAGCCAAGCAAAGATAAAAGCAACTTGAACCGTGGGGTGGGAAAAGAGCATACTACGCACCATCTTGTCCAGCTCACTCCTGGGTCAGTTGCAACGAAAGGAGGACTAGGCAGAGGGCTTGGTCAGGAGAGTATTTGTTTTATGAGCATGAGCACCCCAGAGCTCACCTTCAAAGAAGCTTAGGTGTTGGTGTGAACTTGTAGCCCAGCACCACAGAATTGAAGACAGGCTTGTTGTTCAACTAACCTAAACTATTTACTTCAGGGTAGTGGGATACCCTGTCTCAAAACAAAGATGGCTAACATAACCTAGGGAATTAATGATACCTGAAGTTTTCCAGTTATTCCCCCTCTGTGTCTGTGTGTGTTTTGTGTATCTTACACACACATACACACACAATGTACTTATGCATGCACACACACACACACACACACACACACAGAGAGAGAGAGAGAGAGAGAGAGAGAGAGAGAGAGAGAGAGAGGAGAAAATAAGTAGGAACTTCTTTAGCTTTCTCTGACAGTGGTAAGTGCTGGACCAGAGCCTGAAGCTGGAGATCAGGGAGTCAAGACACCCTGACATGTTTACCGTTACATAAAAAGTAACAATCTAATGAGGTGTTATTAATAACTCTGTCAACAATCATGCCATGAAGTCTCAAAATGATTGCTTTCCCTTTCCAGATCTCACAGTTAAAATTTCATTTCACAAGCTTTCATTTTATTAGTCTTTGGGGAGGGAAAAAGAAAACACATAGATTTTCCATTGAAAATACCAACTATGCTGGTTGGTTGATAAAATCCATATAAATGTGAAAATATAAATATAAATATAGAACTATGTGAGTTAGAATCACAATATGGTGTACCAAATATATATATATATATATATACATATTTACATTATTTATATATATATATATTATATATATATAGATTATTTGAAAGATAAATCTCCAAATAGGGTCCCTACAAATAAATACATGTGGGAGGGGGAAGAAACTCAGCTGTGTTTTCCATAGCATGCCAGAAGCCATCCGTGAACATCTACTTTGTGCAAACAGTACCTACACACTTCCTTCTCTTGTTCTTGCTTCTTGAGGATAGGATGTGAGAAACTTTCCCCAAGCAATTGTCATTGATGGATTCACAGGTTTGCTGGAAAAATTCCTACATTTTGAATCGTCCTTCAAGGGCATCATTTAAAATAAAGACTAGAGTTTTCAATACACAGACACGTGTACATGCATGCGCGCACACACACACACATGCATCTACTCACATATACACATAACAAAACATTATCTCAGCTGGAAGTCTTTAGTATTGAATGAGAGAAACCAAATAGTTTGGGAGCATTCTAGAAATTGAACTTCAGTCTACTTAAATATGACACCTACTTTTTATTCTACCATGTTTGTTCCATTAAGAAATTATACATTTTTATGATTATCACTACCATTTATTAAAAATAAGGCAGGAAAAGAGGGAAAGTTTGGGGAAGAAGATAAGAAATGGGTGGTTATTTTCTACACTCATCCACCTTAAAGAAGCCTGAGATTTGTACTAGATCTCTGGGTCATAATGCTAAAGAAAGGTAGAATATGTTCTTTGACACCAATAATTGTCATATGATATGGAATCTGATGCAAATAAATGGACATTGTATTCAAAGATATCTTAGACTATACAGTAAAATCCTGCATATATATACACACATATATACATATACATACATGAACAAATTGCCATGATTTCCACATGAGTTAACTGTGAAGAAAAAAATTATTCAGAAAATATAAACCAAAGAACTACATGTTTCATTGAAAGCCAAGGAAATTTTTGATGAAGAAACAAAACTAAGTAATTTTTCTATGGGAAATAATTTGGTTAATTAAATCACCCACTGTCCATCTTACTCCTACCAGTAAATCACTGACAGGTGCAAGAAAAGCAACCCTATGCATGTGTGTGATGACTGCGTAATGCTTGAGCCTGGATGTGGCAGGAACAGCTAGGTCGGAGAGTGCCTTGGACGTGTGATGAGCATTGAGACCAAAGCTCATGGGGAGTTTGCCATCTCTGTGCCCTCCTAGTTTGTAAACCACTGGGTATTTGAGCTCACAGTTCTCCAAAGTACTCAGGGTATGAAAATTCTTTCCTTGTGAATCAATTCTAATGCCCAAATTTCCTCCAAATAAACAGAGAAGGGTCCAAAGAAGGCATGGGTCTGGAGTGAGACTCACATAGTTTATGAAAATTTAAGCTATATTAAACACTGTTAGCATGGTACCTCAATGGAAATACCCACTCACTTATGCACTCAAATATTTGAGACTTGTGCAGGATAATTATCTAAAAGCATCTATATTTCTAGTGATTGCCCATTATTATTTTAAGTGAACCATCCAGCATAAAAATGCAATTTGTGGAAATGGATCCAAACGTTGGCAAATATGTGGCACACATTTCCAACATATGAGCCATATAATCTATATTGAAATCATGTACTACATACTTCTGATATTGCAATGTAAACATAGCCATAGACATATCCTCCCTCCCTTTCTCTCTCTCCCTTTCTCTCTCTTTCTCTCTTTCCCCCCTCTCTCTCTTTCTCTCTCTCCCTCTCTCTCTCTCCTCTGTGTGTGTGTCTGTGTATGTGCACATGGCTTGTGTGTGTGTGTGTGTGTGTGTGTGTGTGTGTGTGTGTGTGTATGAAGTATGACTGTGTTCAAAGAAAACACAGTCAGACAGAGTGATAGATTTGGCCATGAGCCATTGTTTGACCTGGGCCTAGGATCATTAACAATATGTTGTTTAATGTTGTATCAACTTGAAAAAATCTAGTTATTTGTGAAGAAGGCTCCATAAGATTAGACTACAGGCAAGACAGTGAGCATTTTCTTGAGATGTAGGAAGGCATAGCTCAGTGTGGGCCATGCCAATTTTTGGCCACAAGGGCCTGAATGGTAGAAGAAAGCAGTCTGAGTAAGCCAAGGAGACAACCAGGAAGCAGCTTTCCTTCTACTTAGTTCATGCCTTCAACTTCCGGCCTTTTGTTCCTAACCTGGCTTCCCTCAGTGATGTACCACAAATTATAATCTTGAAATAAACCTTTCTTCCCCAAGTTGCTTTGGCCATGGTGTTTATCATGGCAAAAGAAATCCTAAGACAAACAGTTACCCACTAATTAATCCTATGTCACCAATTCTTCCCATTTTGCTTTCAAGACCATGCCTAATTTGCCATAGTCTCAAAGCCTTTCATTCTACCGAGAATGTTTTCCTTCTCTTTCAATCAATATCCACTCAATTTAGTCTGTTTCATCTGAATGACTTCTATATAGTTTAACATCTGTAATTGAGACCTTCTCTTTCATATTAATATTATACATTTGAGACTCCACAAAAATGTTCTTATTGTATACACACACATACAGAGAGGGGAGGAGAGGGAGGAGAGAGAGAGAGAGAGAGAGAGAGAGAGAGTCAGTCTCTATCTTCATTTAATACTCAATTATCCTCTGGAGGTAATCAATCATATAGTCATTTTTGTTAACTTCTCAGCACCTTCCATAAATCCTTGAGCAGAACTATTGAGCTGAATATATGAGAAGAACATGAATCATTGAAAATAAAAAAATGCTATAAATAGTTAAGCAACATATTTAGTTAACTTATTACTATTATTATTACTGTTATTATTGATATTATTTTACTGAATCAAAGAGACCAGCTTCTTTGCAAAAATAAAAAAGTTCTATAATCATGAGTAGATACCAAGTGACATCTTAGAAGCTTGTATAGGTCTTGGGATGTGGCTCAATTTGTATCATATTTGCCCACTACATACAAAGCCCTGAGCTCTCAGTACCATATAAAAATAGTATCAAAGCATATGACTAGACTCAGCACTATGGGGGTGGGGGCAGGAGGATGAGAAGTTGAAGATAATTCTTGGGTTCATAGGAAAGTCAAGGCTAGCCTAAGCACATGAGATTCTGACAGTTTATTGATTTCAAATAATATGTTATATATTATATAAACATATAAATGAGATTATTAGGCAATCAGCTATATTCTAAAAAGGTACTCAAAAAGTAGAAAATAAATCTAGTATAGCAATGATTTAAATAACAGGTAAATATACTGAAAGTCCTCAACAAAACAAATTCACACTTTCATAAAATCTGAAATTGAGGAGATTAAAGATGTGTCATGAAGATTCTGGAATGTTAGCAAAGATGTGCCCAAGAAGACTGATGCCTCTAACATCTCTGCAATCCCACTAGGCTAAGAAGGGGCCAGATGAGATTGCTTAGTTGGTTCTAAGGGACCTTTTAGTCAATACGCTAAATGTCCAGTCTCTGGGGTTCATGACTCAGTCCTTCTACCACGAAACATCATGAATCATGGCTACTTGATGGGTGGGCTTTTCACATTTCTTACTCAATAAAGGAACCCAGCACGGACTCCCTCACACAATCATGACAGGTATTCAGGGAGATTAGTCAACACAGAGCGAATAGGCTGAACTGCAACTTCACTAATGATTGGTGCAACAAAAGACAGAAAAGGAAGAATTTTTTTTAAAAAAAATTTTTTTTAGAGCAACAAACCAATCATCCACCTGCTCTTGCAAAGCAGAGGATCAATTATCCCAACAAAAGAATGCAAACTGAGAACTGCAGGGATAAAGCCAGGGAATGAATGAGCTCATCCAGGGTGCAGAGGGACCGAAATACACAGACTGACCCAGGAAGCGGGAAAGATGACGCAAGTGGATAGGGAAGAAAAGGAAGGTGGGTGGCCAACCAGGTGCCTGCAGTACTGGACAAATAGAAGCAATCAGGGCTAGGGACAGAATTATTTCCCTTCCAAAGAACCCTTATGATGCTGAACTGGTTGAGATGCTGGAATTAGCATCGGGAAAGGCCACCTGCCCCACTTGAGAGCACAGTCATCCTGATTGCCAGTAACAAAGCAGCAGCAGCAGCGACAGTTTTCTTTGTCTTTGTGTGGCTTTCTGAAGCCCAGCTGAATTCAAAAGCAGCTGTGTGACTCCTAATTTGCAAACAGCATGTGTACAACACACACACACACACACACACACACACACACACACACACACGGTGTGGGGAGGGGGGAGTCGGGAGAACTTGAATATTGCTGGGTTACTGAAATTATTTTCATGCTGCATCAAAATAAGGAAGACAAGAGATGCCATGTCTTTGCCCACAACATATACTTTGTAGTACTTAATTATGTTCTTAAAAAGGGATAAAACTTATTTGTAACTATAAGGTTTTAATATATATTATGTATCTGTTTAGGCACATTCATTGGATACATGGGCTGGAAGGATGGCTCATGAGTAAGAACACATTCTGCACAAAAACAAGGACTTGGGTTCAAATCCCTAACTCTCTTGTAAGAAGCCAGGCATGGCTACATATTTGCTTACAACCATGGTGCTGTCAGGAAAAAGAGACAGGAGGATGGTTGGCACATGCTGACTACCATCATAGGTTCAGTGAGAGACCCTTTCTCAACAGAATAAGGCAGAGAGTAATTGAACATCTGATGTTCTCCTCTGGCCCAACACTGTCCTACCTACCACACCACACACATACTCATACATACACACCCGAGAGAAATGCATTCACAGAAAGAACAACTGTCAGGTTGCTGTGACCGAACTTCTCTTTTCACAAACCTTTGAGGCTCCTCCGTCAACTTTCAGAGAACTAAGTTCACAAGCCTTCCTCTTCCTGACCACAATTAAGATGAGTAGCCCAAACTTATTCTGCAAACCAAGCATGGCCTCTCTTTTCTCTTTGCTTTTTCCTCATCCTGCTCACTAAATATCAACCTGGGCCCCATGATTAGTTAAAATGATGCGTCCTCCTGCATGGCTCGTCAACTGTAAAAGCACTTTCGTCATCTGCACGGTCCTACAGCCCAAGTGGGTCTGACAATGTTAACGTTCTTGCTCCATAATTTCCTTACAACCCTCCTGAAACAATCGGACTGGGTATGTGGCTAAATCCTAGAAAGGATGTCAAGAGCGAGTGAGGCCTGAGTTAAATTCTTGGCACTGAAAAAACAAACAAAGGACCCCACAGATTGCTGAGTCTGGATCCATGGTGTTTTTGATACAGCTGGACCACGATGCTACACATGAAATTGAATTTATAGGGGTGCCAATATCCCTGGGCCATATGCCACACTTGATGAACCACTACTAAAACATTGTGAACCATTGACAACCTAAACACAGAAATGTCTCACCTCTCCTTGTAAAGCTCTTTGAGAGTTGAAAATAATTTTAGCTTGGAATTAATGCAGCTCTTCCCCACATTTATATTCATCATAACTCAACAAATATTTGTCAAGTCTGGTATATGTATAAATATATCACATCATGTATATTTGTACATATCCATCCATATTCATTTAACAAATATTTATCCCTAACACACACATAGATATGGGAACAATATTTAAAGTACAAGCAGGTTTCTTAATCATTTCATACTTGGCAAGCCAGAGCGAAATATGAATATACTATGATCCATTTTGCAAATGTGTTCTGCAGGAGCGCACCATTAAAATTCAGTAGGAGGACTCTCTCTTTGAAGAGTGACCATCTGTGTTCATTTGTGGTGAGCATGGTGAAACTCCCCTTCTGCCTTAATATTCAGTTACCTTGGGTTATATATCGCCTCAGCTTCAAAACCAAGAAGCATGGGAATTTTATTTCCCATTCTGTGGATTTATGGTCAGTGTCCTGACATCTCTGCAGGCATTACTCATGCTTAAGGCACTGGGTAAGTCTTTAGCACACCAGTCCATCTCCCCATCGCACATGAGAATACAGACACTAGGAGCATCCTTCTGGCGTTCAGATCCTGAGTCTGATACATCTAGAACATGGTCTGGGATATACTGCATAACCTCTGTAATCCTCAGGTAGTAAAATATGAACAAAAAAATTACAAGCCTGCCTCCTGATAGTGGTGAAAACTGTGGGAATAAATACACAGAAAACATCTACCTGGTACATCCTCCAAGGTGCCATTGGGGCTGCTAAATAACATTAGACCGGAAGGGCAACCTCCCAGGAGACTGCTACTAGCCTGTCTACTCTGGAGCCAGAACTCTTATTTTACTCATTTGTCATCTTAAATCACCATCAACTAGCTAGACAAAACTAAGAAAAGCACACACTAATATTTCAAATGTAGATGGTATTTAAAAATGGCCTGTGTTACTTATTAACATTGACCCTTCATGCTCACGCTATCTTGTGAGGATGACAGCATTTTATCAGTGCCTTCAATGCTGGCTTAATGGCTATGATTATGGGTTATCGCCATGTAAATTCCACAGATAATACCAAAACCAACACCTACTTTATGGCAAAACACTCTGACCCATGAAACCTAATTTATAGGTGCCTGAACGTAATTTTGTTTTCAACCTCTAAAGCTAAATTTCACTTCTCCAAATTCCTTGATTACTCAGTTTAATGTCATCAGTGGGATCGGTAAAGCACATTCTTCCCTTCTATCAAGTTTTAATACTGTTAGATTTGCGTTCAGACATAGGCTCTGTCAGCTTTATCAGCACTGACAGTCTAATAAAGTAGGAAGAAACTATGCGAATGCAGACCTTATTTCTATTTGAGATTTTAGCTATGTCATAGCCCATGGTAGTCTGGGTTGGGGGTTGGTAGTGGTATACTGCAATTATTTTAAGAACTTTTTTTGATGAGAAGTTACCCAAAAAATTGAATTTTCAACTGGAAATTAAGCAAAAGGATGTTGGAGAGAAAGTAAAATGACAAGGGAAACTTCTACGTAGATCATGTGATGTATTATGACAGCATCAAAGTAGTCCCTGCCATTGTCATCACGTGGGTTTCTCTATTGCTTTCTGTTTTCACCTCCTCCATTTCTCATGAAGCCACTTTTACTATGCCTACAGATTGTAAGTTAAATACAAAAGACACTCTATCCAAATAAGGTCACAATCAAGACCTAATGATCACACACTTCATAGTCAATTAATATATATGCCTACATCTTTATAGGTCATTGTGACCCATTTCCAACTCCCTACACTTGTCTTATAAGGGGTACAGTTTACTTCCATCTATCTTGCAAAATCCTAGATGCCAGTAATGCTTTATATCAGTGGGTCTCAACCCTTTTGACCCCTTTGACAAACTTCTATCTCCAAAAATACTTGCATTACAAATCATAACAGTAGCAAAATTACTGTTATGAAATAGCAGAGAAAGTACTTTTATGGTTAAGCGTCACCACAACATGAGGAACTGCATTGAAGGGGGTCGCAGAATTAGGAAGGTTGAGAATCATTGTTTTAAGTCGTGATTATACCAGACTCTCAGTATGCAAGCTCTCATGGAATACTCAACATTTATGTTGTATAAGCAAATATGAATATCACTCAAAACATCACAGAAACTCCTGCATGACTAAAGCACAGTATTATGCATAAAGTGGTGAGCATATACCCCCAAATTACTGGGGAAGTGAGGCACAGACTGTCAGAGATGTAGCTGGTGAAACACTACTACCAAGAGCAGAGGAAATGCAGTAACAATCTCCAACTCAAATCACAATCCAAGTTACCAATAAAAGGAAAGTGTTCTTAGCAACTTCAGAGTTGACTGCAGAAACACACTTGGGAAGACACATGGATACTAAAAACTGTTAAGGATATAGAGAACTTTAATCATTTTATTCTTTAATGATCATTGTTATTTTGGGTTTTAAAAAATCCTTTTATTAGTCAGGCAGTGATGGTGCACACCTTTAATCCCAGCAGTTGGGAGGTAGAGGCAGGCAGATCTCAGTGAGTTTGATGCCAACTTAGTCCAATAGAGCAAGTTCCAGGAAAGCCAGGGCTACAAAGAAAAAATCCTGTCTTGGGAAAAGAAAAAAAAAACAAAACAACAAGAACAAAAATAAATAGATAGATAATAATAATTCCTTTTACATGGAAATCTTTACTGAAAGCCTTGGTCTTGGCTAAATTCCTAAGCAAGAGGTTAGAACTTGGGGAAGAAAACATGCCTGTGTTTTGAAGCCACCATGCTAGTGAGGGAGAGAGATCAGCAAGCTGGGTGCTTGTTCCTGCATAGGTGGCATGTTGAGAAGGAAAAGGAGAGGGAAGGAAAGACCAAGGGAACAGCATCAGCCTGTTTGCTGTTGTCCCACACCCTCTCTCAAACCTGTGTGAAGCGCCACAGGACCTTGAAGGTCTCTTGTATATTTCCTGCACTTGTTTTCTGAGGATATGCTCATCAGATGCATGCTACAAGTATTTTCTACTTAGCTCTTCAGTTCAAGTTGCCTTTCCCGATGTATGCTGTATATGATAAAACACATCCTTTTTAGCTGTATACTCCACTAAATCCTGATAAATGAATTGAAGGGCCACCCAGATCTGCCATTTCCCTATTGTGTCCTGCCACTCCAGTTGGGTCAGAATCAAGGAGCTACATCTTCTCTGGGCAAGATTATACATGGAACTTTTAATGCCAATGCCATGGAGGATGAGAGAACTTCTGGGGCTTACTGCCTGCCAGTCTAGCTTTAACTTCAGTAAAACATCTGGGTTCAAAAGGAATAGGATAGAAAGTGATAAAACAGAATACATGGCATCCTTTAGCAACTACATGTAAGCACGGGCACATACCGTGTACTTGTACATACATATAGCTCTCTGCCAGTGGGAGAAGAGTCAGGCAATGCTCCTGAAAGTTCACGGGGAGGTTGTCAGCCTGAGACAATTTTATCTCTTCAATACTGACTGTCAGAACTAAGTATTTTAGTATCCAAAGAGGCTGTTTCATGCTATGTGAGGTAGCCTCAGGATTTGTGTCCTGACCCTCAGAAAATCCAGAGTCCTCCTCTCAGGAGCCCTGTCATCCATAGACATACCCCAAGAGTAAGCCTTCCAGACAGTGCTGAGGGCCCAGGACTCAGTGCTATGTTCAGTTTTACTATAGAGAATCAGGCCTAGTCATTACAGGCAGGAGTAGTCCAGGCCTAGTCATTGTAGGTAGGAGTAGCACGCTGTAAAGCCAGCTCACCTTGGACTACTCAGTGATGCAGTCCAAGCAGAAATAGTGGGCACATGTCTCTGGATGCCCACAGTCTGGACTCTGCATGCATTGAGGCAAATGGGGCAGCTCTGCATCATCATCAGAATTGGGTGCACTGCTAGCTTCGAGCTTCCCTTGAGTCTCCACTGCTGCTGTTGCCATTTCTATTCCATCTTCTGAACCTTCAGAACCAGATCCATGTTCTGGGTCTTCCTCCTCAGATAGCCCCTTTGTTTCATCCCTATCCATGTCTTCTTCATGCTCCCTTCCTGTATCACCTTCAGAGTCTCCACTGTGGCCATTGCTACTTTCAGCATCACTGGCCAGTTCGGAGGGGTCAACTCGTGGGGGTTCATCTGGTCCAGGGCTTGGAACCACAAGCTCATCTAAACTGTCGTCATTCATGGTTGCACATTGGAGTTCAGCTCTGGGAACCTTCTGCCTCCCAGATGGTTCTAGATGATCCGCCTCTGTCCGAATGCAACCGCAACTGACTACAGCCCCCTCGTGCTTCCAGACCCCAATGATCATTGCTTTAAACAAGATTATTTAAACAAGATATCAAGAAACTGAACTTGGTTATTGGAAAACTGGATTGTAATAATGCAAACTTAAAACAGTATTGATGATGCAGATAAGAAAATTCCAGCATTTTCATACTGCACGGTTTTCAATTTGTTTTCATACGTGTGATTTCAATTGATATAATAAATGAAATTTTTTTCTCTTTCTAAAACTTGAGGTTATAAAATAATTGTTTCTCCCTTTCCTTCCTCTCTGGAAGTCCTCCCATATATTCCACTCTACTCTTCTTCAAATTCATGACCTCTGTTTCTATTGTCATTTTATATATTATATATTACATATAATATACAAATTATCATTATATGTAACAACAGTATGCATATGTAATATATGTCTGTGCATGTGCATATACATACATGCATATATATTTCTAAATATAACCCTCTCATTTCATAATTTTACTTTTATGTACATTTTCAGGGATGACCATCTGGCACTAGCCAACAATTGATGTGCTTTTTCCCTGGGGAAAAACATATCTCTTGCTCCCAGCTTTCCTCAATTGCTTATAGTTCTTTGTGTAGGATTGAGATCTCATGGGCTTTTTCTTCATCCACTTATGCATGTTCAAATAATCTCTCCTGTCTTACAGATTTAAAACATGGTGCTTAATAACATATGGTATAAAAAACACACAAACTGACAAAACTGACTGTTTTTCTGGTACCAAATTTAGAGTGTGCGTGTGCATGTGCGCATGTGCGTGTGTGTGCACATGTGCATGTTTATGTGTGTGCGTGTGTGTATGTGTATGTGTATATGTGTGTGTCTATGTGTGTGTGTTTCCTTCTCAACTGGACTGTTGGTACCTGAATGGTACCGTCAGTTCTTTCAGTGATCTTGCCTGGTATTTTCTTATACCTAACTATCTAATTGCTTTGTAGGGTAGCTTAAAATTCAGTTCAGGAAAATTTAGGGCTATTTTTTTCCACCCAAAGCAAAGCAATTGAGAATAATTTTACATAAACTCTATAACTTTATGAATTTCACTAAACACTACTATGAAGGAAAATATGCACGGGTTAGGATGTAGGTAAAAAATCTTTATATATACACACACATATATATATATACATCCATCTGTATGTATATATATTCACACACACATATATTTCTGTATATGTATGTATATATATTCAAGGAAGAAGAAATTCTGTATATCATCAAAAAAGAAGAAAATATCATTTTTCCCTAGAAATAGAAAAGCATAATTTCTGAATATCTGTTACTTTAGGTTGTACAAACTCAGAATCCCCTGTCATGAGGTAATGTGTTTCTACTGCATCAGGATGGTCTCCACCAGGCAACTCTTACACATCGGGGCTATGTCTTAAGTTGGAAAATTGATAATACTTCAATTGTGGTACCTTAAAAATCGATCTTAGATCTCAGAATTCAGCAGTTTGTTGCCAACATAGATTCGTTTAATTTTTAGGAATCCACAGAAAGTCTTTTCTGAGGGCCACAGTCTCCTACACCGACCAGGTGTGAATCATACCCTTCACTTACTAATGTTCCCTAAGTTAGTCAAAGTCTAGAGAATCCCGATACAGAGCCTAATGAAAACTAATGTAGCAAAGATGCTCCTTCTGAAATGCCAGTCTGTAACTGCTTTTTAGAAGCTAATATTTAAAGAATCATTGAATACTTGAACCTAGTTTATCATTCTTGAACACCAAAAGATGAGTGCTGGCTTATATCCAACCAACATCACTTGTATGGAGGGACAGAAAGTCACCTCACCCAGGAAGTCAGAGGCAGTGAAAGGAGGGTCCAGTGTCTGATTCTGCTCTACAGGTTCAAAGGCCAAGACCGAATCTGGATAGCTTCTGCTCACTGCAGTTATGATCTTGTTCCCATATCCTTGCTGATATGCTGATATGAAACAATCCTGTGATATATATTAACATCACGTTTTCCTCCATGCAACCTGAATTAGCAAGAAGATTAAATCTTCCTTTCCTTCTAGAAGCCATCCCTTTTTTTTGCTTTCAGGACATCTAAAGGCTAGTACTTACTTCACAATAAGACACACTTTAAAAAAAAATGTTGACCCATATTCTTGAGTCTGCCATCTCTGCAAAAAGTTTCTCACATGAGCTTATGAGTAAAGCTTTGGGATTAGGAAAATTCACATTTACTCAAATAAGAACATTTTTGCACATTTTTAAGAGAGATCACATATTAGAATTCAACGTCTTTAACTTTTGGGGGGCTTAGTGACTATGGACTTCATCTCTGTTTAGGCAATGCTTAGCATTTTAGAGTTTCCATGGAATTTCTACAGTATGGTCAAATTCTCTAAGAAGTGACCTGGAATTCTGATACCCTGGGTGAAGGGAGTCATAGACACTGGCGCTTATGCAAGTTTCATTATATGTTTTTGTTCGGTTGGTTTTGTTTTTCAAGACAGAGTTTCTTTGTGTAACCTTGGCTGTTGTGGAACTAGCTCTGTAAACCAGGCTGGGCTGAAACTCACAGAGATCTGCTTGCCTCTGCTTACTGAGTGCTGGGATTAAAGTGCTGGGTGGTGTCTGTCACCACCGCCCGGTTTATATGTGTTTTGGGGTTTTGTTTGTTTTGTTTTAGGTTATGCTATGCTGATATCTATATTAAATCTTCCCCACCCCTTTTCTGTGGAATAAAGGATAAAATAATCTTTCTCTTTCAATAGCTTCAACAAATAACCACCAACTTCACCACTTAATTACATAAACTTGGGCTCAGCCAGATTTGTATTTGAATTCTGCCTCTTTCTAAGACATCTGACTTTAAGCAAATTAGAAAATCAAACTCAACACAATTCTGTAGGTTTCTACATATGAAATAGGACTGATGAGAAGAGTAAAAGAAATTGTACACATGACTTGATTGGTGGAGTGTCAAGTACGTAATTGTTAGTGTTGAATTAAAGAGTGGCACCATCATCAACATTACCATCAGAGGGAACACAGTTGAGACATGAATAGAATTGGACATATTAAGTCTATGAAGGCATGAGGTGTTGTACTAGGGAATACTTCAAATGTCTAGGGAAAAACAAAGCAGACGCAGGCATACCATGCCATTATAGTGTTTCCTTTACCATGGCATACAGTATAGCTTACAGAATGATTTGGAACAAAGCATCAGATGATTTTCATCAAGAAATGGTCTAACCTATGCAGAATTCCCAGTCTCTGCTCCAAGGATAGTACTCTGTTGAGTCTAGGGTCTCATTAGCACAGAGGGAACCTCAACACAAAGATGAAGCAATCAATGTCGGCTCCCAACACTGACTTATGTATGTCTGACAAAGGAATTCGTAAAGATTCTTTGGTCCTTTCTAACACTATTAAACATTTCAACAAATAACTCTAAAAAGTTTATTCATATTTTACAGTAATGTCTCTTTTTATTTTTCTTGTTATGCCTCTTCCTAAGTTTTAATTTGTCTCTGACTCTTCAATCATCTATCACAGTGCCTAGATGACAACCTTCTGCAAGAACTATGGATCAAGAAAAACAAAACCAGGGGAGAGTTTTTAGGGGAAAGAAAGAAGAGAAAGAGGAAGAGAGAAGGGATAGAGCCAGATGCTGCTCTATTCACTCGTGAATAGGTCTGTTATAATAAAATGACAAACTCCATATCAGAGAACAGAGGAGCATAGAGAAGGAGAATGGAGAAGAGGAGGGCTCGAAGCAAGGATATTACTATTGCTACTGAGGTCATTAACGCAGGTGTTTTGGGGAATCCTTCATCCCCTGCCAAGTATTTGTGTTCCTTTCCATGCAGCTAAACCTAACAATTAATTAAGCAAAGTAACATTAATACGAATCTACCTTTCCCTTTATAGCCTACCCTGCAATAAATTCCTGGCTAATAAAATGTGTTCCAAAGTGAGGTTTACCATTTCAGCATTTTCAACTATGTTTATTAGCTAAATATTGACACCAATGGCCAGCTTGTAAGGCCTGTGCTTCATGAAGGTGGATTTTTGTCACCCTGGGTCCTGATTGTAGAGCCTGACCTCATGGTCTTTCTCTGCTTCTGTTTGAAATTCGCATAAGCAGAACTAGTAAAAAAAAAAAAGCTAGAAATAAAACAAGGTGAAACTTTTCTTGGGTTATTCTTTTGAGATTTGAGAATCTGATCATATATTATACTTGCTAATAAATGTTAGAAATCTATATTCAATTTTCAAACAGCCAGAGCAGTATCTTATGTATACTTAGTACTAGATCAAGCCTATTGCCAAAATTGTGGTGATTCTTTGTTTTCTAACTAGGATCATAAGAGACTGCATTACCTGTCAATGATATTATGAAAATTTGAAAACACAGGGATGTTTTTGCCACCACATGGAGGGTAGTCAACATAACTGTTACTGATTGTTAAATAATTATTTTAGTGGAAGAATAAGACAAGTATTATGAATTAAGTAAAATTTGGTTGGTGGGTAAAATCATTTCAAAGTCCCTTTAATTTAGTCTTGTTTGCAATTTCAATCTACTTCCAAACCAGCACCTCTTTTTATATAACACGAAACTTACTTCTCTTTTTCTTATTGCTTTTATTTTCTTTGTGACCATTTCTTCTAAAAATATCAACCACAGGTTAGTGAAGAGCAGATGAAGGACTTACTGCCAATCCTAAAAACTTGGTTTATTCTCCAGGACCTGTATGATAGAATGGGAGAACTGCCTCCCTCAAATTGTCATCTGAGGCCTTCTGGAAAGTAGTGGTTGGAGTTATACCCCCCAAATGAATACATATAACAAAAATATTTCAGATAATAGCTACATTAATGAATGTTTAATTCATTAATCAAAGCTTGCCTCTGGTCTTTACACATGGTGTATTTAAATATTTATAACAAAAAACAAACTTTGCATTAAGCCATTTTTAAGAAATCCAAGAAAACTGTCATTATCCCCCCTTCATGGATATAAAAATAAAAATTGTGTTGATAAAAATAAAATATTGTAGGGGTAGGAGAGATGGATCATCATCTAGGCGCACATACTGCTCTTGTAGAGGACCTTGGCTCAGTTCTGAGAACCTACATAGGGATACCAGTAACCCCTGTCTCAGTGGATCTTATGCCCTTTTTATCTCCACAGGCTCCTGTGTGCACATGTTACACATAACTCACAGAAGCAATCACAAATACATATATACTAAATAAGCAGATAAATAATAAGTTTTAAAAGTCAAATACAATCAGTCTCATGTCTGTTCTAAGTGAAGGATCAGAGATAGAAGAAAGGTAGCCATATGTCAGACATTCTTCCAGATACCATAGATTTGTTCATTCACTTAATGTTCCAAACAAGTCGAAGAAATATACATATTTATTGCTCTCTTGTGGAGATGAGACAGCTGAGAACCAGGCAGTTTGGGTGATCCACTTGATATCCCATGAGTAGGTCTTCAGAAAAGAATTCTGACACTGCCTTTTGGTTTTAACTTTCTGTCAGCTGTCTGCAGTGGGTCTGATAAGTGATTTTAAGGAAAGAGAACAAATGTCATCCATTTTGGTCTTGAATAAGGTCAAAGGTAAGACAAAATTAAATTCCGTTATCACAATGTAGCAAAGAAGAAAACAGTAAACCCCAAAGTTAAAATAAACAAGAAAATCAAGAACCAGTTTCAAGCAGTGGAATAGTGAGCTAGGGATGGAGGGAGCAAGAGTGGAAGAAAGATCCAGGGCTCTGAAGTCCACAGACATTTCCTGTTAGTCACACCTATACACCTACACATGGTTTAATCTCTCCCCCACAACTCAGGAACAAAATTCAATGTGCTTTATTATTTTAAATAAGAAAAACTATCTGATTAATAGATGCTCTCTGAATGTCAAGGCAATGAGAGTGGACTCCAGGGGCCACGCAGCACAAAAATTGTCCTAGGTGGTAAGAGCATTTAGAATCCATTAGAGTACAATATCCTTACAATACCAACGTCATGATTAAAGGGACTAAAGAAAAAGAAAACCCTGGTCATATTTTAAAGGATACACTGACATTACAAAAAATAAATAAAAGAGAAGAAAAAAAGAACTAAAAAAAAGCAGATTTCATCACAGGACTGTTCATCTAAATGATTCAGTCACACTTGACCATTACTCAGCAGTCCTCTCTGCATAAGGAATATAAAAGGCTAATCTGACTGAGCATAGAAAGGCACCCTACATACTCAGCATGCCTGACGAGAACCTGCCCCAGGAAACTATCAATCAACAAATTCAGAAAAAGGTGACTCCAACCGAAAGCTGAGCTGGAACGAATGTGTCTAAAGTCAATAAACTTTGGCAAGAGCAACAACCCTGCATTTTCTGAATGTGTGATTTTGGGCAATGTACTTAACTTTATATCTCAGCCAAATAAATGTGAAGGGTAGCACCATTCAATGCAGACACCACATAGCTTGGTCTAAGTTGTGTTCCACTCAGGTCTACACTGATATTCCAAGAAATATACAAAACAAATACATTCATCACCCAAGTTCCTTGAGGAATATCCAATGTACACTGCTGATGAACTAACACTGCCTTCTATTTTCTCACTGTTTTTTCACACTTTTCTCTTTAAATTATCATTAATTTGTGATGGTCAGATATCATTTTACCCCATGTTCTCCTGTCAGGACTTGTGCAAGTCTTCTTGAGCAACCCGCTCCCAGTTATAGCAACATTCTACATTCTATATCTGGATTTCAGCAGTGCTCCTTGATATAATCTGAACATGGTTTGAATGTCCACGAAACTTTCCCGTGTTAAAATTTTATCCTCATTGTCAGGTAGGTATTCAGACCATGAATTTTGTAGTTAGGGCCTTCAATAATTGATTAGGGTGAATTTCATGTGCCTGAATCTTGGTAGATTTACAAGAAGAGGAAGAAAGATCAGAGGAGACTAATACATATAGTACATTCTTTCCTTCTTTCCAAGTGATATGCTATGCGCCCTCTGGACTCCTGTGAGCAAAATGTCATGAACAGATTGATGTTCTACACCATGTCACTCCAGAAACTTAAGCCCAAACTAATCTCTTTTCTTTATAGACTGCTTAAGATATTTTGCTATAAGAACAAAATGACAAAGATAGTTTTTTTTTCTACCTTTTGGCTTAGGAGTGGAAACGGCTACCAAAATACCTTACAATCTTTTATTGGCTTGTCTGACCACAGACTTGTCCTGCTCACACCACTGGCAGCAGGTTGACTCATCAAAATACTCTCTTTGAAATACCATCTTCTAGAAAGTTTCTGCTATGCTGACGGTTTTTAATCCATGCATCCTTCTTAACCTAATATGGAAAATGTGACACAAGGCACTGTTAGAATGGTGGACTTTTCTCATTAGCTCCCAAAGCACAAGTGTAGATAGAGGTGATGTGTGAGGAAGAAAGATGAGAATTAGGAGGTAGGATGGAGAGATCTCCTGCCACAAGAGGATCTGTTCTTCATCGTTAAATATAGCTCACTGAGATATAAAGTTAATATCCAAACCAAAGATAAAATTCTTTATCTGTAAAGAATTCAAACAAGTCAGTAGCAAGAGAACCAGTAACCCAATCTGAACAAGGGAGAAGACATTAAAACAGAAAGATATTTCTGCAAAAACAAAATGTTCATACAGATGGTAATATAAAAAATGGCTGACATCAATAATCATCTGACAAATTAAAATTACAACTGCAATGAAAGAACACTCACATTCTCATAATGCTACCAACAAAAAAGAGAGAAGAGCTATGCGAGAGAGAATATGGAAAAGAGGAAACCGGCATACTTCCGGCACCTTTACAAACAAGTGTAGCCATGATGAAAAGCTGTATAGCAGTGTTTCCAAGTCAGATGAAAATAGATCCATCATATGATCCAGTGACCTCACCACTGCATATATGGGAGAGAAATAAAACCAGGATGTCAAATAGACACCTGAACTCCCACATATATTGTGAACAATGATTCACAATGTTCTAGATCCATCATTTCTCACCTTCCTAATACAGTGACCCCTTAATACAGTTCCTCACATTGTGGTGACATCAAATTACTTTCATTCCGACTTCATAACTTTCTGTGACTGTTATGAGTCATAATGTAAATATCTGTGTTTTCTGGTAGTCTTAGGTGGCCCCTGTGAAAGGGTCATTCGATATCCATAAGGTTCATAACTCACAGGTTGAGAACCACTTATCTAGATGAAGAAACTCTAAATGTTTAGGGATTTTAAGATGGATGAAGAAACTATGGTATGTATACATGGTGGAATATTTAAAAATAAAACAAACCTAAAAGGGAATGAAATCTTGATATTAGCGACATGATGGATGAAGCTAGTGAACATTGATTAAAATAACTTCAGGCTAAGAAAGATAAATGCCATATATCATCATTGATATGTGAAGTCTAAGGACAAGATGAATTCCTAGAAATGGAGTTAGGAAGGCAATTTCCAGCAGATGAGGAAGAGTGATGAGGTGAGATTATCAATATGTTGGTCAACAGAAACTTTTTGATTGGACACAATGAAGGTATTTGAGAAACCCACTGTGAAACATGGTCACTGGAGTCACTTGTTTTCTTTGCTTGGCTCTTGCTTAAGTAGATTTTCCAATATTTTAATCACAAAAGAAGTACATGAAGTCATGACTATTTTAAGTCATTTCATTCAAATGATCCCCCCAGGTAGACATACTCCAAAACATAATAAATATTCAAGTTTGTAAATTTAAAAGTATATAACGGGACTTTTTTCTTTTAGCAACTTTCTGTTGCTCTGGAGTTAATAGCAATAAATTGGTTTGCATGATTCAAGAAAGATTTTCTTTTCTTCAAAGTAATCCAGACACGGGACCATACTGAGAAATGCAATCTCTATCATATTGGCTGGTCCATGTCAGTACAAAATTGCTTGTGCTTTTTTCTAATTAAGATGTGTGTCCAGAAATTTCATTAGTTAATTTTTTCTTGTTATGTGGAAATATTCTCTGAAGGTTGCTTGTGCCCTCTGGACTTTTCAATCAGCAAAAAAAAGTAAGTTTAAGTGGCAAAGCTATGGTTTTCAAAACTCATTACCACTGAAAGTAGATCAATGTACTTTGGTATATGTATTTATAACTAAGTAAGACATGCCTAATTACCTGTGTTTATGAAAAATAATTCAAAGCAAATTTCACTCAGCAGCTACAGTAATTTTTTAACTAGAAAGCCATTTGCCTGACCTACTATCAATAGCCAAATTCAGCTTAATGAACAGTGACCACAGTGCCTAAATCAATAACAGACTGAAATAGAAGTCAAGAACTTTTCATTGACCCCTTTTTGTGAAGAATAATCTAATGTTTAATCTGCAAAATCACGTCCTGGAATTACTCTATAACTGTTTCTTATTTCTTCAAGACTGCAAGTTTCATAGCAGGGAACTATTTATTTTCTTAAATTGAAATCCTAGCACTGAGCATAATATTTGGCTCCTGGAAGGTGTTCAATATATACTCATTCACTGAGTAATAAGATGGATACAAAGTAAGTGATTTTTAATTGGTTACTAATTGTGAAATATGGTACTGTTATTTGAACATTGAAACTCTGTGTCTTTATTTGCTTTTATTATTTCTATTTAATTCACAGAATTTGGTATTGCATAGGGGTTTGCACAAACTTGTTTACTCATTAATCAGTCATCGGTCGAGCACTTACTGCAAACAACACACATGGTCATGCCCTATGGGGCACAATAATACCAATTAGACACAGACCTTTCCTTCTGAGAATACAGATGTAGCAGTGAAATGTACTTTCCCACACAACAGCAAAGTATGTTGTTTAGGTACCAAGGAAGACCAGCTAAAATAAGGTAAGAGGAAAGGAAGCTGAGACCCAGCTGCATTGTGAGGACATCCGGAAAGTCTTCATAGATGTTTTTCCATGGAGGTGTGGAAGAGGTATCAAACACAGATCTTCTGAGAATACTAATAACCAATACTATCAATAGCATGGAGTTTAGAAATGAGCACTTTTCCATTCATTGGATCTTTACAGCAACTCCATGGGGTGTGGAGGGATGCCTTAATTTCAGAGAATGCTAAATGAGATCTAAGTTTGCTCAGTATGAAATCGATCCAATTAATGAACCTGGCTTCCCTGGAAAACCAAGAATAAATTGTATAACTTGCATTGATCGAACTTTGCATTTGAACTGAATGTTCTAAAATCCAAATGAAGAGAAATCTTTCTATTCAACTTTAAGTCATTGTTCTTTGGAGGAGGGTCCTCAGAGTGGAAATATCCACAAATTATATAGTAAGCCAGTGGGGGTAGGAGGACGGCAGTGATTTACTGAGGATTCAGGGCACCAACAATGGAAGTACAGTCTTTTTACAAAATAACTCCCCTGGAGTGGCTGGCAACGGTAATAATAGCTAACCTTTATGGAGTGCTTTTTTATGTGAACGTACATACAAACCTTACCTGCATGCTCTCTCTTAATCATCACAACAGCCCCATGTGGTGGGTGCCATTATAAACCTATCTGTACAAATGAGAAACACTCGGTTCTGGATTACAAGTAACTCAAGCAGAATCACACATTTGACAAGTGACTCCACAATCATTATCATTATTAACAACCCCTTTGGAAATGCAACCAAACCTTTAATTAAGAAGACAAACAATTCACAGGCACTTTGTAATAAATTTCACCCGTGAAGAAAAGTTACCTGGTCTTGGAGTCATTAGCAGTATTGCTGGATCTAAATATTCATCTACTTTGTTCCATCTATATCAAGTTGGCTCTGTCACAAGTAATTACTATGCAATATCTAAGTACACTGTGAATGTAATTAGGGGGTTTCAGTTACCACGGGGAGAGACAAATAAATCTGCAGATCCATGAGCTTCTATTGATTCACTGCAGAAGAAAATCTCTTTTTCTCCCATTTATGCAGCGATAGTTTCTCGAAGCTGGCTTACCTCCTTTATATTGAGCCTGACATCCAGACATTCAAACTTATTCAAAGGCACCGAATTTCTCTTTCTCTGTTTTTGCAATCATCATTGTTGAATAAAACCAAATATGCCAATTACTCTGGCTTTGGGGGAAGGGGTGAAAGATGCTTTATTTCTGTCCTTCTGCATTTGAGTTTTTAACAAAGTCAGGCATGGCTGGTTTAATGTGACTCAGGTGAGAATCAGCCGCACAAAAGCAATTCATTATTCTCTTAAGGGGAACAAAAATAAATGTAAGGACACAAATAATATTGAACTGATTGACTTAGAAACCAGACCAGGTTCTGCCATTAACCAGGTGTGATAGCCAAGATGACATCCTTTGTTACCTCAGTTTCCCCATCTCACAATAATGGCAAGGGCTAACTTGTATATTATTGTCTTTGGTCTGTTAAATCATATTATTCTAGTGCATATGGAGTTTTATACATATGAACTCTTTATTCATTTTCTCTACAAATATTTAGTACCCAGGACAAATGCTGCAGATTCAGTGTGGTAAGTTGAAGTAGGGATATAGTAAAGACACTTTCCCTGAGTCCTGAACACTTGAGTTGGATTCCTAAGACCTGCATGGCTGAATGAGAGAAGTGATTCTGGAAAGTTGTCCACTGACCTCCATAATGTGTACAGGTACCCACTGAGATTCAAAGAAGAAGGTTAAAATGATTTAAAGTCAAGGTTAATTCCTTAGGGATATTCTCTTCACGAAAGTAAACGGGTTGAAGGAGCTGTTCATAGGGAAAAAATAGATCTCAGCATTTAGAAGAAGTCATCTACTTAGCTTTTTATTGGATGAATGTTTAAAAATGAGCTGAGGAAAGGTATTTAGAGAGTTGGCATTTTTAAAACAAAATCTTCAGTATGGATTTCTAACCCACAGTACTGTGTATTTTGCAATTTCTCCTCTACATGTATATATAAAGTAGTTGACTTCCACAGTGCATTTTTATTAATAATAGTCTATGCTTTAAGGATAAAATAATGTTTTTAAAGTTGATGAAGTCAAAGGCCACGTTATACTACATCCAAGAAGCAATGCTACTGTTATTGTTATTGTTGGTTGAACAAACTACTTCTTTAAAAATTACCTGCCCATAAAAAGGTGGGCACTTGGCTTCCTCTAGACTAATTAGCTGGCCACACCTTGTCTTTTCGTTTGGTGTAAGCTCTAGAACCTTTCACCGTTTGTCAGTAACAGACATCTCAACTGGCTTCTGATTTGAATTGTTCAGTAAGATATCAAGCCAGCTAAGTAAACAGTCTTCATGATCAGATCCTACTTTCTCAATATTCCTTTAAGGTTCATGTAACTCTATCTCTGTAAATTTACATCATCCACTAGAGGATATGGGCATCTCTCCATATCAATAATGCTTTTGCTTTTGTTTTGATTTACAACATCAAATTTCTTAAGGAGGATTAAAGAAAGAATATCACCAAGAATTCATTCTTTTGGGGAACTGAAATGATGTGTGTCAGTCACAATTATGACAACAGCCCAGCAATAGAGTCATGTAGAATAAAAATACAAACCTCAAACTCAGGTTGACTCTCTGATTTTCATTAAAGAAACATGATATTAAAATAGTGATCATATTTTATATCATACATTAAATCTTAGAAAACATTATGGTAATTTATCATGATATCATAAAAATTAAACTCAGGCTTTTATCTGTATTTATTTTCAAAATTCCACTCAAAGGGCAGTAGAGAAATAAACAGTGTATAAGTTCACAGTGACAAAATTATTGGGAGGCAAAGCAGCAGCAGTGGAAAAATGTTAGCAAGATATGGAAGGAGGATTATAGAATGATGAATAATAATTGACACAGGGCAGAAAAAGTTGAAAATTAAATGGGTTCACAGAAGTCAGCAACAAACAGAGGTGTTTTGCTCTAGACACTAAAAAGATGTAGCATCTTGTATTTCTGAATATACTTCTGAAAGAGATGGGATTGAAAACAGAAGAGTTTGCTGGAAACCTACATAGGAGCAAATGAAACTATAGACAGTTTCTTCATTGGAACAAGACTCCAATTTAGATGTATAGACAATGAGTTTGACCAAACAGGAATTTGGAACCTGACTTCAGGATGCTAAAAGCCAGACAGATTGTACCACTTATAAGAAACACTTAAGCATCCACACGGACTCATGAGACCCATCCATCCACTTGACCCTTTCTTCCTCAGTTCTGGAGATGGCTCCCTGCCCACCAGCATGTACACAATATGCTCAAGAGGAACTGGTTCACACCTGGGAAGCTGAATTACTGAAGAAATCTAATGGCCTAAGACAAAAGGTCCATGCCTGTGATGTGCTGGAGACTAGTTCTTTGATACAGTTTCTAGAGCCTTAATTGTAAGTCTTACAAACTAATTAATAAAAACTACCACAACTATACATCATCTAATTGGCTTTTAAAAATTTTACTGTAACTTATAATAAATAACCAAGCTTCCCCAAATACCATAGAATATCCTCTAATATGAATATGAACATCATAGACATTGATGAATACAAAGCAAGAAAAATGATGTATCTATAGCACAAGCCCATGCCTAATACTCACAGAACACTGTGCAAGAGAAGCTGGGAAAGCTGTAAGAATCAGGGGATCAGGGACTTGTGCTGTAAGACATATTACATGGAGTTATATCTGTGAAGTCTCAGCAGTATGGTGACCCAAACAAGATCTACTCAGCGACAATACCAGTTGACATCCTAACATGGATGAGAGACATCTAAAAAATCCTAGGCACTAGATAAAGATCTACAGACAACAAATGACGACTAAGAGAGGGAAAATCCACCTCCTCTCAGGTCGTGTGCTGTGTCACATGCATATGTCCATACTTACTTAATTAAATATAATTAAAAGGTAAAAGATAAGTAAAAGATTTAAATATTCTGGTGACAAAGTACTCTGAAAGAAAGGAATGAAAATTCCATTATATAATAATTTAAGAAGAGAGAAGATGATCTCTTAGCTCAATGAGTTATTTTTTTCCCTTGGTGTAGAAAAGGAAAAGATAAATGAAAGATTTCTAGAAATATTAATTTGGTGGCAGAAAAATAGAATCTAAGTTCACTTAGAGAATACAGAAAGAAAAATAACAAAAAATGGGCTTTTTCCCTGCCTGAGATGAATTTCAATACTCTGCATTCAGCTCTTTGATGAATTGTATTCAATGCAGAAATGGCCTGGATTTAAAACTGCCCACGTTATGAAATAAAAGCCTCAAATCACAATTTAGACTGCAGGCTGAGCCACTGTCCTTTTAAACCAATCGGCCAAAATTGTGGACTCAGAGAATGTTAGAGGACCATTATGTCTCATTTACCATACGCTTGAAATTCGGTATCCCTCCTTAATGGAATTATGACACACCAGTTGAAAACTGGTTGGCACATAGAAGTCTACACTTGCTATTCTGCATCCTCCCTGGAATAAGCAAGGTAAAAGAGAGGAGCAAGAACCAGAACCACTGTGCATGCTTGGAAAAGTTGCCAGATCAGTTTCCAGGATGTTCAATGTCAACTTCATTTTAGGCAGCCTAGCTAGTGAGTTTGAGTAGTCCTTCATGCCTCCATTAACCAGCTCTTTAGTTCTAAGTTCATTCTTCTCCCACTCTTCATTTCCCTTCAGATACTAACTCTAAGTTTCCATGTTTATGATTTCTTTCTTTATCAATTTTGTGACTTTCTACTTCCCATACTAATAGCTACTGCTCTAAATGACATACTTTTAATTTCTGGCAAAGGAATATTATAAAGTGATAAACCACGAGTTCCATAAGTATGCTAAGTTTTATGACAAAAACAAACAAACAAAAAAACCAGAAAGAATCCTATCAATTCAATTAGGGCTCCTGATCAAATGACTTGGTGTTGCGCAACAGTAAGAGTGCCAAGCTAGCAAGCCCTTACCCAGCAGCCAAAGTCTCTAAAGAAGATGCAGGCTTCCATGAAGAAGTCCAGACTCTCCATAGCTAGGTGTGGAGACACAGGCTTGCTTGAATTTTATGATAAGGATTACACCTACAACTGCTAAGAAAGTATAGTAACAAATCTGCAACTCAACAAGCCTACATGGCTCAGACTGACCGACAGCTTGACTTAAGCTTCAAATGCAAGGTCAGACCATGAGCAGAGGAAACAAACAAACAAAAAGTAATTGAGCACACTTAAACCTTAGGCCTGTAACAACCGTGAGTGGAAACTGTTTTAAACCACAAAATCAGTACTAATGAACTGCTTAGTCATAGTCAACTGACAAACTATCCTACCAAGCTATTTACCCCTCCTTTTGATTACACATGGCAATGTCATGTCCTAATAACTATATATTTTTCTATCCATGTTAGACTTATGATTAATCAGTATTTGCTTAGCAACTACGATATTCCACCCATGGTGCTGAATAAGATATGGGATGTAAAAAACAGTTCTTTACTTGACCAGGCTTTTGTCCAAACCCTGAATTTTTCCAAGGTCCGTCTGTTCCATTCCTCCAAAAAGGGAATTTTAGGAAGAACACCTCAATAACTTTAGCTAGAGCTACTCATCTTTGCTATCTAGTCAGCTTTAATATCAGATCAGTTCTTCACTCTCTACAGTGTCACAGTTGTCCTACCTTCAGGACATTATGTTATGTCATTTTAGCCAAATCATCACTTGCCCTTGACCTAACCTACTAATAATTTCCCATACCCTGCCCCTATCCTGCTGTTAAATTATAGTTTCCTAACAGTCTATGCTGTATTCAGAGTCAGCTCCAATTTATCTTTCTACACAGATACTATTGCAGAAGACCCTGCACCTTTGGTGCTATTGCTGAATAAAGTCTTGCTTGGCAAAGACTCTTCAACAAGAATCACTAGATACTTCTTTTCTTTCACAAGATGAATAAGAGCGGGTGTGGCTGATCCAGCAATGATTAGAGTTTTATCTTCATACCACAAAAGAGACAGTGAGCCTTGAGTAGCAGTTTTGCTATTGACAAAGAATATGAAAAGGCACTTAAGACAAGGAAAAGGCAGGGGAACATGAAATGGATTGTAGTAATTTTGAAACCACAAATTATTTTACAGTTTAGGGAACCAGAGATGCATGGGCTCACAGGGACACAGCAGGGTACAGATATTGTTCCACAGGGAGCACAGAGCCTCTGAGGAACTTTCAGCAAAGAAAAAACGTGGCTAGATTTAGGGTTTCAAAAAATTGGGATGATCTGCTCAGAAATGGGACTACCCAATAAACCAGCCTACCATATGCCAACAGAGTAGGATTTTTTCTTGCTTTTATGATTATGGTGAGCCAGAAAAGAATGAGTGTATTCTAAAGAGATATTTGTGCCTGTACCTTTAGCTATTAGATCATTGAAACACTGGAACCCAAGGAATTAGACTCTCCCTAGGAGACTCATGATGGGAGAAAGAAAAGTGTAACCAGCTAGGGGAGAAACTTGTCTTCAGGAAGAAAATTTACAGTTTGTCAGACCATATTGCAGGACAGATGGGAGTCAAAATGATGATGGACAGAAATGTATCATGTATGTACTGCTTGGTAATGCACACCTCTAGCTCTCTGGTTAAGCACAGACTTCATGTTACAACCTTAAAAATAGACTTGAGTAGTCAACAGAATGCTGTCCCCATCTCTAATATGGTCACACTGAATAAATCCCATTAATCTGCTTTTCACTAATAACCAAGGACATTTACAACAGGTGACTGGACCTGCTTGGTTAAGGAGCTGCCAAGGTCCAGGCTCTTATTCCAACTCCAGTAACCTAATAATGAAAAACAGAGACATATGACATAGAGAGAAAATTAGTCATTGGGCGGGCTATTTGCCAAATAATACAGAACATGTGCCAGGGATAATTTCAAGGTCCCTTGGTTTGTTTGGCTTGATGTCCAATGCTCTGATCACCATGGCAGAACATCTCTTTTCTCTGTCCTAGGTATTTGATAGTCTCTTATCCACAATCTTTATGTCTTGTGCCTCATGGATTACAATGATTTCTTCCTTGATTCATCATCTCCAAATTACCTAATCTGTTCTATGCTACTCAGGACATATTCGACCCTTGTAACATTGAATTTCTGGCTCTGATTGCCATAAATTGAAGCGATTCTACAAAATGCGTTGCAATGATAATATTTAGAACATTGGATATAATGCATTGCTAAACTCATGTTTTATGAAATAATACTATGGTCTTGATGGAAAGAAAATACTAACTTTTAGGATGCATGCATATGTGAAAAATACATATTTACATTTATAAGTACCCAGTTATACATATTTATATATTCATATATACACATATATTGATACATTCATTTTAAATATTAATATGCTCCCAAAGGGTATTTTTATATATGTATTTGCCCCCAGGTTTGCATTTCTATAGGCTCTAATATCACGGTTTCTCCTTTGTCTGTCTCTTCCTTCTCCAAAGCAATTTAGTTTCAAGGACTTTGGCTCTTCCTTCCCAATGTGTTATGCTTTACTACATAATAGTCATCTTTAAACACACCTTTTATTAAGTCAGGTTAAATAATAATTTAAAAAAATCTTTCTTTGGGCCAGGGTTGGCATCGGACCACGAAGGAAGGAATAATTTGTCAAGTTACCAAAGAGTGTCATATGCTGTGTTGGGATCAAAATTTTCCCTAAATTGACCAGAGATTTTAGAAATCAGTTTTCCCTATGTAGGAGAAAAAGATTCTCATCTACTGCAAAGCTCAGACATGAGACACCTATAGCAAAAGACCAATGAACCTGGTCTGTAGGTGTAGGCCTCTATTCCCTGTTCACAGAGACTCTGGCATAAGAAATATGAGTTTAAAGCCAGTCTGGATTAATTAGTGGCTCTCTCTCTCTCTCTCTCTCTCTCTCTCTCTCTCTCACACACACACACACACACACACACACACACACACACACAAAAGGCAAGGCAGATATACCCAGGCAGTCTTAGAGTGCCTGCCTAACCTGTGTGGTTGTGGATTCCAACAGCCCTGTCCGCCAGAGCAAAGAGGCAGAAGAACAAGAGAAAAACAAGGGAAAAGCATGTGATGTGAAATGAAAAACTTACACGACATCGGAGAGTTCAGAAATGCAAGCTTGGAAAGAAAATAGGTGTGTTTTACATAGATTCATGAAGAACAAATATTGTGAAGAAAAACGATTGATACGAAGGGGTGTGATCATGGTCTGTTTGCTCAGCTCCCCATGCTAGTTTCAATAGAACAGGAGGTTGCCCTTCCTATAGCAGTAAGGGCTTTTCTCCTATGTTCAACGGAAGATCAGATTTAGGGGAAAGAGATGAGAAAAAAAATTACTAGTCCCCTCCTCCCACGTGTGTATATATGCAAGGCTGTGGATGGGTGTGGATACGCATGTGTGTGTGACTGCATATGCAGGTCAGAGGAGGACCTTCAGACACACTTTCAAGTTCACTTTGAAACAGGGTCTCTCAATCAGCTTGGAATTTTATCATGTGGGCCAGGCTAGCTAGCCTCAGAGCATCTAGGGGCACGTCTGTCTCTGCCTTCCATCTCTCTAACACCAGGACTACAGGAACATGCTGCTGGTGCCCATCATTTCATGTGAATTTTGGGACTCCAAAGTCAGGTTGCCATTCCTGGAAGACAAGCACATAGCCTACTGAGCTGTCTCCTAGGCATCGTGGCCTGCACTCCTGTGTCTTTAGAAGCAGGGTAACATTGGGTGTCATATTTGTCCTAATTCCCAACATTTAATACAAAAAGTTAAATGATTATGGGCCATTTTCCCAGTCAGAATATTTCATATTATCTATGAATACAGAACAAACAGATTTTGGAATAGCATGTCAAGGTCGACAAGGAAAATGTGGGGTCCATACACGTGTGGGCAGTGCCAGTCGATCTCAGTAAGCTATTTAAAATAAAAGAGGAGAAAAAGATGTAAAGCTGGGAACAAGGAGTTGGGGATAGGACCTGGAGGACAGGGGTATGGTGTGGATATGACATGGACAAGTTATATTCATATATGAAATTAACAAAGAGTAAATTTTTTAAATGGAGTAGCATTGGATCAGATGTTGTGGCATCTCACCCGAGACAGTCCCATGGCTTAGCGGTTTAGCCTTTGAACAAACCCACTAAAAAGCAGACAAACCCACTAAACTCTCCTCATGTGAGGGTCACCTTCAGACCTGGTCAAATGTAAGGATTTCCTTTTTAACATAATGAACGCTGCTAACCTCCTGTTTGATGGATCTTCTCCTCTCCACTAGCCAGAAACCGAGGCTGCACTCAATTCTTTTCTTTCGCAGCAGTTTAACCTTTACCAACATCAGTCATTCTTCCTAAACAATAAGGGCGTGGCTTTCATCTCTGCTCTTGAGCCTGAAGGCTCTAAAACTCTGTCATGTCGTGCGCACACTTTGCAGACTGCTAGCCTCTCTCTTTTGTCAGATTGACACCCTAACAAGTCCCAGATAAAAAGAATTTACTTTCTTCTTAACCTGCTTGGTTTTAGTCTTGGCCAACAAGAAGATTAAAAGATTTATGAAAAGTAATTGTCAGTAGTTATAAAATTGATCAGTTCTCTACTGAGGCCAAAATATACATTAGTCTTGGCACCCAAGTGCTAAGGACTCCGTGTCAGCATTTCTGATGCTCTGTGTGAACTTGGGGAACAACTTCAACTAAATCGTGGCTTTGTGTTACTGACAAAACTGGTGGTAAAATCATCTAACTCACACTCTCGGTTATAAGCATGCAGAAATATCAGATACAAGAAAGCATCCGAAAAGTTTATGTCACACCTGAGAGCCGGGCAGTAACATTTTCAGCTTTCTTTGCCTCTGGATCTACAAACTCATGATCTCTAGAATCTTGCTGAATAATATCTTTGACAATGCAAAGACCACCAGTCTGGAGAGTTTGGAAAGCTGCTGACAGCTCCATCAATCAGCAGGGACACTATTTCATTAAGGCGAAGTCCTCATGAGCTTCTCTCAACTCCTTTGCAGTCTAATCAAGAAAATGAATGCAGGCTTCTTATTTTCACCACCAAGTGCTAAAAAATGCTAAACTGTGTTCATTCATCATAAAATTACAATATGGCCCTGTCATTAGCGGGTTAAAGATAGCTTGTGTCACCGCTTCCAGATTTAATCAGACTTCCTAATAATCATTCCTCAGTGTAGGGGTAATGATACATATTCCACACAAAATAATGCTGAATTTTCATTAATGCCTCGGGGATCAAATGATTATAGCCATCACGATTCTAATTTCGTATAATCAACACAAAATTATTTGGGGTTTGTTGGCACTTTTTCAGTACACTGACTTTCCCAGTGCGAGAATGAAAGAGCCTCCCTCTTCGCTTGCCTTTCTCCCCAAATGTCTTCTTGTTCTTACAGTCCTACACTAGAAAGAGCCATGGTAGACTATAGATTGCATAGGTCTCCGACAGTCCAGCCAGATGAACAGTTAAAGTTCACTCGTTTTGAGAAGCAGGCCTAGTTTGTTCTAATCATTTGCTCATGATCTTGTGGAAATCTGTTGTCACTTGGCTTTCTTTCTCTGGCTCTGACTTTGTACGTGCTCACTAAAGAGCAAGAGTCACTGTGGAAGCTGGAACACATTTGACAGGAAAAGACTAACACCCTAGTCACAGGCTCTGGGATTTCCTGGCGGCAAAACCACGGTACTCTAACTGACACCACTCATGACGAAATAAATGTTAGTTTTGTCATAAACTAAAACCTATTTATGCTGATTGGCTTACCTTATTGCAAATTTACTTCTGTAGTAGACATTGGAAAAGCACACTTCCTTCTCTTTACCTCTGAAAGAACCTAATTTCAGAAATATCTACTTTGATATATTTTGAGTTAAGAATACTTTATGGCAGACCATGGCAACAGAGGTAATGGTTTTGAATAAGTCACAATATATAAATCTAATTTTCTTCCAATCGAAGGTCTAGGTATTTAAACTAGAAAGGTTCTTTTATTGGGCCTGCATTCATTTCTCTAGGCTTTGCTCTCCAAGGGTGACTAGTTTAATGCGTTCAATTCTATGTGCACAGCCAGTATCAAGTTGTCACATTATGTTTATCATTATTTATCTCTTGTACTTTTCAAAATTCTTTGACTTTCAAGCTCATTAAGCCCTTTTACTTACACAACTCCACCATCAATCATTGTTTTAGTCATTATGTCAATATTGAATTACCTGCCTGCAGAATGTTAAACACCTTATTAAGAGAAATGGTAATATAATGCGTTCCAAAGGTCACCACGAAATCATGGTCAACAGATCAATTGCAATCAGGTGTTGATTGTGAATTAAGAATGGTTGTTCATGAATGGGTAATCACTACAGTCCGGATCCTTCCTCACGGTTCATGCATTTCAGCTTATGGCACTAATGGGTGTCATGGCTGGAAACTACCCTCTCCAAATGCCAAGTATTGGTGGGGTTTAGGATATGCCACCCCAACACATTACACTTTGACATGTGAGAAAGTGAAGAAGGAAGGCCTCTCACCTTTTCCTCTGAGGAGAGTTGTGAAAGAACTTTCTGACCACAGGAATTTTACGTCACAAGAGCCTCATTCAAGGTGTGTTTTCCCCATACTCAAAGGGAGGAGTTGAATACATGGAACCATCAAAAAAAATCTAAATTCCTGGCTTACTAACTTTATACTATTATTTATGCAGTGATAATTCTCTAAGATAGTATATTATTTGTCAAGGCAAACCACAAGACTGTAAAGGTTCCCTGGCACCTGGTAGATGCTTTTCTGAAACTGTGTCTCAAACACATAATACATTAATAAATAAATTAAATTTTAAAACATTGATTAAATACATTGTGTTTTTCATTTTGTTACTCCTTGTAACAGATTATTCTGGTGTGAAATTAGCCATGAGAAAACAAGTATTTCCTTTTCTACATCCTTAGGTCACGTCCTGATGGGGAACAGGGTGCCTTAGGAAGAATGGATTAGCAAGGCATAAACAGGATGCGTTAATAATAATGAGGAGTTAATCCTGCTATTCAGTGTTGACTGTGTTTCAATTTCTGCACTAAATACTGAGTGTGAATTAATAAATAATCCTGACATAAATCTTCAATATGACACAATTTTATTATCTCTAACATACAGGTGAAACATGGTAGCTCTGTAGGTTGAAGATTTATGCAGAATCACATGATTAGGAATTGTCAGAGGCAAGTCTGTTTATCAAGAGCTCACATATGTGGTCATTTTAGACATGTTTGTCATCTTAAACTACAATGACTAAAAGAGAGAAATAGATAAAAGAGGTTCTCACACATCTTTCCTCAGTCATTGGCTATCACTACCACCATGACTTCCAATGTATTTTAGATCTTTAACTCAGCAAAAAGAGGCCAGTCCTAGAAGAAGCTAGAGAAACCTAGCGATTCTCTTCACTTTATCTTCATATTCAAGAATAATATGTTCACAGAGAACTACAAATACTTTTAATTTGAATCTGCTAGGCATAAATACTGAAAAATAATTAAATCTATATTTTATCTAGATCGATGACTCATGTGAAGAATTTTATCACCCCACAAAACATCCTCTCTATTGTATTTATAATGATGGGAAAATGAGGAGAAAAATAAAGTAAAAGGGGAGGAAAGGGAAGAGGGTAACAACAAAAATAAACATTTTGCTTATTTTTTCAACTTTTTATGGGGGGAATTAAGCAAATTGAAGACTTCCTTTACACCATTATATATATTTACATACCAAAATAAAATCATGATTATTTAACAATCAAGAAATAGATTATTTGTTAAGTAAATAGGTATGGAAGTCAATACACTTTTTGGGAGAACAACTAGATATAAATTGTAACTGAGATATGGGTAAATTGAAGAAGGCACTGTTAGAAGAGAGGACAGAGTGCGAGCCGGGGAAATGCGACAGGTGTTGAAGTGATACAAAGAGCAAGGAGGGCATGCAAGAGGGTAAGAGAAATTAGACAGTGAAGAATGAGACAGTAGGTCAAAGACACAGAGATTACCATCATTCTTTCTGCAAAGATTCTCCTAGCCTTGTTATGTGTACCAGGAGGACCACCTGGACATGTTCAGCACCATGGACAGATCTTGAAAGACCAAGTTGATAAGATTCTAGGCAGCATACTTCCCAAAGTCTCAGAATTTGTTTTCATTTTGAAATTTGTTTGCTTAGTTGGATGTTGCTATATTGCCTATAACCCACCATGCACAGGATCGTATCATATCAACCCAGGAAATCAATTAGCTACCTTGGTAAAATGAAGGTCTATTCTAGACTCACTTCAAAACCCCTGGGGGATATTCATGGTTTCGTCAGATCTGGAGAACAAAATGAAGGACGTCAGCATCCTGCATCTTAAGTAGATGTAGCTTAGATACACAGCCCTTTATGCATGTCACAGATTTATTATCATCTAGAGGGGAAAATTAACAGCAATTTCCATGAATTTAAATTTATAAATTTCCCCACCATGGCATAGATCATCACATAGGCATTAATCCAGTATTACAAGTAAATGTCAAATAGTTTTATTTTAGGCCAAAATAATATTTTAAACTCCTCCACATCATCTGTGGCTGCCTGAACTACCACTGCCACTAGTACTCTTAAATAAAGTACTTCTTTATTTGCTTTTTGTATTTGACTGGGAAAACTATTTTTCTCAAAAAAACATACTCGAATCTTTGACCATTCATGTATTTGGATAGGTTTTCCTGTCAGTGAAGTCTTGATGATCTTTGTATGCACAGAGCCTAGTGTTCTCCATGACTTATTTTAGAGCCTTAGTGAACGGTTGTTCAATAGATAATGTACAGGTGACTAGCCATACAAAAAGTTATAACATATTTTGTACATTATATGAACATAGACCAAGGATGTGATAACATAACACCAATACAACTGTTAACTGGCATGCCTATTGACTCAATATATCACTTATTCATATTCTCTAACCTTAAGGAATCGTACTGGTGGCACAGAAGACTTGGCTAGCTGAAGCTCAATTAGTTGCTTTCCTATAAACTATATATACTTTTATAGACTAATACTACTAATAAACTGTAAATACTTTCTGAACTTCACTGGCCAACCTTTTCTTCAAATATTCTTAAATTTTGTCTTTGCCACCCACAGGTTCTTTGTTAAGTATACATTCGTGTTATAACTATTCTTGTGGATAAAAACTTATTGCTAAGTTCAAAGTTCAAAAAGTTCAGTGTCACTCAGCAGAACGATCCTTTTAAGAGATAAAAAGGTTTTGGGAAATGCTAGAATCCTGCAGAGGTGGGTGCTAGTAGGAAGTCCTTAGGTTATGGGGTGCGACTTTAATCACATCTCTACTGTGATACAATGTGTGCTCTCCAGGGAGGTGTTAGGAGAGAATTGTGCCTTGCTTATTTGAGCCTCTTTGATACTGCCTTGAACTAGAACTATGTGCTTCCCACAAGCTCCCATCATTGCTATCCATGCCATGAGGCAGTACAGTCAAAACATTCCTTCAAAGCATAAATTTAAATGGACCATTGTGACTAAGTAAGCATCGTCTTCATTAGCAGACATGTTCTAGAGTGGTATATGAATAGGACAATGGGAACGTGGCATGGAGTGTAATGAGAGGGTATTCTGTCACAACCCTTATTATGACCAGAAGAGTTTAATCCCATAGGATCAAGCACAGATATAGGTAAATTGTAGACTGGCAACCTTCACCTGAATGGAAATCAAGAGAGAGTCATGTCTTTAACAAGTGCTCAGGCGTGGATTAGAAAATTATCATCTGGTTTATTTTTTATTTTTTATTCCTTGACCCTCTGGATCATCTTGCCTATGAAAAACTGTAAGAAAATGCACAGATTAAAGAAAAAATCTGAAAAAACACATCAACTGTAAACACTCTTTAATTTTTACTTGATGCTTAGAAACACTGAAACTCAGAAGTCCAAACCCTGAAGACCTTAGTTAATGGAGAGAAAATGAGCTAACACATTTGACTTTATCTTTCTCCTGGGAATGAACACTTCAAATGTGCTGGCTAAGGAGTCATGTGGAGGAGAATAAGGGCTCAATCTAAAGTTAACAAAAGAGAGTCCCCAGAGGCTCAAGTCAATCAAGAACTTAAATGTATGTAAAATCAGATCTCGGATACTCAGATTAAAAATCAGTGTAAGGGAGAATGGAATTCTTAAGAAGGTGAGACATTCATGAAAACACTGGCAAGTTGGGGGTATGTTTTGTTAGTTGGCTGTACCTAAGTCCTATGGGTATCAAGACTGTGAATGCCCAAATGAAAGGAAACATGGGGATTCATATTCGCTGGACAATCTTCATCTTTGACTCTCTTACTAGAAGGAAGTGAATTCAAACTGTCCTAGCAGAGTACAGCTCTAATGTTTAGCCCTGCAGGCTGTAAATCCACAAGCATGAATCTTCCTCCCACTATCACTTAGCCTCTAAAACTCTACTTACCACTCCAACAAAGACAATTGTCCCAGTGTCATAGCTCTGGGTATTTATGGAAGCGGGAAGACTATCACTACAGACTCAATTTCCCAGACAACTGACAGGGCCATAGTTAGAGGAGGCCCCACTGTTGACATCTGGTCTGTAAAGACCCTGCATAGAATCTCTCAGTACTGCTGGCATCTTCAATTGTGATTCCTTAGTAATCTTGTTCAGAGAAGAAACATGACCCACAGTATGCCCTCTCAACCATAAAAATCCCCTTAGTGCATTTATTTCTAATTAATATCCAAACAGTCTTCTTATTAAGCTTGCTTCCTTTTGATGGCATTCTCCCTCCCATTGGTAGACGCCCTAACCAAACCAAGCAGGTGCAGGTTTGGGGGTCAGGATCATGCTTTCCATATAAGAAAACCTCTTCTCATTTGTGGATCTTTCTGAAGCTATTATCTCTGTGGGGAATGGCGCATGGTGCTGGACAATTTACATCCATCTGATTGACCTCCTCTGTGAATCTAATCTTAGAGTTCCCCTCTTCCTCAAATAGATTCGCAGTACATATTCACATTCCTCAATATGTTTTAACCTCATAGGTACCCACTTGCGGGTATGAGGTTAAAACACACATTTTCGTTACACCTTTCTACTGCACAGAGCTTGGACTTCCTTACAGTAATAACAGAATTTGGATCAGTATGACTTCTAGCAATGTCATTCCTTAAAGAGCCTCCAAACTTTCCCATGGATTTCGAGACTCAGCCCTAAAAATTTCTTTCTGTACTGCTTTATGCAGATTTCCTTTTTTATTTTTTGGCTTGTCTTAATTATGCTCATTTCCCAATGTAAATGTTAAAAAAAAACACACAGGAAAAAATTTACATATTCAGAAGTCTTAACATGTGAGAAAAGGCTTGGCAAAAGCAGCATGTATCTTAACCTCCTCTTTTGAGAGATATAAAAGCAATTCATGCCATCATGATTCTAGAGAAGCTTACAAATCTTGCCTAAGTAGTCTTATATTTAACATGGAGCGTGAAAATATTTCATAATCACATAATATATGGCGCTATGAGAATGAAAAAGAAAACCATGGAACACAAGGAGAAGTGAGAGCGATATTATTACACCTCCATGTGATTTTCTACATGTGTGAATTCATATCTGAGGCCTTAGAAGTCCCTAGACACACTTGCAATCTTTTCCCTATATTGAGCTTCTCTCCTTGAAAAAAATGGAAAAATCATGTCAGGATTGTTGATGGGATATCGCAAAATAAACGGGATGTAGTAGAAGCCGATCCCTTGCCATTCAATGGCTTTAAAATGATTTATAGAATACTTGCCATCTTGAGTTTCCAAGTTTTCGAAATATGCATACAAATTCACAAGAACGTTAGAAAGATTTGGGGTTAATTATTTCCTAAGTCTTATTGCATAAGAGCTGCTATTTGAATGCTCCAAATGCTTAAGACTGGAGGCAGCAAATAACAACATGTATGCTTTCCCAGGCTTTCTTCAGTCTAATCTTCAGGATAAGCATTAATTCTGGAGCAAAATTATATTTAAAAATTTTTCATAACGGCAAAGGATGGAAAACTCACAAAAGCCACTTGAAGCATGTATCCAGGTAAAAGGAGGTTAGAGAGAATTATCAAGCAATCGTACACAGTAATTTGATGAAGTACAGCAAAACCCAAATACAAAAATATTCTGGTACCAATGGCTGAAACCTCAAAGAGACGATAACACAGCATGACCAGGACGCATGGCTACTTGGTGGCAGTATTGTGCTTAGAAACAGTCTATGGATCTGTCCGTGTTCCAGAACAGTCTTGGTTATCATATCTCATAAAGAAAGGCAGCATACCCAGTGACATGGCCTAAAGCCTCGTGGAATATACAAAACACGCTATTGCTGTAAGAAAATTCCATATGTTCTAGGAAATAAGCTAATAGGGTATAAACCACCACAGGAAAATATCCCAACGTAGAATCTGAATTGTAGCTAAGTTTGAAAAAAGCAGAACCAGATAGCTTTTCTTCAAATTATTCTTGACAGCAGCATTCATTGCCTCTGGGCTCTTAGAAGTTGGTGAGAAAGGGACTTCATTTTTCTGTGCTGACGATTTTGCTCTTTGTGAACTCCGTTTCTAGCAGTAAATGCCAATCTTGGAGATGAAGCACTATGTGGCGAGGTGGTACAGAGATACACCATTTAGGGAGAACAGATACTGGATGTAGCTTTAACACTGGGATTACAGTTTTACTTCAATACAAAGCTGGGTACTTTCCAGCAGTTCCCCGTAAGTCATTGCTCCAGTAAGGACCATTATCAGAAGAAATGAACAAATTTTGGAAGACAGCATTGCAGCAGGTAGGTGTTTTGTCCGGTGTATTTCCTTTCCTTTTCCCTAATCTAGTAATAGCATAAACACTTCTCTACGGAGCTTTGAATCCTCTGATAGGAAAACACACAGGCTATTTATTCTAAGACTTTATAAACCATTGGCAGAATCAGGGATTGTATTTTATGCATCTTTATCAATTTGTCATCCTAAGACATGCTTGGTAAAATCCTAGATTTGAAGAAAAACAAGAATTTGCAAACCCAGGAAAATTTTCATTAAATCCACACACCTTCCATTTGCCAATTGAATCATACTGAACAAAAGTATATAACCTCTATAAATCCTCATTGACTCACCTGAAAAGGTAAAGAAGATTTGTTTCTTTTAGAATGGCTCAAATCATCAAACCAGGCCATATACACATATAATCAAACAAGCAAGCAGTTGACCACAACATGCTTTCAATAAATATTGATTTAATCCTTTCACTATTGGCCTCACAAATGTATTTGTTGGGACATTTCACCTACCATTGAAATGTGGCCTATTTGGGGGAAGAAGCTAACAGATTTTCTTGCTGATTAACTAATATGCTACGAAGAATTTTATGAAGTTAAGGAAAAGTAAAGCTGAGAGCAGGCTCTGAAGTCATGGGTAGCAACCAACTAAAGAAAGCATGAGCCACTAATGCATCAAAGCAAAGCTCATAAAATAATGAGCTCATCTGAAAGGAAGAATAGTTGACAAGGTTGGCAGATGTGTTACAGAAACACAGACAGGAGGAAAGGCACTAAAATATAGAGCAAATAGGACTGAGGACAGACCTGCCAAGCATATACTATAGCTATAAAATAACAGAACATGTAATCAGAGAAGACCTGACCTTGGCTAAGTGGATTATTCACACAGGTATCATTAAAGGCTACCATGTGGCTGTGGAGCACTCAATAACACTGCTGGCAATGACTTCAGAGGCAGAAAAAGGAATTTACTGTGAAGCAGACACTTCTCACCTATGGCTTGAATATAGAAGCTATACTGTTAAACTGTATCTCTGCTACAATGCCTTCAGAATGCTAACACGAGCTACATTACGAAAAAGTTTGTTGCTGTCTGTTCCTAGGTCAGTCTCTTATACAAGAGAGAATAGTAGAGAGGGAATGAGGACTATGGGTGCTAGGATGTAAACATGAACAGGGAATATATCAGGAGAGTACCAAGCAAAGAAACTCTGTGGACTGGGAAGGCTATACATTGGAAATATAAATTGATTATTTCCACGGAAAGATTGTCTTTGGGGACAGTACTGGTAGAATTCTAGAGAGTAAGTCTTTTCTCAAATATAGATATGGTAGCTACACATTAAATGCAATAATTAGTAATATAAAATGATATTGTTTATTAATTTAGTTTTGACATTTTTATATAACATAGAACTACTATAATTACCAATATATATTGAGAAATTACTATATGCTTGGTCCTGAACAAAATATTATGTACTCATCCCGTTTAATGTTTGGTATAATCCTGGAAGGTATTCATTTTATTTTTGATTTATATCAAGGAAAACTCAGGTTTGGGGAGTTCAACCAATCTATTAAAGGGCATAACCAGATTAACATCATCTCTATCAGACCTGAGAACCTGTCTAAACTACTCAAAATTTCCCAGAAACTTCGCCAAAGAAAAGCACAGATGGAAACAAATGAATCTGAGTTATGTCTACGAATGAGAAACAGCGAGCAAGTAGGTGTCTGTGGGGCTGAGAGCTTCTCTTCCAGTCTAGTGATGGTAGTGACACTCTCTCACATAGAAACTTGCCTTACAACCAGAATTTCCCCACTTGAAACACTATCAATATGAACAATTAGGACAGTGCCATTGCAATAATGTGCTAATTTATAATCATTGGCAATTACAAAACATGCAAAATAACATACAGCACCAACAACAAAGATGATAAACTGCCTCCGTTGGGCAGACACTGACTCAGGCAGCCAGTTCCAGACTTCCAGCATCAGAGTATTGGCATCTTAACAATGACAGATGTGAAAGGAAGGCTCTATAAATTCGGACGTGGAGGCTCTTGAACATCAACAAGAGACGGGTGTGATGATGGAGTATTCTGTTTTTGTCAGATACCACATCACATATTCAGTAAAAGAGCCCATCCTCTGCCTGGAGGCAATGAAGAGGTTTATGCAAAAATCCTATGTCTGCTCTACTTCTTCCCATGATATTAGAGGGAAATACAATTTAATTTAAAGGTCATTAGTAGGAATCTATTCTTCCACACCTTCCTATATATGGACTGTTTTATTATTAACTCCATTTTTGAATGCAACCTAAAAATCTCCTGTTACTCTAGTGTACTTATGTGTGTGCATGTGTGTATGCATGGCCGGAAGCAATGTGCTGTGCCAGGGTGCACCCGTGGAAGAAACAGCTTGCTGAACCCACTGGAGTCTGTTCTCTGTTTCCACCAGCTGAGTCCCAGGGATCTGAGACCTTCTGATCTGGCAGCCCATGCGTTTACCCACTCAATTGGGACAATGTCATTGTAATAATATGTCAATTTATAATAATCGTTAATTATAAAAATGCTAAATAGGCATTGCCTTTTGAAATAAACAAAATTTTATCACTTGACATCCTCGAAGGTAATTTTGCTTCCACCAAAGCGATGGAGATTTAAAATTAAGTTCTTCTTCTAAGCATCTGCTTCACACTCACTGTGGAGTTTGGCTAAGAATCACTCTGAGTTCTTATCCCTCACTTTGTGTTCCTTTCCAGAGGAGTGACATTCTTGGGGTTTCACACTTGCTTGAGCCAGGTTGTTGCACTATCAATCTGATAGCCTGGGAAATTACAGGTCTTCTGGATCCCAGCCGGGCCCTATAGAAGGAGCACACGTTTTGCCTTTTACCTTCTTCTGTAAAGCTTTGGAGGTTCTAGTCCCATGGACGCTCTAGTGGTTTAAGAGTGTTTAGTGATGAGAAGCAGAGCTGACGACCCACCACCTCATCACACAGGGTTAAGGAGAACTACACCTAGACATGATGCCCAAAGACTGTGCTGGCCTAGAAGAACCTCTTATATGGATCTCTGCCCAACAGCTAATTTAGTAGCATTGCATTGGAATCTTGAATGTGGCTAGATGAGAGTATTTATATCCCAGAGCATTTTCCCCCAACGACATACACAAATGAAATAGATACAAATATGGCACTATGTCGAGGTTCCTTCTCAGGCTCCATTTATGTACCCCAGTATTCATTTCCATTGATAAAGAACTCAGTAGAGGGTACCATCTAATGGACTACCTCACACCAAAGGTTCCTGAAGGATTTTCTCCCAATTGACAGGGTGTCAAAAGATTCTAAAAATGGTATTTATCTACTAATTATATTAGGTTCAGAGAGAGAATAAATGAAAACTCTGAGGGAATTGTCCGACTAAAAGGCAAAGTAAAATCTACAACCATATTAACACTCTTCTAGATTGTCCATCTAGCCCTTTTCAAAAACTGACTAAAAGAAGAGGAGAATTTCTTTTTTTATTATTTTCCACTTTTCCTGTATCTTGGATAACATGAATAGCTTAATTTTTTATATTTTTTTTCCGTCCATAAAAACCTAGAAGCTGTGATTTGAGCAGATCCCCTCCAGTGGTGGTGACACCAGGATTGTATGACCGGCCTCTCAGGATGCTTGCCCTAGCAACAATCCTAATAGCTCCCCTACTCCATCTCCTACAGAGCAAGCACATATTTATCCCTTTATTCCTACAAAACACGCAATGTTTAAATGAAAGGGGGTGTAAAAAAACAGCCACTGATCTAAACTTTTGTATTACATTCATTTACTTATTTGTCTGTTCATTGACATGTGCATGTGTGTTTGTGCACACAGATGCGCACGTGAGCACACACTACAGCACAGGCGGAAAGTTCAGACGCCAGCTTCCTTGTAGGAGTCTGTTCTCATCTTGCTTTTCAAAAAACACCGACCTCTTTAAAAGAATACATCAAATCTGAATCTGCATTCAAATGCGCTAAAGTAAGTTTTACCTCGTGGGCTAATTTGAATCACTATAGATGCCTTCAAACACAGCAGTCTTTGAGGGAATGTGAAATTGATCAGACCTGAGGTCTAATTTGAGTTTTGTCACCAGGAGCTCTCAAAACCTGAGGCAAGTTCTGTCTTTCCTCTAAAGCTTCTTCTCTCATCTGTAAAATGAATCTAGAAGGCTCCAAGGCCTACCTACCCTGGAAGAGGTCTCTCTTCTCTCCTCTTTCTCTCTCTGTCTCTCTCTCTCTCTCTCCTTCCCTCTCTTTCTCTTTGTCTCTGTCTCTCCCATAGTGGTGGCCTATAATCTTTTCCAGCCATTTTAATATAACCTGCCGTACATTGTTTGAGTTAATTAAAAGGAAGCAATTATATTCTGCCTTTCAAGCCCTGCTAAGCTTGGTGCCTCTTACCTCCCTTCTCTGCGTGTGTTCATAGAAGGGTGCAGTGCCTGGGCACAGGGCGTTCTTGGGCCCGTTCTTCATGAAATATTTGCTGTCAACCTTCCTTCCCACCCCTCATTCTACTTCAAAACCTCTTGTTCCCGGTAGTTCCCACCCTCTTCCACACTCAGGCTATGATCTTTGTTCTGTTTTCTCAGAGTAACATTGAGGAGCTGACATATTGGCTGCGGATAATAGTTGCAACCCCTCTGCTGCTCTCTGTCCCCCCAATAAAGCCCCACTCCTCCTCAAGCAACTGTAGAGAAACAGCTTGAGAGAGCCATTTCAATGATAGGCTGCATTATGTAAAGTAATGGCTTTTTTTTTTACCCAGAACAGAACAGCTTGAACAAAATTTAAACTCGATTTTGGGCATCAAACGTTCTTTTGTGCTATTACTGTCTCCATAGCTTGGCTTTGTGTGGGTCATCCAGGCCTTTTAAGAATCACTCAGTGTTCAGTCTGGAAGTCCTCGAGTGGCTTCTGATATTATCCACCAAATACATACATTTGCTTTAGAAATCCTGTTAGAGATGGTGGATATCACTGGGGTAAGATACAGGGTTGGCATATTCTAGACTCCCCTCCCATCCACTTTCACCTCCTACTTCTTGGACCTAGACAATGCTTATATCTGGGAGTCTGAAACTATGTGTGTGTGTGTGTGTGTGTGTGTGTGTGTGTGTGTGTGTGTGTGTATGTAGATCAGACATAGACATCAGTTATCTTCTATTGTTCTTTACTTTGTTTTTGTGACTCAGCAATCCCTTTAACCTGGAGCTTATCCATTCAGCAAGAATAGTTTCCCAGGCAACCCCAGAAAGCCTCCTCTCTTTATCCCCTGGCACTGGGGTCACAATTTTTATGTGTATTCTGAGGCATGCCATGTCTAAATTTTTATGTGTATTCTGAGGACTCAAACGTAGATCTTCATGGTTTCCCAGCAAGCAACAATCAAGACATACTGCCAGCCCCAGCATTTGTAAATCTCCTTTCAGTTGAACAGAAGGAGAAGTGGTCAAAGGGAGGCTGAGTAACTTTCCTGAGGACACCCTGATGTGTCAGGTGTGGAGTTTTGATATATGTGCCTCATTCTAAAGCCCAGAGGCTACACTGCTTTAGCTTCACAACAAACACCTAAAAGTCCTCTTGCTTGAATGTATAGCAATGCATGATAAATATTTATGCAATAGCCTTCTCATCTGTTTGCCTACTGGGAACATCATACATTTACTAGCATATAGCCATGCTTTCTTGATGCCAACCTCTAAATCAAAACCTACCCCCGGTCTCCTGCCCTTAGACTTTGAATGCTCCTTTTCTTCCTACCCCATTTTCAAGGCGTATCTTCATTTACTACCTCAAGTGACTCTTCCCAGGAAACCAGCTGAGTAGGGAGGGGACTTGAGAACCAATTGACTTACTTATCCTGCCATCTAATTTCCTTTGAGTTCTGAGTCCTACAAATCAATAGTCACTTAAGTTTTATTAGTCCCTCGCCGGGCCACGGCAGAAGTTTAGTAAAAGACTCTACTCTTGCTGCCTCTGAAAACGTTTGGGGTAACATATACAATGATAATCTCTTTAGCAGGTTGAAATGAATACACTATTCTAAAACTCACCACAGGGAAGACATTTTCTGCTTACGAAAAAGGCCTAGCTTGGTGTATTTATGCATGCTAACCACCAGAGGGCTGGCATTCCTTTCGTTTCAAGTCTATCCAACATCAGAGATGAAATCTCGAAGAAATCTGAAAACCACTTTGCTAAAACATCTTCCATGGTTCTCCTCTCACCATGTCTTCCGAGCACAACACAGCACTCCCTACGCTGTTCTAGTTTGCTGGTGACTGAGGAAGCTTCTTGCACACTGTTAACTTAAGTCTGTTCAGTAAGCACTGAAGTCGAGGTATAAGAAGAGAGGAGAGGTTGGGAACAGAAAGATCAGAAGCAGCACTGTGTACCAAAGCCCATGTTCCTTGCCCACAGTCACTATAACACCTTTGTGTTGTGGGGGCTGAACCAGGGAACCCTTTAGCTGCCTTTCATTCTTGGACGATGAGAGATCTGCTCTCAGAAAAGCTGCGGGGGGGGGGGGGGTAGTCTATTAATATCTTTTGTTCACTGAACGGCCCCAAATATCTCGAGAACAAGATTTCTCTCCTGTGTAAGAAGACAGCCTACCCGGTTCTTTATGAAATCTTCTGACAGTTTTACAAGCAGGGTGGCAAGTGACCTTTATTTCTTTGTACAAGGTGTGTAGAGATGTGCCTATTCATAGAGACCTGCCAGAGCTGACACCTGCTTCTCCAAAAGCACAGCTCCCCTAGAACCATATCCCACTGACATTTAGAGAATGTGATTATTTTCAATAGTGGGGAACAAAGGGGGAAGGGTAATCAGAATTGTAAAGCAGGGGATTTTTATCCAGCATCCCCCACGCTGAAAAGCGAATCTTATTTTCAGGATGGATGAGCAGCCGCCAGAGGCAGAACATCACTCTCCCTTCCTGGGAAGAGAATGGCTTTGCCTTCGGGTTCCTGTCTGTTCCTCGGCACTCACGTTTCTCCAGGCTTTCCTCTTCTCCCAGACCTACAGAGCCTGTGTCCAGGCAACCACACAAAGCTAATGGTTCCTTGAAAAATAACAAAGTGCTTTTTTAGCAGTATGCTGGTCTGTTCCCTTAAGTGTTGGGGAAAGGCCATCAAATTCTGATCAAGATGCAGCTTGAGTCAGGTCTGACATGCCGAAAGTTAATGATCTTATTATACTTCATGGTTTATAATTCAGTCATAAGGCATGGCAGGCTGGGCACAGTCTTTCAGACAGTTAAGAATTGGGAGGACCAAAGGCTGTTGGCTTTACCAGATGGTCATTAACTCAAAACCATGTTGTTTAAGCAAGATACACTTGGGGTGGGGGTAAGGCTCTCCTCGTACACAGTTTCAGTGGCCAGGGACCTCTTGACACCTACCTTTCAGGCAAAGGGAAGAGCTGCAGAGAAGAAAGGCGTGCTGGAAGAAAGGGATTGACTTACCTGCTTTCAGCTTCCTTTGACAATGGTGCTGTGTGGATTCAATTTACAGCGTTAGAAATGACACCTTCATGTTATCAGTACCATGCCAATCTATGTCTGTGTGCAGTTTTCTGCACAGCATGCTTCAGATCATGTGACAAGTGGAAACTTGGCGTGGGGTTTATTAAGGTACAAATGAAAAAAAGCGGAGATTTAAAAAGAACAGAAAATAAAAGGCAAGGATGATGGAGGGAGCAGGAAGGAGTCTTTGCTAATTAGCTATGCCCATGTCACTTACCAGAAGCAAACTCACTTTCACCTTACTGCACCACAGTGGTTCACTCAATGCGTATGTTTGATGATACCCCAGAGAACCCAGGTTAGGAGATAAGTAAATAAATAAATGTGTGGAAGGATTTCATCATATAACCACCTGTTTATGAGCAAAACCCAATCATAAAAACATCTGTAAGCAGAAAACACAGAAACGATATTTTGTCCTTTTGACATCCACGATGGTATTTAAATCCCACAGCAGCAGCAGGTTGTAAAGAACTTATTGTAATTGTCATAGTTAACCGTATGCACTTCTCCACTATATTGCATAGCTTTGCAACTGGCAAGCTAGATCAGGTATAAAAGAACAGAGCTTTTAGAATCCCAGGAGATGGAGGAAATGACCCTTATCCAATTCCACTCATTCTAAATTGCTGTGGGTAGAGGAACGCTAATTCCCCAGTCATTTCAAATATGGAAAACATTCATAGACAGGACCCAATCAGCATCTAAATTCATATTAGCTTTGTTTTTTTTGCCATTTTGAATGAGCGTTGGAAGGCGGATGTTGTAAAAGAATGGAAATGATGGGCAGATAGGATGTTTGCGAGTGCAGAAGCAGATGTTGTTGGAGACGTTTCTTGAAAGCAGTGAAATGGCTGTGTGAGAAAAAGCAGGCATAGCTTACAAAAACAAACTTACCTGGAAATTCTTAGGATCTGTTCATTGGTTAGAAGCAAATTTCGGTTGCCTCCCCGTCTCTGACATGTACATACCCAGGCACACCAACATGCACACACTATCTGAGAATATCCTGGCCCTATTGTGAACTGTTTATCTTTTAAGAACTCATAGTAATCCAAAAGTCATATAAAGTTATGAAAATAATTTATAAACTCTTTGGGCTGAAGATCAAAGTAGAGTAATAGTAGAATCCAAATACAAAATGGGAGATATTAAATACTGAGAAAGTATCCATAAATGAAGAGATCCTAAGACTGAGGCAGAAGAAACATAGACAGAAACATAGCCATGACTCCACCATGCCTATTCTCTCACCTACCATTACATTTACTATAGCCTACTGAGTTAAGAGATGCATATTCAAGGCCAATGCTGTTTTCATAAGCAGAAAAAAAAAACAGAAGCCAGGGAGCATAACTATGTAGATAGGAAAAAGAGAATTAAAAAAGATGCAGAAACGTATAACTCTAGGAATTAGTGACTACAAATGAGATTATAGAGGGATAGAGAAAAAGTTGCATTTTGAAAAATGCTTTGATTTTATGCTGCACATATTTACTATTGTCAGCGACATGTCTTTAGTGGTTTTAGAAAGAGTTACTTCCAATTGCAAGAGAAGACCATTAAATTGGCACTAGAGTAACATAAACACAGATGACATAGCTGTAACAATACGTTTCAGTGGGTGAATATAGCCACTTTCATACACAGAAACCATAGTTCAATAAAGAAAGAGCTTGGAATATGAATCCTTAAACAATTCAAGCAGAAATTCTGCAAATGTGGATGACAAATTCTGTTCTTCTTATTTCCATTTTTTTTAAAAATTTGTTTGATTTTGTTTAGGTTAGCTTTTTTTTGTTTTTTGGGGTTTTTTTTTTTTGGGGGGGGTGGTTTTTCTGAGACAGAGTATCACTATATAGTCCAAGCTAGTCTGGAACTCACTATGTTATCTAAATAATCACTGAACTTGCTACAATCCTTCTGCATCAGCAAGCCAAGTCCTAGAATTACGGACATTGACTAGCTTGCCTGGCTCTGCAACAGACTTTTTCCCCCAGGCCTGTGATATAAACATCAACGGTTTGCTACAGAAACCATCCCTTATTATTATTATTTAAAGATTTGGGCACTGCATAGTAACGTATGATAAAACATGATAGTGCTCAGAAGCGGGAGATGAGCTCCCACAGAAAGGAATTATTAAATGGGGCATGGCCAACATATAGTGGTAATCAGAACATAAGACATGTCATGGCTGCCTATGTATAATAATGAACTAAGCTAAACTATTTCATAGTTGCTCAAGAACATTTTTCATCTAAATCACCAAATGTTAGCAAATTCTTGACTAAATGCAGGTTAACTGTATACTTTTCTTCAAAGTAAAGGTGTTTGAAATCTTTATCCTCTGAGGGCCTAGAGCTGGGATGGAACATCGTGCTGAGAATTTAGGATGTTCTCTTATATTTACATCTTTGGTTTTCCTTGTAACTTTGAAAAATCTGATATTATTTCTCATTTTACATATAAGAAATCTGAATCACAGAGAGGTCTGATAACTTACTCAATTATTAAAAATTAGATCAAGGACAAGGACCTGGATTCAGTTTAAGTGGATTAAATGACAGATCGCGGAACAATGTCCTAATCCACTGAATCCATGGAGATTACCTCCTTTGGCAGAAGAATGGACATAGGAATTTATAAGACCAAAGATGTTAGTATGCTTAATGTCTTCGAGGGACGGGGCCTATCTTGGATTACTCAGGTGGATATTAAAGGCAACCACACATGTGCTTATAAGTTAAACAAAGAGGCATAGGCATGCATAGAAGAGATAGCCAGAGGGACACAGACTGGAATGATTCAACTACAGATCAAGCGATGCTGACAGACGTCTGTCGTAGAACGTTGTCCTTTGTACATAACCTGTACATAGATGTCAGAGCATCTATGACCGTGTGCAAGAGATCCTCAAGAATGGGCCAATTAACATTCCCTTATAGAATCAGGAGATGAGAGGATCCTTAGAGCCTCAACTGAGTTTCTAGCTTCTCCTTCCTATCCCTCCTTCTCAGACCTGTGAAAATATGTCCCAGCTGAACATGGTCTTGTGATCTTGGGAGGCAATGAGTAGAGGATGCAGAACTAACTGAAGGAGGGACTCCATCTATACAGCTAGGGGTAGACATCAGCATCTCTGATGAGCTGAGACATTTTGGTGATGTGGTTGCTAGGGTTAACCCATACTCTGTAATTAAGCCAATGAAGTCATTGGCTTTCCAAGACAGACTTGGATAGAGTTGTTACTCTGGCCCGCGATTGATGTCAGATCTGGGTGAGTTGACATCTGAGTCTTCTTGGAGACAGTCCATGCAACATAACCTAAAGGTGAAAGAGATAAGAACCCCCACCAGAGACTCTGAAGTAAGTGAAGTTTGCCAGCACCTTCACCCCAGACCTCTCGCCTCAAGAACTGGAAAGGATAACTGGGAGTGACTTGCCAGGCAGCCACAGGTAAATGATCCACTGGGTCATCAAGCGTAGTCTTTCTACAAGACTGGTAAAGCTTCTTGCCTCCAGATGTCAGAGCATGGATCTCCAGATGTTCCTCATGTCAACTCTAGCATGGGGCCAACCACACAGACTTATAGCCATCATACTTCAGCCAGAAGATGAAATACCATCTTTTCTCTTCAGCTCAGCTTATTTGAATATATGCTAAAGAACAATGATACGATTTGTAGGAATGACTCATTCCTCCTCTGAGGTGAATGGAAAGAATCAAACAGAGATTGAAAAATAATGAATGTTCCTTTGCTTACTGTTCTCATTGAGTCCATCCTGCCGTCACATAGACTGATCCTACAGCTGATCCCTCTACATGCTCATGGTTAAATATGTAGGGTGAGTGTTGATTTGGTCTAAAAGACTTCAAAATTCTTTCTGGCTCTAGGAGTCTCTATAATTATCTTTCTGTTTCACAATAAATATGTATTAAATGAATAAAGGAATAAATCGGTGAATTAAATGTTGCTCTGCCTAAAAGCCAAAATAATCAAGCCTCATTGTATCTCAGTAACAAACACTGAAGCCGAAAAGATGTCATACCAAAATATCACTTTGTAGGACAATAGTTGGAATTGATTATAAATGATAAGATTAAAGGGAATAAATTGCTGAACCTATGGTGATGGGGCAAGTGGGCTCACTGGGTTGAATGCTTGCAGAATAAATAAGGAAATGGAAGCATAATTCAGAGTAATAAAAAAAATCTGACAAGTAAAATTTGAACAAAATTTTGATTCTCAAGTCGAAGGTAGACTTGCTATTGTTGTGCTTTCTTTTCTCAAAAGGGAGAGAGAAGGGGGGGGTGTTCCAAGGATTCTAGGTAATTTTCAGTGTGAAGGGAGTGACACCTCGCTCCAACCCTAAGAAATGGGCCTATCACAATGGGTACATTACAGATGAGGAAAACAGGCCCATGAAACAAACCAACGAAACCCAGCCAGTCAAACAAAAAAGAATCTTGCTTCAACTGCCCACTGAGTGAAGTGGTTAATGCTAAAGATAAAAATAGCCAGTGCGGATTCTGTCAAAACACTGCTGAGGGAGGACCGGCACTGAGCAGGAGAGGAAGACCAGAAGCCTGAACCTGAACCTACCACTTGATTACTGTAGCGTTCCATCTTTATCATTTGTCCATGTTTAGACAAATAATACGTGTTGAACATTGTTTAAGCCTCCATAGAAAACAAAATAATGTTCTGGTCAGGTGTTCTAAAACAGAAAAGAAAGATTTGTTTCACACATGGAAGAAAAATGTAAACCATTAAAAAATACCTATTGAAGTAAAGTTATAATTGACTATGGTAAAAATCTGTCCATGCTTTATTAAAACTGCTTTCATCTGTAAGCCTTTCCTTCCAAAAGACTAGGAGACTAGTTCATAAAATAATCCGTTTGACTCGATACCAGAGGAGCCAGAGGTGGTTTCTAGCAAAGGAGAGATGCTTCTCAGAGATGCTAAGTGACTGTCAGGACTCACGCCTGTCTCTGCTTGTGAGCTCTACTCTCTTCAAAGCAAAAAATATGTCTGCCGCATGACATGAGCCTCAGTGGAAAGCTCAGATTTTTACATTCAGAGTAAGTGGGTTTGACTAACAGCACTGCTAAGCACCAGCTGTGTGGCCCCGGGCAGGTGACTTGAAGACACCAGTTTTAATTCCATCTTCTTCATGGTTCTCTCTCTCTCCCTCTCTCTACTCCCCTCTCTCTGTGTATGTTTTGTTTGTTTTTGATTTCTCATGACAGGGTTTCTGGTATAGCCCTAGCTGTTCTGCAATTCATTCTGTAGACCAGGCTGACCTTGAATTCACAGAGATTCACCTGCCTCTTCCTCCATGTATGTGTTCTGGATAATGATGCAGTGGTTGACCCTGACACTCATCCCCACAATAATACCCTGTTCTCACCATAGGCCCAAAACAATAGAACTACTGAATATTGTCACAGAACCTCAATAATCATGAGACAAAATAAATATTTTTCTCTCTGTAATTCTGTTATAGTTACATGAAGCTGACTAACACAGTAATTGTTTCATTCCTATATTTCCATTTGATAAGGAAGTTGATCAATGACAATAGCTAGAATTAGTGTTATTATCATCATTATTAATATTATTAATGTTTTACTTTTCCACAGATATCCAAGTCCCCACTTGAGACATGCATTAGTATTGAGCTTCCCTGATCTTTTGGAGTTGAGCATGATCATACGCCTTGTCAAGGCTGAACCACACATTTGGAAATAAAGTACAGCTTAAGGACAGCCAGGTTTTGTGGCCATTCACAAAGATGTTTATTCTTTCATTCTTCTGTGGTAACAAAAAAGACTTTAACTAGAGAGGCCCCCTCATCCTTAAATCTCTCAATAATGACAACAGAAACCAAAAAAACCAATCTGTCTATCTTGGGATAAATTCAAAGCATGGAGTGAAGAGGAATTCCAGTTAATTAAGTTACCAAGGGATGGGGTTGATTGTTTACACAGTCTAATGTAAACCGATCCTTACTAATGCAACATCTCAGATTTGTTCTCACCTTATAGTGCCTTCCTCCCATTTATACACTGTTCTAAGCTCTCGGTTTTGGTCCTTGCTACCCTTTTAACCATTCATAAATCAAGAGTGTCATACAGCTTGGGATTCCCACAGGACAAAGATTGCAACTTCATATTCCCCTTTATAGAACAGAAGTAGAAAGGACACTAACAGGATGTGACGATCAATAAGTGCCTCTTCGACAATGACAACAACGATGGCCATTAGGCCACCTTCATGATACTCTTTCTCACTTCCTTATAGCCAAACAGATTTCTCAGAAGAAAGACTGGTATTTTGAAAACAAATGTCATCAAACACAGCATGTAAGCAAAGGTTTTGTTCTGTTTCAAGCATCCTATGAGAAAAGAAAAGGAACCCTATACAACTGACATTCCTGGGCACTGCACAGTGTTCCTACACAAGAGAGAAAAGCTGTAACATGCTCATGTCCTACACAGAAAGTGTGCAAATGAGTCTTTACTCGCAGTTTCCTATTGCACACTAATGTATTTGCACACTAATGTATTTGTACACGAATGTATAAGAACATTTAGAGACTGTTTGCATGTCTCAAAAAGGAGGCGGCTGGGGTGCCTCTATACACCGATGTAATGGTTGTCTTTGTCCTTGTCAAACCCCCCAACATTCCAAGATATGACCATCTGCAATGCTGAGGTGAAGTAGTGTCTAGAAAGATAAGGTTGGTCAGCTTGGTTGAGAGTGAGAGAGAGATGGGCAGGGAGGAAAGCGGTGTGCCCATCATTTTTGTATGTTCACTTTACCCCATTCCAACAGAGATGTGCAGAGTCAACTCCTGGTAATATACAGTTTATTTCAAGATCTGCTCCTATTGCCTGTCAGTTTCCCCTTCCTTCACATGATTCAGCAATTGGTGAGACTTGAGCGAAGGCTTGAGTGAATGACATGGATGGGTAGAAAGAAGTCAGAAGAATTTGGGTAGGTCAAGATGAAAGAACACCTATGCAGATGCCTGAAAATTAAACATAAAGTCCTTCTATGAGTTTTTTACAGCCATTCCCTACGTTTCTAGTCTCACCAAGACTCTGCTTCTCTCAGCCAGTTTACTTCCACTTCCTTAAAGGCCTATTCTTTCTCTATTTGCCTAACTCTCACCCATCATTCTAAGCAAAGCTTCCTTGTCAAGTGTTCTACAAAACATTCCTTGACTCCGCATGGCTGTTCAGAATAGATGGCTTCTAGCCACATACCTCATCCTCCACAGTCACCTTTCCTAGCACTGATGGAGGGACCTAGCTAACTCTGTACTGCTGTGTTGATCCAGCGTCTGTCTCCAAAATGAACTAGCAGTCTACATGAAAGAGATGTCATCTCCTCACCGCCCACCTGATGGAGGAAGGTCATTGGCTAATAAAGGCACTGCCCTGGCCCATTTTATTGGTTAGAGGATAGGTGGGAGGAGTAAACAGAACAGAACGCTGGGAGGAAGAGGAAGTGAGGTCAGAGATGCGACAGCTCTCCTCTCAGGAGCAGACGCCTGAGAGAGACGCCATGCCCCGCTCCCGGCATGAAGCTCCGACCCAGGATGGACTAGGCTAGAATTTTCCCGGTAAGACCGGTTCTCACAGATTATTAGAGATGGGTTGATCGGGATGTGAGAATTAGCCAGTAAGGGCTAGGGCTAAAGGGCCAAGCAGTGATTAAACGAATACAGTTTGTGTGTTGTTATTTCGGGGCATAAGCTAGCTGAGCGGGCGGCTGGGGTGCTGGGGAAGCGGCCCCGCCGCCCTTATTACTTCACCCACCGAATTCAACTCAGAACTCTCAAGCACTTCTCCTTAACCTGATACATCTGTGCTCCCTGGGCAAAGACTGAATGAACAAAGCTAGAGCCCAGCAGAGCTCCTTTCTCTTGTGCTAAGTCACTTCCACTTTGCCTCCAGTATCCACTTCCCTGAAGCCTCTCCCCACAGGGATCCATCCACTCAAGTGCCTCTGGCAGAGAAGAAGCCCAGCCACACAGCAATTCTATAGTGCACCCACCTAACAGGTGTTGCCCAAGGCATGAATGGGGCAGGTAAGAGGAACTTAAACACTCAGAGAAAATCAGTTTTTGTATTCTTCTCTGGCCATAATTTTGGGAACGTCACTGGAATCTGATGCTAACAGAGACTGATCATAAAAGTCTTCTGGAAGTTCTCATATTTAGGAACATTTAGGATTATCTATCTCACACCTTCATCTGTTTTTCCTGATGAATCAGATCTGAGACTGGGTTAAGTGAATGTTTCTAAAAAACTTTGCTCTTTCATTCTGAGAGCCCTGCCAAGGTCTGGAACCTGTGATAGGCCTTTTCCCAAAGAGAAAACCAATGCTTGGTCATATTTGAACTTTCTCAGGCATCAAGAGCTAAGGTTTTCAGGCCTATTTACGAGAAACACTGACTTTAGGCTGGGCCAAGGGAGCAGAGAATGAAGATGTTCTTGTAACTCGCCATGTTACTAGTCCAAATATCTGGATCTTACTGAACATAGGTAAAACTTCACAGGAGGGGCTGGATAGAACTGGATAGCCAGTTCTGGGGGGTTTGCTTAGTAGGAGAGCACATGCTTTGGCTGCATAAGGAAGGCTCTGGGTTTAACTTCAGCGTGAAGGAGAGGAGAAAAGTAAAGATGGAGGGACGGAAAGGAGGAAGGCCTCTAGGGGAGAAGAAAGGGAGAAAGGAAAAAGGGAGGGAGAAACAGAAGGCTCAAGTTTTCACATCTCTGAAGAGACAAGATTTCTTACTCTTGATTGTCAACTTCAGAGGATCTAGACTCACACTGTAGCTACGCTTCTGGACATGCCTGGGAGGGACTGTCAGGATCTGGTTAATCAAGATAGAATGATGCACTTTAACTGAGGATAGCTCAATTCTGAGAGCTGGTAACCTGGAAACTCAGGACGAGCATCACCTCCCTCTGCTTCTGACTTCAAGTACAGCATGACTAGCTGCTTCCTCATGCCCCTGCCTCCACTCCCACTCCATTATGTTGACCTGTAACCCAGAACTACGGAGCACAGTAAACCCTTCATTAAATGGCTTTTTCCTCAGATAGTTCGCTGCAGCAATGTGGAAACAAATTAATACACTTCCATCGTCCAGAGCTACCTCACACCCATAGCTAGAACAGTGCAGGTGGGTTACAGAACATCATCAGGCCTTCATTCCCGAGAACTCACTGGGCTCATTTTGACCATTACAGTTCTCTCTCTCTCTCTCTCTCTCTCTCTCTCTCTCTCCCTCTCCCTCTCCCTCTCCCTCTCCCTCTCCCTTTTCCTCTCTCTTTGAGACAGGGCTTCTCTGTGTAACAGGCTGCCCTGTAACTCATTTTGTAGACCAGGCTGGCCTTAAACTCACAGAGATCCACCTGCCTCTGTCTCCAGAGTACTAGGATTAAAGGTATGCGTCACCTGCAGGCAGTTTCTCCTCTTCTAACAAAAGGTAAAAGTCATAATCAAAACTTAAATCTCGAATTAAACTATCTAGCTATAATCATAAGAGAAAGAACCAAGAACAGAGAGAATTCTCTCCTGCAGAAATAAGGGTAAAAGGACAATTTAGAAGGATATGGCATGGGATGAGCTTGCTCCTTGTGCTTAATGATCATGAACTTGGCCCCAGATTCTAGTTCATTTTCTGCCAGTTCCTAAAGTGTGCCTATCATTAAACTAGTTGATCTATACATGTCTTGATTTTCCTATCTGTAAAGTAGAAAGAACCATACTAACTTCTCAAGGTTATTAAAAAAAAAAAAGTAAAGAAAATAAGGCATGTAACATTGGGGCCTGGCAGACAGCAAGTATTTAATATATGTCAACTGCTGTTAGCACAATGGCTTAACATGCATGATTTCAATTCCATATTATAAATGCATTTTCAGGAATAGCTACCTGTGTGCCAGTATTTTCCAGACAGCAAGGGAGTCTGCCAGAAGCCACAAGAATGAATTACTTTTTTCACAGAGGCTGTTAGCCTCACTATAGGCCTAACATCATAGTAAGGTTTGAGTTAAGTTTTCTGGAGGATTGTGAAAATCAGAGTGATACTTTAAAGATGGATCAGTGGAAGGGAATTTGCCAGAGTAAGTTAAGCAGCTCATACTTGACTACAAAATCTCCACTGTACCATCTGGATAGCTGAGGCAAAGGGGGGACAACAAGGGCACAGCAGTTCTCTTTTCCTAGTGGAACACTACATCTAATACATGTGCTACCCACGTATATCTATCCTGGATCTCCCTTGATCTACTATTGCTCAGTGTAAAGATGTTTAGTCATCTGGGCCTCTTAGACATAACTTCCCCCTCAGGTCCTCAATGAACAGCCTGAGAGAGCATGTTGCCCAATGCAACACAAATCTAAAAGCATGAAAAGCAAGATTTTACCGTTTAAATATTGTTTTTCTTTACTACCGCTCTTTTGTGATAGACCATGAAAAAGCAGGTCTTCATGAAAGCTGGGAGCTCACATAACAGGTGTATTTTAATGCACGATCAAAGGAACAAACTAGGAAATGATTAACCTAAAGGGCAATTTCTCTCTCCAGTTCAGAGGCGGCAGGGCTGGCATCAATGGGCAGCAGGTTTTTCCTTCAAAAGACACTCTAAAGAATGGGAGAAAGATGCTATAGCGGGTATCCCTCACTCCTCTCATGTAGGAAACATTCTGCAGGGGAAGAGGATGGGAATCTGGATTTAGGTGAGTTTCCACTTGACATCTCCCAGGAGCATTGGAAGGGATCAAAGTAGCCTTCATCTATAACTGGATCCAATGCGAAGCTCCTAAAGTAAAAGATTTTATTGTTTATATTTTATTATTAAGTGTGTGCGTGTGTGTGTGCTCGAGCGTGCGCGCGTGTAGAGAACTGCCCTGTGTAAAGAGGCCAGAATAGAGCTAGAGTATAGGCTATTGTGAGCCACTTGACAAGAGTGCTGGGAACCGAACCCAGATCCTGTGTAAGAGTAGTGCCTTGCTGTTAACTGCTGAACCATTTTCCTGTCAATTAAAAAAAAAAGTATCACACATGGAGATGGTAAAATTTTTAATATTAGTAGGAAGCTGGTTGCTATTTTGAACTCCAAAGTAATTTGCTATTAGATTGAAAGAAAAACTTTAGAATTAAGGCTAGAAATGGAATTCTACATCGAACAAGCAAGACCCTCACACAGGGATGGAGGCTGAACAGTAGGTGGCGATACACATTAAGGAGTAAACCTGAACATAGCTTTTTATGAAATCAGACTTCTGAGACTGAGCAGCCGAAGCTATCTGTGCTCCCTCTAAGCATCAATGAAAAAGAAGGGCATGTAGGCTTTATTTGGATTCCAAGTTTCAGCCAAGAAAGAGCTAACCTCTGCACATTGTAGGAGCCAAGCATAAACCTTCTCCAGCCTGAGTCTGTATAATGCTCCTGGCCTACCTCTGCCATGGAGACGTTCCCATCAGTGCAAACTATACCATTCATACTGCAGTGTGTATCTTGAATAAAAGCCAGTAATAATGCAGTGAAAAGAAACCAAATATTGAAAGTCATGAAAAAAAAAATCTCATGATAGAGTCCACAAAAGAGCCCCAGAAGAGAGATGATTTCATTCCCCACCATTTCCTCTACCCAAGAGCTCCGAATTACAGCATTCAGTTGTAGGAAAATTATTATCATTAAGAAGCCTACCCAAAGACTGTCCACAGCAGAACCACACACTTTTCCAAGTGCGCATTTTCCGTCCCAGCACAAGGCATTGAGTCGGATGTTTTGAGAATGAAGCTGAAGAAACCATCTTGCAGATATCCCCTGACCTGCGCAATATAAACTTCTTTATCCCTTACTTGAGTGAACACCCTTGTCACTGAGTCAGTGAGTGCTTCTGTGGATAATGCTCAGGGTATCAGTGTTTATATCAAGGAGAGAGAGAGAGAGAGAGAGAGAGAGAGAGAGAGAGAGAGAGAGAGAGAGAGAGAGAGCTCCTTTCCTTTTCCTTTCGTGGTCGTCCTCTCCCACCAGGGCACACAACAAAAGAAACTACACCCTTTTGCCCTTCTCTTTTTTCATTTCCCATGAATCTTTGGTTTGAAGAGTTTAAACATCTCATCTTTTTAGATGGGTACAGTTGGGGTAAATAGACACATTTTAAAAGAAGGCAGGAAAAGATTCAGTGTTTCCTGAGTGTCAGAGCAAGGCCAGAAACATGACAAATTCTGGGGACTTTCCAGAAGCACTTTGAGGAACAAATTATATTGAGACACAGTGGCTGGGAAGAGAGTGGATCATAATTTGAGAGCGCATGCAAGATTATTTTCTCCTGAGATGGGGGTCAAAGGACAGCAACACGAAGGACAGTATGTTTTCCATGGGACACAGTCTTAAGGAACCTTATCAATATTATATTTATTTATTTTATAGAACTAGGCCCAGCCATCACGCAGAAGCATCTTGGTAAATGTGAAGGCCCTGGGTGAGATCAAAGTGTGACGGTAAGATTTTGACTCTTGTCTAGTGTGCTAATGGAAGGTCCTAGTTATACACTCAATAAGCTAGAACTGCCATCAAAATGGCAGACACGTAAAATGTGAACATATTGGTGAAAATAAAACCTTATCTTCTCCCTTATTGCTTCCCCCATTAAGAAAAGATAGGGGTGGAGGGCAGAGAGATAGATGCCATGTTGCAAGATCAACCTGCATCGTGTGTGTGTGTGTGTGTGTGTGTGTGTGTGTGTTATGATGAAAGTATGTTATAAGGAAGGGGGTGTCTTCCTGCGCAGGACCTTACCCCAAGCCTATTACTTTCATTTCCTTCTCCAAGTAGAGCCAGGCCCTGCTGCCACCAGCTCCCCACTGCAGGAACAGCTGGTACAATCTATTTCAGCACAGACTCTTAGTGGAGAGTGTAAATCCCATAAGGGGTGGCTGCAAGCCGAGCTATCACCAGCCTGGCTGAGCTATTTTTGGAACCATCTTAACTGATTGTCCAACCCCCACCCCCACCAGTTCTCCAATCCACCTCTTCTCCACCACCACCCCCAACCTGAGCCACCAAAGATTGACTGATCAATAATATGATAATGAGCAGGCAGCCAAGGGAACTTGTAACAAGTGCCACAGGTAGATAGAGACGGGAATACACAATACAGGCGACATGATTAAGGCTTTGGTGTCTTTACACAAAGAGCCATATAAAAATGCAAGCATCACAGATGGACTGGGGGTGGGCTCAGAGGAGGGAAGGGAAGGGAGCCTGCAATATACAAAAAATATCTTAAGCAGCTTCTCTCTCTCTCTCTCTCTCTCTCTCTCTCTCTCTCTCTCTCTCTCCTGTCTCTCTGTAACTGAATTCTTGATTTAGCCACGCAGGATAAAGTGGCTCAATTTTGTCTTCTTTTTACACTGTTATTTAGGATGTTATAGTGATGTTGTGTGGTGACATATCATGTCTTATGGGAAAGATAAAAATCATCAATGCTGTTTCAGTGTCTTTCTCTTCTCCTCATATGTATACACAAGCACACCACGCACACACAGACAGGCACCTCCTCCCAGCAACCTAGTTATAGGAGTTCAAAAACAACACTGTAAGGGCTATCTGAACAGGACTGCTACTCAGAGGCAAGCTAAGAGTCAGGATTCCAGGATTGGCACTAAAAGGCCTAATTATATGTATTTTTTTTCTAAAAAGTTTTTTTATGTTTTATTTTATTTTATTTTTTGCTTTCAATCTCTACCTAGTGGACATGGAGCAAAGTGGAACTCAAGGTGACAGGGTTCAGAAGCTCCAGTACCCTGGTAAGCAGTTGCACTGCCTCTGTCTTCCCTTTGTCTTCCTTCTGTCTGTCTTCCCTCTGCAGCTGTCTTGCCTTGAATACATTCCTCCACCCCTTAGATGCTAGAATATACTAGCTGGATTGCAGTGTTCAGGGACATAGCACATTCCTTTAAACTTCCTGTGTCCCTAGAATAATATCCACGCCCTCTGCTTGGATTGACAAGACACTGCCAGGTCTTCACCCAGTTTCTTTCTTTCTTTTTATTTTTTGTTTTTTTGAGACAGGGTTTCTCTGTGGCTTTGGAGCCTGTCCTGGAACTAGCTCTTGTAGACCAGGCTGGTCTCGAACTCACAGAGATCCGCCTGCCTCTGCCTCCTGAGTGCTGGGATTAAAGGCGTGCGCCACCATCGCCCAGCTATTCACCCAGTTTCTTAACTCACTCCCCAGCAAACGCCTCTAGGCACGCCCTTCTTCATTCTCTAGTTAACATGTGTCCTGTCATAGGAACGCAGCCACCCGTCCTCACCTTCATGCTGTCATGGCTCTCTGAATGCATGGCTTCCTCCAGGGATGGTTTTCACTCCTCATTCTCACCTCAGCTCCCTGGACCCTCCTTTGGGACAGCTGCCCCAGCCGCCCTCTTCGACCTGGTCACTCCACTCCTGTTACTTAGCCTTGCTACTCATTATTCATTCGCAAATTGCTTCACTCTTGTCTGGAAAATGTAAGCTGTCTTGTTCATAGCTACACTATTAGCACTTAAAAATACTGGCACTCAATAAATATCATATGAATAATGTTGAATATAGGTAAGTGTATTTCCTCTCCTAGAAGGAGAATCATAGTTCTTCTTTGGCAGAGTTGGTAGAAGGACTACCTAAGAAAATGAACACTAAATTCATTCATAGTGCCTGAAATTTGCGGTTCTTCAAATATTTGGCTTTGTTTTCTCAGAATTGGGGAAAACTCTCTATTACCGTAACCATCCCAAGGAATGTTTCTTTATTCTCAGGGTTTAAAAATCATTGAATATTTTTTAAAGGCTCTCTACAAATAAGTTCTTCTAGCCTAAGAGTCCTTCTCTATATAAAGTTGCTTTGAATCTCCTTGGCTCATTTATTTATTTATTTATTTAACAATAAATGATAAAATAAACTATGTTTATTTATTTATTAAAATAGAAACAGAACCCCGAAAAACATTTGGGTTCCTCAGACTACATGTGGGAACAAAGCACAGGGAAGAATTGTCCTAGACATATATTAAGAGGCAAATCGAGATTAATCTGCAGCTTGATTCTTATGAAGCCCACTTGCAAACTCTCAAGCACGTGCTATCTTAGTTGGTGGTTTAATTATGAAATACCCCAACTCCTATAATTACAGCTGTTTCCTATGAATGGCTGCCTCTCTAAAAGTAAAATATTGGAATAAGTAGTCACACCTGGAATCTGGAAGGATCCTCAGCAAGGATGACTGCGTAGAGCAGTCAATTGTGTTAACACCTTACTGGGGCTTCAAAGAAGCAGCCAGCATTGACAGTTTGATTGATATAGTTATGTACAATTAGAAAGTCTGATAACTATTTTTGATTCCTGAAACAAAGGTAACCTGTTTTTGAGTTCAAAACAATTTTGTAAAAGAAATTATTTTGAAAGGTTTTCTCACACCAAGGCCAAGGGAAACAGAGAAACTTCTGGCAGACAAACATTTTTGTGTGTGAACCCAAGAGGAGGGTGAGAAGAGAGACCAACTTCATCTACAGCAATGATAGCTCCATTGTATATAAAGCAACTCTACGTGGTGGTCGTAATTATGTGGATCTTTCTGGACTGTAATTGTACCCCTATTGGCATTCCACACCATCAGGTTCCCTAGGAAATGTGAAAACTCCACTAAAATCCTCATTAAATGAACGTGTTAGGATCCTACCCATTGAAAATCATGACTAGCTTCATCCAACTGATACTTACAATCTATGGCTTGGAAGGAAAAGTGCAAGCTTTACAGTAATCTTAAGTTACAAGATATAATTTTGGCCTTCCAGATAGGTTAGTAGGAAAAAAATATTTACCTACCATCCTGTTCTGAAGGAAAACATGATTTTTCTCAGCTTACTTAACTTCCATGTCAGACCAAGATGTATTTTTTCTACCTTTTTCATTTTAGATGGCTATTGTACCAGAAGTGGCCTTTAAAATGTGATTCCTGACTTTAAAGTTATGTGAAATATTTTAAATATTTGTTGAGCTTTTAATGCTATTCAATGAAGTTTCTGTAGATGGCTAAATGGAGCATTATTTCCCTGTCAGAAGATAGGAAGTTGAATGTGACATGTACAATAGAAATCTGGTAGATTTGGTCCAAGACATGATAAAGACACATATTTCAAAAACAATACTTTTAAAGTATCTGTTGCTAAAGGACATTGTCACCTACAGCAAGAAGATCTTTATCAACCCCACATCCACAGAAGGCTAACTTCCAAAATATATAGAGAACTCAAGAAACTAGATATCAACAAACCAATAATCCAATTAAAAACAGGATACAACTCTAAACAGAGAATTCTCAATAGAAGAATCACAAATGGCCAAGAAAAAAAAAATGTTCAACATCCTTAGCCACCAGGGAAATGCAAATGAAAACAACTCTGAGATTTCATCTTACACCTGTCAGAATGGCTAAAATTAAAAACAACAAGTGACAGCTCATGCTGGAGAACATGTGGAGCAAGGAGAACACTCCTCCATTGCTGGTGGGAGTGCAAACTTGTACAGCCACTTGGAAATCAGTATGGTGGTTACTCAGAAAATTAGGAAACAATCTACCTCAATATCACTGAAGGATATATACCCAAAGGATGCTCATTCACACCACAAGGACACTTGCTCAACCATGTTCATAGTAGCTTTATTTGTAATAGTCTTAACCTGGAAACAACCTAGATGTCCCTCAACTGAGGATGGATACAGAAAGCGTGGTACATTTACATCATGGAGTATTACTCAGCTGTTAAAAACAATGACCAGGAAATTTGAAGGGAAATGGATAGAACTAAGAAAGAAACATCATCCTGAGTGAGGTAACCCGGATGGAGAAAGGCACACATGGTACGTACTCATTGATAAGTGGATATTAGCTTAAAATAAAGGATAAACATGGTACAATCCACATCCCCAAAGAAGATGGGTAACAAGAAGCGTTCATGTCGGGGGACACCCAGATCTCCCTAGGAAAGGGAAATAGAAGAGATTTCATGAGTGAACTGAAGGCTAGTGCGGATGGGAACATGAGAAATCAGATTGGGGGAAGGTTGGAGTGAGGTGACCTGGCACAAAAAAAAAAAAATCTCCCAGGAATCTACAAAGAAGATTAAGATTCCTAGCAACAGCTGGTACGTAGCCCAAACTAGCCATCTTCTGTGACCAGATTGGTCCCTAGCACAACTGTCATCAAAAGAGGCTTCATTCATCAACTTATGGAATCAGATGCAGACACACAGCCAAAGATTAGGCAGAGTTCGGGAATCCTGCAGAAGAGGAAGAGAAAGGATTTTAGGAACCAGAAGGGTCAAGGATACCACAAGAAAATTCACAGTATCAACTAATTTGGCCTCATAGAGACTCAGAGAAACTGAAACGACAACCAGGGAGCCTGCATGGAACGAACTTAGGTCCTCCCCATATATGTTACAGTTGTGTAACTTGGTCCTCTTTTGGGACTTCTAACAGTGGGAGCAGGAGCTGACTCTTTTACAGGCCTTTGGGACACTACTCCTCATACTGGGTCATCTTCCCGGCCTTAATACATGGGGAGATGCTTAGTCTTACTATAACTTGATATGCTTTGTTTTGTTGATACTCTTGGGTGACTTGCCCTTTCTTAAGCAGAAATGAAAAGGAGGGAGTTGGGGGTTGGGAACACAGGGGGCATGGGAGGAGGGACTGGGAGAAGAAATTGCAGCTGGGATATAAAATAAGTAGATAGATAAATTTTATTTAAAATTTATATTTATATAACATTTGCTGCTGCTGATTCATAGATGGAGAGTCAGCATGCTTACGTATACTATTACAGCCCCCTGGAAGACAAAAATTTAAGTAGCATTATTAAGTACTATGTTACTGCTAATCTTTAATGCTTCAAAAAATTATGTGAACATCAGTGAAAAATGGGTATACTTACTCAGATTTTAATTTTTCTAAGTTATAAGAACCCCCATAACACCTTGTACTAAGATAATGCAAGGAAAAGTACCCATCTATGGGGGTTTGAATGATAAGCTCATAGGGAGTGGCACTATTTGGAGGTGTGGCCTTTTTAGACTAGGTGTGACCTTGTTGAAGGAAGAATGTCACTGGAGTGGGCCTTGAGGTTTCAAATGCTCAAGACAGGCCCATTGACTTGGTGCTCTCTCTCTCTCTTCCTACTACCAGCTAATCCAGATACAGAACTCTCAGCTACCTCTCTACCACTATGTCTTCCTGCATGCCTCCAAGCAGCTTCCTATCAGGAAAATAACAGACTAAACCTCTGCTCCAATTAAATGTTTTTTTATTTTTAAATAAGAGTTTCTGTGGTCATGGTGTCTCTTCACAGCAGTAGGAACTCTAAGACACCATGCTACATATATGTCCTTTAGCATCTATGCTCCCAGGCAACTGTGCTTTAGAAAGTTTATAGTGTTAGCAGAGATGCTAAATATTGGGTTCTACCTTTAACTAAACTTTATTAATTCTGAATCGAATGCAAATTCAGAATTTAACTGAATCTGGACTGAAAAATTCCTTTACAGCCTCCATAAAAGATGGGTTTGAGAAACAAATTAAGACATTAAGACAGTCTGCTGAGGCTCCTACTTGGATATAAAAATATTTCAAACATGCCACAAGTAACTTAGGAGAAATATTTTACCTTAATCAAATAAGCTGGGAATTATAATTCAGGTTTCCATATTCCCTAAGATCATTTTTATGATGGAGGCACACACACACACACACACACACACACACACATATGCACACACACACACACACACACACACACACACACACACTGGGTAGTATACATATTTGAGAAAAATGTTTAAACCTCATAGTTGCTTCATTAATTCAGATTCACTCTCCCCTATGGCTACCTAAAATTGTTCATTTGTTTGTAATGCTTTAGACTCTTCTATACTGCAACAGAACACAGAATTCACTAATAATCATCTCAAGCACCATAAAATACCATCACTTAGAAAGGTAACTTTTTAACACTTTTTAAAATTGGTTTTATTGAGCTATATATTTTCTCTGCTCTCCTCTTTTCTTCTCTCCTCCCCCTCAATCCTCTCCTATGGGCCCCACTCTCCCAATTTACTCAGGAAATTTTACCTTTTTCTATTTCTTTTCAAAGAAGAATCTCTAATTAACTTCCCTAAACCGGACTAAATTCTCTTAGAATTATTTCTTCAAACTCTGCTTAACTAAGGAAAAGGACTTGACCTTTTAGCCAAATCAATGCAAGGCACTGTATTTAGATATAGCCAATTCTCTTTGGGTTTGTGTTATCACAGTCCCCCCCCCCCAAAAAAAAGTATTTTACTAATTTTCTTTCCAAGGTTTTAGAAAATTATGATACAAGATCAGACCAGATACAAGATCAGACCAGATATAGTATTCTCTGTAAAATAATTCAAGTTCATTCTTTTGAAGAAAAGATTTTTTTTTCTAACTTATAGTACTCAATAAACTGTTGAGTAAGGGCTTCTATGTATCCACAGTAAAAACCACTGGCCAAACAACAATTAAAGATCATTAATTATTGTAAAATCCACTCTATTGCTGACTGATTAGTTCTGTGGACTTGATACATGGATTTCTTAGCTCTGCAAGTATAATCTCTGATATTGTAATCTCATCATTTTTAAAGTATGATTTAAGTGGAATATTAATTGCCCTTCAACAAAGCATTGACTTGCTTTTAGTACAATAATAATAGATCAGAATTTATGAAAAGTTTACTTTGCAGACACTGCACATAATTGTGAATTTTTCTTCCCAAGTGAATAACCAAGAACAAAACAACAGATTTTGTGAATCACTAAGAACTCCTTAGCTCACTTAAAATTTGCAGTACAGATCCCTTTAGTGGAGATAGTTCAAAGTAGCCATAAATGCCTATTTTCTTTTCCCACCAAGTTAGTATTCCTGCTCCACAAACACATCAAGTGTATGCTTCCACGACTATTAACTTTTGTGAGGAGTACCTTATGAATGCCATCCCCTCATCCTTCTCAAGGCAAGATCCTTCCCACAGTGCATGCATCAAATGTCTAAACTCAAATGCCAATTTCTCAGAAAAACTTCTAGGACTTTCCTTCATAAATTCTTACTTCTGCCCATCTCCAAGGATTTATTTGACCCCATTTAACTTTATGTATTGTTATTTGCCATCATTCTACTCATTCATGTGTTAATACTTCAGCTTGGTCACATTCAGCATTGCATTCCTGGGAATAGAATGAAAATCACCTTTGGTAAATAGTTCTTCAAACTCCCATATGTTTTAGAGTTTGGAGCTCTGGGCAAGCTACTTCCCGAACACTATTTCTACAGCTGTACATCCCCTATGCTGCAAGCACAGGGATCAGAAAGCTAAGGTCCTTGGACCCAAACTGATTGCCTATATTTGTAAAGCAAGTTTTGTTGGAAGCCAGCCTTTGTCATGAGTTTATATGTTGTCTATAATTGATCTTTAAATATAGTGGCAGAACTAAATAGGAGTGACAGAGGCCACTACAGTACTTACTATCTGATCATTTGTATAAAGAGTTAGCTAACCCCTAAATAGACTCACAGAGATGACGTTTATTCAGAGGTAGTGGCTCCCAGTGTGAGATGAATATTGAAGGCTACCATTATTTCCAGCTAAAGAACATTCTTTATAAGAAAGGGTATGAGCGTGAATGTCAGCCTGCCTTCATGTATTTTAGCCCTACATGTATTTTAGCATCAATAGAATTACTCACTGGCAGCACTTGGGTCGATCATAATTGAACTGTAGACTAAGTGATGGTTTAGAAAGGAAAGCTAAACCATTATGTAATCACGTAAGCCTGTGATGAAATCCTCATCGATAAGCATTTGCTACCCGCAGGTAAATGTGGCACGAACCGACACTGGGTGCAGAGGGTCCAAATGAACCATGTGTTCTGTGACACAAATCAGTTTGAGCTGCAGGGCATTACCACATTGCAGGGAGAGTAAATGCTCGCCTTCAAGGGTGGTAGCAATAAAATCAAGCACAACCAAGTATACCAAGAGCAAAGTATACTTGTAAGTGTAAGGAAAAGCTCTTCCAGGAATACAAATGCTAGATGAGGGCTAGCTCCCTAAAGGGATGTTGTCATTTTCTTCTGACATTGTTTTGAGTAAGAACTGGCCATGAAGCTGAGATAGTCAAATAGCTCAGCATGACAGCTCCTACTGCAGAGTCCCAAATCAGAATGGAGGCAAGGCCGTGGCAAACCAGTACAGCTGCTCAGCGGAAGACCGCATAAATTATCCCTTCCAGCAAGACATTGAAAATTGGCACAGCCTGCTTACCCATAGGAATGGCAGTCATTGTGCCTTCAGCCCATGTGTCTCTTCCGCTGATTGATAATAAATGATCTTGATGGTATTCTGTTGCAAACAGTGTGGGAGAGCATATGGCTATTGTTTAAAGGAGCTACATAGCACTAGTTTTTCCTTCTTCCGTTCTGTTTGAAGGGAAGTCACGGGACTTTACCTATAAATTAGGTGAAGGTGATATAACAAAGTAAATCAGAAATGATGAGGTTCTTATAGCCCTCAGCTAGAAGTGGTGAGATGGTAAAAGGACAATTATTCCTTAAATGTTCCTTTACCCCTCCTTATCCCAGAGGATGTCTGAGGCGACGGTACATTAGTATGATAATGTCCAAATTCAGCCTTCAAGTTGCCGTTGACCCACCAGAGAATCAAATGGTAATTAAAGCGCTGAATGTTGAGGTTCAGTGAAAACGAAGGAGGAACTTGGCTTTCCACTCATGCTGGACACCAGGGGAAACCGGTCTGTCAGGAGGAGAAGTGGGAGCATCATGACGTGATTACTGGTGTGTGTTAAGATCGTACAGGGAGAACTCATCTTTGGTGATGAAATTAGTCTAGTCAGATACTTCAGACCATTCAAAAATGGTAGTCAGAAATAAATCGTGTTTTCACTTGACAGAAAATGAGATAGGCTGTTCTAGGCCACTGTGTAACATTTTGTGGGGGAAAATAGCTTATAAGATCCAACATTTATTTTTGGCCATGTCAGAAGCCATGCAAAAGTAATTAGGAACTTCTGAAATATGGTATTGAAAGGATAATGAATGCAGAAGCCAATAATATAAAATAGGCATATTATGTTTCAGTGATTACATAGTAGACTAATGTATCACAAAACCCACCGTAGTCTTTGGGATGCATCATTTCTTTGCTTGTAAGATTCAGAGAATAAGTGTGGGCTTCAAAGGCATGAAACTTGTGATTTCCAGAGTCATAGCATTTGGGGGATTGGCATTTTGTAGTTATTGCCTTGGGATTTTTAAAAATTTTGTGATTGGACCGTATGCTTGCAAGTAAAGCTCAGTGTATGATGGGTATGAAGCAATGATTTGTGTCTTAGCTCTCAAAGCGTCCTGGCCACCTGCTTTTCCATCCCTATACATAGAGCTATGAATCTGGAGCTCAAGTGACTCTGAGTATCTTTGCTTGCCTCCTGTTTTCCAGACTGAGAAAGAAATTATGGGAAGCTGGGGAAAGCCTCAGTCCTGTTCTTTGAACAAAGAGTTTACATTTGCACTCAGAACCAGGTCCCACAAACCCTATCTTCTGAATATAATTTTGTAGAGATTAAAAGATTTATGCAGGGCTGAAAATTTGCCTCAGACAATAAAGTGCTTTCTACACATGCATGAGAACCTAAGTTTGAATCCCCAGGTCCCACATAAAAAGTTATATATGGTTACATAGTGGCTCATACCTTTAATCCAAGCATTCAGGAGGTATAGGGAGGTTGATTTCTGTCAGTTCAAGACCAGCCTGGTCTACACAGTGAGTACATAGCAAGAAGGAGAGACAGAGCTACACAATGAGACCCCTGTCTCAAAACAACCAAAAAACAAAACAAAAACAAAAGTTATGTTTGGAAAAACATTTCTGCTGACATTCCAGCACAGGGAAATGTTGGAATAGGTGGATCCCTGCAACTCACTATCCTATCCAACAAGGCTAGATGAATCAATGAGCTCCAGATTCAGCAAGAGACCCCGTGTCAGTTAACATGGTAAAGAACAGCAGAGGAAGGAAGGCAGCCAACATTAACCTTAGGCACAGGCAACGCACGCACGCACTCATACTGGCATATGCATGTGCACACATCCACATAATTACATACACCATACGCACGCGTGCACACACACACACACACACACAAAGGATGTAACACCTGAAAGTAATATGATGCAGAGTCCACTCCCAACAAAGATTAATCTTTTTATAATACTCATCCTGTTTTTTTTACTCCTGCAGGTATTCATCGGCAAACATGCAAATGCCTGTTACCCATCTCAATCAACTATATGAGGGGCAGTTTAACTCCTACGAGACTGAACTGAATAGCTGATCCTTGTGGCATCAGTAGAAGGGATCCTCAACCCCTAATAATCTGATCTTCCCTGGAGTGAAGTAAAAGGCTCTGAATTCATTTCATATAGGGTTCACCACCAGCTGCCACAAACCCCTCCATCAAAACCCTGGAAATTACCATAGATTCACTGAGCTTCCTCAAACCCCAGTCCTGTCCTGTCACCTCAAGCATTTCACAGAAGAAGCAATTCCCTTTGACAAATCAGAAAGGTCGGAGAAGTGCCCAAGAGGCCGGAGAAGGTGATGTTTCTATTGTTACAAGTTCAAGTGATCAATGAGCAGTCCAAGCTGTGAGACCCGAGAGCTGTTGCGAGCATCAGTGGACTTGGGTGCCTATTTAAATGCCAGGATAGAAAGCACACGGTAGGGAGCGATGCTGCTGCTCATTTTCCTCTTCACTGAATGCCATTATAGCTCTTACCATTAATAATGGGGCCTCCAAGAAACTGCCCCAGGTCCAAAAGCTAATTACTAGGAGAGTAAGTTCAACAGATCCTGGAGCTCTCGGTCATTGCCCTGTGCAATACTGCCACCCAGGCTGGCAAAGCTGCTAGGTTTTTATTTTGTTTTATTTTTCGGAGTCGTCCCCATTCTGTTTAAAGGATCAGCTTGAAGCTTATAAGTGTTGCGTCATTATTCATAACTAGCCTCTAAAACAGTGTTTTTGCCAAAATTTCACTTTTAATGAATTGGGAATAATTTTTCTTAGACTAAGAAATATATATTTATCTTTAAAGATGGATCCTGTGGTTCAGTTTCAAGACATTAAACTTACGTTTAACAAATGATTTAACAAGTGAATTAACTTCTCTGTATCTGACCTGGTACTGGTCAGTGAAAATAAGAGAATTAGTACATGTCCCCAAGTTGGGAAGCGCTCCGATGTATAGACAAGTAAGCAAAGTGATGGCCATGAAGTGACAGTTCTGAGCTGTGTGCAGTACCATGAGACCTCAAAGGTAGACAAAGTTGGTGTGTCTAGAGTGATAAAGAAAGACTTGTGTGGGCCGGTACAGACAGTTGCGTTGTTGTGGAATGGTGAGCAGATGGTTGCTAGGCAGATACAGAGAGGAGCAGTAGAAAAAGTAGGCTATGGGCATCGGAATGGGAGTGTACGCGCACTCAGTGAACTGGGGCAGCCACAACCTGCGGGCTAAGACTAAAGCTCTAGGTTATAACGGGAAGAGACAAGAGACAGGAATAGACATATTACTAAGAGATGCTCAATAAAGCATCAGGTGCAACTTGACAATTCAGCGATGCAGGTAAATTTGATTTCAGCTTTCTAGTTATCTTTTTCAATGTAGTCTACAGGCCTCTATGGTTATTCCTGATTCAGTCTCTAGTATTTAGAACCCATGTTTACATAAATAAACACCGTGTTAGAGGCTAGTTATGAATAACGATGCAAAGCTAATACAAATATAGAACTCAGCTAAGAACGACTCCAGATGGTTCAAGGTTTCAGAAAGACAAATGAAAAGAAACGGGATTTAAGAGTGAACGGTGGGATGTGGACTCCTTCACACTCACTGTTAGTAATTATCTGGGCACTCACTGAGTATCAGCATGCCCATATAGATTGCAGAGGCAGCAGGGAGGAAAAAAAGGCTTTGGAACAAGGAAGCCAGAGTCAGAGGATAGGGTAAATACGCATCTCATTTCCAGAAGGAGAATAATGCACCACACTATAAAGTGTGATGAACAATGAAACATGGTAATACAAGCCAACCTCGATTTCTGGTCCTGACCTACAGAAAATAATCAATGGCTGCTAATAGATTTTACATGATAAGAATCTGTGAAATCCAGACACTTTAAGAAATAAAGTGATCAGTGTTTCGGTGTCCTTGTATACAGACTTAGCATCCACCTACTCTGTGGCAAAGAAATGAAAAGTCCATAGGAAATACTGGGAAAGGAGGAAGAATAAGGTAACATCTTCATGCTCAGTTTCCATGTCATTGAATGTTAGTCATGATTTCCACGTGTTTTTGCATGTCTATGCCTATGAATGTGTTTCTTTTTAAGCAAGTATGTAAATATACAAGAACCAAACCACAAAGAAATATGAGCCTTCGTCATATGCTGGGATGATTCACTATCTGGCTTTTTAAAATTTTTCTGGCTCTCTCTGTTTCTCTTTTGAGTTGGTTAGTAGTCACCAAAAGGCATTTGCTTGTCAATAACAGTGACTGGTGAATATAAGCACTCTAACTATCGGCAACTCTGCCTACACAGAGGCAGTTTGCTTGCCATTGCTCATTACATTCACAAGGAGATAGCCATTCTTCTCTAGCCGGGAGTTGCTAGACCAATCAGGTTTTTCTCTCTCCATCTTCCCCTGTATTCTCTGTCTCTGTAGAAAAGGCAAGTCGCATGCGTTTTCTATCAGAGGAAAACCACTTCCAGGAAATAAGCATGCTTTCACCCCTCCAGCTTTTCTGTTTCTAACGCCTTGCTCTTTATTACTCCAGAGAGGAGTCACCCTCTGTTTATTGCTGTAGGTTTTATCTTGCCCACACTGTGGATAACACCAATTGTCTTTCTGTCATCTCCTAAATTTCAGAGCTCCATTTCATTCCATTCCCACTACAGCTCATGCCACCTCCAGCAGTTTAGGTTGTTTGGGGGTTTTATGTTTGTTTGGGAGGATTTTGTTTGAGGTTTTGTTTGCTTTCGTGTGTGTGTGTGTATGTGTGTGTGTGTGTGTGTGTGTGTGTGTGTGTGCGCGCGCGCACATGCACGCATACATGACATTTTTGTTTTTACTAAGTCTGAAAAAAATGTGCCAAATTTAATTTAAATTTAAAAAGGATATTCATTTAAGAATGAAAAACCTAAATTTATAAAGACTCATGCTTGCTGTTAGTCACCTCGAGGCTTTCTGCAATGTACTGGCTCCCATGGACTCAGGTTTTTTCATCTGTACTATGATTGATATCAAACATGTACCCCAAAGCCTAACGGGGCTCCTGAGCTCACAATCACTCAAATATTTTTTGGCTTAGAGGACAGTCTCTATTGCAGTCTCTATTACATTTTTCCTCTCTTTTGAATAATCATACAACTTAACATTTTTCTACTGTAATATAGCTTCAGGCATTCAGGTAACAGACAGTTGGATTACCCTAACTGTTCATCACACCTCTTACTTACAGCCTTGATACACTCTCTTGCCTTTCATTTTCTAGCAGGCCATTGTTCAGTAGCCACCACAGGCCTGCTGTCGACAGAGGGTAAAGGGACTGTTGATGAAAGAATAGTAATTTTGTTTCTGGATAGTACATAAACAAATGGTCTCCGAAACAGCTCAATTTCCAGACGAAAATATACAAGTTTTTTCGGAAGATTCATTTCCACCATGTACAATAAAAACTAAGCACTTTCTAATTTTTAATAAAATCTTTAAAATGCTATGAATATCCAATTACTTAGACAGTAGAATAGCCAGAAAATCTTCCATACTTTTATTTCATTACTTTTTAAATGTGTAAGCCTATGCCTAGTGTTTCTCTCTCTCTCTCTCTCTCTCTCTCTCTCTCTCCCTCTCTCCCTCCCTCCCTCTCGTGTGTGTGTGTGTGTGTGTGTGTGTGTGTGTGTGCTAAGAAGTCAGCCTACCTTGTAAATAGGGGCTGGGTTACAATCTCTAGTCCTCAGGATTATCTAGAAATCTCTCTGGACCTTGGAGCAATCTCTCCAGCACAACTACGGCATTTCTTTTAGAACAAGCATTCCCTAGTCTATAAATTTCCTTTCTTGGAATTGATCCTGAAACTGAAAACTAAATTTGCTGAGATTGTCAGGTCAATAGGTAAACTTATATTTGTGGCTAATGGCTTGAGAAAGTTTAGATTTTAAATTATAATCTTCTATTCTATGAGATTTAGGTGCAACCTGTTACTATATGTAATATAATTTATATATATATATATATTTCCCATATAATATGTATATATTAGGCCCAATGAAAGCAAAATCTACCTTTAGATACATTTGTCTCATTACCAAACAGGAATGGAGAGTTTTGGTGAATAATATTAGCTTTGGCAAATATTTGGTCATTGTATAGTTTATACCTCATTAGTTATTATGTAGTCAAACTATTAAAAAAGGTAAACTGAGGTTTAATAATATTTCAAAGTTCATCTGAGCAACTAGTGACTCATGAACTGGGAGTTCAAACTGAAGGTTCTTAAGGAGCTCTTCTGTGGGAACAGTGGGGTGCATCTTATAGAAAGGAGACAGAAGTAAGTCAAGAGAGGCTGTGAATGGTTACTTGCACATTCTCATTAGGTTTATCACATGGGGAAGTCTAGTTAAATAAGCTACTGGAGAGTTCACATGCACCACATTACATTCTGACTTTTCTAAAGTATAGTACTACAGAGAGAGAGAGAGAGAGAGAGAGAGAGAGAGAGAGAGAGAGAGAGACTAACTCAACATTTGCTTATTCGTTTATGAGACCTACCTGGCTTGGTTCATCTGCCAGGAGTTCCTCAGGCATAATCACAATCTAAATTTATTTTCAAGTCCCCTTATCTTCAACAAAGCATTTGTGCCCAACTGATACTGAACTTAGCAAGTCACAGCTGTAACTCTGACAGTTAAACAAAATGCCCCAGAGTACATACCCCAGGGGTAGAAGAAAAAGCATAAATATCTTTTTTTTTCTCAAAATAACAGGTGTCTGAAATGTTAGCCCCTGAAAGAAAAGCAGGCACACAGTTTGCATAGCTCCATGCAAGTAGTCATATCATGTTCAAGTCAGAACTAAGAAATAAGGGAAAAGGAAGAAAGACACGGCCCAACAAACAGTCCAGTGTTCCACACCTTAACACAAAGATGCACACACAATGTGGAAAAAGAACCTGATTTGTTTAACTGAATGTCGCATCCTGTCTACTTTCATATCAGGTGCTTGATCATAATTCTTAGATTTTCTAAATTCTATATGATTTACAGGTACTGACATAATCTTCTAAGAATACAACTGTATGTTCGATTTTCACTGTACACAAAAGATAATTATCTTTAGCCTGGAGCTCAGGGAAGAGTTAAATATCATAGAAAAGCCGCATTAGGTAACTATAAACACCCTACGAAAATGTTCTTTCTTTGTTAATATTTGGTTTAACTTGATCTCAGAGGACATCCAAGGAAGCTGGAGATAAATGGTGTTGTAGTTCTCACTGTTAAAATGCTATTCATTTCTGCCTCTCCCAAGAACAAGGCAGGGATCTAACAACACAGAGCCAGCAATCTTAACCATGTATATAATTTTAATTACACTGCAGGCTGGGCATGGGGAGCTTATCATGTTACCTCAGCATGCCATGTTTCAACAAGCTATTTGAGTATAAACCAAGATTCTGAGAAGAGAAATACTCTTTTCAGAGAGAGCTAGCCCGATTTCTCATCATTGTCCACACAAAGTTGAAGACTTTCAAAGTCACAATAGAGAATATGTCAAGAGATCAAAACAGGTATCATTTTTCTTTGCCGGAAATCAACACTCTTGCCTCAAAAGTTCTTACTTCTCTGGCTTTGTTTTATTTTAGTTCAGGTTTATATTATTTTATATTCATATTTTCATCATTAATGGCAAAAGTGTGGTGATATTGCCTAATCAGACCTATGCATTTTAAAGAGAACATTTTCATTTTAGTACACTATTAAACTTTATTACTAGTGATATAATGATATCACTAATAATATATGATAGTTCCCCAAACAAATACGTAGGAATTTGTGAAGTCAAACACTTCCATTTGTTCTGGTTGAATAGCAAGCATTTGTTTGCCATGTATGCAGTGATGCAGTGCAGAACGAATCTCAACACGGCCTAAAGAGGGCTCATCAAAAGTTACTCAGCACTTTATTGTTAATGTTAAGTCCAATGGTAACTCTGATGGGTCTGGAAAAGATTGCCTTTGGAAAAAGCAATTGGCTGGAGAAAGTAAGAATGCTCATCGCATGGATATCTACTGAGCAACCAACCAATATGACTTTGGAACCAATTTCTATCCAGTTCTAAGCATGTGAAGTTCCAAAAAGAACATCTTTCCAGTTGAGATGCTATGATACCATCCACCATCTCTTTTATCATCGTTTCTTTAGCATGTTAGCTCTGTGTCACCTGTTCTCACTCAGAAAAGTACTGTGACATTTCCAGTTTAGAAACGAGAAAATTGGGACTTGAAGAGATTCTTCCAAAGATGCATAGATAGATCATTAACGAAAAAAGGCAAGTACTGATCTCAGCTATGTGACTCCAGGCCTGTCCTTACATTAAATTGCCTCTCTCTGTTGACATTATAACAAAGGTCAACATTAATATAGAAAAAATAAGACAAAATTGCTATGACATATTGATGCTGTTCTGTAATATTTTCATTAACAGAGTAGTATTAAAATATTTTGGGTAACAGCAGTTGCTAGAACTACAAATGGTCTCTATGTATACCTGGAGAAGAGAAGAATGGTAGGAAAGTATCTATAGGTAGCAATAAGCTGCCATTTTAGTGTGTGACAGTCACATTTTGAAAATCTATTTATTTGCAAATCATGTATAGAAAGTTTTATACTATAGAGATTATGCAAAGATAAGGAGAAAAAGGCATTCACATTCCAGTTAAGTATGTGTTTGTCCCAACCCTGTTGGAATGCCTGCCTGTCAACATTTAAAGTGCATTGATGCTCTGACCCAGCAATCCCACTTGTATAGATTTACTCAAGAGAGTAGATGCAAACAAAGACTAAGGGGAAAAAAACATACATTTTCTTACCTTTTTGCAATAATAAAAGAGTGAAAAATTACAACTTATATTAATTATTAGGGTGCAACAGTTTTCAAAGAGAATATTATAAAATACTCCATCTTCTCAAATCTTGTGTTACATGAAAAGTCAAAAGAATAAGACTTTAATATTCTTCCGTGAACTATTTCCTGTTTTAGTTATTTTCTTATTGCTGTGACAAAGTGTCTGATAAAAGCAGTGTACAAACTGGAGGGTTTCTATTCCATTACTGCAGGGAAGCAATGAGGTGGGGGCAGCTGATTGTGTTGTGTCCACAACCAGCAGGCACAAAGAGACGAATGCTGGTGCTCGGCTCACTTCCTCCTTTAATTTCACCTGGTACTCCAACCCGTGGAATGGCGCTGCCTACTATAAGGGTAGTTATCCTCTCCTCAATTAATCCAGTCCTAAAATTTCATCACAGACATGCCCCAAAGTTTGTCTTCTAGGTGACTCTAGATCCTGTCAAATTACACTGATAATCAGTGTTAACCACCCATAATCCCTAAGAAAATTTATGATATTTGAAAATATGTGGAAGAGTATGTTAATGGTTGAATCAAAAAAAAAGTAGAAAGAGTGACAATAAGTATATGTTACAGATTTACATAGTATCTCTGGAAGAATATGCAAGGAAAATATGCAAGAATAATAATTCACACTGCCTTTGCGAAAGGGCGTGGGTGGTGAAGATCCAACATCAAAAGGGAGATTACTTTTTATTGTCAATGTATTTTATTCCACATATGTCCTTAAGTATTTAAAATTAACACCAATTTGATTTATAAAGAAAAGTTTGGTTTTTGTTATTTAGTGTAAAAATGGAAACTTTCAGGTACCATGCTCACAGACAGATCAATAAAGCATCGTTATGCATGGGACCTTACTCTGTGATTTCCCAGTCCACGAAAGCTCTAAGATAAGTAGCTATCAATGAAGGGAATGAGCCAAAGATAGTTTTAAAATTTCCTTCTGGAAGGACTTAATAGTGAAGACTCAGCCACCAGGAGGCTGTGTGAAAGGCATTTCTGAGTTGAACAGAGGAGTGAAATAAAACATTTTGTGAGTCTCAGGACGATCAGGCCATAGGATAAAATCTCCTATTCTGATATTACTCTATGGAGAGGAGAAAAGTGGGGAGATAGAGAGGAAATAAGAAGCAAGGCAGTACAGAGGAAGTAACAGGTGGGCAGGAAAAGACCACTATCTGATCTAGTAAAATGCACCCTGCCAAGCTATGCTTAAATTAATCAAAAAATACTCGCATACTGTTGACTTTGTCAAAACTATAAATGGCGTAGGCTTAGAGAATGAAGACAGGGAACTAGGGCAAAAGTCCAGGCATATAATAAAAAAGCTGATAGAAGAATGAGAGGAAATCTCCAGTAAACCTGTTCAGAGTCAAGATGTAAAAGGATGCAGCCTTATGGCAAGGCCCACAAATCTCTGACAGTGTGTGCCCCCTGCTGATGGCATCTGCATGAGAAGCAGACAAGCTCAGAAAAGTTCCCCAGTGGCACCTGAGTGTTCAAACATCCATATTGTTTATGGTCCTCTAGTTATGTCTAAGATAAGCATGGCACTATTAAAGAGAAACTAGTAAGACTTCAAAATCAAAGTAATTAGTGGTTGAGATTGGAGTTTCTACATCTGCCTCAGTAATAAAACACAAGCTGAGAGTTCCCATGAACTACAGAATAGGGCAGGCAACCTGGGAGTGGAGGTTCAGGGTGAGAAAACAAAAAGCAAATTAATATTTGTCAACATATATTCACTAGATTCTGTTACAGTACGGCCACTCTTAGTGAGCACACATGTCTAACATTCATTCATATGTCATAGGGCTTGAAGCTGTAGAATGAGTAAGAAGAGTGAGGGCCCTACCATAATCACTTAATATAAAGGTCAGAAAATTACCTTCCATACTTTCACACCAGCAAACATTCCAATCAATGAGAATATCTTACCTGTTTCCAGAGGGAATGTGTCAGAGGTTGTGGCCCACCTCATACAGCTGGAACCAAAGTAATAGGCGATTTCCTCCAGAATTCTCCAGAGAGCAGACCTGGTTTTGCTAACTGACTCTCAGGCCAGCCTGGAGTTCAGTTCCCCATGATGAATGCCAACTCTGTTGTTTCTTTGCATTTGCAAAGTAAGTTCTAAGCTGCAACCTTCTTTATCAAATATCTTTCAGCACATTTTTGGCAGATGAATCCAATCCAGGGATGACCTCAATTTAACCAAAGATCTTGTTGTTACACTCTGTCATGTTGGGTGATAGTAACAAGGGAGGAATCTGTGATGAGCTCCCATGGAAGGATTTGGAAGACAGAGGCAGTAAGATTAAGAATAAGTGATGATAAAAAAAAATCATAGATACCAACAGGAGAGAGTGTTGACGAAAGAATAGGAGTAGAAACTCGTTGCTTCTTCCTGCTAAGAATTGTTCACCATGGAGCATGACAGGAGGGCTAAAGGGAAATTGGACAGAAGAAAATTCCATCTCTGCCTCAAGACTCCCTTTATCTGTCTATGTTTTCATATTTTCCCTTTCTTAAGAATGTCACACAATCCCTTAAAACCAACCCTTTCCCAGAATCTCTTGCAGCAGAAAAGCAGGAAATACACAGCAGATAGCATCCGGTATTTTCTCTGAGCAACTTTTCAGAGAACCAACATCCTATAAAAGAGACATGTGAAATGTTTCTGGATGTGTACTGAAACTTGATCCATTCAATCCACTATATCTCCTGTATCTCCTGTATGGGAACATCACCAGAGATGGCTTCAAAGCTTGAGTGATGGAAGGCACTGAATGCAGCAGGAGACAAAGCTGAGACTTAGGAGAAAAGCCTTCTCCCTACCAATCCCAGGCAACAAGATGATGGGATTTCAATACAATGAGATTCTAGTTGATAATCAGGTAAGAGGCAGCCAGAACCCATATCCCTATTGAAGAAACAAATGCAAATGTCAAATGAGACTAAGCTGTGAATTCTGACATGGAATCAACAAGAAGGGGGGATTAGACATTCTAATCATTTGTACATGTTTTATCTCCAAATTTAGTTGCATAGTGTTCTCAAGATCTTTCATCCATGTACCAACAATACCAAAGATGGATTAGTGAAGATAAGCCATACAAAGAAAATGCCTTTGAGTTCTTTTTTATCCCTTAAACATCTATACTTATTATAGACTTCTGCATAATGCATCATTTCAGTTCCAATTTCAGCCATAACAACAATTCAAAACTAAAATCTACTTTGGGAAAATGTATCACATTTACTTTGTGACTCCACATTACTCTGGATGTATGTCTGCATACTTTTGCACTAAAGATCCTAGATTTGTTTAAAGAAACACTTTTTAAAAAACCCAACAATGGCTCAATCACTGGACAGTATACTAGTATTCTGATGGGCTCTGTGATGTTAACTGTCAGCATCTTAAACGATTATCATGAGAACTGAGAAGCAAGTGCTCAAATCAAATGTGACCCACCCAGTTATTCAACCAAGACCAGTTACACTCTCAGGGCTGAGACAAGGTGGGTGGAAAGCACACTCTTGCTACAATGTTTTCCTCTCAATGTTGTTCTCTATATTCAGAATAGAAAACATTCTAGCAGATTTTTTCCCATTGAAGATAATCCTGGTATTTATCTCTGGTACCATCCAGGATTGGTCATACAGAATATATGAAATTGGCTCCATGAACAAATGGGGTTCAAACTGAAGAACACCTCTTGGTATCTTGATCAGAAAGCTTCCATCTCTCTCCAAGTAAATCTCAGAAGCCAGCACACTCTTGATATGAGTCTTTCTTCCTTTGTGCTCAGTTTCTGCCTTTTTATTAGTTTACTGTAAGTCAGTGTGAAAGGAAAGGGGAAAACTCTTCTCCTAGGAATGCTATAAATTTTAAAGACGTCAGACTCAAGAGGCTACGAATTAGATTCTAATATATGAAACATATCTCATATATTAGAAAGGAAGACCTTTCAGAAAACATGTTTATCAGCAGTTGTCTGGGACTAAGGGTAGGAGCAGGGATTAAATAAATGCAGGTGGAAAAGTGAGGAATCTGGTGGGTGATGGCAATGTTCATAATTTGACCTAGGTGTTGTCTGTACAAATTTATAGACTAAATTAATGAGAATGAGCTGTAGGCTTATGATCAGTGACTTTAGGGGATAGAAATTACATCCCTAAATGGCATTTAAAATGCCACAAATTTCTAAAACTCCAGGTTTTGGAAACAAAGAATGTCTTAATTAGGCTTTTAGCCATCTAAATATCTTGAAAAATTTCTGCCTAATTAGAAATATTTTTACACGGCAAAATAGGACATTGCTTAAAATAAGTTAAAGCAATGCCAAGAAATGTATAAAACTTTCTATGTAGTATTTTGTTTATATACACATATTTCTTGCTTTTTCTTGTTATAAAGAACATGTTCCTAAAATGTGTAGAACTATGCTTTATTAATGTCATCCTGATACTACATCTAAAAAAGAAGGCTGATCCAGCATCTGTATAACTGATGCACGAAGGGAATAGCAAGTCAACAAAAGATACAAGCTAGATAGTTTGTTGCCTTTTTTCAATTTGCATTCCTCCAGGAAGACTCCAGTAAGGAAAAAGCCAGAATCCAGATATCACCATGACTTCCGTGAGCTAGGATGTTTAAAAGATTGAACCGCTCTTCCTGCATGCTCCCAAGACTACATTTCCTACTTTTTTTTTACATGCAGAATGGAGTCATATCTGGCAAAGACAAGTATGTAGAAGTGATGCGGGCTACTCCCATGCAAAGCGATGAAGGATATTGTTTAACTACCCAAGATTTCTCCTTGCTGTGGATGCAGAACTGAAGATCTCCAAGAGGGTTGGTGCATTTCATAGAAGAAGTCTATGATCTTGAACTATGTCTTTGGAGAGAGTGGCCTGGGAGAGCCATTCAAGTGGCACTAGACTACTGAATCAGAAAGAAATCCTTCCTTTGTTTTGAGTCAATGAAATTTCAGGATGTTTTGTTATAACAGTGAGCATTAATTAGCGTAGCTGATATAAGACACAAGAGCGCTCAACGGACATCCCCCTTTTCTCCTTTAATCATTACAAACTACCCTTTCCGTTTCCATCTTTCTTTTGTCCTTCATCCTCACCTATAATTGATGCTCACTTTAAGACAGAGGAAGAAAGATGATGAAATTTTTCATCATGTACGTTCTTGGGATCTTTCTTCAACAGCTGGATGCTTGAATGGGCAATGGGGAAAATGGTGAATTGCAATCCTCCTTTAGAGGAACCATAGTGAGTCAGTTTGGTTAAAATGTTGCGTCATCTCCAAAACCAGGCTTTTGCCCACCCCTCTCAAACCCCCAACAGTGATAAAGGCCAGGGAAGAAATGTCAGAGTTGGCAGCCACCTCTAGGTCATGAACTTTGCTTTTGTCACCTACTATTTTGGGCAGTGGAGAAGTGCATGTTGGTTGCTCTAAACTAAAGCTTTCTGTTTACCCCAGAGGTTAGCTTCCTGGAGACAATAAATACAATGCCATTTCAGTTCACTCTCAAGGGACTCAAGGGACGAATCCACAGTCCTTTTCTCCTTTCCTGCTTATAGAACAAATGCAAGGGAAGGAGAGAAGGGAGGATCTGCCCCACTCAGAGACCATAGCCCTAGCCACACAGAGTCCTTGCAAGGACTACCACCCCAACCCTCTGACTTGTTACCTCTGACTCCTCTCACAACTCATCAAAGAAATAAAACAATCCAAACAAAAAACAGCTCATAAAACAGTCAACAAAATAAAGTCAGTTTTTCTTTGCTTTTTTTTTTTTTTTAAGAACAAAATGAAACTTGAGGAAAAACTTACTGGAGTTACAGTTTATCCTGATACAGTCTAGATGGGGAAAAATAAATGAAAGATGAAATTGCATCCTTCAAGGTAACAGCTGCAGACATCCAAAAACAATCAGTCCACCCTTCCGGGGACAGACACACGCAAGAAATGTGGCCATTTTATATATATATATACATATACAATATGTACAAGATTACGGGTGGGTGTATATGTACAGTATATTAATTAGTAAAGTTAGATACATATATATATACACACACACACATATATATACACATATGTATAGAGATATATACTGGTATACATATATATCCACAATAGACATAAAGACTTTTTTTTGTTGTTGGTGGTGGTTTTTTTAAAAAGCTATTAATTTGTATAAATTATTTCACAGTTGGATTTTGAAATGCTAATTTGTTAAAGTTAGAAAATTAGAAAAAAAATTTCTCTCCAAATACAGGTTATACCCCCCTATAATGTATGTTCTTAAAATGATCTTTGAGTGAATTAACAAGAATTTTGCATTAGAGTTCAAAATATAATCACCATTCTGACACATTGTATCATTTTTTTTAAAAAAAATATGTCTTTGAAGTTTCACAGGGTAGTATTTAACCCTTTCTCTTCTTCTAAAATCCAACCCCCTCCACCCTCACTTTAGGTTGGGCCCTGGATACTATAGAAATTTGTATAGGCACATTTGCCGTCACCCTTGGACATAAAGAAAGGGTTAATACCACCTGGTCATTTCCTGTCATAAAATGGCCACTTGCAAACAGCTAACCGCACCAACACCCATCGCAGATTTTAGAGAGGTGGGGTCAATCAGGTGTAGGGTACAAAAAAAACCCTAGGATGTTATCACAATTGGTTGGCTTTCCTGATTGTTATTGTTTCAAAGGCTCCCGGACCAACCCACTCACGAAGCCTATCTCTGTCTTCCTGCCCAAATGCCCAGACGGAATGAAGTGTCTACAGCATTCAAGGAGAAGGCAGGGCAGGTACGTGTGGAGGAGGTCGTGGGTACCTTTGACATCCTGCCTATTTTACCCTGTGATTCTGCATCACAAGAGGGAAATCCTTTGGTTTGGGTTTTGTCTCTTACATGGGAAACATGGGAAAGAATTGCCTAATTGCCTATTGACGACCACACTGGTATTCTGTGCCAGAGGTCAGCGGAGCTAATGCTTCATTCATTACTGTCTGGCAGTCATGGGCACACCCCATGGAATTCCTGAGTAGAGTCCATAAGTGTCAGTAGGAAAATGGGGAGCAATGGCTGGAGTAATGCCTTGGAAACTGTTACCAAATTGCCCAGCTGAACCCAGAGTTGGTTCATGATGGTGGAAATTCCAATCAATATTTATACAAAGTAGGAAATTGAAGGGTCAAATTCATTAATAAGAAAGGCAAGCAAGCTACCGGGAAACACCAGTATATAAACCATTCTTCTGCTGTTCAAGGTTCACCCAATAGTTTTCAGAGGACTAGTCCAGCATAATGCCACCATTTGGATTCCCCTAAAGTGAGCTATTTTAGATGAACAAGTGAAATAGGAACTACTGGCACCCAGCCCAGTAGAACAGAACTATGCTCAATGCAGTTAGGAGCAACTTCTGAAATCCAGTCATCTCGATGATGGAGGCAGGGGGCTTTTTGGTGTTGTTCCCCAGAAGAACATCTCTTGAGAAAAATCTGGGTTTGGTTTCGTGCGGTTAGGTTTGTCATGTGTCGTCAACCGCAACAGAAAAGTGGGAGCAAACAGCCCTGGAGCAATTGGTACGATCACCAGACAGAGGAGGCCATGCCCCTAGGAGGGCTGGGAAGGCAGGGCAGGCAGGAGGGAAAGGTAGGGCTGGAGCTAGTGGTTGCATCTAACCTTACCCAAAGTTGGAGAAATACCTCTTCCTGACTTACCAAGGGAGGGGAAACAGGAGTATGGGGAGACATGCTTAGGAGAAAGAGGGTGGACCTAAAACCGCCAACCCAGGGACTGTAAGCAAAAGTTTTCTCTTCTGTTGTGCAAAGCTCAGGATTTTATCCCTAGACAGGAGTCTGGTATAAGGAGAGGCATTTCAGTTGGTTTAATCTTCCTGGATATGCAAATAGCTCCATGAGGTTTATATTGTACCTTTAAATCAGTGTGAGAACTGTTGGCTTTCAGGGAAGACGGACAATATGTTTAAGTGAAGACACATTGAATTGTTTTATTTTACCGAAAGAACAAGTAAGTATTTTATGGAGAAAAATCTTCTCTAGTGTCTTCTTGATGAGCTCTTAGGCAATGTTCTTGTGGTGAGGGAATGAATGCTTTTAATGAAAGATGAGCTGGAGAAGGTCATGTCCTCTGTGTCTGTCTCTTTTCTATAGCATTCAGGGTGCGCTCTCTGAATGAAAATGTCTACTTGAGTGCATTTGGGTATGTGTGCATATGTGTGCTACTTGTTTGCTTTGGTTCCTTTGCCTTGTAACAGTGAAGTAGGAGAAGTGATTGCTTTATGTACTGGTGAGCTTTGCAAGACTGTGGAAGCCATGGATGCTTCTGAAAGCTGTATGTTTTCCATTATGCAAAAGTGTTCAGGATGTCTAGAGAAAACAAATCTGGAGCAGTTAAATGTGATTAACAGAATACCCAACACTGCCCTTGGAGTCGTGAGCATGGATGAAGGCCCCCCACCACTGAGGACATCTAAGGCTTCATCCCTATCAGTGGCTTTCCTGAGATGTGACTCAATTAAAACTGAGCACTAAGGCAAAGCAAGGTCCCCTATGTGAATGTTTCAACAGTGACTGTCATGAATGTTGCCATTAAGACGGCCCCATCACTGAGCCACAATGCAGATCTATGGAGCCAACAGACAACGCATAATGGTTTAGAGTCAGGGGTTCTAATCTCAGCTCTGCTACTAACTTCCTACAGAAGTTTCATGTCTAGCAAAGTAAACATTAAAAAGGCTTTGTTAATTTGTCTCATAAAACTGTTGTTTGGTTGAAATAAAATGCAGTCTTTGAAATCTTTAAATGTACTTTGATGGTAAAATACTGTCATTACCTCTTTTAATGCACAAGGAACAAATACTGGTTGTTCAACAGCCAGCTTTGTAACTTTTTAAATGGTGCTGTCTGGTGTCTGATATCTTGTATCCTGACTGGGACCACATATGCCTGCCTTTAGGAAACAAAGCCTTAGGAAACTCTAGCCTGCTTGGCATGTAGAAGTTAGACTATATCAGAAAAGGAGATACTAGGTTTCTCTCATTGAGCTCCCGTGTGTTAGCCACTTGAATGAACTTGAATATCTTTTGTGTGCTCTATCAAGGGGGAACAACTTAAAATTCAAGCACCCAAGAGGCTAGCCTGAGCTACAGAGAACTCCAGGCTAGCTTTGCCTACAGAGAGAGACATTTCCTGAGGGGGGGAAATATAGTAAGAGAAAAAAGTTAGTTTGGGAGAGGCAAACTGTGCTTGGAGATAATTTTCTTCTTTCTTGTCACAAAGAAATGACTTTTTGTGACAAGGCAGAAGAAAATATTTGGGTGAAGCGGAGGGAAAAAAACCCTCGGACAAATCCTGAATATGAAGTGTGTATACAGTACAAGGATTAATGTTTAGTTTCCTATGTCAGGCTTGAGAGAAAGTTAAATAATCTAAAGTCATACTCGTGATGGACCATACCGCTTGGTGAGAAGTAAACAACTCTCTCTTTTTAGAGAACAGTCTCTAATGCCATTGAGACTCTTTCAGGCACTGTGTCTCAGTGTGGTAGGAGTTAGAGGGAGAGTGAGCTAACAGATGCTGAAAGGCAAAAGCTATCCTTGTGGAAGGCTTGGGTCCCAGGTTTGGCCACAATTTAAAATAGACAAGGAGTGAATGGCATGCTTCTAGAAATACATTTAGGATCCATGACTAACTCAGTGTGTGTGTGTGTGTGTGTGTGTGTGTGTGTATGTGTGCATGTGTGTGTGTGTGTGATCTGAAATGGGGGCTTTCATTCCATTCCCTCATTGCTCATCTTTTATCCTTTTCTCTGACTTCACTTTTACTTGTAAGGTGACACCTGTTGAGGTTGCCTTTCTAGCCTTTACAAAATATCATTTATTGAAAAAGGCAAATTGTCTTTTGAAAGATATACATATGCCCCTTGTGATGCCTTGGTTTGCTTTTCTAAGGGTGAGTGGTAGGCAGGAGTCTGATATTCAGTTTTCTCTTTTATGTTATGTTTTTGTGTTGATCTTTGTTTTTGTTTCTGTTTTTCTAGGGAAATAAATCAGAGTATCTGGTTGTTGGTTTTAGGTAGTGTAACATGCTTAGTTTGGTCCAGCTAAGATGGGGAGGGTGCTGCGGGAGGGCAGGTGGGGAGGGCAGAGGTATGCCAGTCCCTGCAGGCTTCTCAGTACTCTCTGTTCTCAAGGCTGTTTGCTATGCGGGCCGCAGGCTTTGGGCCTTTGAAGGGTTGAATACCATCTTTTGATTTACCATGGTAGATGGTGGGGAGGATTGAAAACTCAAGAATACAGATAAACACACAAGAAAAGATCCAGCAATAGAAGAAAAATAAAAACCCAAAAAGAATCAAATACATACACAGACACAAACAAAAGGAAGCCAAGAGACACACTAAAAACAAAGAGCAGGTGAGATTAGATAGGGAAAAAGTGCACTGTGTCATAAATGCTAGAAACTCGAGGTAAAATAAAAACACAAAACTAAATGAGCCACTACTCAAAACAGTCCAGTGTCCTCAAGGTTTTCATATTTGGGGATAAGTACCAGTCGACCTGAGAGTAGATAAGAGGGATATGATTTCAAAACCCCACCTTTCAGCCGGGCAATCTAGGGTTCTCTATGGTTTTGAGTCTGGTACATTTGTCTGTGGCTCTGACAAATCTTTATTAAAGAGCTCTATATTCAAATACGGTCCACAAGCCCACACGAATCCACTAACTTAGAAGTATGGACTCAAGTAAAGCATTAATTCGTACATCGCTGAGTATTTGGCTTTTGGCTGAGTGAAAAAAGCAGAAACAGACGTGTTTGTTTCCTTTCAAAGCCAAGAGGTTTCCATTCTCCAAAGAAAATAATTAGGAGCCAGTATAGAGATTAATAGCAGGGAAGAATGTGAGGCCATAAGGAGAAGGATTTCACAAGTATCCATTATAAGAAACTACAGAGAAAAAAAGAAGAAACACATCTTGACCCAATAAACTATAAACATGAAGTTATTATTTTTTTTCCAAATCTAGGGGACTGGTATGACATAGAGAAAATAGGGGAACTGGTGGACATTGGAAGGCAATAGTCTTTATATCAAAAGGGCTATTGACAAGTGATAAGAACACCAGAAAAGAAAACAGGTATACATATCAGGAGGCTATGAACCTTAGAAAGACTGTTTCCAAAGGGGCAATGTAACTTGACATCCTGCTTGGAATAAGCTTAAGATATCAGTAACATCCAGGCCACTGGAATTATCCACAGGAATAGTCACTATGGAAATACAAACAACGCACAGCATAGTTCTCTCCCACCCACCCTCTCATTTTGCCCCCTCTTCTTCCTGTCCCTGTCCTCAGCTTTGACTGTTTTGAGTGGTGAACAAGGAGTTGGACTTAATGGGAAAATGATTGATTGATCAAAAGATGGACCAAAGTAGCATGTTTTACACAAAGCTAAACAATTCCAAAAAAAAAAAAAATCAAGAAAGGAAACTTAGAAAACGAATACTCTAGTAAAGAAATCACCAATGTCAGAGACCAAAAATTGACATCAAACCCTCATGCAGAAATAAGGAGAAGGCATTTGTTGCTGTTGGTTTTTAATCCATGGTCTATTAAACAAGAAGTGAGCAGCTAACTTTCAAGAAACAAAGAATTCAATGAAAATAATGAAAATCAGAAAAGAAGGGAGGACAAGCCCAAACAGAAGACAGAGGGTCCTTCATACGATACCTAAATTCACCATGAGCTTGACACGCCCACCATCCAACTCTAGACGCAGTGTATCCGCAGAATCCCTGGAGGTAGTGGCTACCAGCAGCCCATAGGCTCGTTGTGACATGAAGCGGAAGGACACATCCTCTGCTTCCGTGTGCATCACCATGGGCATGATAACCTTCATGTACATACTGCCGTCATAGCTTAGGATGGATGCCTCTGCCAAAAAAGAGAATGGGAATCATTAGCCCAAGGATCATAAGAGTGTGAAAAGCCCTTTTCCTTATAGGCTGAGTAGAGTTGGGACCAAGCTGGTAATGAGGAGTCCTGTACTTGATAGAACTCTATTGCTGCTGCCTTTGGACTGTGTGGCCTAGAGTAAGTCACTTAACCTCTAGATCAGTGGTTCTCATTCTGTGGTTCACAATCCCTTTGGGAGCCACATATCAGATATTCTGTATATTGTATATTTACATTATGATTCATAACAATAGTCAAATTGTAGTTATGAAGTAGTAACAAAATAATTTTATGGTTGGGGAGGTCACCAGAGCATGAATAACTTATTAAAGGGTCATAACATTAATTTTCTCGTTACAGTAGTAGTTGAACAACACAAAATGGACTCCATGTTTTATCATGCAACTTTTGTTTTGTTTCAGCATTTTTTCTTATATTCTATAATGTTTCTGGTACTTGCCCTAAGACCCGTGAAGGACACAAAGTTGAATACTATGAAAGTATTTTGCAAAAGTGAAAACGCCTTACACAAGTAGTAATTATAATCCTATGTGTTTTAGTTAAACCAAAGGTACAAAGTGAACAGCTTAAAATCTGTATATTTTTACAGGAAATAGGGGAAGAAAAGTGTATTGCCATTACATAAAAAAAAAACATGTGGCAGAGAGATTTCTGAGGTAGGACCACAGAGTGGACAAAGCTCACACCTACTACATATCATGACAAGAGATGCTATGGCCGCACAATGAGTAATGAGAACTGCTACTAGAAGAATAGTGGAGTGCTGTTGGGAGCCTCCACAATGTAATTTTATTTGTATTCAAAGAGAACTTGCATAGGGAATAAAGGGAATCCGCTTTGACATGATGCATTCTTCAGCCCAAGCACTTGATTTAGGAAATCGAAACCCCCACCACCCATGACATCAAACATCATATCAATGTAGTAATATGGGTCTATTTTTCCTAATTTCAAAAAAAAAAGTCTTCAGAGTGAGAAAATGCTTTCTCAAAGTGACACCAGCTATGAGGCATTACATTAGCTAATAAGTGTAATGACATTTTTTTTTGCAATATTATGAAGATCATCCGTTGACAGATATCTCCAGGAAGAATAGTAAAGAAATCATTTTTCACTCTTATGAGACAAGCCCGTCTCTGATACTCAGTACCACACACTGAGTACATTCTGCATTAAACCTTTACAGTTATCAAATGGTTGCTACTTACATGTTCCGTGGTGAATACATAGCTGAACCAAAAATCCTAAGCTAAGAAGAGACCCAGCAGGTACAAAATAACTATATCAAAACATACAATGGGCAAATGACGAAGCACCTAGCTGGGAGTAACTTCTAGAAGAGTAGGAATATGGGCTGGGGGTGACAAAGGCAGGCAGAGCAGTATCTGAACAGGTCTTGTAAGTGATGGAGGAAGGTCATTGGCCAATAAAGAAACTGCTTGGCCCTGTGGGTGGAGTAAACAGAACAAAATGCTGGGAGGAAGAGGAAGTGAGGTCAGAGTCTCGACATCTCTCCTCTCCGGAGCAGATGCCTGAGAGAGACGCCATGCCCCACTCCCGGGATGAGCCATGCCCCGCTCCCGGGCAGACACGCGGCATGAAGCTCCAACCCAGGATGGACTAGGCTAGAATCTTCCCGGTAAGACCGGTTCTCACAGATTATTAGAGATGGGTTGATCGGGATGTGAGAATTAGCCTGTAAGTGCTAGAGCTAAAGGTCCAAGCAGTGCTTAAAAGAATACAGTGTCTGTGTAATTATTTTGGGGCATAAGCTAGCCGAGCAGGTGGCCGGGGTGCTGGGAATGCAGCCCCGCAGCCCTAATTACTACATGTAAGGGTTATAATAAAAGAAGTGATAGCATCACATCTTACCTAAAGAATAAATAACATCTCTAAGAACACAAAGGAAAGAAAAGAATTCTATATAATAATGAATTATTCCATTTAGGGCAGTCACCTTGCTATAGCTACAGGTTTTATATCTGTGGATTCAACCAACCATGAATAGAAAATGTTCGAACAAAGTCATCTGTAACAAACAAATGCAACTGTATAGAATTGCTTTCTTGACATTTCTCTCAAACAACAAATCATAATAAGTATTTACATAGCATTCACAGTACATTAGACATTGGGAACAATCTAGAAATTATTTACACTATGTAGGAGTATATCTGATGATTATATTCAAATGCCACATGCTTTTATATTACTTGAGAAACCAGAGTTGGTATCCTCAGAGGTTTAGGACCAATGAGCTACTGATACCAAGGAAGGTCTTGTCTCCTACGTGTTGTTAAAGGTAACTTGAGTCTGTAATAAAATCAGTAGACTTTCATAAGATCTTAAAAGTAAATACATAGTTGAGAACTGAGGATGAATTTTGAATTCATTAATTCATGTGTTATGTACCAAGCACCTCTAAGATGTTGAGAATCTAATGGAAAGAGATGGGGGCTGCCATTTTTAAGTATGAACAAATTGTAACAGAGAAATACAAGATGCAGGAAAACCACAAGAAAGATTTTGAAATTGTCACAACCCTACCTTTACACAACAGACTGAAGGTCTATTGAAAATATTGGTAAGACACCCACACGTGTTTCTGGAAAGCAACATCTCTCAGGTAGAATCCATATCACCAAAAGCTATGTATTGTTAATTAAAAATTATAAAGGTATCATAGAGAAAAGTGTATCAGCTACAATAACCATCATTTAAAAAGGCACATGATGGTCTGTTAGATAGGAATCCTAATCTACCTAGCACATACTCTAGGAAATATTTTATCTCCCAGAAAGACAGAAATCAGATAAAAAAAACTATCTTAAATTTATAGAGAGTAACCTAACTATGAATCCATTAAGAAGTCACTTAATCCTTAGGGAGATCATGAGAAAGGCATTGTTATATTTCATATGGATATTGGATCACACAGAAAATATATAGCAGAGCTGGAGACTGAACATAACTAGTATGATTCTTGAGACTGTATGCATAGCCATCAGGCAACTGCAAAGAAATAAGCTAGGTATTAAAGCATAGCTATGATGCTTCGTGATAGCATGTGAGATTCTGTGTGTGTGTGTGTGTGTATGAGTGTGCGTGTGTATGTGTGTGTATGAGTGTGCATGTGTATGTGTGTGTGAGTGTGTGTTACTTATGGTATTTATGCTCACATATTATTCATAAATGTCCAATTTACATAAGCAAATACAGTATATGCATTCTAAACAAACCATTGTCAAGATAAAAATGCTGTGATCTGTGTGTGCAATTATGAACCTCATTAATCCTTACTGTGCACACTCTACACATAACGACACAAATGTAGATTTCCCTTCAAGAGATATTAGGACATTAAATGAGCCATGAAATGAGTGGTTTCAATGCATTCAACTTAAATATATGTCAAAATCAATGGCTGTTCTTTTTCCTTTGAGTATCTTTAATGCCAGAACAGAAGTGAAAATGCAAACACATGTTCTGTCCATATTAATAGTGCCACAGAATAACTATCAGGTGACCATGGAGTAAAACATGTACTGGTTTGAAATAAACTGTGTATCTCAGTATGCATCTCTTTTTGAGGTGTTGGCCATTCTATTACTAACAGTTTTCAGGGTGTGGGTGTTTGTCAACTAGATAGTTTAATTCAGGAATCACCTGAAACAAAATCTGTTCTATGGGTTCATAGAAATTTGCTTAAATAATTTCAAGTATAAAAAATGCTAGGACTAGAATCCTATATTATTTGGGGGGCATGAATTTACAAAGAAAAGGGATTCAATCTATAAACACTTCATACATATTACCAAAGATTGGGATATTAAACTATGAATGGACTACATTTTGGTATTTAAATGCTATCTATCTTTGATGGTGTTTTGATCCTCCAACTAACAAGAGATCGAGTCACCAGGAGATACTCCTCTGGGTGTATCTGTGACTATGGTTCAGCATGGATTTAACCAAAAAGGAAAGATCCACTTTGACCATGTTCAGAATTATGTTATGGACTAGGATTCTGGAATGAATTGAAAGGAGCAAGCTCCTGAGCAACAGCAATCATCTCTCCTGGCTTTCTGGTTGAAGAGACAACACATGCAACCCCCTCATGCTCCTGATACTCTGCATCCTAACCATGATGCATTCTACCTCCTGAAACTGTGCATCAAATAAATCTTTCCTCTGTAACTTGCCTTTAATTTGTCAGAAATTGGTCACAGTGATAAGAAAAGCAGTTAATATAGTCTCATATTTTATTCTTTTTCAGTTCTTTACTACATCCTCTCATCTTCTTTGAATATATTCTAATATCTTATTGTAATTCCTTATTGATCTTTATGTTTTCTGGGCCACCTTCTTAGTAGTTGCTTGGGGTCTTATGGTGTACAACTTAACTTACAAGATTTCTATCTCATCTCTATACTAACTAAATTTCAGTAAGCTGTAAAAGTTTGTTTTATATTCTGAGGATCAACCCACTCTACCTCTAAGCTAAATTCCCTGATCAAGATATAAAAACCTCACTACTATATAACTGTCTTACCTTGTCCCATTTTATGCTATAATTCAAATTTCATGTGTGTATGCTTAAGTATTTGTGTGTGTGTATATATATATATATATGACACAATAATACATTGTCATAATTATTACTTTATAAAATGTAAGTCATTCTAAAAAGCTCAAAAAATGAAGGAAAGCTCAAACAGGTTCATTGAGTTTTCTTTTAATTAAGCTTATTATTTACTGTGTCTCTATTCATTTCTTCATATCTTCTTGTAGATTGAAATTGCCATCTGGTGTCATTTCTTTTTTCAAATATAGCTTCATTCACTTGGCTTTTATTGTCAAATATATGGAAATTCTATATGCTATAGCCACAACAACACAATTTTAAAGATATTGCTTTATGCACTTAACTTGTTAAATCAGTAAGAGAAAAAAATGTAATTACAGAGACTTTCTTATTAGATACATAATCACTTTTGCAATAGTTCCTTTTTTCTACCTAAATTCAAATTAATACCTCAACAAATTCTTAGTTGTTATTACAAGGGAAATGTCTTAAAGATAAATTGTATTGTTTTTCTCATTTATGAATATTTATATCACCTTCATTTTACAAACAACATTGTTACATTTTGTAAATAGTTATTCTCCATAAAATATGTTGGATACCATCCCACTGTCTTTGACCTCCATTGTCTCTGAAAAGATGTCAACTGCTAATCACATTGTGGGATTTGTTTATATGATGAGAAAATTTTCTTTTTTTCTTCTTTTCTTATTATTTTTATTTTAATTTGGAATGTAAGAGAGAAGTAGAAATTTATTTTTGTATTTCTAGGGTCTGTAATTTTCGTTCTTTGGGGAAAATTATAAGCAAATTTTCAACATCTTTTTCTCCCTCTCTATCTCCCTTCCTTAATTTTCCCATTATACATATGTAGTTATACTTAAACGTGTCTCACATGAAGATATATTTACCCATATTCATTTTCTGTTTTGCTATTTACAGGCCTAGACTCTACTGATCTATTTTCAGATTGATCTTCTCTTATCAGCTGAAATCTACTTTGGGGTCCACCTAGTAAACTTCTTATTTAGGTACTGTACTTGCCAACTTCAAAATTACCTTCTGGGGATAGCTATTTGTAGAATTTTAATCATATTGATATGCTCTATTTCAGAGTTTCTTAGTATTTTCCATTTGTAAGCCCCTTTTGCCTAAGAAATTTTTATGTGACTATGGGTATATAAGTATATAAAATAGGTATATAAATAAAATATTATTGATAATAAATCAAAAAGAAAATTATCTTTATATAATTCTCTGGTATACTTATACTTTTTACATTTATTAAATTCAAAAATAAATTATCATACTAATAAAATAGATGTACTTCTTTATTTTTACGTACAAATTATATTTGTGATTGAATATCTGCAAAATATAGAGCATCTTCAATATTTTTAAGTTGATCAATATTTTGACTTCATAATCAGCAATGATGTGAAAAGCACTTTGTATGAACAAACAATATAAGTGTAGTTCAATCAAGACCATTTCAGAAACGGTTGCAAATTTTATCCTAATTCCAAGCTCCAGATTTATTTAATGATTTCTTTAAAATCAACTCATTATCTCAAACAGTGATTTTTAAAATTAAACATTCTAAACCAATAGGATCCAAATATATACTAATTGGATACTTATATGCTAAAGAATGATAGCAGGAAAATATTAAGTTTTTGTTTTCTATAATTACAGTTATAGTTTTAAGAGCAGGTGACATCATGTGCACAGTACAAACATTTCAGTTCATAATCAGCAATTGTTTTCCATCTGGGCTGAGCTATTATCAACAGCATTTATTGAAGTTGCGAAGCACAGAGACCTACATGCATAAAATATTCATACCGTGTGTTCAGAGTCAAGGATGCAGTGAAGTTCCATGATACAACATGAACAAGCGCTTTCCAGAAATATTTGAGATTTGCTCTATCTTTAATTTTTAATTAATTTTTGACCACTGTGTGTTCATAAACTTTTAGTATTGCCAAATTTTCACAGCATCATACTGAGTTACATCAAGTCTCATTGACTCATGATCCACAGTTTAAGAAGTTGGGTTCTATTTGATGAGTCACTATTCTCTTGTTTTCCTCAGATTCTTCAAATTTAGTTTCTCTTAGATTTTGAACACATTTCTAACATTGCCATGGTATCTTCATTGGAAAGATTCAATTTACATTTCCCCAAAGGGCAACCTGTCATCTGTACTTACTTCTGCATGTGTATCTCACTGTGCTGTTTCATTGCAAATTGGATAATATATCATTATAAATCTGGATACTGACTCCACAACCATCAATGTCATTCTTGTTCATTTAGAGACTTGGATGAGTGAATTCTGAGTTCCATTTCCCTAGTAGTATGCTGAGATAGCGCTGTTCAGACATTTCCCCCCTTTTGCTGTTTGGCTTGTCTGCCAAGGTGTTACTCCTAGGTCAGAGACTAGCACCTTGGCAATGGTTCTGTTCACTAATAGACTGTCCTTTGATAAAAAGTACAGTTTTCAGTCTTCCAGACTGCAAAGCATGAATGTGGTTTTATTTTTAAGGTTGGTCTACAACAAATAATCCCTGGGTAAGGGCAGTTCATTGCTTAACCAAAAAGATCATTCTTAAGTGGTATGAGCCAATATGATGTGTTGAGAATGTATTCAGTTCTCCCCATGTCCTATTCTAATGACCTTGGGTTAGGTGTAAAATAGTGCTAAAGTACACAGTTTTCAAGATCTAAACAAAAAAGTGTGATCACAAGAGTCCTTCATAGGTCTTTATCCATCAGATTTTATAATGAACTTGTAGATGGTTTGTCACTTTGATTACCTCTGATCCTAAAGAGCTGTATGCTGATTCTGAACAGCTTGCCACCAAAGATGTATACTGTTTTACAAAAGTTCTTATCCATGAGTTTTTCTAAGCTCTGTCCAAGATATTCATTCTCTTTCCATCTTCACCTGGCCTAGAAACAAAATTCTTTCTATTGTACCCCAGCTCTTTGCAGAAGTAACAGCCTAGTTATCTCTGAATGCTTCCATTATAGTAGAGTTGGAAAGACAGTAGGTCAGTAGCTCTCAACCTGTAGGTCAAGACCCTATAGGAGTTGCCCATCAGATATCCTGCATATCAGATATTTACATTATTATTCATAACAGTAGCAAAATTACAGTTATGAAGTAGCAATTAAATAATTTTATGGTTGGGTCACCATAACATGAGAGGCTGTATTGAAGGGTCACAGCATTAAGAAGGATGAGAACCATTACAGTAAATGCTAGTCTTCCAAGTTTGCCCTTCTTACAAGAAACATCTTTCCTATGATTAAGCTGGGGCAAAGTCAATTTTAGCCCTAATAGTATTGTCTTTTCAGCACTGAGATACACACCATTTTCTAAAAGTAGAGCCTGGTAGGTGTAGCCCCATCTTCTTGGTTGTGACTACACAGAATGCTGTTTTTCCAACAAAGAAGCTGGGGAAAGTTACAGGATTCTAAGAGTGTATAATGTCTGGGATAAAACTATTCCAGTCTTAGAAAATGACAGAGAAGTAAGTCATTGTCCTGTCTGCTTGGTAGAGCCACCTGGAATAAAGCTTCTGTTATTTAGAAGAAGCAGAGTTTAGTGCAGATGTAAGCAAATCGTGGTACACCTGTCACGACTCTGGTTCCTGAGAATGAGTACATATTTTTCTCTCTGTGTATTTGCATATGTGTACTCATGCAGCTGATTTGCGTGTGCACACATGTGAAAGCTAGGTGTTCACATCAAATGTATTCCTCTATTAATTTCCTCTTTGTTTTCTTGATACAAGTTATCTCACTTAACTTGGAGCTCTCCGGTTAGTCTGCACCAGTATCCAGTGAGCTCCATGAAGCCTCCTGCATCTGCCCTCTTCAATCACCCACAGGACTGTCCATGATTGTAGAAAAGCACAGCCATGCCCAACTCTGATCTGACTGCTGGAAGTTTTAACTCAGGCTGCCATGCATCCACAAGGAGCACTTTACCAACCGTTCTTCCAGTAGATCTCTCAACCAAACAGTCATTTGATATTTTATCTCATAATAATTTTTGGACCTTTTAAGAATTTATATTTAAATTTTCATAGCTTTACATGTCTTCCAACCTCCCCAACAAAGTCACCCTAGTTTGAGTTTTATGAATGTTTCACATACTTTTCCACAGAAAATTTTTCTTATTTTCATTTGTCATGGTAAACCCATTTTGTTTCTCAATTGGTGTAAATACTATTAGCAGCAAGTTTTAGCTTATTTTCATATTATTTTATTTTATCTGATTGTTATATCTTTCCATCTCAATGCTAAATTGCTTTGCTTCACATTCTGTTCCTCTAGCCAGAGAGACACAGATATAGACCCATGACCAGAACTCACTTCCCCGCAGGTAAAAATAAAGGAGGTTAGCATAGGAATGTCGAGCAATGTGATAGAAGCTAAAATATCTGAAATCCTTGTGTTAAACACTCTGGGATGAAAATGGTTCTATTTTTTGGGTTTCTTTCTTCTACACAAAGCTCAAATTCCCTGAAAGTGAGACGAGCTCTCCATAGCATGTGCTAGACTAATGTGAGGATCATGAATTCCTCAATTTTTTTTAATTTTTCATCTATTTTGAAATAAAAATCAAATTAAGAATTTTGTTTTTGAAAAAGTTCATTTTTTTAACCTAAGAGAAGAGATATGGACATTGGTAAGGAAACAAATAAAACTTCCAAATCATACCACCAAGATTCATCCACACCACCAAGAGATCAGCACCTTTAACAATTCTGTGACCTATCCCAGGTGTTTTTCCAAGTATATAAACATTTTCCAAGTATATAAAAGGATAAACATAAACTCATTTAAAGATGGAAATGTGTATATTCTATTTTAATTAAAGTGAACTTCAATCTTCCTAAGGTTAACACAATTTTAGAAATATGAATTTTTAAATTATATATTTTCAGAGGTCTTATTTCCCAAGAGAACACATTAAACTTCACAAAAGGTATTATTAAAACTGTGGGAAGATGGATGACATTGTTTGAACTCAGCTTTCAATTAGAGACAATCAAAGGAGAGAGCATTATCCTCTCAGGTCTTCTTCACCTCTGAATGTCGGTTGTGATTTTTGTTATTTTTAGCACACATTGTGAATGAAAGGAGGTGACCCAAACTCCGCACCTCCCCAAGAGCACTCTATTTTGATGACTGGCCTGCTCTGTCCTTACAGAATGTTCTGAGTGGTGAATGTGCACACCCAAAACTCAGGTGAATTCTGTCAGTTGATTAACGGAGGCAACAGACCAGGTATTCTGTAGGAAATGCCTGCTTCTCTCTGGAGTCTGGAGGATGACTAACTGAAGTCAGTCAAGCAAGCATCGTGAATCTTTATGATCTACCTTCCATAAACACTCTAAACTCCAGGTGCGCATCTCTGGATGTCAGTACTCTGTATGGGCTGCATTTTCATATACCGTTCTACAAACCATTGTACGCAGTTATACAATAGTGATGCAGTAATCAGAAATACGCTTTATGACCCAAATATGAAAAATGTTTGGTAACTTGTCCTTCTCCATGTGCCTTTTCCATTGTTGGCTTTTCATTTCCCTTTTGCACTAATCACACTAACAGCATTAGGAAAGACACTCGGAGAAGAACAAGTGACCATTTTTTTTTCATATATCTGGTTCATAAAGCATATGTCTGATTCCTACATCGCTATTGTATGACAATGTACAACAGTTTGTGGAATGATGTATGAAAGTGATAACTGCTCTAAGGTGTAATAATCTTTTCTTTTTTTCTTTTTTTTAAATTTATTTATTTATTTAAGATTTCTGTCTCTTCCCCGCCACCGCCTCCCATATCCCTCCTCCTCCCCCAATCAACTCCCCCTCTCTCATCAGCCTGAAGAGCAGACCAGGTTCCCTGCCCTGTGAGGAGTCCAAGGACCTTCCACCTCCTTCCAGGTCTAGTAAGGTGAACATCCAAACAGCCTAGGCTCCCACAAAGCCAGTACAAGCAGTAGGATCAAAACCCAGTGCCATTGTTCTTGACTTCTCAGCAGTCCTCATTGTCTGCTATGTTCAGTGAGTCCAGTTTTATCCCATGCTTTTTCAGACCCAGTCCAGCTGGCCTTGCTGAGTTCCTGAAAGAACATCCCCATTGTCTCAGTTGTATTTCAAATTTCCCTGTTTCTCTGTGATGGCATCCCCTCTCCCCCCCCCCCCCCATTTTTGCTGGTTCTAACTGTCGTGATTCCACCATTTCTCTTTAGCAACACTTTACTAACAAGACCTTCTTTGTCCCTCTTGGGTGTGAATCATTTCAATTTAATTATGTGAGAACCTTGTTTTCACTCTCTGTTGCCTTCAGCCTAAAACATCTCTTTCCTTTCATTTAGATTCAGTGTTCCGAATGTTACCTGTGAATACTGTGTCATTATTCAATTTTCTCAAGGTTTTCCTATTATATGAGTGTGTCATAGAACACAGTTTTGTGAGGTGTGTGTGTGTGTGTGTGTGTTGTGTGTATGTGTGTGTGCGTGTTTATCTGCTTTGTGGCAGGTGAAATAATTTACATTTCTTTTTCTTTCTTTTGTGTGTGGGGGGACAGGTTTCGGGACAGGGTTTCTCTATGCAACAGCTCTGGCTGTTATAAAAGGAACTCCCTTTGTGGACCAGGTTGGCCTCTAGACCACTGAGATCCGCCTGCCTCTGCCTCCTGTGTGCTGGAATTAAGGTGTGTGCCATCACACCCAGCTTCATTTATATGCCTAAGCTATTTTCCTTTCTCCTATTATTTTGTCACGTCTTCACATTTTTTTTTCTTGATTATCCTCATGTGGCTCTGTCCAGAGTTCCTAACTTTTCTAAGACAGTTTATGGTGACTTGTAGATTCCTACTATCATCTGTAGCTCAGTGATAACATAGTAAGCTCTATGTTTATATTTTGATATAGCCCGAGAGATGGCAGAATGAGGGATGGAAGTAAGTAGAGGAAATGAAGAGCTCAGTCAAAGTTCCATTTAAGTCCAGTAAGATGTCTGGACCACGCTGTGTGAATACCTGTGATTATATTCCTGCCTCATATGTCACCACGGCCCATCAAAGAGTGCATGCTGAGACTGCACAGAGGACATATCAGGACTATACAGTCCTGGTGTTGGCTCTTTTGATTCAAGTCCTACTGCCTTTCTGGTTTATTACACATATTTTTCCTGTATAGCCATTTTCAGGAATCTTCAAAGATGAAATAGGAAATTTATACATAAATTTACTTCTTTTCTTATATACCTCCACCACATGGAAAATTCTTAGCATGCTTATCAACCTTATAGTTGGCTACAAGCACAGATGGGATTGGCCCACCTTTGTCACGCTACACCATTTCTCTTTCGGTTGCTTCAGAAACATCTGTCGGAACCCCACTTTTCCAAATTATGGCAATGGATTTTTTCCTTTCTTTCTTGAAGCATGAGTTGTCTGGAATGCTCTTTTTACATTTGAAGGAGGAAGTTCCTGGCATAAACACTGCCCTTCCACCCTCTCACTCTCTTTATTTATTCTTTAATAAAATTAGTGTTTAGGAATTCCAAGACTCCAGAAATAATCTTAGAAAGTATAGTTGCAACCATTCGAACCATACTGTAAACAGGTATTTTAGATGTGACAGTGTTCTCTTTTAAAATTTATATTATTTTTAATTAAAATATAATTGCCTCTGCTGTGTCATTCTAATAAGAAGTAGAGATTTTACGGAGAAGGGGGGGCTGAGTGAACAGTGCAGAGGTTCTTGCCTACATACATTAGGGACTGGCTCCATGGCATCTTGTATGGTCTTGAAGGACAGGTAGACGATGATAAGAAACAGAAACTAAACAACTTGTGTGATATCACTACCAAATGAAGGGCAGGACACAGTATCATGAGCACTTTGCTGGGCTTAGTTCATGGTGTGGACTTGGCTGTTCTCACTTTGTGTTTAGCGTGCAACGAGACTTCTCCGGCACCATGCTTCCACCAGGCTGTGTGCCATTTTTCATGCAAAGAAGGCAACTCTCACAGAATCTCCGCAAGGAAGAATCCATGAAACAACTAGCTACTTCTTCCGTCTTTGTCTCTTTTAATCCCTTGAAAACACCCCCAGGCCCTCGCCTTTCCCAGTCACAGCTTCTCATGCTCCTTAAGTGTCATTTTGTTTTTCTGACAAATGTTCCAACATCCACAGATTCCTTCTCTAACTACACTGGAATGTTAGAGATCTTAAGCAGTGTGTAAATCTAGACGGAGATGCCTTCCAGCTTCTAAATATGCGTTTTGTAACAGCAGGCACGCCTATCTCCAGTTTGAACAGACTCAAATAGTGGCCGACTGACCCAGGGCACTAAGAAAGTGGATGTGGAGTAATGGCTCCTCTCTTGTGGATATGGAACAGAACTAAAGTTTCCCGTTCTCAGTGTGACACAGTCCTGCCATTCACCTTATTGTTTCTCATTCTCAAGAATGTGAAAGGGATGATATATTTTTATTGATATTTTTCATTCAAAATAGCAGGCACGTATTATTCCTTGCTTTTGAAAATTCATAAGAGAAACAAATGGAATGCGAGATAGAAAAGTTCTGATTTACAAATGTATACTTTTCTCTTTTTTGTATACTTTTCTTGAGATTATAATCTAATTACATTTCTCCCTTCTCCTTTTTCCTGCCAAATTCTCATTCTTCCCTTCAAATTAATAATCTCTTTTATACTAATTGTTATTATATGCATATATGTATATGCATGTTTATTACTAAATATAACCTGTTCAGTCCCTATAATATTATATATGTGTGTATATATTATATATAACAATATAATATTATATAGTATATACACAATATTACACACACACACAGAGTTTTCAGAACTGACTGTTTGGCACTGGACAACCAATTGGTATGCTCCTCCATGGGGAGGACCACCTCTGCCAATCCCAGCTCTACTCAGTTGCCAATAGTTCTTTATGTAGGGTTGAGGATGGATGGACATTTCCCATCCACTTTGGCCTGTCAATTGATATCATCCTTGTTCAGTTCAGTTTTGGGCAGTGATGTTGGTAGGAATTTATGGGTGTAGATTTTGTATTTATGCTCTTAGTCATAGGATACTCTATTCTCCAGATAATTCTGATGTTTCTAGGAGATAAGGTTGATTCCCTGACCTCCTGGCTCTTATAGCCTTTCTTACACCTCTTCAGCAAATGCTCCCTGAGCTTTGCTTTGCAGATGCACCCCTGGAGGCTGGGCTCCACACCCTTCATTTTTATTGGTTGCAGTCTTCTACAGCTGTGTCCATCTCTTGTAAAAAGAAGTTTCTTCAGCTTTTGAGTCATTGGCTGGGGATGTCCAAGAGACTCCCAACACACATATCCTATTGCTGTTGACCGTGGTTGTCCCCAGAAATGGAAGATAATTCCCTATTGCTAAAGACAACACGCACTTCAGAAACAAGGCCTAGAGGATCCTGAGCTGGAACTGACCTGAATGCCCCCTTCCCTAAGGACTTGCTTTCATGGTACTGGAAGGTACCATGCAAGGTTCCAAAGTAGGGAAGTAACCATCAGCCCTGTCAACTGTGGTGCCTACGAGCCATATCAATGGCAAGCTTGGCACAATGACCCTTGTCAAGCCATGGCATGTATAGCTTGGAACAAACGGTGGAAACCCAGCACAGTCAGTCAGCTATCCATTTGTCTGGAGATGTCAGAGAAGAGTAACCTACTTGTGTTTGGTGATGAGAAGGAGCGAGTCATGGAGCAGAGAGTGGGAAGGTTTTCTTTTCAGCTGGAGGTGTCTTGTATGAACAGGCACAGAATGGACAAGTGCATGAAAGTGAACTTATTAGTCACAGGGCTTTACTATGGGAATTTTGTCATAACTCTGCTGACGAATTCTGAGGAACCGCTTGGCCCAAGGGGCAGAATTAGAGACTATATGTGACCCAAATACCCGAATAAAAGTCCAGGGAGGGGTGAAGGACTCTCTTGGACAGTGTGGGAACTGGTAGAGCAATGGCTTGGAGTATCCCATCACACTTTGAGGATGAGGTTATGGTGCCAGCGGCAGAATGCTAGTCCCCTAGGGGGAACAGTGGAGTAGCTGGTGACATCATCCAGATTCCTCAGTCTGTTTTGTAACCATTTCACAAGGATTTTGATGTTAATAAAAGGTAATATGACAGGTGTAAGATGATATCTCAAAGTTGTCATATTCTGGCTTTGTGGGAGCCTAGCCAGTTTGGATGTTCACCTTCCTAGACCAGGATGGAGGGGGGAGGACTTTGGACTTTCCACAGGGCAGGAAACCCTGACTGCTCTTCAGACTGGAGAGGGAGGGGGAGAGGAGTGGGGGGAGGTGGAGAGGAGCGGGAGGAGGGGGAGGGAAATGGGAGGCTGGGAGGAGGCGGAATTTTTTTTTTCAATAAAAAAAAGAAATAACAGTAATAAAAAATAGTCAGCAGGCAAAAAAAAAAAAAGGTAATATGATTGCCAGACTTGCCTCTTTATCTGATGCCCAACATCTTCTCTAGCCACTCCAGTCTCACAGCCTGTGCCACAGCCCCGCTATGCTTATCATGACTGCCCTGCAGGCTGCCCAGTGCTTGCTAGCAGCCCACATGTGCTGCCCATTAGTACTTATAATTTCTGCCCCACAGCGCTAACCACATCTCCCCTGTGGGCTACCCAGCATCTGCTCACTCCCCACAAGCACTGCCCATAGGTCCTTATGATCCCTGCTCTGCGTACCAGTGCTAACAACATTTGCCCCATGCAACCATTATTTTACTTTCTAAAGGGTCCCATAGAAATACCATCACCCCCCAGACATCAGGAAGTAAGTCTGAAGACATGATGCCATTTTTCCAATAGGTGGAGTGGATGGTGTTTGGATTTTCTCACAGTTATGTCTAATTGTCATCTATAGGGATTGGTAATAGTTGTTATAGGGTTGGGGTGGTACAATAAAGATTATACTCAGGTATCTAATTTGTAACAGAATAAAAGGAGGTATATATGATAGGATTAAAAGGTAGATTATTAAAAGTACTTATAAACTAAAAAAGCAACTATCAGTTTTATATAATTTACATTGGTATGGATTCTTATATATTGAATCAAAGTTATTTTTGTTATACTTTATGTATATTTCTATTCCTATTGAAGATATATTTGTATATTGATACAAATGTAAAATTATTTTGTTATACTGTATATATCCTTCTACTTCTATTTAGGATATTTTGTACATTGATGCAAATTAAGGTTTTTCTTACCATATTGCATTATACATATCTATGTTTGGTTAATTTATTTTTGTATATTCTCACAATTTTGAACTTATTGTCATTTTACTGTACATGTGTTTCTACTTTTGCTTAAGGTATTACCTCTACAGCTTGTTTATTTTTATAATGTGATGCTTTGGTCCTTAAACTATATAGGTTAATAAGAAGTACAGGTTAATAGTCACTCGTGCTTGTAAATTTATTGTCGTGTTAGGTTTTCTAGGTGAACAGATATATATTCAAAATAGATAGGTAATCTTCAAACACTCAAAGACCATTTAAATGTTTTTTTTTTTTTTTGATTTTTCGAGACAGGGTTTCTCCGTAGCTTTTGGTTCCTGTCCTGGAACTAGCTCTTGTAGACCAGGCTGGCCTCGAACTCACAGAGATCCGCCTGCCTCTGCCTCCCAAGTGCTGGGATTAAAGGCATGCGCCACCACCGCCCGGCCCATTTAAATGTTTTAATAACTTAAAACTCTTCTGTTTAAACATGTCTGCTTTTGGCTGCATTGATCTACTCTCGAGAGGGTGATGAGCACCAAAGACACTCCATATGGAATTTGTTATCTTCTTGGCAAAACTGGCCTATTGGACAAAAACACTGCCCTCACCTTAACTGCTGACAGTAGGTACACTGTCCAATCTGGACCAACAGGGTGCAAAGAAAAGCAACTGCCAGACTTTGCCAAGACAGGTTAGGTCAGTCCTTCAAATTTTCCTGCTTCCAAAAATGCTCTGTCAAATATTCAAGGCTTATAAGCCAAAGTTGGGTGCCCCGACACCACAAAGAAACAATAGGTGACTATCCAGGCAGCCAACAGTTCCTGTCATTTCTTGCAGTTTTTCGTAAGTCATTTGCTTGCACTTCCTGCTTATTTGGGCATTATTATTTTCCTTCTCGGGTCTTTGATGTATTGAAGACTAGATAGTTACAGTTACAATTCCTCACAAATTTTAGCTAAAGACACACAAAGTATAAGCCTAGATTCTTCAGGAAGGACCGCTATTGGAGTAATCTCTATAAAATTGCCAATTACCTGTGGTCTGGACATATAGGATGTATTTCTTACTTAATAATCTCTCTTGTCTTTTTTTTTTTTTTTTTTTGGTTTTTCGAGACAGGGTTTCTCGGTGGCTTTGGAGCCTGTCCTGGAACTAGCTCTGTAGACCAGGCTGGCCTCGAACTCACAGAGATCCGCCTGCCTCTGCCTCCCGAGTGCTGGGATTAAAGGCATGCGCCACCATCGCCCGGCTTCTCTTGTCTTATATAGTTTCACTTTGTTAAGGTTATTACTTTTCCTTCTTGGACAATATTTGATAATAGTTCTCATTATACATAGTTTTATTATATTAGGATTAGAACCCTTCTTCTTAATTAAAAAGAAGGGGTAAATGCCGTGGGAATTCTGTCACAGCTCTGCTGACCAATTCTGATGGACAGCTTGGTCCAAGAGACATGATTAAAGAAGATACAATACCCGAATATCCAGTTAAAGGCAATGATCACTCTCTTGAGTGGTGAAGGAGCTAGCAGAGTCATGGTTTAGTGCTTCCTCATTGCCCTTTGGGGACAAGGTTATGGTGCCAGCAGCTGAGACCTGGTCCACCAGTGGGAACAGTGGAGCAGCTGGTCATGCGACCTGTATTCCTCATTCTATCTTGCCACTGTGCACAGATTTCGATATTAATAAAAGGTAACACAACCCCCAGACTTCCCTCTTTATTGCTTGGCACACAGTATGGTAAACACTATTACCCCAACTTAAGGGATACATGCTTTTCTGTATGGTAGACTGGAAAGGGGGGGTTCTTGACAGCAAGATACTTGGTGTTAGGATCCATGTGATTGTTGTGGAGACTGTATGAGCATTCTAGAATGGTTGGCAATATTCACGGACTCTGCCTACCAGATGCCAGAAGCACCTTCTGTTGTTGCAATGACCAAAATTGTCTGCAAACACTGCCAAGTATGTTTTGTGGGGAAAAATCACTCCAACTGAGAAACACTGAGCTACAACAAATGGATTGGTGCAGTGAGAGTTAAGACTGGAGGTCATGCCGAGGGTCTATTATGAAAATCCTTATAAGCATAGCAGGGGTATGTTTGATATTAACTCGCATACTCCATCTCTTTAGACAGCTGGCGACACAATCAGAATTGTTTTCATCAAGCTGCTGCAGAGAAGACTGAACTATGAGATGAGAGACCAGATGTGATGTTATCCAATTTTCTTACGGACATTCTTGCTGCTGCTTTGCTTTGTAAATATGTTATGAAATCTCAAAACATGACCCTTATACATAGCAATGGCAGTTTCAGGAATGTCTCTGACTCTGAGTCAATTCTCGAGTGCTGCATCCTGCAGAGTGGGCATCATATACATGGGCCAACCATCCACCGCAGATCAAGGCTTGGAGTGTGGCCCCAGTGAGCATAGAAGACATGGGCCGAATCCCAGCTCTCTAAGTCATTTAACTGTGAAATCCTATTGGACCTTAATTTTCTTACTCACAATGTATACTAATAGCTCCAAGTATATCCAAATGCTAAAGGAAGCAATTGACTTACTCTAATTGTGGCATTTAATGGAGGTTTTATTAAGGTGATATTATCAATGGACAGATAGGGAATAATGAATCTTCCAGGGTTAATGTAGTACTCAGGAACTTGTTTTCTAGGTATGGTCAATTACCAGAACCCAGAGGGGGGAATAAAAAGAGTGGGAAGGACAAAAATATTGTCTCTCATAAAAGTGATGCCCTAGAAGCAAGAAGCAAACTGGTTTCTACCATTTCCTCGAGGAGAGAATCACACTTCACTTCTACCCTTCCTTCTCTTTACTCAGAAATGCTTCCATTTGGTCATACTCAAGTGAGATAAAGAAAGCAAAAATGTCTGTTAATAAATTTATACAGGGGGCATTCCACAATGCAAAGCTGAGTAAAGTAAGCTGAAGAATAGAGAATGGATTCAGAGTTACTGGAAAAATGACTATGAAAATATCCAAATAGCATTTGGGAATAATAAGTACCCAAAGAAGTTATATGTACATCTATTATCTATATATGCACATATTTTAATTTTGGGTGCCTACACATTGCTTCATTTCTTCCATATACAGACAATATTTTATACTGGAGGTAGAAGAGAGTCCTGAAGGAAAAAAAACCTATATCCCAAAAGGCCCTGCTCCATCCTCAGCTCTGCAGGAAAGTCACACTTCTCTGACCTCTCTATTGCATAATCCTGAATGATGTTCAAAAATCAAATAAGAAAACATGTTTGAAAGAGCTTTGCAAATCATGAAGTGTCGTATAACAGTAGAAGGTCAATTTGTAGTGATTTTTTTGCCTTCTTTTTCATTAAGAAGTCTATTTTGATTAAATGGAGAAATCAGGTAGATATTCTGCTTCCTTCCATTGTCAGATTCTTTATACAATGGTTCTACTTTCACAATAATGTTACATAGTGAACCCTATAACTCTGGAGTTACACAATTTACTATTATCTTTGATTATGCATATGCCGTGTATCAGGCATGAGCACATTATATTCAAGGAACCAATCTCTTGCAATTTTATCAGGAAACAATATAGCATAAAAGTCCTCCAATTACTTGCTCTGAATTGCACAGAAATTTGGAGTTGAAAAGAAACTTAAAATTTACCTGCATTCATGCCGGGGAGATAGTTCAATTAGTAATGTGCTTGTCATTTCTGTATGAGTGCGTGAGTTCAAAGTCCAGCACCCACAGAGAAAGAAGCCAGGCATGATAGCATGTGCTTGTAATTCCAACACCTATGAAGCAGGAACAGGTTCATCCTGAAGCTAACTATCTAGCCAGTCTAGCCTGCTTGCTAAGTTCTAAGCCAGTGAGAGTCCCTGTCTCTAAAAGCAAGGTGAGGGACTGTTAGATAGTTCAGGGTTTAAGGCTGCATGCTGACCTTAATTTGGTCCCAAAACCCAAGTCTGAATGTGGCTCACAACTTCCTGGGACTGCAACTCCAGAGGATCTGACCCCTTATTCTGGCCACACGAACAAGTGTACAGCAAGAACTAAATATATCTTCAAAGCAGGGTGCATAGCATCTGAGGAAAGACAATCAAGCTTGTCCTCTACCTACCTTCCACACACAAACACACCTGCACACCTGTGTGTCTACCTTCCACACACAAACACACCTGCACACCTGTGTGTCTACCTTCCACACACAAACACACCTGCACACCTGTGTATCTACCTTCCACACACAAACACACCTGCACACCTGTGTATCTACCTTCCACACACAAACACACCTGCACACCTGTGTGTCTACCTTCCACACACAAACACACCTGCACACCTGTGTATCTACCTTCCACACACAAACACACCTGCACACCTGTGTGTCTACCTTCCACACACAAACACACCTGCACACCTGTGTGTCTATACTTGAATATACACATAAGCAAACGAATTAGCTGTATTCAAACCTTTTAATCACTTCTAAGGAAATCTACGGTAATATTTAATATTGTGAATCTTTTCACAATGGAGGTATTGCAAACTTGGCTTCTCCCATCTGCCCTTTGGTCTCATCTGCTTTCTCCTTTCACAGTGATGGTAGAGACTGCACTCAATAGCCCTGGAGATGCAATTTCCAAAATTAGTTTGTATAACATTTGTATGAAATCAATTGTATTCCCAAACAGATAGATTTAGTGAGCCTACATAAAATATACCTAAAGATTAAGTCATACAGGCATACTTATTACACTATACACATTTGCTATTTCCAATCTTTACTAAGAGCGGTAACGATGGGAACACAAAAGAATTTTGATAGTACGAGGCAACCCGCACAGCACATGAAATACAGTGTCTATCATTTAGTGAATGTAGCTAGGAGCAGAACAGAATTACTGTGGGGACACCTCACAACTCTACATTTGTAGACAGCAGAATTGAGAGTCACCAGGTTAATAAACTGTCCCTCAAATGGAAGGTTTTGCAACACAGAATGCAGTTAGACGGAATATTACTTTTTATGTTATGCTCAGGGTTGATCCATCAACCTCCTGGCCAACACTCAATAGAACATTCTCCTCTTGGGAAACCATCACCTGCAGCATTAGTCTTCAATTATCAGAGTAAATTTAATATGTCACCATTTGACCTAATTCACCCGGCACATAGGCCTAAAGCTCCCAGACCTGTTTTAGAGCTGGGTATAGAACAATGGATAAAACAAATTTCAGACCTTCTAGAGCTTTCCTTTTAGCTATAGTCACATAGGAGAGTTGCTTATTAAAAGAATCCTTACTAGTATAACAGCATAAATACAAGGGTCACTATTGCATATATCACTTCAAGGAAAGGACCTGAACGAAAGAGTAAGCTGGAATTGTGTGCATATGCGTGGCATGGCTTCTCTCTAGTGATCATGTCTCAAGCCTTCAGTACCACTCTGTAGGAACTTTGCTCAGAAAAGCATAAAACAACAGATAATTCCATGGAGAGAACATGTCTGGATTCCTCTGTCCTAAGGATAGAGGAACATGGCCATAAGGACAGCCATCACTGCCTAAGGTAATAGGATTCTGGGGGTGGGTATGAAGCAAAACCTGATGTTGCCCTTATTTTGCCAAACACAATGACAACAAAGTTGTAACCGCTTGGCAGGTGCCTAGGATACATTATGCACAGGCTGCCGCTGCTACAGAAACAGTGGAGAACGCAGCGAAAATGAAGCCATAAACATCTCTTCTTGTCAGGGCTCTATTTCCCTGGAAACAGAAAGTTGTTTTACAGGGCTGGCCAAGTGTACTGTAAATTATATTACCAGCTCACAGTTGATGGGTTTATATGTCTGCAGGGAACGAGATATCTGGCTCAGGCACCACATTCAGCTTGCCAAAATTGTGCGTGGACACACGAGTCGGAAAGACATTGCTAAACTTTAGAAAGGAGTGGTCTAACAGGAGAACTGGAGTGGAAAGGGGGAATGGACAGGGTCCATGACACTAATTTGTCTCTGAAGTCTTCCTCTCGGAGCTGTCTTTCTGACCCGGTGACCCTGCGCGGCAGTCCCTGAGTCAACGATTAATTACACTATGCCCCCTGACATGCAGGCTGCAGCTGATGAATGGGCAGACACTCTCCAATCAACAGTTCTTTCACCTTGCGGTGCTGCCTTGGTAAGGTTCTGATTTCTTGACTGTTCTAAGTAGCAGACAGTGTCTCGATTTCCAGCTGATTTTAGCTTTTTCGCTTTAGTCTTTAACTTTATCTTCTTGTATTTGGACTAGAGTCAAGTTTCTGAAACAAACCAAACATGTCACTTTTCAAGCCAAGTTCTCTTAAAGGCACCGTGGTTTCTATAACTTAGTTAGGACTGGATGCTCTCTGTCATGTCCAGGCTCCCAATCATAGCTCCAGCTGGAACACCCACCCTATACTAGATTCTAGGTCTTTCCCTTGAATCTCCTTTATGCTCTCAAATCTGGGTCCCGTCTCCTGTGACAGTATCTAGGTGACTCGATTTGGATAGAACGTTCTCCACCTCTCTGGTAGGAATAATTCTCACTAACTCTGTTGTCTCCTAACATCATGAATGAGACCATCCATGTTTCACACTCTTGGTCTCAGTCACCATGATCCGTCTTCCAACAAGACTTCTGAAGTCCCATGCTAATGTCTCTGTCTACTTTCAGCCTTTTCATTCAACATTCTATTGGAACGGCAGCAAGAAAGATCACTCCCTTCCCTGTTAGAGCTTCCCACGCCTTTCTAATGCACTCCAAAGAAATATATACTTCTTTGCTGGCTCACAAAGTCCTACATGGATTATATCCTTTCTATAGAACGATCCCACTCATCCCATTTGTACCAGGCAGGCCAGTCCACTTCTTAGCCTCTCTAGTCATTGTTAGTAATGCTACCTTTTACACCAAAGTGCCCACTTAGGCTTAATACCACCCAGTGACTATACTTGATAGTTCCTCTTCTGCCATTCTTCCATCATCCTATGCAGCCTAGCTTGTTGGCTTTTTACTTTCTCTAACACACACACACACACATATGAATATGTTCTCACACTTAGGCAATAAGCAAACCTGTTCTTCACTGTGGAATTGCCCCCTCTAGGGGCTCCTTCTCCTTCAGACTTTGACCCAATAACTTCACTGTCACCTCAAAAGATCTAACACCCCATCTCCTGTCTAACAGCCTTCTCTTCAGTCATGTCCTATATCAGTTCATTTTTCTTTCATGGTAAGGCTTAAATTATAATTTTTTTAAAAAAAAATCACATTGGTTCTGCCTATGTTGTGTTGATTTGTTGTTTCTCTTTAGTCAAAGCCTCCCACCTCACTGCAGGAGCAGTCTTTGGGAATACAGATGTTCATCACGATGTCTGCCTTTATGTGTGTTCTGGGGATACAAACCCAGCTCCTTGGACTTGTACTTTACATACGGAGCCAACTCTATAGCCAAAGCCACAGTTTCTTTGTTGATAAAGCAAGGATATCTTAGGAACTACTTAGCCTTCAGACTAGACCTGCTGTTCATTACATGCATCCGCTCAGGCTGCAGAGGTGCAGTAAAGGAAGCAACCTGCATAACTGTCTAAGAGCCTCATGTATAGTCAGACCCTATAGTGACCACAGTAGCCTCTAGGCAACACACCTACAGAGTTCCCCTACTCAGTCTGACTTCCGAAGGATTCCTTAAAGATACAGTCAAGACTCTCTTCAATCCCTAATCAACCACAGACAGTCACTTGAGTTTCCCAGAACGAGAGCATCACGAAAGGGGCGCCCTCACTCCACACCCAGGTATGAAATCTTAGTAACTAATTTTGCTCAAACATATCCAAATCCTAGTGGGAGAGACTGATTAAAACACAAGAATAATCTGTAATGAAAGTAAATGTTAGAAAATTTTAAATTATGACTCGCTCCTCTCTAGACCACTCTCCTTAGGTCCCAGTCTATAGACGAACAGGACAATCGCAGGCACGTGGGCCAGAGGAAATATTTGAAAATGGAGAAAACTGTAGCTGGTAAATGTTATTGCTAGCTCTGGGAGGCAAGGCTAGCAGGGCTCGTATGGACCTGCTGGAGCTTGGCAGGCCCACAGGGAAGCTCAGACTAACAGGCAAGCAGCTCATACCAGCGAAGTCCAAATGTCACTGTAACATTTGCAAAGCTGCATGTAAGCGCTGGAGAGAGGTTTCCAACACGAAGGTCAAGGATGGAAAAGCTGCCTGAGGAGCAGGGGGTTGGACTCCGAGGATGCAGACATTTTGTAGAGGATTCTCTTCTCTTTGCATGAGCAGGATTTGTTCTGTTGTCTTTGCTATTAACCTGTGTGGTTTTCCCACCCACCACTGTTGATCTAGGTGGAGGAGCCTTCCAGAAGACAAAAGCCAATCTCCGCTTCCGGTAGGGGAGAGGAAATCCCACATTGTTCTGAATTCTTTCCCAAGCAACATTTATTTATTCATTCATTCGTTTGTTCATTATTTTTATTGCCCTTTTTGTACTTTAAGTTCCCAGCTGGTTTTGTTGTTCTATATAATTGAACTCGGTCTTTCCATGTTTAACATTCACAATTTGCCAAATCTGAACAGTCATGCTATGTGGTCATGTGCCCTTCTGTTGAGTTTGAAATTCCAGCCCCACCTGAACAGAGAGTCTAACAGTTTATTGCAACAGGCTTGGCTGAACACTCGGCCTCTCTGCCTGGGGGGGGGGGGAGCTCTTTAATTCAAAGGGTGGATAAAACAGCATAAGCATTTATGTAGTTGCTTTTATTAATTGCTAGCATGGAGGTATGTTTGTTTCAGATGCTTTTTGAAGAAATACTAAAGGCATAAATAGCGTCCTTGTAGAAAACTTTCCAATTTTCCTGCCAGAAATCGTGATACCTAGGCATGTTTGAATATTCTCAGTATCAGTGAATCTGCATATGAAATAGTCTAAATTGTTTTGTATGTTTGTAAACCTTTATAAACAATATTATTCTTGATACTGCCCTATAGTTTTACTTTCTCATTCAGGATTATAGTTGTAGGGTTCACTGTCATTACTGTACCTATAAATTGTTTCATCTTATTGTTAATATTTTTGATTGAAGATAACACAATATATGCACTCATCTGCTCATTTCAATTTTTTAATTGGCTAATATTACAATCAGTGACTATGCTAATCACAACCCCAATGTGAACTTTCTCAATAGCTTCTCTAAAGCAGTACTCTAGATGGGTAATGACTAAGTAAAGCCTCAGACTTGACATCACTGCCCAGTTGCCCATGAAAATGACTAGCTCTGGTTTACATTTCCAACAAAGTCAGGATAGGATCATTTCTTTTTTTTTCTTCTCTTTGCCTATACTTTAATATAATCAGAGTTTTTGACTTCTGCTACTCTAGTGGTTTGAAGTCTTATTTCCACAACATTTTTTAGTCTCAGGATATACTAGTGTGACTTCAGATACTTTGATATCCATTTTAGTTTTATTTGTCAATTATTTATTCCATTTGGATGGTCTTCCTCTCGCTGACATGTAGGACTATGTTATACAATTTATGCATCAATCCACAGCATGTGGCATGCACTCTCAACATTTCTCATGGTTTAAGGCTTGTCTGATGGAGGAAGGTCATTGGCTAATAAAGGAACTGCCTTGGCCCATTTTATTGGTTAGAGGATAGGTGGGAGGAGTAAACAGAACAGAACGCTGGGAGGAAGAGGAAGTGAGCTCAGTCTCGACAGCTCTCCTCTCGGGAGCAGACGCCTGAGAGAGACACCATGCCCCGCTCCCGGGATGAAGCTCCGACCCAGGATGGACATAGGCTAGAATCTTCCTGGTAAGCACACCTTGGGGTGCCATACACAGATGATTAGAAATGGGCAAAATTAATATATGAGAATTAGCCTAGAAGAGAATGGGCCAAGCAGTGTTTAAATGAATAGTTTGTGTGTTGTTATTTCGGGCATAAGCTAGCCGTGCGGGCGGCTGGGTTGCTGGGGACGCAGCCCTGCTGCCCATATTACTACACTTGTCTTTCATTACCTATATTGTTAAACATAAGTGTTAGGTTGAACTGCAATCCAATTTACCAATATGTAATTTACCATCCACCATTCCTCCTTGTACTTTTTGGAAAACCATTCACCCTTCTAGAGCACAATGCTATCTGCCCTGGTTTTCACATCATCAGATTCTTATATTATCACATTTAGAACATAATATATTTTCAGGTTTGCCATGAAGATGAAATATAATTTGGCTGCTGCTGTGTGTCTAAGCAATTATCTCAGCTGACTAGTTTGTTCACTCAGTCTACTGATTTCAAATGCCAGTCTTTCTATGAATTCATTTTCTACATTGCAGAGAACAGCCATTCAATTTCACTCAGCAGGCTGTACCAATGACGTACTATCTTGGTCATTTGGGATATAACAGTCATCTCTAATCCTGGGAGAGCAACTTTTCCTGGGGCTTTGTATTTTCTAGCATTACCCTGGCTATTTTTGGCCTCTTGCATTTACATCTGGTTTATGGGAAAACTTGGGTTTAAGTTCCACGAAAACTCCTGCTGAAGTTTTGAGGGGAATCCATATTAGCTTTATGAAACAACAACTTAGGAAGAATTTAAATTGTTATATTATTAACTCTACTCTTACTTGACTATAATGATGATGATTTAGTCGGGTCTTTACTTTATAAACTTTAATAATATTTAGTCACCTTTCCCATAAAGATGCTGAATGATTTAGTATCTTATTCCTAGTTATTATATTAGCTATAGGATATAGCAAGCTTTCTGTACTGTATCCTAACTGATGATGATAGAGAAAGTTTAATGGATTTGTGCTTACCATCTTCTACACAACAAGTTCAGTGAAACCATTTCAGTTACAATATCTTTTAGGCCCGTGTGGACTTTTAACATGTAGAAAAAGTTAAATCTATTCTTAAATCCTTCTAGTACTGATTCTTTGAGCTTGTTCTCTTGGATTGTTTCTCTACTATAATAATCAACAGAAGCAATCCTAGTCCTTATACTTATTCTGTCACTAATCTAAATAAACACGACACTTGTGGGATTTCAAGGTAAAAATATTATATCCCAGTCTAGTGCTACTTTTAAACCATTGGCAATGTCAACTATTTCTGCATTTATTTAAATTATTGCAGTGTTCTCATTAATACCATTGCTATCATCTTAAATTTAACTAATATATTCCATTAGTATTATCCTTATAATTTCAAAGGGGATAAAACATACGTTTGTTTGTGATACATTTAGTTAGATACTGAATTTAATTTTCTAATGTTTTCTTTTGAGACTACTTTTTAGAATCGTATATTCAAATACACATAGAGGCATGCTTAGGAATAGATAATAGTCTAATGAAACAATATTGGATATCTCCTAGTTTCAATCAAAGTACTCAGAACACCTAGGTTGAAGATTAGTTTTCCTCTGTGGGAGCTGTGATTATGGACAGACAAAACTAGAAATACATCTTCAGGATAAAAAATAAAAGCAAAAACAAAAGAGCAAGAAACCCTACTTGATGTTTAATCTAAGTATAGCCAAAAAAAAAACTGCATTAGTTTTCTAGCAGAGGAGAAACAGGATTTGGTTAGAATGTCCACATGGATCACCTTGCTCACAGGCTGTTTTCCCTTCCGCAAAATGATCTTAAACATTATCTGTGATTCTCAACATGTAGTTCATATATCAGTAGCATCACCTGGAAAACTGTTAGCCATGCCTATTCCCACAAGACCAGTAGAATCCAACACTGGTGGTAGAAGCCAGCAGACTAAATTGTAAATGTTCCGCAACTGGATTTTAATGCACACTGAAGCTCCAGAACATCTGGGCTTCACCAACTCCAGATACTCTTAGCTTCCTGGTGTACAGTTTGTAATTAAATCCTCCATGAAACAGGTGACAAACCACAATAAGTTCTTTATAAAACAGGATATGAATCTCAATATTCAAAATTCATCATCTTCCTTTTCCATGAACACCCCCCAAAAATTACTTCACCCAACAAAAAGAGGAAGCAGTTTGGAGAGAACTATACCCATATTACCAAATATTGATTATAAATGTTTCTTTACATTTAAAGGGGGAAATACTATAAAGATTTGCATTTATATGGATCTTGGTTTATTGATACAAATTTAAGGTCAATTTTGTTATACTGTGTATATATATTTCTGATCTTGATTAAAGTATTGTGTTTTCCCAGCTCATTTAAAAATATAATATATAATTAAGAAATACAGGTTAATAGAGAATCACCTATAATAGTCAAGCTTCTAGTAATCTTAATTAAGTTTTCTAGATACATAGAGATATATTTCAATTGGATAGGCATTCTTCAAACCTTTCAAAGAATACATTTCATGACAATGAGACACATCTGCTCCTGGCAACACCAATCTACTTCAAGAGGATGATGGGAACTGAAGAGGCTCCTTATGGCATTGGTTAGCAATTTGGGCAAGAAACTGTCCTTGCCTGGACTGTTTGATGCTATGCTGTGTGAACTGGATATGCAGGACCCACAGAAAAATGACTGCTGAACTTGCCTAAAGGTAAGATGGTCCTCAGGGTACCTGTTAAACAAAAAGAGTCTGCCAGACATTCTTCAGGACACAGAGGAAAGTGACTGACAAACTGCCAATATAGGTGGAACTATCTTTGCAATTTTCTGCCTCATGGAAAAGTCTTCTGGACACTAAGGGCCTGTAGGCTGATGATGGGTGCCCCAATGATACATAAGAACTTTGAGTGACTGTCCAGGCAGCAAGATGTCTCTGTCAATTCTAGAGTTTAGGAAGTTGCTTACAGTGTACTTCCTGTAGGTAATATTATATCCTTCTGGAGTCTTTGATGGAGTTGAAGAATAGATAGCTATAATTATAGTTTTCCTTAGTTATAATAAAAAATAAAGGAGATATAAATATTGCAACTGTAATTCTTGCTTGATAACTGTTTTGTTATATGTCATTTTACTATGTTAAAATTAAAACCTTTCTTTTTATTTAAATAGAAAAGGAGAGGTGATGTGGGATTTCCCTCTGTATGCTGTGATTACCATTAATGAATAAAGAAACTGCTTTGGACCTATAGCAGGGCAGATCAGTGGTAGGTGGGGAAAACTAAATTGAATGCTGGGAGAAAGAAGGTGGAGTCAAGAGATGCCATATAGCCATATAGCCCCTGCCAGGAACAGACATGCCAGAGTCTTGCTGGTAAGCCACAGCCATGTGGCAATACACAGATTAATAGAAATGGGTTAAATTAAGGTGTAAGAGTTAGCCATTAAGAAGCTAGAGCTAATGGGCCAACCAGTGATTTAATTAATCAGTTTCAGTGTGGTTATTTCAGGGCTGAGCAGCTGGGAGTAAACAAGCCACCTACCACAACACATCAACATTCTGTTTTAGAGAAGAATCATTCATTCAAAGCAAAAGAAATGACTACCTGTGAGCACATCTCCTGAGTCGAGTAAGTGATAAGATGCAAAAGAGTTAATTCTTTGCCTCAGTGACTTACATATTTCTACTCATAGTATCAGAATTAATTTTTTAAAGTCTTATATCACTATGTGATTATCTGCTTGGATTTATACACATTATAACACCATTAGAAAGATTATAGATATTTCAATGTTTTATAAAGTTTGAGAAAGAAAAGTATTTCATCAAAAGAAGGACAATACGACAGAAGGAAAGACCTTTTGACATTGCACAAGAGTTAAGTTAGAATTTAGGATGCACTAGTAGTCTAAGAACCCGTTAATATGTGGAAAGAATCTGTCAAGTGCATGGCAGAATCTAAATATATTGAATATTATATCTGCATATCCTTGAAGAACTATATATAATAATAGCCTGGTGACTATCTACAAATCAAATTTCAAGCTGTATTTTTTAGTCACTTTTCAAAGTCAACTTGTCTAGTATGGTGTATGGTGTGTGGCTGGCTATCTGTAGCATGACTCACATCAAATGCAGAATTGGTTCTTGGAAAGTTTCTAAACAGTTAAAACAGTCAACAATTACTTATTTCAGGGTCATTTAAAAATAAAGATACTACTTAAGATCTTATTTAATAAATTGAAGAGCAAAATCGAGGAACATTAGTTTTTCTCTTCAGCAGAGAAATAGATTGACCGTGTAGGATATTCTAGGCTCCTCAACTCTATTGTGACACCTCAACCCTCTGAACTACAATTCTAATTTGGAAATTGTTTCAATGCTACTGTTACAAAGCATCTATCCTAGTAATGTGATGTTTAATATTCTTATTAATCTAAGTTGCACAAACTTATGCATTGCACCCATAATAAGCTTGTCTCTTAAGCAAGTCACATGGCTTTTACTTCTCTGTATTTCTTAAGAGAATTGATCATAGTGAATTATACACATTAGCTGAAATACAAAAAATGATGAGTTTGGATCACATTATCCCAGAGGCACAGAGACTGAATGATGAATTCATTCGGGAAGTGTGAAGTCCAGTCTTTTGGAAATACTAAATGAGTGGTGGGTAGTGGATTAAGAGCATGGATTGTAAAATTAGACAAATTAAGTCTAAACTTAGCTATTCAATAACTATAAGCTGCTTAACCTTTGCCTTTTTATTGTTTCTTTAGACATAAAGTGGGCACACAGTAACTACCTAAGTAACGGTCACAAATATTGACTAGCTAACATAATTAATATTATGCAATATTATTATTAATAGCATATTAATAATATATGATTGATAATTAATATTATGTGATTAGTTGATAATTAATACTTAGAAATCAATATGCAATCATTCTTTAAAATATTGTAGTATGAGGTCTATTTAAATATATATTTTATGTATGTATTAGTTATATAATATTAAAGGTATCACAGTATCCTTCAAATAACAACTAGACACAGATTGCTGGATAAATTAATTTTTTGGTTCATTTGGCAATGGAATATTAAGTCTTATGATTTATTATTAATTAACACAAAGTAGAATAATATGCAGCCACTTGAAATTATTTTAAAGAACATCTATCAAGTGAAAAGGCTCGTGGCAAAATTTAAAGGGAAATAAAAATTATTATACAAAAGGCATAGGGTCTAATGGTTTTATAAATTATAGTTTTTAGCTTATTAATATTTATGTCTATGTGTAGAAATGAACTTCCATTTAGTGCTTATTTACATCTGTATTCATGAGGAAAATGTACCAAAGGGTAATAGGTTCTATCTGTAAGTGCTAGAGTTATGGATTATTGTTCTTTCTTAATGGTTTTCAGAACTCATCAAATTCTGTAGTAATTATCCATTGCTTTGATGATCAAGGAGAAAATACATGTAATTTAAAATAATTTAAAGGCTGAAGACTTGTAACAATAGAGAAAATTGCATATAACAAAATGCTAGGTTAAAAATTGGAAATTAAAAAATAACACGCTTTCATCTACATAATATAGGGAGGTATATGCCAACAGGAATATAAAAATCATTGTTATCTCTGTTGATACATTTTAATCAGTCATATCTTCATCTCTTTAACATTTTCTTCTCTTTAATATTGACTGAGATTTTGAAAACAGTCATGCTGCTTTTGTTATTTATTCACAATACAAACAAGTACTTGTGTACACATAAATGCACACACAGATATATAAACACATGTACACATATGCTAACTCGTGTGTGTGTGTGTGTGTGTGTGTGTGTGTGTGTGTGTGTGTGTATCTGTATTTAGAGAGAGGGAAGAAAGAAAGTAAGAGCTATCATGGCTTCCCTCAGAGAGTTCAAGGTCCGATTCTTCATCATAGACAATGTCTCTACAGCATGACTTGAGTTTCAGGCTGGGCATTTATCTTTTAAGAAGTGTGCTTTAAACCTTTGGAAGGTGGGTTTTGACAGTTCTGCAGAATTCAGTTCACAATTCTAGTAAACTTCATAGCAATTAATGGCAGCCATAAAGCATGCTTTTAAGCAAATAAAAAAGACTAATATAGAATTTATTGTAAGTTGAAGAAAAACAATCTAAATGAATAAAGAAAAGTGATTTGGGGGATTTTTATATTGCTTTTTGTTTTTTGTTGTTTTGTTTTGTTTTTTTCTACAAGGCCAGTAACACTGAGGAGGATGTCACACCATAATCAGAACCTTGTGAGAGACAGCATATGTGCTTAAAAGGGTTACAGTACACAACTTCACTTCAGCCCTTGATTGAGACTTCTAGACTTTGAAAGTAAAGAAAAATAAAGCGAAGCAAAGTTTCTAACTGCAGGGAAGCAAGCAACTGAATCCTGGGCTGAGTCTTTTTATCCTGCTGACAGGGACTTGCCCATCTTCAGGAGTCTTTCTCTAAAAAAAAAAAATGGCGATTGTCAGGTCTGCCTGGTGGGCGGCACCCTGCTGCAGGCCTGCTGTGCCCCTTCCCTGTGCACAGAGGAGGAAGGCAGACCTCTCAAGCTCACAATACTTCAAAGGCTTCACAGCTGAGTCATAAGGTCACGGAAGGCACACGGAGGTTACAAATGGACAGCATTTGTTGTTATCCATACATCAGATGACTTGTTCCAGGGTAGAGGGAGAAGATATTCAAGGGGCTGTTATTTCCAGAACTGAGGAAATGGGGAGAGCTGAATTCTAAAGTGGGTTTGATTTATGGAAATGGATGGCTAACCTCAGATTGAACAGTCAATCAACTGTGAGAATAGTCCTGAAGCCAGAGTCTCCCTCCAGAAGCCCCAGGCCTAGGAGAATCATTTAAAAAGCAGAAGGATCTTGTGATTAGCCTTCAAGTGTTCATATGTGTTGAGCCAAAAGCACCCAGTCAAGAGCTACAAGTGTCTGAACTGGAGAAGTGAATCTGTCTCTTGATGGAACCTTGAATGACTTCATTCCTCCAAGACAAACAAGCACTTTTAATGAAACCAAAATTTCACAGCACCTAGTAGAGCAGCTAGTTTCTGCTTGCTGTGTGGTATGAGCCACCCAAAACTCTGTGACTACATGAAACAAGAACCAAACAAACAAAGTGAGTCATAGAAAAAAATGTACCATCAAAGGATGCTGCTAATTTTTTTGGAAGGGAAGGGTAAAGAGCCTCCCTAAATCCACTAAGTTTAGGAAAATCCCTAATTTTCAAACTTCTTCTTTTCAGATTTTAACACGAACAAAATATTGCAATGGAACAAGACCGTGGAGTTGGCATCAATTCTCTTCTATTCTGCTCCAACATAAAGTTTTACTTTATTCAATATGCAGTTTACCAGCCAGCACCTTTAGCATCTCAAGGACCTTGCTGGAGATGACCCACCTCCTGGATCCAAGCCTTCATTTGACAAAATGTCCAAATGATGGGGTAGACAAGTTGACAAGTTAATGATGGAGAAACTCACCCAAATCTCACCTGCCAGTATCATCCTATCTGTTTGTCGTTATTATTCGCCTACCTCTGACTCCTCCTCCAAGACAGTTGAAGGTCCTTTCGGAAACTCGCTGTTGACTTACTGAATTCTTCTGTCATTCATCTGCCCATCACATATTTATAGGCTTTTACTACGTATAAAGCCAGATTTGAGTACTCTACAGAAAATCTTCGCCACTTGAAGAGGGAGAGGCGGTAGAGTTAAAGAAGTAGACCATCACAAGTGGTCCACGAGGAATGATTTTTCTGGAATATTTATGATGTGTAATGGAAGGAAGACTAAGAATATGAAGACCAGAATGATACCCTACTGTGACCACTTCATCAATACGTCTTTCCATTATGCTAGTCATTGGCGCAAGGATGCCAGACCATGTGCCTATCTCCATATGGCCTGAAGGATTGCTTATAGAACTTTTCTTTAAATGGCTTTGCTTTCTTTGAGTAACATGTTTTCATGCTAAAATAAATTTATTATAGTGTTATCAATAGAAAACTAGCCCTGTGGGCCTAGAGAAATTAACCATGTAAATAGAATAACAGTAAATTGTTGATAGATGTTATTCTCTAAAGGCTCTGAGGCTGAGCACTGATATTCTTTTGCAAATAAGGAAAGTTAAATAAGTATTAGGAACAATTAGACACAAACTAAAATCAAACAAGGCTTTTTTTCCTGGGTATTACTTTATTCTATTGAAGCTACTCTGCACATTGCTGCTTCTTATCTCTAAAGTGCCCCTCACCACTCAGCTTCCACTCTGAGGTTAGCCATTCATTTCCATAAAGCAATTCCACTTTAGAATTCAGCTCTCCCCATTTCCTCACTTCTGGACATAGCAGCCCTTTGAACATCTCCCTCTGAACCAAAACAGGCCATCTGATGTATGGATCATAACATCTGAAGCCCCTTTTCACCTGTGTGCCTTCCCTGGCCTTAGGACTCAGCAGGGAAGCCTTCACCATGCAGATGCCCTCCCCCCCAGCAAGAGTAATTAATTTATGTGATGATAGTTAGATGGTAACCACTTAGGAAACACCGAGAATCCCTAGGAAGTAGTGAGAGGCTCTGAAGAGCTTAGACATCGATCCCTCAAAGAGCAGAATTAAATCTCCCCCGCTACACACACTTCCAAAGAGCAGCCTGGCACCAACTTGTTTTCACTCAAGAGACTACAGCAAGCCTCTTAGAGGTAAGGTTGCCCCATCTTACTTCTTGGTACTACTTTTAAAGGTGTTCAGCCCAATTAGCAGTCATGTCTCTCTTTAAGTGGTACAAAGTGTTTGCGGAGCCCAGGAGGCCAGAGTAAGCGAAGCATTAACAGTAGTGCAGCACCACAGGAGGGTTCTGCTGCGGGCTTGCTGTGAGGCTGCATGTTCTGACTGCTCCTTCAGTACCTCCTGAATGCATTTGCCTGACAACAAAAGGGAGTTAGAAAACTTCTCCAAGTGCAACCTTGCAAACTGCTTCCTTTGGCAGCTCCAACTCCAAAATTGATGTACTTCATTTTACAGATGTTCTCTCTACTCTCCCTCTCTCTCTGGTCACGGGTCCTTGACTTACATTGTCCCTTCTCTCCAAATATCTTCTTCATATTTCCCTTTCAAAATATATTTGAAAAGATATTGAACTTGACATTCAAAAGCCTTATTACCTCATTAGTAATTTACCTTTTGATTTGGACAGGTATTCTTTTATCATAATAATAATCTAAAGCCCTTGAAGCCACATCTTCCTCACAAATGCTACCATCTACTCAGTCCTTTTTGTGTTTATGCCACAATTACAGGAATTCAAATTGTTTAAAAAAAAAAACAGGAATGGGTTAGCAAGAATCTTCTTTGTACATCTTTGCACCAAGGTACATTTCAACCCACATTCCAGGTTCAAGGATGTTCCTAAGTCATCTTTGAAAGTCCTCCTAATCATAAGCATGAAATTCAAAAGGACAGGAACAACTCACTCTGAAGAACCACAGCTAAGCCCCCAGCAGCACACTTCTGCTGTTCCTCGGGGTCAATTGGAGGTCAGATTGTACAGGTGAACTGTGTGAGTCCTGAAGCCAGCTGTGTGAAGTGTGCCATCATGGATGAAGATTTTGTTCATTTGAAGACTGGGAAAATGTAATATAGCCAAGATCATGTATTCCTGTGTTGTGAGAATTAATATTTTGATGCTAAAGTGTGTTCTCACATAGATGAATGCTATTGAAGTTGAATAGAAATGCATTCCTTGTTTACACACATAAACACACAGAATTGTGTGCTTTGTTCTGTTTAGCACCTAACAGTGAATGTATGAAAGCCTCATACAAAGCCATTTCTTCTTTCTCACATGACAAAGACTCAAAAGCTATAACTGTGTGAATCTCTGCCCCTCTAAACATGCTTTCTACAGTCTTAAATAAGTGGTGCAGCAGAATTGTCTGTATTCTGTCAATCATGTTTTAAATAAACACTGATTGGCCAGGCAGGAAGTATAGGCGGGAAAACCAGACAGGAAGTAGAAATGTTGTAATGAGAACAGGAGAATTCTGGGAAGTGGGAAGTTGATTCCTCCCACTACTGCCCAGACCACCAAAGCAGCAGGATGTGATATGCCCCAACTGAAAAAAGGTACTGAGCCACATGGCTAACATAGATCAGAAAAATGGGTTAATCAAAATGTGAGAGTTAGCCAATGAGAGAGTAGAGCTAATGGGCCAATCAGCTTATAATTTATGGAGACCTATGTGTGATTTTCTTTGGGGCTAAACAGTTTTGGGGTACAGGGTAGGACAAAAAAAACCCAACAACAAACAAGCCAGCCCTCATGTTACAAATAAGAGACACTACTCAGCCATCACATTCTCATCTCCAAAGATTTGATGATGGTAATTTTCCCTTTAAAAATTCCATATAATATATTTTGGTCATATTCCTTCCCTTTCTCCAACTCCTCCATAAATTTCCTTCCCTACTTACCCAACTTCATGTTCTTTCTAAAACAAAAACACCCTAAACAACAGAATTTGGAGGGATTCTGGGCTGGCAAACAAATTAAGTTGTTTGGTGGATGGTGTGAAGAAATTGTAGAGAGAACTATATAAATAAATAAATTTATGAGTACTTAGTCTAGTAAAAATCAGATATAAAAATCTTCTTTCTGACTGAAAAAGCATGGGATAAAACCAGACTCTCTGAACATGGCGAACAATGAGGGCTGATGAGAAGCCAAGGACAATGGCACGGGGTTTTGATCCTACTTCATGTTCTGGCTTTGTGGGAGCCTAGCCAGTTTGGATGTTCACCTTCCTAGACATGGACGGAGGTGGGAGGATCTTGGACTTTCCACAGGGCAGGGAACCCTGACTGCTCTTTGGACTGGAGAGGGAGGGGGAGAGGGGTGGGAGGAGGGGGAGAAGGGTGGGAGGAGGGGGAGGGAAATGGGAGGCTGGAAGGAGGCAGAAACTTTTTTTTCCTTTTCTCAATAAAAAAAATAAAAAAAGAAATACCAAAAAAAAATCTTCTTTCTATCTCTGTCCTTAAAATACTCTTTTCTTGCTTCTTAGCCTGCAGTGGTCCTTTATGCATCTAGAAGAACAAGACATTCCTAAAATCTCCCTGAGGACATAGAACTTTTCACTGATAATTCCTGACTAAAGACATTTATTAACTCAAATGAGCTGTAGATCAATAGCACGATTCTAATATCTCAAAATGGCTTTTTCTTGTACGTGGATTTCTTTTTGTTTGTTGTTGTGCTTAAATTGAGCCTAAGGATGGGCACACAGTGTCCTGTTATAGCCAAGGTTTGGAATGCAATGACTAATAGCATTCCTAGTACTGCACTCATGTAATTGCCAAGGCATGATGAGGAAATTCTAAGCACATGGAACAGGACACAGAGAAGAACAAATATTTCTGATAAATGCATTTATTTATAAAGGACTTACAGTTTCCTTTTGTTGCTGTGTTAATATCACTAGTCACCTATCTGTATTTTTTTCCTTTATGAACTCTATCACCCTGTCACCTAGCTGTTTTTCATATATTTCCCTGATTCTTTTTTCTGTTCATAAATAAAGGATTACTACTAATTCCACAGGAGCTGCTACTATTTTTTACTAAAGATTTATGCATTGAGAACCACAGGCATAAGACTCAGATTCTTTTCCTCAGTACTTAAAGGTCTAGAAAGCAGGCTCAGTCCACCAAGCACAGTAGAGTTCAAGGGCAGTCAATGGGTTAGATCACTTGGTAATACTAATCCAGTTTCAGCTTTTGTTCCAGGTGTTCTGAGACTGAGATGGTCCCATAGGAATCAAAATTCCTGCATGTTTGTTCACACTACTCAGTGATATGAAGTTGGTTTCTACAATCAACACCTAGTAGATACAGGGAGCACTCTGTGACCTACGTTGAGGTCATGGTCCTTAGAGTACAAAGATATCCAGTAATCCCCAATAATGCAGCAGCAGACCCTATGAGATCCCTAGTAACCTTCCTAACCCTTCGACACCCATGCTTTTGAGTAATCTCCACCTCCTTGAGGATGGTGGAAACTGTGACTTGGTTTCAACAAATTTAATATGGCAATGCCGATGGGATGATGACTTTTGTGAAAAGATGCCAATTTCTTTCTTTCCTGTTGGGTTTTAGGGACCTGCTTCTATGTCATGAGTCACCCATGGGAAAGACCACTCAAGGGCAGCTTCAATGAGCTGTCAGTCACAGTCCTGTAACTATTAGGAATTGATCCTACCAACAGCTATAAGCGGTTAAAAAAAAAGTCTCAATTCTGATCTAAAAGTTTGCTAGTTGAAACAAGATTGACCTCCATAACCTCATACTTTGAATATTCCAGTTGGTGGACCTGTTGGGAACTCTTAAGAGGTATGGTTTTGTTAGAGGAGATGTGCCACTGTCGGCAGGGTTTCAGATTTCCTAAGACTTGTGCCATCCTCTGTGTGCCCCCTTTAATCCCTACTGCAGATCAACGATCTTTCAGCTGTTCCTTCAGCCCCACCTTTGCTCCACCTGCATGGATTCCAACTTTTTAAAATGGTAAGCCCAATTAAATGCTTTCTTTTATAAGTTGCCTTGGTCATGGTGTTTTGCCATAGCAATAGAAAAGTAAGAAACTTGGGCTCCAATGCTTTAAAGGGAAGACTGAACTCACTCTAGCCTAAACATACAACCTACAGAGATGATACATACATGTTGCATCAAGCCTTTAAGTCAGTGGCAATGGGTTATGCAGCAAAACAGCATCAATAAAATTCTGAGTTACTGGGGAATTCTGTTAGAGGCTAAGTAGAGCCTGAATGTTGGAGACCTTTGCTAGACAGGTTTGCCTCAATTAAGCATCAATACACTGTACAATGGTAAAGAAACAGAATCCACATCAAAAATGAGTGGAGTCAGTGAGAGAAAGCTCAGTAACCCCATCCTAGATAATTTGATAATAAGTTTCAAGCTGGGTTTCAAACTCTCACAAGTTTATCTGACTGAAAGTCCATGTTATTTTCAAAATGCTGCATGGTGAATTGACCAGTTAGACATGGCTGATCTCCCCTTGTTTACAGTGTGAAGTTTTTGGCATAGAATCACTCATCTACATGTGTAGAAGTAAGGAAGAGAGTATGCCATGGTGTGTGCATTGAGGTCAAAGAACCATCTTCAGTGTTGGTCCTGCCCTTCCATCTTGGTTGAGACAGGGCCACTCTGCTGTGTATGCTAGGGTGTGCAGCAGCTGAGCTGGCCCTGAGCTACTGGGTCTTCCATCTCCCCACAGGTATGCTAAGCTTGCTGATGCTCACATCAGGCAGCTAGCTTTTTTGTAAGTTCTGAGAAGGTAAACTCAGACTTCACTGAGCATCTGGCCAGCCTTATATATGCTTTAAACATGAACTAACAGCAGCCAACGTCAAGAGGCAAATAATAGAAAAACCCTAATAATGAAGTTACTATCACAATGACTTCTACTTATCTAGACCCTATATCATTGTCCCAAGGCTACACTGAATTTCTAATTCCTTAGTGAAACTTTCCTTTGGCTATCTCAGCCCACAGATTTTTTTCTTTCTTCCTCCCTTCCTTTAACAAACATTTATTCACTGGATGGAAAATAGGATTTATCATCTATGTCAACCCTAATCAAGAAATAATGACTGCTTAGAGTCAGAGCAAAGAAGCAATGTGAGGCCAATTCCAGAATCTCCAGGGGGAAAATTACATGTAAAGATTGATGAATGCTATGTAATGTGGATGAAGAACACTCATGAGGAAAAAAAAATTACTGAGTGACTGTACTCAGCTATATATTGGTGCAGGCAAAATAGTTGTTCCTTTGCTTCCCATGGCCTTGCATGTTCACGTGGAAAAACTGATTAATCCCATTTTCTATATCTGAAAAAACCATTTTGAAGAATGGTATCTTCTAGTGTTGTTGGGGGAGATCACAGGAAATGTGACATGCACATAGCATTATCTGTCATTGCTATCTAATATCACAAATGGCATGATGGCTTAGAGTTGGAGAAGTTGAAGCCGTCACTCCTCACTCCCCAGCTAGATTGCCTTGTGTGCCCAAGTGCCCCGATCTTCAGACGCTGCTCTGGACGAGTGGTTCCTCCATGTGCATTTGTGTTGTGGGTGACGTTTGGGTGAGAGTGCATTTTCTTTTGCCTCCAGCTGAAGAAGACCAACGCTGGGCAGGGGCAGTAAATTCACTGCTGAAGGCCCCTCCTTCAGAAGCCAGCAGTGTGGCTTGGCTGGACAAGAGAAGAAGAACTGAATTTTAGATTGTTTCCCCCTGGGGAGGATTCATGGCTATACCTCTATGCTAGAGACATTGGTCAGGGCACAGTTCAGAGAGTGGAAGATTTTTCTTGCTCCCACTGCAGGCTAAGCACTCTGAAATAAAACAGAAGAGGACAGAGTGACTAAGTAAACCCTGGAGGTGTATGGGTGAAAGCATTTGACCATTCTTAGAAAATGACACATTTAGCAGAACACTATTGTTGTAATATCATTTGAGGCTCAATAAGTAAGAAAAAATGGATGGAGCTGCCCTCAAGGTGGATCTTTGAGCCGAGCTACTGAAATACATAAGGAGCTGTCTGGATTTTGCTCTTTGCTGCACATGAGGGCTAGAATTGCCTGTAATGCACGGACTAACCACCAGAGGGGGATAAAGCACATATTTGGTCATGCTTTCAGGAAAGGACTTGCCTCTATTTTTTATAAAAACAGAGGAGGAGGAGTTTGGATTGTCAAAGACTGGGAGTCATGTAGGCCAGGGATGGATGGCTTTTGCGTGCCTCTCACACATTTCCGAAGCACGGCAATTATAGGGTTTGCACAGCACTTCTTCATTTTACATTTATGATGGGTAATAGCGTTATCTGCGCAAGCAAAACAGTATGTCCATCATATAGATAAAAAAAAAAAAAGCCTGAACCAGGACCAGACAATTATAAAGTAGCAAGCAGGTTTCACATTCTCTGAATTCAATCTTACTACTTGCTTCAGAAGGTCATGTTTGTTATGCAGGCCCTGGTCCACCATAGACAAGTTCATTCCCCAACGTCAATCAATTCTTCACATCTCCCAAGGTAGGGGGTAGGATGCAAATAGCAGAGGAGCTTCAAAGACATTAAGTCTTTGTGGCAATCTAGGGTACATTCTTCACAAGTAGGAAGTTCGCATTGATGCCATTCCATTGGCTACAAGAAAGAAGACGTTCATCTTTCCCATGCATCCTCTTCCAGCTCCAGGTTGCAACCCAGCAACCACATTGCATTTCAAATTCATATGTTCATCACAGCATTTAGTGGCCCTCGCCCTTGTCTTCTTTGTGAAGCTTGGAGCCTCAGTGTCTCTAAGACGGAAAGTATCCTTCTCCTGATGTCCAGCTTTGTCTATGACATTAAAGGTATTCCACTGTTGACGAACCCTACTTTAATAACCAACGCAAGGCTCTTCATTATCGCTCTTCAGGTTCATGAATTTTTAAGGTAGATGCAGAGCATGTTCAGAAAGGAGATAAGCAGTTTCAGAGGCAGGTGATGCTAGCTCTCAAATTCGGTGTAAATATGAAATAAAAGTGGTATCAGCTGGGGACGAGGGACTATTCTTTTAATGCCTCGTTGCCCTCAACCAGATCCAATAAAGCCGGCAAACAAAATTTAAAGAAAAATACAGGATGTGTAAGAACCTGGTGGAGATGTAAATAAGATTTTAATCAGCCTATCGCATGAACCAGACTGGTGGCACACCATTAAACACGCTCATCCTGAAACTAGATCTATGTATAGCTGTTAATTGTGCAAATTCCCTGGTTCCTCAATGCCGTAATTCCAACCAGCTGCTGAGTACAGCTGGGTTTTTTTTCCGCTTTGCTTTGTTTTAAACAAAGGCAATTTTTAAAAGTGGGAGTGAGAGAGAAATGAAGTAAATGATTTAAAAAGTAAAATACAGCCCAACTTCCACTGTATGGTGAGTCATTTAGAAGGGTTGAAAATGTGTAAGTGATTTTCCTTGGAAGTTATGCTTCCTGCAATGGTACTCATACATGTTGTCTAGGACAGTCCTGAATGGCTTTGGGTAAATAATTCAAGGAGAAATAAGATTCCCCTAGCATTATTTTCTTGCTATGTGCAATCCTTGTGAAAACAGTTCTCATAATTTACACGTACAAAATCATGAAAATGCACCATTCGTATTTTCAAGTGAAAGTGTTTTGTCCTGGAATCCTTTTGTATCGCTATCTGCTGGGCATTTGAATGAGAAATGTGAACCCACAACAGAGTTCCATGCTTACACACACCACAAGCAGGCAGGCATGAAGATGATAGATGGTCTTTGAGGAGAGAATTCATTTTGGTTTCCCCGGGAGCATGTGGTCCAGAATCATCAATAAACGCCTTAGTAAAGGAGGAAGGAAATAGGGTTCATTTCAGACGGTGCATGGATACCTTTCCTCAATTCTACCCTTGAAATGATAATAAAATCTATCTGACAAAGATGCTGCGTTGCAATACCTGTCCTACTGTGGACATTTTCTCCAAAGGGAAAGCTTGCAGACACACTGGGCCTGTCACACCTATGTCTCCTGCTTTAAAAGTCCATAGGACCATGAAAGCCTCTTGTTTTTAATCTGTAAAATTGAAAAAAAAAATCTTCTTTGAGAAGGTGGTACAAAGTCAAACAAGTTCGTTTATCCAGGCTTGAAACTAGTAGCTGAATGCACAATACACAGTAATCGAGAAGGAAAAGCATCAAGCGAGGGGCCCTAGCTCAATGGCTGTCCAGATGGATTCCTAGCCATGAGGGGAGAAAGGCAGGGATTAAAGGGGCAAAACCAACACAGAAGTTCTTAGCTTTTGTGCGCCTGGGGAACAATGGGACAGTTTGGGACGACTGGGCCTTGTCTACCTGCCGAGTCCCTGGCTGAGTAGGTCAGGGGTTGGGTTGCAGAATTTGCACTTCTTTAACAACAATGGTGCAAAAGAGGTTGGAGATAACACCTCTAAAGCCTCCTCACTAAGTCAGAGATTTTTGCACATTTCGTAAATACAGACATGGAAAGGTACGTGGAAATAATAAAGCCTAAAATATCACTTAAGTCTAGGCAGAGAAGATGGGGGTGTCTTTCCAGAGTGAACCATCTTTCAACTGAGATAAAAGTTTTTGTTGTAAAAAAAATGTATAAGGAAAAGCAAAAAGCTATCCCAGGTATTGGGAATGATAAGAGCAAAGCTCAGCAATTGGAAGAAACTTAGCAAGACCTTGGAAATGAGGGAAGGGCTGGATGGCCAGATCTGGGCTGAGGAGAGTAGGAGCACAGGAGGCAATGGTAGACATTACCAGTTCTTGTTTACTGAAAAGGTTTTATTTTCTGCCTTTTATCTCCCTCCCTCTCTCTCTCTTTCTCTCTCTCTCTTGATAGGTAGATATAGATATAGATATACAAGTAAATATATCACTTTATCTGCCTATATATCCGTCATCTTTCTATTTTTTGAGTACCAAGGATGATCTAGGGTGTGGCACACGCTAGGCAAATGTTATAGCATGGATCTCAGCTTTTGGCTTCTCTACTGAGAGGACCAGTGTGTTAAGCACCTTCCTAGGCCTACACGCTACAAGAGCTCACACTTTTTACTTGGTCCTTCATTCTGCCAGTTACAGCTCCAGTAAGTTTTCTACCATTCAATGCTTCCATTTCCTCTCTTATAAAATGCTGCTTATAATTGTTTGGTGAGGCTTAACAGAACTAATCACGTATGAGAGACCCAAATCCAGAACAAAATAAGCATCTAAACTTAGCAGCCATTGTCAGCATTATTCACTGAAAGCTCCCAAGAATGATGACATTGGGCAATGGAGAATTCTCCTCCACATCCACGGGGGGGAAAAAATATAGATTGAACATTCTTAAAAGCCTTTCCAGGTAACATATCTTATGGTAAAGGTGACAACAGTTTGAGCCACAAAGGAAGAAGAGAGATACTCTAAATAGCCCAATGCCTGAGCATTGCCAATATCTGTGAAATAAAGGACACAGTGGTAGAAACCAATGAGTCTCCCAACCCCCAACCCCCAGTCCCAAATGCAAGCAACAGAGAAGTACTGATTATTGTTTTGTCCCAGTACCTACAGTGTCACCTGGGACTTGTGACTGCTTGGTGAGGAATAGTGAGTACCCATCAATGTCACTGTGGTCAGTTAGACTTAGAGGTCATTCACTTTATAGGACGCCACCAAAACTCCAGGATCCTCTCTCTCCTTGGTTTCGGGTCTTCTTTTAAGGAGAGAGCCTTGTGTGAGTGCATGGTTTCTGCTGACACCTTGGGCGTGTGTCTGAAGGCATAGTCTGGGGACCCTGTTGCTGGGGAAGCAGCAGTGTGCGCATCCACTCACTTCCAACCTTCAGCTCATCCTGCTTTCTTTACCGTAGCCAGTACTCAGACAGTCACAATGTCCTGGTGAGAACCCTGCTAGGAGGCCTGGACAGTGTCACTCTACCCTGAAAGTGACACTCTAGCCAAACAAGCTTTCAGCCTCTTACAGGAACTGAACCCTATTCACCATAGCTACTCTGTTGAACTTTGTCGTCAATAAAATGGGTCCAATGGATAAAGCTTTGGGGGCTCTAGCTTCTTCCCAATTTGCCAATGCCCTTCATAATAACTCAAGTGTCATTTTAATATTTTTCTCCCAAAAGGAGATCCCACTGCTTAGAAATTCCCCAAGAGCCTTGAAAACAATCGCTACTGAATCTCTCCTTCCCTGTAAATGCCTAGAGAGGATTTCATGCTTGCTTTGCTGCTATCAATGATACGCCACATAGAAGTTCTGAATAAGTGCATGTCTAGTGACTCCACTTTTTCTCCTTTAAACGGTGAAAATAGACGCAAATCCACACCAAACACAACTTCTTAGGGATGTCACAAAGGTGCCTCCTTTGCCAGTTGTTGACTTTGGCTTCTGCAGCGATGAATTCTTTCTGTGGAACAGCTCAGACTTTCCCTAGTCGCAAGGGCCTTTCTGTATAGAGTCCTGGAATTCACCCTTCTCGCCCCTGCTCCTGGGGCCTCTCCAGCAGGGCAAGGGATTATCGAGAAGTCGTTAAACTATGTAAAAAAAAAAAATTGGTCGGGTCTAAAAGGGGCCCACATTTGTGTCTCTACTAGATGCCTATGTGTGTTGCTGTTTGAGGGACTACAGCGTGAGGGAAGTTATTCATTCACAAGGAACTCTCCCTCTCCCTTACTTTCCTTGTGCATTTCCTCTTCCCACACCCTTCATGATAGGCACAGTCTCCCAGAAGCAGCCAACACTGTGGAAGAACAGAGCTCTCTTTGTTAATAAGAGTGTGTGTGTCTACCGTTAGTATTCTAACATTCACAGTCATGCCACATTGCCAACTTTGAGGAATGCCTTGTGCTTTCAGAACTGTGACGTTTTGATGAGTATTGGCAATAAAAACAAAGTGAGGGTGGTAAGAAACTATCAAACCTAAGAGAGTGAGGAGGAAAGAGTCAGGGGAGGGAGGGTAAAAAGAGGGGAGAGCTAACTGCAGCATCCCTCCCTTGAATTGGTCTATCCCCAAACGTCCATCTTCATGCCAAGGCAGCATCATAATTAATTATCTGTAAAAGAATGATATCTCCATATAAGGAAGAAAAAGCTCTTCTTCCTTCATCAGAATGCAGGGATGCTATGCAAGGCAGCTAATTCTCTTTCCTACCTCAGCCTCTGCAGATTAATGCAGGCACCACCTGAATCCTTGTTTGCAATTTCCTTCTGGCCACAGAAAACAGAGAACCAGACATAGACATTTGCTATCAATTTGTAAAGAGTCTAAGAAACAAAATATAACAAGAAGCAGAGCCTTGAGCATCACTGGTATTACAGTCAAAGCCTAGGATTGCTGTTATTTAAGAGGCTTCCAAGAGCCTAAGAGGTCTTACTGTCTCTCCTGGAGCTAAGCTGCATGACAGAACTGGCCCCCTCGTGTGGGAATTATACCTGTCACTCTTAATGTCAACTTAATATATTTTCAATATTGCAGAATTGACATAGCAGGATTCTGAGAAACTGTTCCCTTGGGGTCTTTGAGTAATGAGTTATCAGAGACAGACTCAAGGAAAGGCCAGCATTGGTTAGCAGAGCTCTGGGAACATTGACTACTGGAGAGCCTCAGGAGAGATCCAAGTCACTGGAACCACGTTCATCAGTATGAAGAGACAAGGAAACACAATACGGCAATGGAACATGTTGTTTTGGAAATTTATCTAGACAAGCACACAATGATTAAGGTCAGCATGCCTAGCCAAGTTCTAACATGTATAAGTTTGGGGGCTTAGGGTCCATACTGTCGGTTGCTATGGAACTTGAGATTATCCTGAATCTGACATCTTTGATTATTGCAAGGGCTTGTTTTCAGATAACTTCCTCAACTTTCTTATCATTATAGTTCTTACATTACCAGCTCAGTACATTGCTCTTTTGAAGGACATTGCACAATTTACTCCAACTCCATAGTCTGAATGTCTTTGTTTATATCATCACACCATACATGAAACGTGGTGAGCTCACCTATAACAACACATATGAGACTGCTACATGCTTTGAATTCCCATGACTGGCCACACTTAGCTTAAGGAAAGGTCCACCTCCGTGGATGAGAACTCATCTGCTGGATCTGCTGCTCCCCAAATGAGCAAAGAATCTCAAAGCGGCAGAGGGGCAGAGATCCTTTATCATTGGCTATCTAAAAGATCATTTACATCAAACACAAAAAGAACCCTTTGGGGCACTGGCAGTTTGAATAAGAATACATTCCATAAGTGGTGTGGGTGTGGCCTTGTTGGAGGAAGTCTTTTGGAAAGGATGGGCGTTGAGGATTTCTAAGTCTATGGCAGGCTTAGATTTATTCTCTCTCTCTCTCTCTCTCTCTCTCTCTCTCTCTCTCTCTCTCTCTCTCTCCTGTAGCTCTCAGTTGGTTCTCCAGTACCACACCTGCCTGACATTACTTTCTGCTGCCATGCACCCTACTATTCTGCTGGAAGCTTCACCCCAGCCCCTGGCATCCATATACCTAAAGAGTCTGGAATGTTCTGGTGAAAGTTCTATCTCAATCCCCCTCCCCATCTCTCTCCCAACCCTGCTGCATCTCAGAAAGCCTGCCAAATAATGGCCCCCTCCCCAAGAGATGCTCAAGACCACTCCCACAGGGTATTTAAACTGCCTCCCAGAAAACAGAGATGTGGTTTTCAGGTCTTCCTTTTCTATCTCTTCTGTGTGTGTGTGTGTGGGGGGGGGTGATGATTTATTTAATGGAGTATTTTATCCATTAAACCTAGGCTTTGTCTAATTTGGTTTGATTTGGTCTGATTTGGATTGCTGTGTCAGCAAAGAGGCTTTTCCGGGGGGGCAGAAATTTTTCACCTGCCATGATGATAAGAGAATAAGTCTCTGAAACTGTAAGCAAGTTCCCAGTTAAACACTATCTTTTATAAGAGTCGTCTTAGTCATGGTGTGTCTTCACAGCAATAGAGCTGAGTAAGACAGGGGCTGGCAGAGAATAGAAACTCCACCTCACGATGAAATGTGCTCTGAGAGGTAAACGTAGAACAATAGAAGACAAATCCCATCTCCACCAGACAATAATCAAAGCCTAATTTTAAACCTTTAAATATCCTTCAGATCAATCCATGGGTATGGGCCAGATGGAAGAGGTATTATCAAAAGATGCTGGATTCATGCAGCCTTCCATAACATTCCAGAAAAGGAATTCTACTCATCTATGTAGGAAGGGGCTGCCCTCAACAGCTGAGAGCCAGGTTGGGATGCTGTAAGCAAGAAATTAACTGTGGGTAATTATGGAGCTTAATCTTCATCTATAGATTTCTTGAGGGTTTCAAATCTTCGTATAATTTTCTTGATGAGACAGAATAGAGGAAATTCAGAAATACTCCTCCCCCCACATTTCCTAGAAAGTAAACAATAAAGGAGCCATGAGCCAGGCAGATGTGTCTTTGTCTACTTTTGCACCAGCTTCTCAAGACTGGAAGTTGGAGAAGGGAACCCCAGAGGGACGGGATTTGGGGGCTTCTGACTTCTTGAAGCAGTCAATCTCTGCTAGGCCATTTCTGCACTGCCAGGGGACGGACACAGACACACTGAGACCGTAAGTAAAACGTATCATAAAACCCAAGAACTGAGTTTCCCCCATGGCTCGACCTTCACATCTCAGAACTGGTGCTAAACGAGTTCCTCTTCTTTGCGTTTATAGAACTCCACACATGGTGTTTCATACACACAGGGGGAGCTAATGAGTGTCTAAACAATAAGCCCAGGGACCCGACTGCCTTTCACGATCAATGCTTAACTAAAAATGAAACTGGGAGAGATGTGGACACGGGCGAAGGGCAATGAAGGTGAAAGGAGTGTGAAACTTTTCTGGATGATAGTTCTGAGCAATCAATGGGCATCCTTTGGGGCAAATGATAAATTCTGATTGGCTGGTGAGATTGAAGTTGTTCCTCATTGGTCAGCTCGCAATCAATAGTTTCTGTGTATTCCTAGAGCCACCTCTTCACCATAGGGCCCAGGTGCATCCATCAGGATGCCCACACAGAACCAGAAGAATGTCGATGCTCAGCCCACTAACGAGTTGGTTTACTTCCCCAGGAAATTATTGGTCTCCCCATCTCTAAGTTTTAAAGGGAGATCAACAGAAATGTGGCCAACCTCTCATCTGGTGCCCTGTGCCAAAGAGCATAGGAAGAGCATGTCAGACCTGCATGGATCCACTTTGTATGCTATATTCCAGCCTCGCGAAGTCAGCGGCTAAGCTTGCAGGGCCTCTGCTGTCCTGCTCCCTGCACTGTCTGATATTCCTAGAATGCTTCTTCCTTTCCATGAAGGCATCCAGACTGCTATTATTTACTAGCTACGGTTACTCTAGCCACAGCTTTGTATGTTCATATTATAGCTCAACTCAGTCGATTCAATTAGCTTTCCAAGAGCAATGCACGGGCGGGCACTCGCATTTCCCTTTCCTCCTCACTTTATATTGCTGAATTAACAAAACCATCTTCTCATTTCTAAACTCAAATATTAACTCATTCACTTGCTTCTGCTTCAGCTATAGTTACCTATAGAGTCTAAAGTGGCATTTTAACTATGCTATGTATTCCTCTACTTACTGCCTGCCACTTAGCCTATTGGGACATTTTAGTCACGATGATCATTTTTAAAGAAAATGTATATCACGCCAGTGACTCCTTTAAATTCTCCAACAGGCCCTCATCTTGAGCATGGAATCCTTAACTTGTTTATAATATCCATGCCAACCTTTTTCTATCTAACTCTTTATCCCCCTTCCTCCTTTAATCTCCACCCTCTGGCAATACCACTTTTCTTACGAGACATACCTTTTCTATTCATTGGGTCTGGGGATGTATTATCTCCACATTATGACTAACTGCAAGTCAACTTGAATTTCTCGGTGCCTAGGCTGATCTGACCGGAAACTCTGAACTTCCCTTGATATCATAATCATACTCGAAGGCCCTATAAATCAAAGGGGTCCCCCTTATTCAGTTTTATATTGCCCAAAACCAACATATCAAGATATCTCAATACAGGGTGGGAATTCAGTATATATTTATCATAGAGAATTTAATTGGGAAAAATAAATGAAGAAAAAACTGGAAAAAATGCACAAACCCCACCCCCATACATCCTCCCTGAAATGTTCAGTTTACCTAATCATACCACAAGAATCCACGTGTTGCTAGGCATATAAAAAAGTTAGGATAAGAAAGCTCATCACAGGTGAGTGACTAGATCCAAATTGGGCTTGGACAAGGACCCACAGTGACTAAAAGCTTTGGAGAAGTCATGAGAGAGGAGACACAAGGCATTAGAAGGGGAAACTGCGGAGGCAGAGAAGGTCATTAAAGGGAAAAGCAATCCTCAAGTTCAGAGAGGATGCTAATGCCAGAAGGATGACTGACCTCCAGACTTCAGAGCATTTGGCTAGGTGCTTAATATAAAATGAAGGAGTTTCCAAAGCAGGGTTAAGTCTCAACACAATGCCATATTCGACGTTATTCAACAGAAAGAAACACACAGTGAACCCTGAGAGTGTGGATAAAGGACTGTGGATTGGGGAGGGTGGACGGAGGAGGGAGGATGGGGGAGGGTGGATGGAGGAGGATGGGGGAGGGTGGATGGAGGATGGTGTATGGAGAAGGATGGATGGAGGAGTGTAGATGGGGGAGGGTGGATAGAGGAGTGTGGGTGGAGGAAGGTGGATGGAAATAGCAAGGAAGTAGAAGAGAAGGGGAGATGACAAGTCCCAGTTCTTGGTGATGAACGAGGGAAGCTTGAATACTGAAGCCAGCATGGACTGCACAGTGACCTGCTGAAAGAAAAGAAAGGGAGAAAGAATGAGTGAATGAAGAAAGGGATGGAATGGAAGAAAGAAAGAGAGGAAGGAGGAAAGAAAAGGAGGGGGAATGAGTCACTCTACAAAGCTGGAGAATTCCCTCCCTGTAGTGAGCTCAGAAAATAACACCAAATAAAACAAAAATTGGGGACAGAAGAAATACATATATCTGAATCCTTACTCTTCAATTACTACATGCCACAAATTACATCAGAGGATTCATATACATACACACACACACACAACACACACATTTTCTATTTCATCCAAATGAGAAAACATTTATTTATGAACTTCAGATCACTGGTTAGGGAACCGAGGGCTCTAGAGGTTACACCACTGATTCATACTCACACAAAGTATGAGACTATGTTTTCTTTTGGGGGGTTATTAATTAATTAGTTTGTTTGTTTTTCAAAACTGGGTTTCTCTGTAGCTTCAGAATCTGTACAGGAACTAGCTCTTGTAGACCAGGCTGGCCTCGAACTCACATACATCTTCTGCCTCCCAAGTGCTAGGATTAAAGGCATGTGCCACCACTGCCTAGCTATGTTATCTTGTCCCTAATGATCACACATACCCTGGCCAGAAAGTGTTCTGGAGTGTGAAACACTGGACTCTCAACTGTGTCATGGTCTTGGTTCTGTCATTTACAACCTTGGATATCATAGAAACGGACTTAACATACTGGTACCCAACTTCCTTATTTTTTAAAGAAGTTCATGTTCATGCATGCACTGGCCATTTATCATCCAGCAGAAAGCAAAATCAGATTTTAACATCCAGAAATCATGATGCAGGTCAGCATCAGGCATTTGCTTAGCTTTGTGTAGCTGTTGAGACATGACTTTCACGGTCTATATTTAATTTTCCTTGGTTTTAACAAGCACAGGAATGCTTTCTTTGACGAATGTCTTTAAATGGCACTGCTCTTGGAGAATATGAACATGCTGCCCCATCACCATTCCCATGTAAGCTATTAAATATGAAAAATAGTTAGAGAGTAAATGAGTTTAAGCTACCCATGCGCTGCACAAGTACAGGTGATGATACATAGGCACTCAGGAACGTGTGACGTGTGCCTTATTTACAGACTGTTCTACTAGCTCGCGTTGCCCACATTTCTTTCATAAAACAGGCTATCCCAGTTCTCTCTTTTAGACAAGGTCATATGGTACAATTGTGCAGGGTGTTAGGTAATCTGCCCTGTGTTAAGCACTTCTCATTTTGACACATCAAGACATGGAGAGAGGCCTCAGCAATCTGCTATCATCCTAAGGTAAGAGAGTACTGGGGTCTTGCCTCCAGAGTATCTCCTTTGTAAGAATGCTATTGAAGGTCAGCACACAGGTCCATGCTCCAGGCAAAGAGAATGCCTTTGGGAAAAGCTAAAAAATACCTCTATGTTCTCACTTAGAGCAAGCCAATATAGTATGAGAATAGTGTGTGTGTGTGTGTGTGTGTGTGTGTGTGTGTGTGTGAGAGAGAGAGAGAGAGAGAGAGAGAGAGAGAGAGAGATGAGTCATAGGGGAGATGCCAACAATCTATATCTTTTCTAACTTGATTAAAAAACAACTTTCTTCATTGTACACAAAACAAAATTTGCTTATGGCTTAGAGAATATTAGCAGCATTTGAATCTGCCAAGCCTGGGCATCCTTTCCCTTTTTCTAATATACCATAACTTATGGCTTTAGCTGAAAGAATTAGAGCGTGTAAATACCAGTCCTTTCCAGAATGTACTTAATCTCTCTTTCATAAAACAAGACCCTAGTTTAAGTAGGAATAAGCTAACATTTATTGAGTTCTTACTATGCATGTTAAATAAATCAGGGCATTTAATCTCACCTGAGCTTTATAATCTCTGTAAGGAGTCCCAGCAATCTTATATTCATTGGGAGTACTGAGGAGCAGAGTGAAGGAAATATTGAGACTATAATTTGGATCCAGTCCTGACTGATCCAGCAACTCTTTTTATATTCAGTGTAATACAAACTATTTTAGAAAAAATATTTAATCTAAACCAAAGAGGATCAATTGTTAAGATGCAAGAAAAAGAAAAGAAAAAAGAACTACTAAGCTTGTCCCATGCTCTGAATGACATCCAGTGCCTGTAAATAAAAGATACCAAAATTGATCCTTACAGCATTTAAGGAGAAACAAATGCATTACACCCGATGCTGTGCTCTGTGTGGAGCCTGGAGCAAGAAGCAAAAACAAGGGATCCCCGAAAGCACAAATATAAAATAAAATTGTTTCATGAGAAAATAATAGAAAATTAATCAGGAAAAAAAAAAGGAGAGAAGAGCGATGCAGCTCAAAGAAATGGAATGGTTCCCAGGCTGAAACATCTGTGATTATACGACAGACAGTTTTAGTGCAGTTGAAGAAATGATCAGAAGGGGAATTCATTAGCAATGAAAGATAGGGGAAGAAAGGCAGAGTCAACAAAGCCAGCTTTGGTAGGCGCTGTCTCTCTCTGTAGGAGACAACATCTTGGCGAACATACTTAGTATTCTGGTGCTATCAGCAAGGCCGTGCACAGAGCAGACAGCAGCAACAAGCCGTCGCAGCTGAGGAAAACTGCCCAAGCTGACCTGCATGCCTGTGCCTTTCTCTTTGCTTCTGATTCCTATCTCACAGCACAACTTTCTGATTAGAATTTAGCTTCTCCGCAAAACAGAAAAGTGCAAGTCATTCTGACAGAAGAGCTCAGGTCTCCCGAGGTCTCATTTCTTATCACACATTCATTAGTAAATGAATACTATGAACTTATCCATTAGCATCTTAGAGATGGGCTTATGCCGAGTGAATACGTGGGAGCTGATGCCATTCTACATAGGAGGGCCAGGACCATCCATCATAGGCAGGGCTCAGATGCTGCAGGCTTGCCTGATAGGCTGAATTAATTGAGAAATTGCCAGAGTAGGGTCTCCTGAACATCCTACACCCCAAGTCATCCTTTCTGATCTGATGATTCAATATTTCACTTTGGCTTCACTGAAACTGTAGACTCTTCACATACTAGTGTGCAGTACAGAGATCTATACAGAGGGTGCGTATAATCCCCAGCGTGGTGTCATGGAACATATGTGCAAGGTGCTGGTAAGAGTTTGGGGTCCAAAAAGATGAATATGGGATGTACTCACTCATAATTGGTTTCTAGCCATAAATAAGGACCACGGAGTCTACAATAGGTGAACCTAAAGAAGCTAAGTAAGAAGGTGAACCCAAGGAAAAACATATAGTTATCCTCTTGGCTAAGGGAAATAGACCAAATTTCCGGGGAGAAAATGGGATCTTGGGGGTGGGGTGGGATGGGGGTAAGGGGAGATGGGGAGAGAAAAGGTAGAAGGGAAGGAGGGGGGACCTGGGGAAACAGGAGAATTGGGATAAAGGAAAGGTGGATAGGGGAGCACGGAACCACAATTCTTAGTTAAGGGAGCCACTTTAGGGTGGGCAAGAGACTTGACCCTAGAGGGGCTCCCTAGTGCCCAAGATGAGGTTCCCAGTTAGTTCCTTGGGCAGCTGAGGATTGGGAACCTGAAATGACCCTATCCTAGAGCAATACTGACGAATATCTTGCATATCATCATAGAATCTTCATCTGGTGATGGATAGAGATAGAGACAGAGACCCACACAGGAGCACTGGACTGAGCTCCCAAGGTCCCAAGGAGGAGCAGAAGGAGGGAGAACATGAGCAAAGAATTCGGGACCACGAGGCGTGCATCCACCCAGTGAGACAGTGGAGCTGATCTACGGGGAGCTCACCAAGGCCAGCTGGACTGTGACCGAAAAAGCATGGGATAAAACCGGACTCTCTGAACATGGCGAACAATGAGGGCTGATGAGACACCAAGGACAATGGCAGGGGGTTTTGATCCTACTTAATGTGCTGGCTTTGTGGGAACCTAGCCAGTTTGGATGTTCACCTTCCTAGATATGGACGGAGGGGGGAGGACCTAGGACTTAACACAGGGCAGGGAACCCGGACTGCTCTGTGGACTGGAGAGGGAGGGGGAGAGGAGTAGGGGGAGGGGGAGAAGGGTGGGAGGAGGGGGAGAAGGGTGGGAGGAGGGGGAGAAGGGTGGGAGGAGGGGAAGGGAAATGGGAGGCTGGGAGGAGGTGGAAACTTGTTTTTTGTTTATGTTTTTTTTTCTTCTTTTCGCAATAAAAAAAAAAGAGTTTGGGGTCCTTAAAACTTAAACACTGATTGACTTAAACTTTAGAAGAGTGACAGCATTTGCAAGCTTAGCAGCCCTGCATGTATAAAATAAGGATATGGGTTTTACCAAATAAATTCCCTCCAGATTCCTATCTTTCCAAGGAAGCTGCATATTAAAATGCATGAAACATGATGTGAAACAATTGCTTGAAACAATTGAAGGCATCTCTTTCTCCAAGTCAAACTCATTGTCTCTGAACTGGATGACACCAGTGAGAGATTTGCTATCTGCCAGATGAGTGACCTTAGATGAGCCGAGACACACGTGACTTTTCTATCAATTTTTTGTAAAGGAAAATTTAACCAAGCTCTGAGGTTTCAGCTTTAAACAACAAAGATTTCAGTGTCCAGAATTCAGTGTTATCTTTGAATGTGAGGTTTTTCACAATGGCTTTCTCTTTGATTTGGCTGAAGTCAGGAAATTTCGCTACGATCCACTACATGAAACTTAGAACAAGCTTATTGGTAGTTAAATTCAGCTTCATTACACACTGTGAAAGGCACTCCATTGAAGGACCCATCCAACAACTTTCAGAATAGATTCCATTTCCAAGTTTACATTCAAGGTCTTCTGGTGTCTTCTTCTGTGTCTTTTTGCTCCACACAGTTATTTTTCCTCTTCTTTTTATTTTTTAATACAGGGTATCACACATCCCAGCTTCATCTCAAACTTACGATAGTTTGTGGATGACCTTAAAAATCTATGTCTTTAACCTCTTACACTTGATCCCAATTCCTCTACCACCGAACCCTGGGATTACAAGTATATGACCCCATATTGATTTTCTGTTTAGTATTGCTAAACTATATTCAGTTAAGGAAGATATCCAGCCACCTAATTTTCATACCTTTTTAAATGATAAAGATTCTTTCTTGGGCATGTGAATTTGGATTTGAGTATTAAATAACTGGTTTAAAATTGCCATAGACACAATTGACCTGTTTTCCTGAGGTTGATGAGAAATTGTGGACTAGCCAAAAAGAATTTGGAACTAGTTGGGTAGAGAAATGTTGACTCCATGCAAGGCAGAGAGTCCACTCAGGAATATACTATGAACAGCAAAGACTGGTGATGGAATGCAGATCAAACACTAGAATCCAAGGGCGTGACACAATTTTTCTCCATTCTTTAGGGAAAAATTATTATTTGAACATTAGAAAAGTTGTGAGAAAACGATCTTGTCTCTCACAGCGAAGTGCTATGAGGAGAACAGATTCATAGATTAATCAATTCTTCAGAAAGATACACGGAGCCTTTGAGAGGTATTCCACTGGGAAAGGTCACCACACCAGGTAATCAAGGAAGCTAAGGTATGTAACCAAGTACCTTTGATGATGCTCAGGGTTTAAAAATCACTGTTTTGCATAAATCAGACAACTTAGGACTTATCCTGCTCTGTCGTACACTAATGAGAGCAATAAACAAAATAAAGTTCAGTTCAAATAAAGAAGTGGTTGTGACTGATAATAAAATGGATATTAGGATTTAAACAATGGGTTGGTTAATGGTATGGCTTGGAGCTTAACTAAGCTGTTTATAGGCAAGAAATGGAAAATTAAGGACTTGTAAGTGGAAGAGGATCATTCTGATCCTTGGAGTCTATTTGAAGGCAGTTAGCTGTGATGAATGTTTATGAAGGGAAACTTAAACTTTCATTTGCCTGCAAACATTCATTACCTGCAAACTAGAGAAGGAAAGTATCAAACAGTCAAGGATGGATTTTCATTACAGTCATAATTCATGGAGGGCATGAGAGATTTGTGATCAAGTTGTCAGCTATATCCTGGTCAGATTTTCTCTTACCCCACATAGAAAATCTGGTCAATTATAATAATCTCTTTATATCATAAGCTAATGGAAGCTAATAGAAGCTCTCTTTAAACTTAATGTTGCTTAACTAATGTTTAGGCAAAACCAGCTAGTTACACGTCTACAGGTGACCCAGGTGATTTGCTTTTATTTATTGTAATTACTTTCCATGTCTCTGAAATAATTCTTAATTGACTTTCCTCATTATTGTTATTTAGAGGCTAATGTAAACCCTTTGGGGCCAATAGTAACACTTCAAAACCTGGCATGAAACCATTTTTGACCCATAGTATACTTGGCACATGCCCAGCTGTATAGCCAAGTTCAGAGGAAGCTGATGGGTTTCTGCATACTTTCCCGTGGCATCTTGGTTCATCCAAAACTGTTGCTGTTTCAGATACTTCTGTGACATTCTAGATGAAGACTTGGAAAGAAACCATCGCCAGATGCTGGCTGTTCCTTTGGGAAGTCAGCTAGGAGAGAGAAACCTCACAGGAAACAACACGAGGAAACAATTAGCTACAGTGATAACTTGATTTGTTGAAACGAGGCTGCCTCTGCCAGGGGTAAACTGCACAGCTTCAGAGTTCAAGTCAGTGTTCTGAGAAACCAGAATCCTCTATTTAAAACAATCCATAAAATAAAATATCCTACTTTTTTTTTAACTACTAGACAAGACAGCAAGCTACAAGGGAATCAACTTTCCCTAGAATAGGAAAAATTTCTGTGGGCAGAGTTTTTGAGACAGAAGATACTGAGAAGCGGAAAGATGGAGTCTCTAAAATTGAGAGAAACACACAGAGAAGCAAGATGAACATTCAGTGTTGAAATGAGGCACGGTCACATGGCAGATGATAGATAAGAAATATTGGTTAGTTTAAAATGTAAGAGCTAGCTAGCAATTAGCCTGAGCTATTGGCCAAGCATTTATAATTAATAATAAGTCTCTGAATTTTTTTGGAGTGGCCGCCGAGACACAGGGAAACTCCTGGACATTGGATGCTAAGAGACACTTTTCACAGGGCCATCATGCTCCATCATGGGGAGCAGACATAGGGAAATGATTTATATACATAAACTAAGAAACTTCTTATTTTCGTTGAAAATAAGAAATCTCGCCGGGCGGTGGTGGCGCACGCCTTTAATCCCAGCACTCGGGAGGCAGAGGCAGGCGGATCTCTGTGAGTTCGAGGCCAGCCTGGTCTACAAGAGCTAGTTCCAGGACAGGAACCAAAAGCTACGGAGAAACCCTGTCTCGAAAAATAAATAAAAAAAAAAAAAAAAAAAAAAGAAATCTCTACCATGAATTGAAAGTGAAGACTCTAGTCCCCTTTTTAAAAGAATTTTGCTACAAGATGATAGAAATGAAAGGAAGAGTGAGTGGAAGAGAGGGAGAAAGATATTTTTATTGCACCAACGTCCAAGGATGGAATCCCTATTTGCCACAGAAGGAAGAGCGTCAGAGACAGCAAAAGGGGTTGAGTTAAAGGAAAAAGAATAGTAACACCCCCAGTGTTGATCTAGACCTTCAGCAAAGAGAAGAAAATCAGTGTTGGCCTGTTTATGGATAGAGTCTGGAATGAAAAACTGGCTCTCTTGGGTGGACCTTGGCAGAGAGTGGGAAAGGCTTAATACTCCCATTGGGATGCTGCTTGGGCACTACACATCTCGTCATTCTAATCTGTATTCACCGTCTACAGGGCTTGCACTTTATGGCCACAATGTTCCCATTTCTTCCACAGGCCCATTAGCCCTGTAAGCACCGCATGGGCCCTTGCAAATACGCCTTGCATTTTACTTGAGTCACAGGGTCTTCCTTCATCTGTCTTCTCACTGTTATCCTGCTAAGGATGCATTTGCTCCATGCCTGCTTTAAAAGCCCCCTTAAAATGTTGAGATGAAAAAGAAAATAAGGCAGATAAAACAAGAGGCAGCCGCAAGGAAGCAAGAATGAGGCAAGGTGTGTGCCCATGTCATCCCAGCCGCCCTTCCCAGGCTTGGGACTCATCCTGGCAATAGGCCAGGACAACAAGAAAAAAAGAAGATGGTTTTGAGGCTGGCAGTATACAGCTTGAGGCAGCTGTTCCCAATCCCTTGGCAATGCTGGGCAGCAGCACCCAAAAGGAAGCAAAAATAGCCACCACTGCGTAAGGATCGAGTCTGTGAGTTAAATGGGAAAAAAAGAGGTATGTTTTCGATGTCAGCAACTGCACAGACCCCATGTGGGTTGGGACTAGGGGAAGAATAAATGGCCATGCCTCTGTCTGGAGACTAGCTTTGGGTTCATCAGCTATACCATTTAATCCTTTCCACTTGACTGGCAGCTCCCTGTGGGGAAGAGCTGTGCTGCCTGGTGGTCCTGCTTCATTTCCCGTGCTTAGCAGGAGCACAGCATATGGTACATGCTCAATGAACAGTGAGCAGATAAAACGGTGTGGGTTAAGGGATTCAGGTTAGCATTGGGGAAACACTTGCTGATGCAGCTGTTGGGACATCGTGAGGCTGCAGTTGCTGTCATTGCTGGCACTGTTGTGATGTTGATGGGGGACAGATGGAGAAGGACAATCCCTCCTGAACCCCCTCACCCCTTAATAATTAAGGACTCTATTCCTTTCTTCAGGCCAACGCTAAGATGTGGTTTTCCTGACCCCATTAACTTCACTTGTATAGTACTATGCTCCCTAATCCTCTCATTGATTGACAGGCCCACCACAGTCACTTCCAAGGACTTTGGGGAGAGACTGAGGTGAGAGCAAGTAGGGCATAGGGCGTGCCTACTACACTAAGGGTACTACTACACGTTCTCTATCCTCCCCTTTCCCTGTAAACTACTTACCAGCCCCGAAACAGCTTTGAAGGACTTAACTGCTTGATAATGCCCCGCTTCCCCAGGAGACACATGCTGCTGCTGAATGGAAGACAGTTTCAGTGATTAAACCCGCAGCTGTCGTTTATTGCTAAGACTCGATTTCTGAAATTAATTTGCAAATGCTCCCATCCTTACACCGCCACCACCCCCTCTTCTGCTGATTCCTGATAAATCTGTTCCCTCCTCTGCTTGGGGATGGGAGCTAGGAGTTGAGAAGCAAAGCTTTCCCTGAGTACAGCGCTCCACACCTCGAGTGTCTGCCTACTACCAACATAGGGAATCAGCGTGTTCGCCACCCCCATCCCCGGCCCAACTTAGCTCACTAGGAGCACAGATGAGGGGAGACTCTTCCTTGGCTCAGTAGGTGTTTAGTGTCTGTATCATGGGTACCAGCCCAAGCAACACAGTATTGAAGTCTTGGTTCTCAGCTGCTGGGTAAAATCATTGAGCAGTAACTGAACCATGAGTTCTCTGATCTAATCAACAGATTGATCCATTGACAGACTTATTAGCTGAAAACATTATGAGGAGGTGGTAGAAACTTTGGAGGTGGGGTCTATGTGAAAGAATCAAGACAACGGGGTATGTCATTTGGGATTTTGTCACCCTGGCTTCCTGGTTCCCATAAAGTAAACTGCTCTGCTATGTCCCCATGGTATTGTGTCCATCTCACCCCAGACCAAAGGCAGAGAAGCCAGCCAGCATAAACTGAAAATTCTAAAGCCATAAGCCAAAAACAGTATTGCCTTCCTCAATTTCTCAGGCACTTGTCTCAGAGATGGAAAATATTAATAAGCAAGTAGGGGTTTCATTACTTCCAATGAGGAAAGGCTTTTCTATGTGCACTGCTTTGGGGAAATCTGGCTAAACCTGGGTCTATTCTCTGCCTTATTCTTCTTCCACATACAAACAATCCTGGATCTTCCACAAGATCATCCATGCATGCACGAGAAAGAGACTTTGATTGAGTGGGCTCTGAGCTGGTTAGCTTTTGATCAACTTGATACAAGCTAGAGTCATCATAAGAAAGAACCTCAGTTGAGAAACTGACTCTGTCAAACTGGCCTGTAGGCAAACCTGTGAGGCTTTTCTCAATTGATGATTGATATGTAGGCAAGGGCCAGCTGACTGTGGGTGATGCTACCCCTGGGACATGATCTTTGGGTGTATACAAAAGCAAACTCTGCAAGCCATGAGTGAACAGGCCAATAAGCAGCAAGAAGTACTGCTAGGTGTCTGATTTCGTTCTTGCTTCCAGGTCCTTGTCTTGGCTTCCCTCAATGGATTAAGCTCAAGATATATAAGGCAAATAAACCTTTTCCTCGCTAAGTTGCTTTTTGGTGAAGTTTTTACCATAGCAACAGAAAGCTAGCCACAACAAGCTTCATGACCAATACATCACCTATGATTCTTTGGGTTATTTTTGTGTCTCTGTAGGGCTAAAGACACAGTTTATCATTTGTATTCTTTTCTTATATAATTGCACTTATTCTATGATAGGTTTTCAACTTTCTAATTAGACAGGAGTAAATGGTAGTGATAAAACATGACTATCTGTAAGAGTCTATGAATTCATCTTTACCCAATATCCCTTCAGCCTCAAATGTTCCCATGCACACTCACCCACCATTGCTCGCTCCATATAGTTGACTTACAGAGAGACGCCCCTGAAAAACTCCTACCTGAGAAAGTCCTCTGAAGAAGACAAATCTAAGTTTTGAGCCTAACCAATCAGACATCAAATTCCTACAGGTAAGAAAGACAGATTAGAGCTACAAAGTACAAGATGGGATCATAGAGAAAGAGAGAAAGCTGGAATCTTCTTGAAAGTCCATGTTGTTAGAACAGTCTTAGATCTATCAACATGGAGGCATATTGAAAGTGAGAAGAAAGAATCACTATCTGGCTTTGTTTGATATATCTATGGTCATTCAATGGAGCATTATGTAGGCTTCCACTAGAGTAAGGTGAATCTTCAGAATTCCTCATTCTCTCTCTTCTGAATGATAATCCCACATCTTTTGTTTGTGGATTTTTGTTACCACCCATGATAGTGAGTATAATAGATTATTCCACTTCATCTTGGCTTGGAACCTTCCAGTATAGTGGATAAAGCATATTATCCCCCTCTGTCTTCACTTGGTACCATCAGCTACAGTGGGTATGGTATGTAGTGTTCCACCTATCTTGGCTTAGTACCTTCCACTATAGTATGTATGGTTTATTAGCCCACCTGTCATAATTCAGTACCTTTCATTGTAGTGGATAAAGCATACTATCATGCATGTCTTTGTTTGGTACCTTAATCTGTAGTAGATAAATTTTATTAGCCCACTTCTTCTTGGCTTTTTATATTCAACTAGACAGGCTATAGTGTTTTTACATATCTGTCATGACTTAGACACATGATTTTGCTTGATCAAAAGAATGTGGACAGAGGAAAGAAGGACCAATGTGTGAATTATTGACTAAGATACCAAAGGAAATAAATGCTTCTGTGTCCTCTCTTGCATTCCTACTTTTGGCCAAGAGTAGAATGTTCCCTGCAGGCTTTCCCACCAAAGGAAAATATGAGAACCATGAAACCGACCTGATTTTAACAGGAAGCCTTGAGCTAATGTCAGACATTTTCCAGCTTGAAACTGAGCCAGTTCAACCAATCCACAGCTCCATGGGTATAAAATTTGAATACTGTTTGCTATAAGCCACTAACTTCTGAGATAGGTTGTTGACAACATTCCTGAGGCAACAGCTGGAAAGTACAGCTACTGCGAAGTCATTACAAGTCATATTTTGAAGATTTCTTTATTATTTGAGGCAAAGGTTATATAGTGCTAGATGGAAATTGTGCTATAATTATGTGATTATGAGATAATTTCTGCAAAACATTTAGAACTAAAAAATGAGACTAAAATTTTTTACAACAACACTGAAATACATTTTATAGAGGCATACATTGCTTCAAAAGAATAGAACAAGACATATAAGTATGTTACTAATGGCCATTTATGATTGGTACATTTATGTTTGTTTTAATTAATTTATCTTTGCCTGCCATTAAATGAATATTGGGCTAATTTTGGTTATCAAATAAATTTCTCTACAGGCTATATTTTCTACTGTGAACATACATTACTTTAATAATCATAAAAATCAATGTTTGTTTTTTTAAAATGAAGATCCATGACCTATACTGTTGGCAATAACCCACTAATGATAACTCTTTATGAGATTTCTTCCAATAGTGGGAAGTATGCTTAACAAAGCTATCATCTAGAGATTGGTTTATTGAATTGTCTTTTATGAAGATAGAGTAACAGTCCTACCAAAGTCAAGATTCATTACATCATTTCTATCAAAACCCTCGGGAATGCTGCTCTGTAGTTAAAGGAACTGGGAGAGGTCAAACATATTATTCACTTGGGAAATAAGTTGAATGTGTTTCAAGAGATCACGGACAGGAAGAAATGGAAGGTTCAAGAAAAGTGATGAAGAAATAAGAACAATGAAGGAGACAAGGGGAAAATGCAAAAAAAAAAAAGTAGTCCTTCTGAGCATCATCCTGAAGACACATCTCTTTCCCATCACTCCACCCTCATCCATTTCTATGTAAAAGCATCTGAGAAATCCCACATTAGACAAAAAGTGACTCCACTGTGGCTGCCAAAGTCATTCCCTCATGTAGGAATTGCTAGTCCTCCACAGTGTATTCTTCGCATACTTTGGCCAATCAGTTTCATGGTCATTGCTTTCTCCTATACTCCTTCCTCATTTAGCACAATTAAACAAGTAATAGCTTCCAGGCTACACAATATGGTTAGAGAGGTCATAGATCTCTGGTCTCCCAATCTACTAAACAATGCTTAGCTAGATGACCACTAGGCACCACCTACCCTGTGGTTTTGGATCTCCCTTAACCCCTTGTCCAACCATTCTGAATAAACACAAATTAATTTCATTAAAAGGCTGATTAAAAGCTAGGCACTATTGCTGTATCGAGAGGAGTAAATGAAAATAAAAGTACTCTGTGTATTTTAATCATGGAGCAATAAATAAAAGGATGAATAAGACATAGGAGAGAGACAGAAGGAAAAATTTGGGGAGCTGGAAGGAAAAGGAACAAGAACTGGTGGGGGGAAGCAAAGGGCATCACTCATTAACCCCCTTTCACCTTCTTATAAGGACACTCCTTGTTACATGCAATAAGGGTAGAGATGCCTGCCCTGGTTAGCAAGATGGCTTCTCCTATCGCCTTCCTGGTCAACCTGCCCATCAGTTCCCAGTAAGTAACATAAAATCTTGTCTCTGAATATGATGCTGGATTGCAGAAATACTTACTAAAGGCCCCACCCTAAAGCGTCTCCCTCTAGATTCTACTGGAAGCACATCCCTATTTCTGCCCACCATAAAATTCTAACTTATTGAAAGGGGGATCAACTATTCACCAGGCACTGCATTTCTGTGAATGCATAGAGTAATAAACTAGAATGGGAGCTTGAGCAAGCTTTAGAATTCTTCCCACTAAATTAGGCTTTCATTAATCCTTTCATTATTTTCCTCCACAGATACTGAGCTTTTTTTCCGACTTAAATACTAGGGATGCATACTTCATGGTCCATAGTGTAGAGAAGAAGACAGACAAGAGAAAGAAACTTGACACAGATCCAGGCTTGTAGAAAAATGTTGTTAGTATAAGTATTCATGTGTGCACACATGTGCACAGCGTATGGCCATAGATATGAATTGGACTATGTTGCAGCCCCAAATAAATTATGATAGAGAAAGTTTTATATTGCTGGTACTTTTCTTTCCATCTAAATTCTGTGTATCGTTAGACTGCCTCTATTACACTGAGAACTGGGTAGACAGCAGTATGTTCAAGTGTCTGATTGCTTTTGTTGAATCTTGAATTCACTCCAAGGAGCTACTCCCATCGCAGCTTATCCATCATGTTTGCTTTCTGAAAATCCTATAGCAGAGAATGGATGGGGTTGCCAGAAAAGAAAACACAGACTGTCTTCCACTTCTCGTAGCTTTTACTCTCTCCCCTAATACCTGATCAAAGTATATCAGAAACACTTCTAGGCTTTGCTAAGAAAAGGATCCCTACTTCCAGTATCTGCTAACACAGTAACTATGGCAATTTATTTAACCTTTCACATCCTTGGTTTAATTGTCTAAATATGATGATGTTGTGAACTTCTAAAACTTATTCTAAAATGAAAAAAGATTACTACTCATATATTGAATAGTGACAAAGATAAGCACTGTGTAAAAATTTTTACATTATTATCTTAGTTAAGCCTCATAAATGCCTCAGAAACATTTCAAGAAAACAGAAAAACGAGTCTTGAGGGGTTAATAGCACACTCAAGAGTATAGGAAATATATGTGTTAAAGTTGTCAATCAAACCCAGTTGTTCGCCTCTAACCTTGTACATCTTAACTATCAAATAATACCAAAAATACCAATATATATACACACACACACACAGAGAGAGGAAAAAAAGTGTGTGTGTTTCAAGAAAGTATCTCTCTGTATATCCCTAGCTGTTTTGAAATAGGATACTCTGTAGACCAGGCTAGCACTGAACTCGAAGATCTGCCTGCCTCTGCCACCCAACTGCTGGGATTGAAGTTTTGTGCCAACATTGCCTGGATAAGGTTTTTGCTGCTGCTGCTGCTGCTGCTGCTGCTGCTGCTGCTGCTGCTGGAGGTGGTGGTGGTGGTGGTGGTGGTGGTGGTGGTGGTGGTGGTGGTGATTTTGTTTATTTGTTCTGCTTGTTTGCTTTTTGCTCTTTTTGTATTTGAAACAGGGTTTCTATTTGTAGCTCTTGCTGTCCTAGAACTTACTACATAGACAAAGTGGGCACATTTCAATCCAGAGATCCACCTGCCTCTGCCTCCCAGGTGCACGATTTAAGACATGTGCTACCACCACCTGGCTCCCTTTTTATTTATTCTGACTGTAAATTTCAGTTGGTTTGATGGCTCCAGTACAACCCTGTATTCTCTACTTCAGGTTAGCCTTGTAGGGACTTTCTTTTCTGAGGATATGATCAGATATGCATTTTCAGACTGCTTCTTTGCAAATCTCCTTTCAAACAGACCTGTTGATAATGCAAGGCTTGGTAATGAGATTTTTCAAGACCTTAAGTTTCTTACTGTGAATTAATTGCCTGGCCTATGTGAAATGGATGGGCTATTAAATGTGAAAATTCGTAAAGATTTACAGCTATGTACAGACTCTGAGAGTCACTATCCTAAGGTCTCTCTCTCTGAGACAAGCTCAAAGGCATAATAAGCAAGAGGACCTTATGACATTGATCTAGGATATACAGCACTGGACTAGGATTCAAAATGCTGACTTGGGAGTCCTTCTGTTTCTATTTACTACCCAAACAATGGCAAATCACATCCCCTACTCTGACCTCAGTTCTTCCATTATAAATTGTGAGCAGCAAAATAGCTTACTTCTTAGGGTCCTGACCAGTTCTGTCATTCTGTGATCCTATATTACTTGGCAAGACTAGATTTTCTCCATCAGTGATATTCTGAGATGTCCCAACATGTAAATCTACATTTGGTTTTACTTCTGAAATGTGTGCTTTAACTACACTCAGTGTAGGACCACATGAATAAATAAGATGAAGTAATAAGTTACCTATTGTGGACCAAATGCATGTTTTCAAGATAACAAACAAACATGGCTCCTCCAGGAAACAGAGGTACCAACCATACACGTGGTGACATCTAATGCCCATCTGATTACCACTTCAGTAATGCACTCCAGTAGCTTAGACAGGTGTGGCTTGCTCCCCAGTGGTTGCTCAACAAGAAGCCATTCTCCACTTCAGTGAACACATAGCCTCCTCCTCTCTTGCCTTTATTTAGTGACTACTGGATTATTAAGGAACTCCAAACCAAAACTAGTGATGTTTATCCTGAGAATGACTGGAAATTCCAATGGCAAAAAGCAGTGGTTGAATTTAAACATCCACAGATTGGATATTTGTCTTTAAATGAGGGTTTAAGCTTGATTGACTCTATCATCCCCAGTGTTCAAGTCAAAGCACCTGGGCTATGTGTGCTCATGTGGGTTTCTCTCTCTCTCTCTCTCTCTCTCTCTCTCTCTCTCTCTCTCTCTCTCTGTGTGTGTGTGTGTGTGTGTGTATGTGTCTATGTTGGGTTTGTTTTAAGACAGGGTATTGTTTTATGGATAAGGATGAACTTGTACTCAGTACATATCCTACACTGGCCTTGAACTCCTGATCTTCCTGTCTCAGCCTCCTGAGAGAGATACTTGAAAATGTGTACCATCATGCCAGGGCTTTTTGGGGTTCTGGAGCCTGAATCAAGAGAAAAGAAAGGCATTAGAAAAAGGGAGAAATTTTGTACTTTTGTAAATAAATATGCTTGCCAAGAAGAGGAGGAGGAAGAAGAAGAAAAAAGAAAAAGAAAAGAAAGAGGAGACCAGTTCAGGAGGAGACCCGTTCATGTAATATTGTTTTTTTTTTAATTTTCACCATAAATGGACACACTGTTTCATGAAAGGGCAAGCTCCCTTCTCGCTTAAATAAGAGAATGCTGATTAGAAAAGTGTGGGCTCAGGGCTGAAAGACCCAGAAGACCAGCTGAACTGGCCTCTAGCGGGGTAGTCTTATTGATTCATCCTTGGGAAAATTAGTCTATCCTTGACCCCAATTCCTCAGATATAGATTAAGAATGAAAACAGCATTTCTCTTCTATGGCTATTGTAATAATTAAGTTGCCTACTTCAAGTCACTACTATAAATCATAGAATCCTGGAATACATTCCCATAAAACCTTTAGGAAACTGTTTCAAGGGGAAATGTATGCAGAAAATATTGAATTAGGCCCCAAACTTTGGAGGTCCTTTATTTATAGGTATATATGCATATAAATGCATATATAACTCAAGTAAAAAGTAAAAGAAATGATCTATCCGAAACACCAATGAGTACTTCTATCCCTTGCATGATTATCATGGTTGTCATATAATTTCTCCTGCTGTTTGTACTCCCAACATAGTCTTGACTTTGTGATACCCCACCAGAAGTGATTCTGTCTCATAGAGATTGCAATGCTGGGCTATTTGTGGGAGAAAAATGGTTTTATTTCAGATTAGCAATGGGACAAAGACAGCAGAGACAGCTGGATAAAGATGATGACTTTGAGCTTCACCCGCCATCATGGGCATAGTGGCATTAAGAATCAGCTACTATCCTCAGACCCAGAAAGCATGTCTTAGGGGTGCAAAGAATTCAACTTAAAAAAAAAATTGGAGAAGTTATTTTTCTTCTACAACATCGCTGATGGTGATAAAAAGATGTGGCAGACTTAGCTGGTGCCAGTATGTGGCCATGAGCAACTATAAGAAAATAATATTCAAATACCAGCAGGCCACAGCAGGACGTTTCAGACAAGGGGCCTGTGGAGAAGATTAAAATCTGAAAGGCGCAGGACTTTGTTTCCCTGGGGGAACAACGAAGGGGGGCATGCTAATCCCACAGATTTCATAAGGTTTCTGATTTACTAGCCTCTTAGAAAGCACTGTTGGGGATTGTCACTTTGATGGGAAGGCCTTGCTGTAAAGGTTAAACATGCTAAGAAGCATGAAATGATCTTCTCCAAGAAAGATTGCATCTACTTGCCAGCAGAATAGCCATCCAACAGCCCACAGCAGGGGGTCTTTCAAGAGTCATTCATACCCAGGCTTCTCAGCCCTGACTCACACATACTCCCAAAATACTCTCTGTTTGGCTGAGTTTATTTATCATTTGTGGGGTGCCAAAGGATGGGTAATGACAGAAAAAAAAAGTTGCATATCTTCCCTTCATATAGTTTTTCTCTTTGTCAGTTGCCAAAGTTTCAAATAAATATTACCAAAGAGAATGAACTACTGGAGACTAATTGAATAGCATTCTAATGGCACTTTCTACTGCTTACTAAATCACGGAAACATAAACATATATCGTCACAGAATATTCACAAATGATACTCTTGCTTCAGAACATCCAACTCTAGTATAATCAAAATGCAGATCTGTTGCGGGAGGTCCTCCCACTCCTCCAGCCTATAGCTGCTGAGATACCAGCCCATTGGGGCGTGGTCTCTCTCCCTTTAAAAAAGCGGCCACTTCCCTCTCCTCTCTCTCTTCACTTCCTGCTCCGCAGGCAACTAGACTCCCTTCCTGGTTGCGCAGAGGGCTGGGACGGTGATCTGTAAGTTTTTTCCCCTTTAAATAAATACCACCCTATTAATCATAATTCCAAACTGGTGTGGCATTGTTTGTGACTTACACCTACACAGATCCAAGAAGATTTTATTCTATTATTTGGACCATTCAATTCCTAGCTGGAGGCCACAGTTCCTCATTTAAACTGAAAGTCAGAGAGGCTGTGTTCTACTGACGAGTCACACCTTTGTTCTACTGTTGAGATAACATAATTTTGGCATCTTTTATACTCTGTTGAGTTTTCTTTGGACCAACTCAGTTTTAGGTTTGGGGTTTGAGGATTCCATGTCTACTCTTGCTCCCTCTAACTTCATATTGGATTTAAAAAGAACCTATGAAAACATAAAGTCCTATATCAGACAGGAAAGGGAAAACTATATGCATGACTTATGCACACATTAATATACAACTCTTATAGCTACCATCAATGATGTGAAGTGTGAAGGAGAGCACAGAGTGGGAAGAAATTAAAACTGTGACTTCCCACCTTTAAGGAATTGATCCTTTGGTTTAATCTTAAATCTGAACACTTCTGCAAGATGACTAGGAACAAGGTGTCGCTAATTTTCCCACCAAGTATGTGCCAGACCTACACTGAGCAAGCCACAACTGTAACAGATGCAAACACATGTCTGTATTTGAAATCTAAAGAAGAAAGCATACTGTGGTGTGCTGTCTGGGTTCTCCCTTCCTGCTTTTAAACTCCGGTTGCTATTATATGCTGAAAGAGGAGGAAACTAGAAAAGAGCCAGAAGCCCCAGAATTTATTTTTTTTCACATTGTCAAGTTACTAAATTTCTGCTTCAGAGGGGGCCACACTGGGGACACTCTGTTGTATACTGGAGCAGCCCAGTAAGGCAGCTAAAGAACCACTCTCAGTGTTTTCATTGTAGGTATGAAAATTGAAGCACAGAGTGGCACCAAGGCAGATGTTAATGAGACTCCTTGCTGCATACCCTTAATGGTGGCCTTGTTCCTCCTCACTCCTCCCAAGATCATCACTTGTTCAAGACAGCAACAAGAACATTGGGCCTTGATGGACATACCCTTGTTTTCATCTACTGCTAGCAACCTTCCAATAGGAGCAATGAGTGTCTAAGTCCTATTGACATTGTCCCTTCTACCTCCATTAGGTGAGTATCCAAATTTGGCTTCCATTCTCCCTAGCTCATTTAGATCTCTTATCTCTTTTAGTGCCAGTGCAACATGCTCTCATGTTTATGAACATGCTAGCCTTTTGTGTATTTTTCCTTCTGCTTGGAATAATATATTTTCAGTCTTGAGAAGTAGATTTCTTACTTCCGCAACCAAACCTCAGCTCTAGCATTATCTCATCTTTGATGCTTCCTATGGAATTCTTCTCTGCATTTGAATACCACCTTTCTTGGACACCAGACCATTATGATCTGTTTATGAAGAGAATCCTAATCTACCTCATATTAAACACACTAGCTGGCACATAGTTAGTACTTTGTAATGAATTGGGTTCAATTAGAGAGTGATAATAATAACATATCATCTGCAGAAAGGATGTAAGTGTGAAATGGCCCAGGGCATATTAAGGACCCAACAAACAGCAGATGTATAATTTCTTTCAATAAAAACCAGGTCTCTTAACTTTCTTTTTCATCCAAACTGGAGCAAAGAAGGATTTGTCTGTCTGTGAAAGGAACCATGAAGCCAGCGACGATAGAAAAGCTTGCAATGGTCCCCTTGTGTTGTGTTTTGAAACGCTTGCTACTCATAATTTAGCAGCATCTCAATTTATTGAACTATAGTAGGCAGATGTCTGTTGGCAGTTAAGCTGCTTTTAGCAAACACAGTAACAAAGGTACTGAGCAGGGATGTAAATGTTTATCCTGTCCCTGCTCTTGGGGACACTGTGGCCACTGAAGGTATCAGCAGTTTTCACAGACTGCACCAAACCACTGACTGAACCTCTCATTTCTCTGTCTGGATGCAAATGTATGGTAGACTTTTTTAAAAAGCAAGAAATATCTCCAGTGTCCCTACCTGTTAATTTCAGAATAAGAAAAATATACATTCTCAACCTCTCCTTTGAAACAAGAAGAACACTATAATCAGAGCCTCTCAGACACCAACAAAGAGGAATCACTGTAGGTCATGCTATTCATGAACCATGATACATCTTCATGAGATCACATGTTGGCCATGGCGAAGAGACACTTGAAGAACTGGAGGAGAAAGAGGAGCCTGAATGTGAGGGGTATGCTGGATGTCACCAGAGACTCAGTAAATGACATAGGAAATTATGCATGAGAAAAACTGGGGTTTTGATTGCAATGCATACTTCACAGGAAACCCCTTTTTCAGATACGTATCATTATCAATCAAAAGCTCACAAAGAATGGGCCAAAATAGAGACAGCTTTTTAATTCTCTGAAGAAATTCCAGATTATATTTATTAATCTATCAATTAATATCTGTATCATAAGCCTGAAGGTCATATCATAAGACAAAACATTCATTTTCTTGGGCAAATCCATTAGAAAAGTAAAATTTTGATTGTACCCTTGATATAACTAGAGCCAGGATGCTGACCAAGAGAGCTCCGCGGACTGCAAGGAACAGGGACTCGCAGTCCTGTTCTGCCCTTCATTCACCTTTATCCCTCTACTTGGAAACAGATGGGACACTGCCAAGCTGATGACATTTGAGTCTCAGAGTTTTAGTGTTGAAGGGCCCTAAGAGAGCATGAAACCGGATTGCCTCATTTTATTCTGAAAGAACAGAGAGGCCAGAGGATCCAAATAACTATATCAAGGTCATATATCTAAATAAAGGATCTGGATATCCCAGGAGGTAGGGAACACAGGTATACTGCAAAAGCTCTCCTTGGTGACACGGAGACAATCAGCACAGTTGTATTTGACCTTGGAGTCCAAAGCTGCTGCTCCCCCCACACGAGTTAGTTATTCTGACCAGAACGAATGATAAAGTGGTATGTCATGTTGTCACCTCTTACTTTCTAATTCTTATGATTACCCTTTGAACTCTCATACTCTGGAGGTGACAAAGTTTCAAGATTCTGTCTCCATTTCCTCGGCTACATTGTAGGCTCATGGAGGACACAGAAACGCGTCCTTTACCAGGCTGTGTCTTCAGGGCCACACTCCTCATGATGTGGAAAGAATTTGAAAACTTGTTTATTGAGTTCCAGGGCCAGTGTTGGGGTTCAATAACAAGCATCATAGTTTCATTTCCTAGCCTTTTAAACCCAAGGCTACTGGAACTAAAGTTAGTGGAGGTAGGAAGGTGCTGAATGTGCAGAGATTTTAGTAATTTACTAATAATAATACTCTACAGATGCCACTGTAATACTCTACAGATGCCACAAGGCAAATTTGACATATTCATTTTCAAGTTCCACTAGCTATCTAGTTGTCCAAAGAAAATATCAGTGTTTAGCCCTGTCATGAAGCAAGATGCTTTCATGTAAAGACTGTCAGGACTTGGTTCTTAGAGAAAATGGAACAAAAACGTGCCCAAAGAGAATGGTAATGCCATTTACTGAGATGGGAGGAACAAGGTAAAATAACTTTGATGTAGGGAGGAAGGGCTCAGATTATAGTTTTCATATCAATTTTTAAACTGAGATGGAGAGTCCTAGGCTAGAGATGCCAATTTGGACATCACTGGTACAAGCATGACCTTTGATGCTGTGGCAGTGAGTAAGAGCACCAAAAGAAGTGTGTGGACAGAGACATGAAACAGAGACCTGAAGTGCTCTAACACGTAAAGCCACCAGAATGAATATATGTATAACAAACGGCAGAGATTACGAGCACATGAATGTACCTCACGCAGTTTCTATTCCTCATTGATCTTGGAATCAGATTTTTGCATACATGAGGGGAAAGGGCTTCACAGTGTGTTGCAAAAAGAAATGGAATAGGAGCAAGGAGGCATAAATTCTAACTACTCTTTAACTCCAAGATAAGGGAGTGTCAACTTCCCTGGGTTACTAATTCTCCATCTGCCAAAATGAGGACGAATCACAGATGACCCCAATGCAATCTACTCATCATATTGCTTTCTGATGTCCTGATTTTAGTGATCTATGTGTGACAGTCATATGACACCCTCCACCCTCACTGCAGCCTGTGCCTCTGCCTTGCCAGGCAGAATCTACTGCGGGTATTGCTGTTATTACTGCCACTGAAGTAGCTCATGCTCCTCCAGAGAGCTGACTGAAAAGGTGGTCCTCAGTTAAAGATCAGAGATAGATTCTGATGCCAACCTCCCCTATTGGAACATGCCATTTAAGAGACCTCATATCTTTATCCTTGGGTTTTGGCACATGTATATAGCAGGTAAACAAAATCCCAGAGGCCTGAGAGTAGTATGTCCTATCTATCTTAATTTCGTGATTTTGTAAATTAATGTTCGCAAAATCACTTGATTTCTAAGAGTACAGTTAATGTTTTATTTCAGCACATGTACTCACTCAAAAATGGCTTTTAGACATAAAGCAAAAGAAAAAAAAGAAAACCCTACGATTTACAACCCCAGATAACCTAGACAACAAACAGGACCCTAAGAGAGACATGCATGGGAAGTAGAAAAAGACAAGATCTCCTGTGTAAATTGGGAGCATGGGGACCATGGGAGAGGGGAAGAGGGGAAGGAAGAGGAAGGGAGGGAAGGGAAAAAATATATAGCTCAATAAAAACAATTTAAAAGAAAATAACAATTAAGAGGATAAAATCAAGGTTTCAATATGATATTCAGTGGGAAAAGGAGAGCACATCTTTCTCACACAGCTTGGTTTTATCTGTACAAAAGCACAAATTCCTAAAACAGGGAAAGGCCCAGCCACACCTGATTCAATGGTTATTAACTGTGTTTAAGCTTTGAGCATTTTTTCCCGATTCTTGATACTTTCTTGCATTTTTCAAGTATTATTTAATGTATGTCTAATTATTTGTTGAGTGGCTCTCAACCTTCTTAATGCTGTGACCCTTTAATACAGTTCCTCATGTTTCTGCGCCCTCCGTGAGCCTACAATGTAGCCGAGGGGATCGAGACAGAATCTTGAAACTTTAATGTCATCTCCAGAGTATGAGAGTTCAAAGGGTAATCATAGGATTTAGAAAGTAAGAGATGACAACATGACATACCACTTTATCATTCGTTCTGGTCAGAATAACTAACTCCTATGGGGGGAGCAGCAGCTTTGGACTCCAAGGTCAAATACAACTGTGCTGATTGTAACCCAGAACCATAAAATTATTTTGTTGCTCCTTCATAACTGTGATTTTTTTACTGTTATAAATTGTAATGTAAATATCAGCTATGTGAGCCTAAAGGGATTACAATCCAGAGATTGAGAACCACTGTTTTCCAGCATGTAGTCCTTTTTGAAAAGTGAAGCTTGAAGCTGTAACGGATCCACAGTGGCCTCTTTCATTTGTTGTGTCTTCATCACACCTTAAGTAAAGAGGGCTTTGAAATTAAAAGGAAGGGTTTAACATTTGAAAAATATAAAAAGCAAGTCTCAATTTTAGCTGAGAAAAATCTAATCTAGTCTCTGGATTTAGATAGAAGGCTTTGACTTTTCACCTTTGAGACACTTGAAAATTGAACTTCATCCTCCCTCTTGGGAATTGTTGTAATCTACCATGAACATTGCCCTACGTGAACAAGACTTATCTGAACAAGGAAAGGCCCATGATTCTGCAAAAGCAGTATTTTAGTGGGGGCAGGATAGGAAAGATATTGCATTGAATTTTTCCTCATTATCGTGACCTACTCTTCTTAGGGGAAAAAACCTCAACAAAAGAAAACACTGAAGTACATTCATGTGCTCAGGCAACCTCTGTGCCTAAGAACTAAAAATGCCTGTTATCATCAGGCTCTTGACCTTAGGATCTCAGAAAGTCAGTGAGATGGCTTGAGCTCTCAAATGTCTCGAGGGATCATTCTAACAGGTACATGTGTGTGATCTGGCCTATTCTATTCCAGCTATTCCAGGTAACTAGCAGATCATTGTAGGGAAAAAAAAAAAGCAAAAACAGCAATCTGAAAGAGGTTGGTTCTCGTTTTTGCAAAAGGCAAACTCTGAATCAGAAATCTTAGAACCCAGAGGTTAGAGGAGCTCAATCACGGTTACTGGGGTCCCTAGAAATGCTCTGCTTCCCTCTCTAAAGTCATCATTTGATTGACAGTTTTCCACATAGTCATCCTGTGAGGCTCCACTTCTTTGATGTCATGGCTAGTTCTGGAGATTTCAGGGGAAAGAAAAATCTTTAGTCAGGAAGTCTAGTATTCTCATCTCCTAGGTAAAGAACCGAGATGTGGACCAAGGCCCTCTATGTCATCTTGCTATTTAGTAACAGAATCAACACAGGACTCCAGGCCTCTCTGACTCTAAAACTTTTCCCTTGAAACATGAGCTCATTTTCCTCTCAACACTGTACCATAGCTTATTTTTCTTAACATAAGTGTGAACTTTTCCCCCAAATAAATGCCACCTATATCTATACAAAGCTTTTTAAAGATGAGCATAGGATGTGCAACGGACTCAGATTTAGCTTGATGGTCTACTATGGAATGGAGTTCTCTGACTTGCCTTATTAGAATACTTATCAACTGAACTAACAAGTTAGCCACATTGGAAAGCAGACTGCCTTATGGTAAAGAAGGTCAAGAATTCATAGCTTTCCAATAAAGGAAAATTCCAGGACAAAAATAAGACAGATTCAAGGGTATTTTCTATCCACTATAAGACATTATGGAACCCAGTCTGTTTGGATGTTCACCTTCCTGAACCTGGGGGAAACAGGGAGGATCTTGGACTTCCTATAGGGTAGGGAACCCTGACTGCTCCTTGGACTGGAGAGGGAGGGAGAGGGAGAGTGGAGGAGGGGAGGGAAGTGGGAGGAGGGAAGGGAAATTTTCAATAAAAATAAATTAATTAAAAAAATAAATAAAAATAAAAAAAAGACATTATGGGGACCAGCAAAATGGCTCCCTGGGTGGTAAAAGCACTGATGACTAAAGTTTACTACCCAGAAACCACACGGAAAGAGAAAACCAATTCCCACAAGATGTCCTCTGACCTCCATGCGCTAGCACTCTGTCCCTCTCTCTCTGTGTGTCTCTGTCTCTGTCTCTCTCTCTCTCACACACTGAATCAACACTTAAAAAGATATCATAGGACTTCATAGAAGAACAGGTTGTCTTCCCAGTTTTCAATGTAACTGATTGCAATTAAGTAGTAACTAAAGCTTTTACTTTTAGGTTGCAGAGATGCTTCCTACCTTACAATGAATAGAACATCCAAACGGCTAAAAATAATAATGATGGACATCTCTGTCTATATCTTTTTAAAATAGTGGCAAGTCATCCTGAAAAAAAAATGCTAAATTCCATACCAGCTTAATATTCCAAAGTCAGTATTTAGAGTTTCTTCTCTCTGCAGAAAGAACTGTCTCGTAAAGGTCAGAAACAAAGATGGTCTGATTTAACTAGGAAGAGAGCTACCCAAGAAAATTAGCTTAGTCTCTCTCCACCCTTACATATTTACTAGTTCCCTTGCCTTATATTCTGTTATTTGGGGAGGACAACTTTCCTGTAGAGTTGGCCATTAAACCAATATTAGTTAGATGGCTAGTAATTTTCACCTAGTGTCATACCTGAACCATGCCCAACCCTGAATTGAAGTTTTCATCACTACACTCTTATTTTCTCAATTCTATACACATTGGTTCCTAACATCACCATTCCCATTGTGAGATAACTGATATAAGTGAGCCATCACACAGTTGTTTTAGGCTCAGTGAAGCACACTTTCTTGGAAATTTTCTTCATTTTACAATAGTTAATATAAATGATTAATTTTAGGCTTAAGATTGCAGCTTCTGGGGAAAAAAAATCAGAGAAATAATTAGCAAAGAGTTATCTGTGATCAGGCTGGTATTGTGATCCATGGGGAATCCTTAACCCAAAGGGGCACATGGTCCTGTCCAAAGAAATTGTGAAACACTCTTCCTTCGCTATTACTCATCAGAAATGCCTACAGATTCTGAAGATCAGAAGTAAAAAGTACCACAATGTTGTTAGAAAGAAGAATGAGAAAATCCAAGAACCTTTGGACCTCCTTCTTCCCACCACTAGTTTCTCCATATGAAAGTGGCCACTCCACCTATCGGCTCTACAATGTCCCGCCCACAGTGCTAATAACATTTACCACATACTAAACGTGTCAGTCATTACCCTTTGCTTCTTTTCTTTCAGATGACCACACAATACTCCCCTGATCCAAAGTATGAGTTGTGTCCAGATACCTGTTTATTGTTTTTATTGGTCACAGTGTCTAGAAGGTTAAAGGCTTTAAAAAAATGTATAAAAATCAAAGAAAACGTACTCAAAAGTCTCCACTGAGGAATCAGTTTCAATGAGGGAGAAACAATGTCATTGGAAAGCTCTATTATATTCACTAACAGTGCAGTCCTATCATTTTTCCACTCCAATGAGTCATTCTGAACATGGTGTTAGGAACAATACAGGGGCAAAAAACAATTAGTGGGGGAACAAAACAATCAGTTGAACCGTCTGGGACTTGAGCGATGTATAGATCAAATGTCTTAAATTTGCTAAGCTGCCTCTCATTTGGCCAGAATGGATGGCTCTTGGCTGCACTGTACCAAGAATAATTGTCCCTCATATATCCCCAATCAGCTGCCTTTTAATGACTAGTCAAAAGTGACAATGTAAAAGATGTGGTGACTTTCACTGTACTTGGCCAATTTTGGACCATCTCCCACTGATTTGCCCTTGGAATAGGTGAGCTCATAAACACCTTGCACAGCTGGCTACATTCACTGCTTCCTGCCTCTACACCATAAGACCTGTGAGTTACAAAAGGAAGAAGGGAGATGTTTGAGGTAACCTTATGTTCTTACATTGGTTTTATAGACACCTCAACACGTTGGCTTACATCAACTCAGTCTCTTACATCCCAGAGGTCAAATGCCCTTTCCATCGTTCCAAACCAGCACCAGGGTAGGCTACCCTACAAAGGCATTTGGAAAGAGTCCAGCCACTTGACAGACTTAGCAACCCCATGTGGCCTATTTCTATTCCAGATGGCTGCCTCCTCATCTGAGCTCATATTATGGTTGTTGCTGCTTTGAAAATGCAATGGATTTGAATTTAAATTTAAATCCCAAAGCTACAAGAAAGTTATCTTTTTCCCCTTCACCCAAATGTCCTGTGTCTTGTTTTGGTAAGATTGTAAGAAAGATATGCAGTTATTATGAAAAATGGGTTTCTGAAACAGGAGAGCATTTAGTACATATTAGTGATTGCTTTATAACTGGTTATTAGTATCAGCATCATTAACGGAAAGGAACAGAGAATCAGGGGAGCCCAGGAAGGTTTGTTTTCTCTTGAAGTAACACTGTGGAGCTCACAAGAAGCACTCTTTGAAAGCAACTCCTCAGCACCACTCCAGCCCTGCCCAGTGTCTCTCCGATCATCACAGTTTCAGCCCAAGAGCTTGATTTCTGGTGATCTTCAGCAATGAAACCCATGCAGATATGTCTTCCAGGCATTCTTTTCCTCTCCCCATCTTCCTCCTCTGGCCTCTAACAGAATACATGTGGCTGTCTTCTGCTTCTTTTGTAACGACCTTCACTCCTTAGTCAAGTGAATGATAAACTCCCCGGGAATAGGAAGTACATCTATTACAGATTGTACAGCCTAGCCTCAAAGCTGTAGAACTGAGGACCTCAAAACAACTTAATAGTTGTGTAAAATAACCTTTCCTTTACAATCCATAGCCAGCCTGATTTTGTGTGCCTCCTCTATAAAATAGAGCAAGCTGCCACCTGGACACGACTTTCAAACAAGAATCTCCTTGTCTTGGTGTTGTCTCTTTTGTTAACTTCCACATCTTCCATTTTTTTGGCCCGAACTGTAAGATGAGTGGAAATGTAAAACGTTTATGCTGTGCATGGAGAGGAAATTCATGCACTCCGCCTGTTCTGTAGGCTCAGTTTTCACCTCTGCACCAACCTTTCGTACACTACTCCATTATGACTTTGTTTAGAAGAAAACAAAGCATTCAACATATTTCCCCCTCTGCCCTGTTTTACATCTGTCCTCTGGTTTAGAACACACTCTTTCCTGCCACTTTTTTGTCAAATGCCCACTCATTTTCAAATCATCTCTTCCATCCTGCTTCTTTGCAGAAATACTGTCTGAACCCCTGTGGTATGCTGGGTCTCTTGCTCCTCGGTACCTTCTGTTTGATGATGTCGATACTAATAACTATAGATCAGTCACTAAGACGTACTAAATGCTCTCCATATTTCAGGCACCCATTATCATAAGCAGCATCTGATGAGGTTTGTTCCTGGTTGCCTATCTTTTACTAGTGAGTAAATCAAGTACCAATAGATATTGTTTCGGTGAAGTTCATATGACAATGTGACAGCCCAAATTATCACCCCAGCTGACGCCAGAGATCATGTTCATGATGACATCATTCAGCCTTCTATAAAACTCACCAGGTTGGTAAGTAATTTAATCCCAAGAGACAGGCAGGTCCATGAAGACAGAGATAGACTCATTTTGTTCAATATTATGCTTTTGGGACCCAGGAGTCATCCTGCACCAACCACTAAGGAAGCAAAAATTCAAGCACTAAAGGGGGAAAAAAGGTTGGGTACTTCTAGAACGTTCACTATCCATAGAAGATATTTAAAGTGTATTTTGACCATGGCGATATTTATTATAAAGCTCCCCTTTCTACCATCTAAGTGACCAAACAAATTTAACCATTCACAACTAGAAAGGATGAGATGGGAAACCACAGAACCCAGCACCGTTGTTTCTAAGCAGAAAATCACAGGGTGAGCAAAGATATCCTTAGGCCTTGTATCACTTCCGCTTACTTAGACCAGGTATTACTCCGCTCAGACCGGGAGCGGCCACTCACCTCTTTCACAGGTTCTTCCCCAGTAGCCAGTGCCAGTGCAGTCGCAAATGAAGCGGTTCCAGCCGTCCTTGCACACCGCGTTGTTCTTGCAGGGGTAGCTGTCACACTGCTTGGCGCTCATTCGTGAACAGGAAGACTTGACGCCTGCCGCATTCTGCATTTCCGCCAGCTGCCGGATGTTCTTGCTGCGCCCGTCAATGAACAGGTCACGGATGCAGCCCACATAGCCATAGTTGAGCATGGCAGTCCAGAGTTCCGTGGGGAGAATAAGGCCAGCTCGGTTCTCTGGCAGCCCGCCCAGATACATATCGCCCTCCAGGTCCAAGATTTCACTCTCACCACTGGCGGTGAACGGCGTGCGCCTGCTGTTCACAGATATGGTACCTGGAGTGGGAGACAGGCGCAGAGTGAGTTAAAGTCCTTCTTGCACCTCAGGTGAGCTTCTGGAGCTGCTTAAAGGAAAGCAGCTCTGCAGGTGTGTGGAGAAATGGGCATTGCCTTGCGGAAGACAGCACTGCAATCAGAAATATGACTGTAAGCTGGCGGGAAGGACCATCCGGAAGCTAGGATAACCTGGGCCATAGGATGACTCAGAAAGAAACCAAGTGATTATTTCCAGTCCATCTCTTCTCTCCATCCATATTCACCGAGAGATAAGATATGCAACAGGGCAAGAAAAGTTTAAATCCCAGCTCAGCCAACTACCAGCTTTACAGTCTTGAAGAGGAGACTCCTCCTTTCATTTCCCAAAGGGATAAATAATTGCCCTCAACTAACAGGCGGCTGTGATGATCAAAGAAATGCATATGCATAAAGTGCTTGCAACAAAGCCTGGGGCAGGAGGTACTTTGTGATGCCTATAGCCTCTTCAAGGGTCCACAATTCCCCCAAAGGAGGAGGCATTCTCTTTCCTGTTCTATCCATGAATATCCTGTAGACTAGGAATTGATTGCCCACTCTGTCAATCAAAATTGTGGGCACTGCCTTTAACGGTGTTTTTGTTATTCTTGCTTTTGGCTGGTGTGTTTATTTTGATTTTAGACAGAGACTCACTATGTAGCCCAACCTGGCCTGGTACTTGCTATGAAAACTAAACTGGGTTTGAACTTACAGCCATCCTCCTGCCTCCGCTTCCTGAGTGCTGAAATTCCAAGTGTGAGCCGCAACACTTGGATAGAATGCATTTCTTCATGCATTATTAAATACACAGTGAACAATTTTCTTTCTCTGGTAATAGTTTCAGGGACAGTGCTAGGCTTCTCAGGCATAGTCTTCCTCCTACAGGGCTGATTTTGCAGAGCCCAGAGGCATAAAATGAGCAGGTAATGTAGCTAATAGCAGGGGGTATAAAAATAGCCAAATGAATGGCATGAGATTAGCTCATAGGATCTACTTTAAAATATATAGTAAGTGGAGGCATCACTACATGAAGAACAATTAAGCCAGAAAGTTGAAAAGGATCCAGCCCTGCAAAATTCAAGGGAAAGAGTATGCCTGCCACAGAGAGTGGTACTTACAAAACCCTGAAGGGACTGTGAGGTCATTCACTGGGGAAAAGTTTCTATGGATCAAACCTGCCAACCTTAGTCTGATCCCTGGAATCCAGGAGAAGGTGGAAGGAAAGAATCAACTCCACAAAAATTGTCCTCTGACATCCATACACACTCCGTAGTACACGCACGAGTGCGCGCGCACATACACACACGGCTATGATGATGATGATGACCTGATGACGTGAAGAAGTTTGCTCACAAACCAAGAGGCAAGAAGTGGTGAGAAAAGATCAGATCAAGAGACATAGGTTAAGTCCCAGGAGGGTCAGATAAGGGGTTCTGTCAAATGAGATTCTAGAAGCTGCAACCTAGTGACTGGCCTGGGAAAACAAAAGTACACCTGTATTCCATGTACTTCCACCCTGTGCTGGCCGCTCAATACCTTACAGCTCTGTTTCCTGAACTGAAAAATTAGGAGCTATAAGCATGGTGGTATCTGAGCATCCTGCCAGGTTTTTTTTGTTTTTGTTTTTGTTTTTTAAGTTTTATTCTTGATCCGCTTTGTAGGTGCTGAGAGAAGTGGGCTGTGCCATCCATTAGTCGGCCTCTGCTCTGGCTCTTCTACCCGTTCCCTCAGACAGTAAGCATTGCAAGCTAAGGACTGAAGCAGATCAAAAGAGATCACAAATATGCTATGTGCTCCAAATTATAACAGGATAGCGGAATGGAAAGAACATAAAGGGGCCTGGGGTGGAATTGGGATAGACCGAATGGGCAATCTTTCCTTAACTCTCTTTAGAAGTTGTCTCCTAGAGAAATATGCTATGTTAGTTCTTAGTATTTCAAAAAACCCACATAACAAAAAATAATATCCTGGTGATGATTTTAAGCATTTTATGTATTTTAATATGTTTTATTTTCTATGTACAAGTATTTTAAATTCATCTATATGCATCTACATGCATGCCTAATATCTCCAGAGATCAGAAGGAGAGCATCAGATCCCTTGGACCTAATGGATAAATGTAAGCTACCCTGTGGATGCTGGGACTCAAACCTGGGGTCCTCAGCAAAAGTCATAAATGCTATTAACAATACTGAACCATCTCACCTACTCCCTCATTTAATGTATTTAAAAAAAATTTATTGACTGATTTTGTGTTGGATCTGGAGATTCACAGGTGAAGCATTTTACTCTGCCACTGAACCCCGCTGCCATTTAAGTGCATTTTTTAGACTGCTCCCTCAAAACAATTTTGTGATGTAGGAGTCATTAAAATTCGAGCATGGTTGGCTGAGAGAGCTTTCAAGGCTCCTCCCCTGCCTGAGAAGCAATTGGCTGATGGCTGCTGAAGACTGGAGAATCAAGTTTCTTTATGGTTGAGATTTCCCATGCTCCAGTGGATGGTCCCAGACCCATGCACACATGGTCAGCACTAATATGACTGGGGAAACTATCACATATTTAGTAATAATAATGATTAATAATAGAATAATAAGAGTTATCAGAGAGATAGACTGGTGAGTCCTCAGGAAGCTAGAGGGAGATGGTAGGGACATGGATAAAATTAAAATGCATTGTATACACGTATAAAATATTCAAAGAATTAACAAAATTGCTATTTCAAACAAGGAAGAAGTTGAGATTTGTGTATCTTAGCATCTTATACAACTTTCTTTAGCTCTTCAAACAGGGCTAATGTGATCATCAATTGACAGGGTAATATGGTTTGAATGGGAAATATCCCCTATGTGCTCCTGTGTTTGAGCACTTAGTCCCCAGTTGATCCTTTGTTTGGAAGGTTGTAGAACCTGTAGGAGTTATATTCTCTCTGGAAGAAGCAGGTAGTTGCTGGAGGCAGGCCTTGAGACTTGATAGATTGGTCTAACTTCCCGTCCACTCTCTGCTTTCTGAGTGTGAATGCAATGTGAAAGGCCAGTCTCTTGTTCCTGTCACCACATCTACTTCATGTAATGTCATGTCTTCCCTGCCATGATTGACTGTAACCCTCAGAATAGTAAACCAAAAATTCCTTTCTCCCTTAAGTCACTTTAGTCAGGGTGATTTATATTATCAACGGAAAAGTAAGTGAGACAAGAGACATGCAGTCAGTTTGCCGAGTATAGACAGTATGAGAAACTATTTGAAATTTAGGGCTTGGATTATATACCATAGAAAGCCTATGCTCGTAATATATGGCCGAACACATTTTAAATGCACTTAATAGGTTTTAAGACTCACTGTCTCCACTGAGGAGTTATTCTAAAATGTTTTCTGGGTCATCTATCAGGCCTGTTATTCTTCTAAATGCTTGAGGAAGAAGGCACATTTGGACATGCTTGTTTTACAAATACCTTTTTTAAAAGAGACAGATAGCTAACTAAAAAAAAAGATGCCAGAAAAATATCCTCACAAAGAAATGAAGTTTAATAGATCATATTGAAATGTAATGTTATATTGCTTTTATGAACTAATTATTGTTTACTTAGTAAATTGTATAGGCTTTGATCAAAATCGTCAGTACTTCAAGAAACTGACTAATGCCATAGCTTCCACATATGAAATTTAAGGCTCTTAAAATCCAAATTTATTTGCGGAAGATGGGTCCCCTGGTAGTTCTAAAAATGCAAACCACCATAGCTATACTATTTAACTAACTAGTTTTATGTCAACTTGACATAAGCTAGAGTCATCTGAGAGGAGGGAACCTCAATTCAAAATATGCCTCCCTAAAATCAGGCTGTAAGTAAACCTGTTCTTAATTAGTGGTTGATAGGGGAGGACCCCACCCATTGTGGATGGTGACATCCCTGAGCATGTGATCCTGAGTTCTATAAAAAAAAATCACATTGAACATATCATGAGGAATATGCCAGTAAATAGCACCTCTCTGATGTGGAATAGCCTTCTGTATATGTGTTGCTTTTATTGGTTGATAAATAAAGCTGTGTCAATGACTTAGCAGAGTAAAGCCAGGTAGAAAAATCTCAACAGGGATATATAGAGAGAGTAGGTGGAGTCAAAGAGATGCCATGTAGCTGCTGAAGAAGAAAGAAGCCGGAATCTTACCGGCAGGCCACAGCCTCATGGCGATACACAGATTAATAGAAATGGATTCATTTAAGATGGAAGAGCTAGCTAGGAACACGCCTAAGCTATTGGTCAAACAGTGTTGTAATTAATATAGCTTCTGTGTGATTATTCAGGTCTGGGTGGCTGAGAAACCAAAAAGCAATCTCTGTTTATACCCCTCCATGGTCTCTGCCAGGGCTTCTGCCTCCAGGTTCCTGCCCTGTTTGAGTTCCTGTCCTCACTAATATGGAACTGTGAGAAAAATAAATCCTTTCCTCCCCAAGTTGCCATTGTCATGCTGTTTCATCACAGCAACAGTAACCCTAAAAGGACAAAACTAGAGAAAACAATTAGTATTGGGAATAACCAAAAATAAACATATGGTATCTTTCTGTGCACTGGCCTTCATGGAACAGCAATGGATCACTGCTAAGTCATAGCAAGGTCATAGTTAATCCCACATAAAACTCTTCAGCCATAGCATAACTACACACATTGCATTAATCACCAGCAGTGTTTTATAGACAATTCTGAGACAGGGGTTTAGTCCTGCCCCAGCTGACATTTCATTGATAAACTTAAGAAAGACATGGAGAAATTTAGCCACTAGAGAAATTAATTTTTTGTGTTTTTCTTTTTTAAATAAAAAAAAATCACAAACCATTCATTCTTGCTCAACAAGCACATTTAATTTGGAGCCTCTTGATTGGGACCAGATTTCAGACAATCAATAGAGAAACCTACTACTGGTCAGTAAAACATCCAAGGCCACAAACTACCACTGACTGCATCCTACCCAGACCCATCCAGATCTTCCTGAGGGCAGTGTCCTTCATCTCTGCCACCCTTCTGGCTGGGGAATTACACACAAAATCTGCCATTCCATGGAAGTTCAGCCATTTCTACTTAGCTTTTCTTTTTTGGGGGGTGGACCTCTCGTTTTGTAATATTGGTCACAAAAAAAAATAGACATAAAAAATCCCAGATGAAGACTTTTGTGTGTTTACAGAAATAATCCATACAACTACAGCAAATGAAACTAAAGCCAGTCTTGTATATGCGGAATCAGGAGATGAGCCTGAAATTCAGATGCAGTACTAGTCCTCTTGGGGAAACACCCTTACTAATAACATAGACTATGACCATCATCACCAGAGGGTCCTTAGAAAGATAGGCAGCCTGCTTAGGCATTCAAAAGCCCAGATTTTCTATTGCTGGCTACCCCCACCTCTTTTTGTTACTCTTCCAGAGTAGCTGTGTACTGCCTGAGGCTACTTTGTTTGATCTGCAGCCACAGAAACAAACAAAGTCATTTAAACCAAATGTAAAAGGTTAGGAAGAGGAATGGGGAGTTAGTGAGGTCTGAGCAGAAGAATGAAATGTGGGCTTTCACACCAAAGGAAGGCTTTAAATTGAACATGACTTCAGGAAAAATCAATTTGCTGTTTCCTTTCGTGTCATAATTCCTCCCAGCAACATGACTGTTGCCAATTACTGAAGGGCTATCATTGCATACACTCTTGCAACAGAGTAATCACACAATGTAATGTTTGTGATGTCACAGTCAGTTTCCATGGTGATAAGAGAGAGGAGAAGAAAGGGTAGGAGGCTGTCACACCGTGACAGTCCCTGTAATAGGAATAGAAATGCTACTTCTAAAGTCACTCATGGTGCTAGGGACTTAGAACTATCATTAAAACCATTGGGCAGAATGATAGAGAAGCTAAGAATGCCAGCTAACCACAAGGTAGGGATCTTCTCCGTAAATATAATTTTCCAATCCAACAGCCATTAGAGAGAATACTAGGGGACAGCTGAGCATGCAAGTGATTATTATAATAAATATATAAAACCCTGAGGGGAAGGAAGCTACTGCTTTCATCCATTCCCAGTCCTAATTCCTTTTTTACCTGATCTGCCATCCCGCTGAATGTCCACATGGTACCATTCCCCATCATTGGCTTTCTTCTGAGTGGCCTTCACTTTGATGGTGCCTGAGCCCATGTCAAGTAGCAAATACAGGTTGCCATCAAGAAGCTCCACAGCAAAGAAGTCAACTTTTGTGTTCTTTTGGCTCCGGACGTCTTTCCTTTCTTGGGGTTTCCCATGAGTGAAGAGAATCAGGCCATTGGGCTCCGTGGTGCGAAAGTCAAAGGAGATGGAGCCCATACGTTTGGTGTTCCACTTGGGCAAGCTGATGTAAGCCTCTGGGGTCTCAAAGTTGATGGGGTCCAGCGTGGCCACATTCTCACATTTGAACACAACTTCCCCGTAAATTTTCATCTTGGTGTCCCCGATCCGGGCCAAGCGAGACAGCTCCAGACGGATGTCATTATTCTTATAAACAACCTGTCAAAAGCCAAACAAAAGTGCCATGTGAATCAATCTCGCAAACAGTATCAATCCATCACTCCTTGGGCAGCCAGGAAAAGGGTCTGAAGCATCTTCAGGACATAATGGTCTGAAACAACATATGAAGCAAAAGACTCATCAAAAAAAAGCACCCCAGGAGATGTCTGGGCATATACAAGCACAGAATGAGCTTCTCCACTGCCACTGTCTGTCTTTTCTCTTCTTCCTGGTACCCTGCTTCTGGATGTCACAACGTTATCAATATGAGTTTCTGAGAAAAACTCCAGCGACGCTGTGCTGTACCGGTGCAATATACAAACACATTTACTAAAACATCCTTGGTAAAAGGCCACAACAAACCTTGATGACCATCAATAATAGACGACACCCCTCTATAATGGAACACAATGATGCCTTTTAAAATTATGTATTGCCTCCGGTTTTTATGTGAGCCCTTCCAGGTCATTTTGTTAAGCGGAGCTAGATCTAGATCTGATAATTACCTTACCATTTTATGACCATGGAGAGTCACAAATGCATAGGTTTATATAAGTATAAATTATCTTTGAAAATTACTATGAACTATGAAATTTTCAAAATGGTGGATTTGTGAGATTAATATTCAGAACTGGGAGATTTACATTTTCACAATATCCCCATGTTTTGTCTGATTATTCAAAACTATGTGGACATACTGCCTTTACGGATGATTGACTGGGCCTGCAGAGACAGATCATTGGTAAAGTGCTTGCCACACAAGTGTAAGGACCTGAGTTTGGATTCTAGAAGCCACTTAAAACTGGATGTGTTAGTGTGTGCCTTTAATCCCGAGGCTTCTATAGCAGGATGGGAGACAGAGAAAAAAGAAACCCCTGAATTCCATGAACTGGGTAACCTGGCTTATGTATCCGTCAACAAGAGATTGAGTCTCAACCTAAGTAGAGTTAATGATTAACACTTAAGGTTGTTCTTTCATCTCTACACATGTCATGGCATAAGCATGTCTTATTCATACATGCATACACAATGTAAACACACTGAAGTTTTTTTAAATGATTGAGAGCTATGAGTGTTGGTTAGGAGGAGAGTGTTGTAGAATATTAGTTTAAGATGTGCTACATTCTTTTCTGCTGTGGAACATTTGCTGAATAGTGCAAAGATGTGTTGCATTCTTTTATGTTGTATTTCTTTAACTCTGTGGAGCTGTGTTACTGTGCTCCAATTTCTGAGTGACATCACCTCCATACAAGAATGCTGATCATGGTGAATGGAAGAAAAAGGATGGAGAAGGTACGCAACACTGGCAGAGTCTGCTTATTTCCTGTCTATCGATGGGAGTTGAAGAGAAGACTGATTTGTGAGGAAGAAATAATTAAGAGATGTAAATCACTTAGAGACAGCATGGCACACAGGAAGTGCACAAAACTCTCAGCTATTTGGGGGTGGTTGTGGAGGTTACTATTAATCTTATATCATCTTTCACACACTCCTGTCTAACTTATACTTTTAGTAAAGCAACAAGGCTTCGGAGCCGAAACCAACCCCACCATCCATTCGACTTCAGTGAGAAAGCATTAATTGGATGGGTCATTTTCATGCTATAAGGTGTTTCCCTCCTCTAACCTGTCACCAGGCAAGAATCAAGCAGAGCTGTTGACTTAAAACACGTACAGTGGGATCCTCAACTATGACAAAGCATTGGAAATTCTTTGCCTGTTAAGTCATCTCGACCATGGATCCATCTATAGTCAGTATCACTGAAATAGTAATGATTTTTAACACTTGCCAGTACCTAATACCAGGATCTCTAGTAAAGGGTCATCATCTATCATCCCACCCAGACACCACCCATTTGGCAAACTGGGAGTCATTCCTTCATTTCATAGACACGGAACATACAGCATACAGCTGCTGAAGGCAGAGCAGGCCCGGAATCCAAGCATCACTTCCAGATTCCATAGGCAGCACTGCACACATATTTTCTAGTATTGCCATCTACACCCAGGCAGCTCCTTATTGAGGTCATAGAAGGTCATATATGATCAGCTTCCACCAGACTGACCATGAACAAAGAAGACACAGCAGGATCCTCAACTACTCAGATGAATACATGAAAGGAACAATCAGGTTTGACTGGGAGTATCTCCTTTCTTATCCTCACTGTGATGCCCTAGCCTGTATGATCTCCAAATGGGAATCAAGCTCTGCCTTGCTCTGTGCCTGAATGCAATACCTTTGACTTTTCTCCTTATGGAAGCTATTGGTGGGCAACAATAGCTCATCCAAAGGAAAATGAGGAGGCTGGGCCCCCTGAACAAAAAATAGAGAGAAAACTCAAGCAGCTCTCCTTACAGGGATCCAAAACAAAAAGTGAAGAGACAAAGGCCCAGTCTCCAAAAGACACAAAGAACTCAAGAAACACCAAAAGAGCAAAAAATCCAACTTAAAAAATGGAGTACAGACCTAATAAAGAACTCTCAACAGACAAATCTAAAATGGATGAAAGACACTTAAGGAAATGCTCAACATCCTTAGTTCTCAGAGAAATGCAAATCAAAACAACTCAAAGATTACATCTTATAGCTGTCAGAATGGCCAAGATCAAAACTACAGATGACAGCTTATGCTGGAGAAGATGTGGGGTAAAGGGAACACTCTTCCATTGCTGGTTGAAGTACAAACTGGTACAGCCACTTTGGAAATCAGTATGGCAATTTCTCAGACAATTAGAAAACAACCTATGCCCAAACCTAGCAATATCACTTTTGGGTATATACCCAAAGGATGCTCATTGATACCACAAGAACATGTGCTCAACTATGTTAATAGTAGCATTATTTCTAATAGCTAGAACCTGGAACCAACCAAAATGCCCCTCAACTAAAGAACAAATAAAGAAATTGTGGTACATTTACAAAAGGGAGTACTACACAGCAGAAAAAAATAATGACATCTTGAAATTTGCTGGCAAATGGATGGAAATAGAAAAAAAAAACATATTGAGTGCGGTAACCCAGACCCAGAAAGACAAATATATTATGTACTCACTCATAAGTGGCTTTTAGATATAAAGCAAAGAAAAACCAGCCTACAATTCACAACCCCAGAGAACAACAAAGAGGACCCTAAGAGAGACATACATGGATCAAATGTACATGGGAAGTAGAAAAAGACAAGATCTCCTGAGTAAATTGAAAGTGTGGGAGTCATGGAACAGGGTAGAAGTGGGGTGGGAAGGAAGGGAGCAGAGAAAAATGTATAGCTCAATAAAAACAGTAAAAAAAAAATGAATATCAAAACCAACTCCTCTATGGGAAGAGTACAGTGCTGGGCCCGGGACTAACAAGGATAAACAAATGCAGATTACTGAAGACATGATCGGGAAAATCGGAGGCAGAAAGTGGATAGTGATAACTAGACTTCTGCCAAAGTCTCTTAGTAGGCAAGCTCTCTATTACAACCCCAAGATTGCTTGTCTATGTATGTTGACTTTCTTCAGAGGTGGAAAAAAAAGTCAACATCTTCCTTTGCTGACAGTAAGTATTCTTTCTGAATCTCAATTTTATTTTCTTTTAAATTTATTTTTAAAACAATCTTTTCTCATTTTACATACCAATCCCATTCCGTCTCCCTCCCCTACTCCTACTCCCCCTATTTTCCATCCATTTCACCAACACCCACCCACTCCTCAGAGAGTTTGACACATCACTTTGAGGCAGGACCAAGGGCCTCCTCCCTGTATCTAGGCTGAGCAAGGTATCCCTCCAAAGGGAATGGGCTCCAAAAAGTCAGTTCAAGCACTAGAGATAAACCCTGTTCCCACTGCCAGTGGTCCTACAGGCTGCCCAAGTCACTCAACTGTCACCCACATTCAGAGGGACTAGTTTGGAACTATGTAAGTTCCCCTACTGTCAATCCAGAGTCAGTTCCCACTAGCTCAGAACAACTACAAGTTCATCCTTGTGGATTCCTGGGAATTTCTCTTGTGCCAGGTTTCTGGCTAGCCCCATAATGGCTACCTCAATCAAGATATATCTTTCCTTGCTCTCCCTCTCTGTCCTTCCCCTATCTCAGCCACCCCATTTCCCTCATGTTCTCTTCCCCCTTCCCTTCCCTTCTCATCCTCCCCTCCCCCACATGCTCCCATTTTTCCCTAGGAGATCTTGTCTATTTCTTCTTCACAGGGGATTCATCTCCCTTATGGTTCTCCTTGTTACCTAGCTTCTCTGTGGTCATGAACTATAGACTGATTATGCTTTTCTCCATGTCTAATATCCACTTATGAGTGAGTACATACCATGTTTGTCTTTCTGGGTCTGGGTTATCTCACTCAATATGTTTTTTTTTCCTAGTTCATTCCTTTCATCTGCAAATTTCAAGATGTCATTTTTTTTTTAATTGCTGAGTAGTACTCCATTGTGTAAACGTACAACATTTTCTTTTCTTTGCCCATTATTCGGTTGAGGAGCATCTAGGTTGTTTCCAGGTTCTGACTGTTATGAATAATGCTGCTGTGAACATAGTTGATTAAATATCCCTATGATAAGAGCGAGCACCTTTGGGTATATGCCTAATAGTGGTATTGCTAGAGCTTGAGGTAGATTGATTTCCATTTTTTTTTTAGAAACTGCCATACTGATTTCCAAAGTGGTTATACAAGTGTGCATTCCCAGCAGCAATGGTGAAGTGTTTCCCTTACTCCATCTCCTCTTCAGCATATTCTATCATCAGTTTTCTTTTTAATTTAGCTATTCTTACTGGTGTAAAATGGTATCTCAGAGTCATTTTGATTTGCATTTCCCTGATGGCTAAAATATTGAGCAATTCCATAGGAGTCTTTCAGCCATTTGAGATTCTTCTGTTAAGAATTCTCTGTCTAGATCTGTATCCCATTTTTAATTGGATTATTTGGTATTTTGATGTCTAGTTTCTTGAGTTCTTTGTATATTTTGGATATAAGTCCTCTATCCAATGTGAGGTTGGTGAAGGTCTTTTCCCATTCAGTTGACTGCCATTTTGTCTTATTGGCTGTGTCCTTGTCTTACAGAAGCTTCTCCATTTCAAGAGGTCCCATTTATTTATTGTTTCTCCCAGCGTCTGTACTTCTGGTGTTATATTAGGAAGTGGTATCCTGTGCCCATGCATTGATGGTTACTTCCCACTTTCTCTTCTATGAGGTTCAGTGTGGCTAGATTTATGCTGAGGTCTTTGAGCCATTGGACTTGAGTTTTGTAAATCGCAATTTTATTAATCTCCTCAATCCACACCTTTACAATGATCACTTCGCTATTCCAGGTTAAGAGCAAAAAGAAATTAAATGCTATACATAGTAGAACACAGCAATTTCTCAACTGTCTCAAAATTCTAGGGAAAAGCAATGCTACATGTTGATCTCTGGCAATGTTGAAACTCTACCGGAAACAAGTGGCTCCAAAGTGAGATTTTGTAGAATAGCTACTACTAAGAAGAAACAGATAAGAGGGCAATTGTCTTGCAGTCCTGAGACCCTCAAATGTCTAGCTCTACTGTTGTCATTGTCTCTTTCCCTCCTACACATACTCTAAGCAGAACCATGCAGCAGCCTGGCAGAAAAATACTGATGCCTAGGGTATATGCACTAGGGCATGAAAGAGGAAGCCCGGCTAGACCTTTGCCCAAGGTGAATTAACATTGGTACAGTGTTCTCTTAAAAATCTGGCTCTCACTGAAGCAAGTGCCCCAACTGATGAACTGAGCTAGACAAAACAAGTGGCATCAAGTGACAGAAAGCAGCCTTGGTTGACAAGCTGCCCTGGCAAGAAGCAATTAAAAACAAAGTAGACATGATACCCCATGGGGGAAGATGTCACACAGCCTGAGAGGCAGAGTATAAGAATGACAAGTTGATCTTAACTATCCTACCCATGGATTTGTAAAGACTATTGTTTGTGCTTGTAATTCATGTTTAGGAGACCAGCTGGGGAAAGGACTAAGAATAGAAGCTTGGGGTTAAAACAAATTCTCTTTGAACAAATATATTTGTTTTCCTTGGTAATCATGATATGGAGGACTATAGACAAATTCTGAGTGTGAGAGCAATCTAATAATAGTAGGTACCACCTATGGAGGACCTACAATGTGCCAGCCTCTTGGAAAAATACTGGTACACACTGTTATATATCATCTACAATAAATAGCTAAAAACATTGATAATGGACCAACATCATTGAAAGGTGCTGAGAAAGATAGCTACCAGACCAAAGTCATAAAGCCAAGGAGGGCCATAGTCGGGACTTGACCCTCTAACTCTCCTATTGCACCAGGGCAAGGGTGAGCTCCAGGAATGGTTATTTTTAGGTTCTTTATAAGGTTATGTATAAGCATAAAGCAGAAATCCCTCAACAGTATATAAAATTTATCTTGTTACCCAAAGCTCTTTGGACCTATGAGAATCTATCCCTCTCAAGCAGGCTCTTATACCTGCCTATTAGCATCTCCTTGAAAACTTCTATATGGATCATACATTAGTAAGACTATCTTTGTTCTTCTGGTCCCTTGAACTGCAGTTTTCTCTCTCTTTTCCAAGGTATGTAAATAACCCTCTCCCTGGGACCTTCATCCAGTTCATCCCACACATTTCCACCTATGTTGATTCCTACAGTTGACAAATTAGAATCCTTTTGTTGCCAGTAAGTGATGAAGCATTTTGCCCCCACTGCCTCATGCCCTTACATGGGTTGGGAGTCTGCCTGCACATGCTGAATTTTAACATTTAAAACTCTTTCATGATGACTGGGTTGTAAGGCAGACCCTTAAGAACTCATCAAAAGCTCTCCCTCATAGAAGTAGTTTTCTCTCCCCTTCCACCTCATCTTCGGCCATATTTAACTTCTTGTGGACAGATTTACATAAGATATGTTGTAAATTCTGTACCCTCAATCCTCCAACAAGAAAACTGGAAGGAATGAAGGAATGCATGCCCAGAAGGTACTAGGAACTATTTATACTGCCAAACACTAGGAGGACCAAACACTTGGCCTTACTTTTGTCTTGATTGTCAAGCATCTTTAATCATCTGTGGGGTCACATATAAGACAATTTCAGTAAATTCACCTACTCATCTTTAAGATCAATTCATTTACAGGTATGTACGTGATTTGACCACTGAGCTCCATTGTGTTGATCCAGGTCTTTGGTGGGTATTAGAAAGTGAGGCCACTAAAAACATTCTCTGAGGCATTAAGAGGTACAAAATATTGGTGTTGGAGAAGCCAGTCATGAGGGTACCTTAGGCAGAGCAAAGCTAGCTACACATCTCAATACAGTGTTTCTACTTAATTTCTGCACATGGAGCTTCTAAGAAACAAAGAGAGTTTATCCTCCACCCCAGTTTAGCCCTTGTGGAATAGAGAATAATGAAATGAGCTTTTGGTCTCTATCTTCCAGAATGCCATGGCTTTTAGAGAAAAATTTTGGGCTAATCTCATTATTATGTGACACTTCTTAGGGCAAAAAAAAAAAACAACAAATAAATGCCTAAGAAAAACTGCAAAAGAATGCAGGTTCTGGGGTTTCTACCGAATCACACAGCCTACTATCTCTGCCCCTTTGTCTTCTGTGCCCCAGGCAACTGATGATTCCAGTCAGTTGTGATTTCTCCTTCTACTGAACAGCCTTCTCATCTATCACTTAAAACTAGTAGCTTTGTTACTTTGAAATAATTTAAGTCTGATCTTCTCAATAGATTTCAAATACCTTATAAGCAAAATGTAAATAAACAAAAATATAGGTTATACCTTTTAGAGTCTGAACTAGCTTTAACTGCATTGATGTATTAAATCCTCATACCTTTATTAAAGTAGATACTAGACTCAAGGGACAGTAGGGGGCCACTGTTAGGATCATGGACTAAGGAGTACCCTTTGGTAGTGTTTAAGCCTGATCTTCCTATACCAGCTCTGTGGCATTAGATAAGGCACTTAACTTGACTCAGACTAGAGACAAAGGATAATGGAGATGACAAGTCCCCCTTAAAGGAGTGTAAAAAATACGTGAGATAGCTTTACTCTATAGGAAATGACTTGACATAGCTCCTGCTTCTTAGTGAGCACTCAGTAAATGTTATTTTCTGTGAAATGTTATAAATTATCAACAGACAGTCTATCTTGGCATGGAGTCATTAGAAAGGAAAGACATTTGTCCCAGGATAAGTCTTAAATATATTGTCAGTCCCAAAGGCTTTTATAGCTAGTGATATACTTGATTTAACAAATGCCCGAATTAAATATTTATGTATAAAGTGAATTGTGTATATTAATTATCTGACATGATACTTATTATGTAGCATAGTATACACACACGGTGGCTACTCTCTTTCTGTCTCTCATGCTCACCCAGATTTAAGCCTGATCATCATTAACATCATTTTCCCTCACATTATACCAACTGACCAAACTTGAACAGCGAAATCCAAGCACAAATGTGGCAGCAGATGGTCCTCTTAGCTTCCAAAGTCAGAAGAACCTAATAGTTGGCATGGCCAGGACCACATCTGCAGCTATGGTCTTGCTAACATGGCTCAATAAACTCACTCTGCCTGCTGAGAAGCAGCTGCCATCCAACCTGGGGCTCTGAGTCTCATCTGCTACATATGTTAATGCCTGCTATTTACAAGCTTTAGATTTTGACACCATTGGTCAGGATCTGCCAAAGCTTAAATAAATAAATAAATACACCAAAACCATAAACAGAAAATGAAAACTGAGTTTCAGGTCTTCAAGGCAGGAGCCAGGGAAAAAAAACCTCAGTTTTAGGGTTCAAAGCAAAAGGTCAAAAAGATTCCAGCTAGACAGGAACCAAAAAGCTACGGAGAAACCCTGTCTCGAAAAATCAAAAAAAAAAAAAAAAAAAAAAAAAAAGATTCCAGCTAAAAGAAGCCAGAATTATACTGCTGACAAGTAATTAAATTTATTTGAAATGCTGTGTGATCTAGTAGGCTATAGATCAAATGAAATGCTTCCACAGGCTGAGTCCCAATAGGGCCCACCAGCCTAGTTCCTCTGATCTATGGCATCATCTGTGATAGTTTGGGTGGAAAAGATAAAAGGGACATAGGGGAAATTGCAGTAACAGACAAGCTGATGTTGAATAGCAAAGTGCTAATACCTAAGCCATTCTGAATAAAACTACCCAGTCATGTGGGCCTGCATGCACAGAAAGACAGAGGGTGAAAAGAGAGGAAGAAAGAGAGAGAGAGAGAGAGAGAGAGAGAGAGAGAGAGAGAGAGAGCTGTGGACCAGGCATTATGGATCTATCCCCATGAACCAAAGAAGGACAATGTCAGCCCAAGGGCCTCACTCTGCAGATTGGTACATGTATTCCAGTTGCATTTAGGCTTACAGATTTATTTGCCTGACAGAGTCACAGTGGCACAGCAAACCCTCTCCATCTCTTTGATCCATGTCAGCAAAGATGTTCCTCTCCCCTCCAAGCTAAAGGATGGTATTCCTCATTAACTGAAGGCATTGCATCCTACGTTATGTTTCCCACTCAACCCAGGGCAAGCCTTGGAACTCTTCTCAAAGAAATGCTCATGAAATTAAGAGGAACTATTCTCTACCTTTATCATGTAACACAAAACCCAACATAATAAAATTATCCTCCTAGATTAAAATGCTACAAAGAAAACAACCCACTTGAAGGTTTTAAGAAACCATTAGACCTTTAGCTCTTGACCATGGAGGATACAAGGTAGCACAAGAACAACCATCATCAACAGGCCAGGGATGCTTAATGTGAAGATATTTTCAGGAGCAGAATTACAGTGGGACATAGCTGTCTCTCTGGTTGACACTCAAGAGTGTGTATGATTCGAAACTTGACACGAATTGGAACTCCCCTGTACTTTTCAGGAATGACACTCTTCAGATCCTCATACTGTGAGATTTATAAACAGAAATAGTACATTCCTGGTGTGACCATCAAAGCATCCCCAAGAATTTAATAAGATCCCTGGTACACAGTAGAGGGTCGGGTCCACATCCACTCTCATGCCTTGTCTTTTCCTGTGTGCTAAACAGACATACCCAGTGAACGCTTACATTCCCTCCTGCCTTGGAATATTTGATGAGGGCACAGGTCTGACTGGAGCAGAAGTTTCATGTCACGGAGCAGAGAAACTAAAATCAGATAAGTAGGTGGTTCCTGATTTTCCAAAGCTCTAAAAATACTTCAATTATGCAATTGATGACAAAAAGAGGGACCTATTAGAGTATAAAGGAAGTCTTTTGCAGTTTGATTAGAAAGCTGACAAAGTTGAAACGGTGGCTTCCGGAATTACCAGGGATATAGTATGCTATTTTTATTCCAACATCTAGAAATGGCTCTAATCACTACACAGTTTTCTTTAAAAGAAAAAAAAAACCTTTCCAATGCTGTTCACCAACTTCAAAATTAAATGAGGATCATTTTTTACCCCTGTGTAGAAGACCCTGCCTCCCTGGTTCCCACTTGGTTGTCACCTCACCGAATTATGCATTGCCCCCAGATCATTACCCCAGAGATGGTTCTTACTTGATTTTTCTGGATAATTGCTATTGACCATATGAGTAATCCCTCCTTGGGAACTTTCCAGTGTCCTTACTCATGTCATGGCCACTGACACCCCAGATCCCTTCTCAGAACCCCCATGGCTCCATGTTATATCTGCCATTGTCTGTCTCCCCCTTGTGAAGTGGGCATCTTCACAAGCAGCATAAACCACAACTTTCTGTCTCCAAGTGCTTGGCAGAAAATACATACATGAACGATAAAGTAGAGGCAAATGGAGAGTAAAGAGCAACAAGTAAGATCATAGGACTACTTGCTAATGCCTCTAAGCTAGTGCTCACCATAATCAAGAAGGAAACCTCTAGGTTTATTCTGCCTGACAATACGTGAAGAGATGGTGAAGAATTAAAGAACTGCAGGCAGGTAAAAGGCATTTGATGGGACCACTAACCATTTCGAGGCATTTTCCCCAGTGTGCACGCTGAGGAAATGTGCTCTAAGACTGCTTATATGGAAGTGTCTGTGCTTTAGAGTGGTCATTGTCACCGGTTTATGTGCCTTGGCAGAACACTAATGGAAGAAGTGCACAGCTCAGTCATAGATTCCATCAAGATCTTCTAAGAGATGAGCTGCCGAAGTTCACCGCAACTCTGCCTTCCACTCTGGAGCATGCTAAAGTGTCACTATGAACTCCTTCTATGACAATGAACCTTGGACTTGTCACCTGCACATAGATGTCTTGAAAATGTTGCCCTAGAGCTGGTACCTTCTGTATCCAAAGCCAGAGACCCGAAATCAATCCCGGAAATGAAGCTTTTGGCCATAATTACCGACTGCTGACTGTCAGCAGCTAACGTGAAAAGAGAAAGACGACAATAGACATGGCAAGCAGAGTTTGGAGAAAGAGGTTATATGAAAGGTCTAAATGCGGAAGAGTATAAAATTCTATTAAATATTTATTGAAACAGAGTCCTCAAGGAGTCTAGCATGGTTGATCAAAAACATCAGTAGCATACCAGACAGGCAAGTAGTCTAAGCAGTACTGAAAGAGAAGTAGTTGGTTCAACACCATGGATAGTGATTGGTTTTTCAAAGAGGGCCTAGACTATGGAGGAAATTCCAGTAGTACTCTTAGGGCCTAAGAAGATGTGTTCAAATAATACATCAGTTTATTGTTAATGTATGAGACCTATGTCTATTTAAATACACAGACTGAAGCTTTGGAGTTTCTTCACGGCTGAGCAACATCCAAAGTGGGTCTGCCTGTCAAAAGCAATTACAAACTATTTCTTATCTGGCTGGCTAAACAGTTCTGCTTTTAGCCTAATGAACATCCTAATCAGATGTTTTTTCAAAGGGGCCCAAAAAGGGGCCCCTATAATCAGTAAAAGATACAGGAAAGGTGGTGGGAAAATTCAACATGCTGACAGGTAGCAGATATCAGAGTAATCTCCTATCTGGCGCAGAAGACAGTATATAAGAGTTGGGTCCAGTTGACAAGGATGACAGAGAAGAGCAGGTCTTTACTCTTCACTGACTTTACCCATTTGTCATTGGACAGCACCACCACCTTTGTTATGTGTTTCCTTACAAGGTGGCGATTGTTTTTAAGTTTTTTAATTTAATGTTTTATGTAATATTTTCTATTATATTTTACCTTGTCCCAACTCATCCCAGATACTTCCACTCTCCCTCCCCACACAGCTTCATATTCTTTCAGAAAGAAAAAGAAAAAAAACCAAGGTGATGATCTTAGCCTCAACTCCCCGGTGACTGACTTTTATTATGTTTTATAAATCTGCAGAGAAGTTGGTAACCACTAGATGTCCCTTATGCTTTGTATAACCTACCTAAAATGAATTTCACCACCAGTTACACATTCAAAGACCTGTTCCCAAGCCTTGATTCTCAAATGCCTGCTGTAATTCCTGCAGTGACTCCCTTCTCTGCTTTATTTATCAAACAACTTCTACAGTATTTCAATGGCAATTTAAGGCAGGGTATCACTGGTTAAATTAAAAATCTTTACAGATATATAAAACAGGTAGAAATAGTGGACTAAGAGTTAAATAGGACTATTTGAGGAACTATTTCTCAAAAAGCTAGGATACCTAAAGAGGTTCACAATTTATTATCACTGTCAAAACCCAGTATTAGTTTTTAATGCAGACAGAGAAGCCATAGCTCAGTTTAACTTCAGGTTTTTACCTACCCTCCGAGCTTGGGCTCTTAGAGTCAATGCAACTAGGAACAGCAAGTAATTAATTTCACATGTCAAATTTGAGTAATTAAGAATGGCTGCTTAGGAAATTAAGAAGGAAAGACTTATGCTGGGATCAATAAGTAATGCCTGTTACAAGAGTGGGAAGTATACTTGTAGAGCCTGAATTAATGGGCTAGCTCTATCCAGGGTCCTGGGTGTGGGGTGGTTCTTGGTGGGGCAGGGTGGTGAGTAGCTAACCTGATCAGAGGGCTTCCTCTGAGCCATTGTTAGTGCTTTACATACAAAGTGGGAAACATAATTAAGCCAAGAAAGCACAATAGGGTTGACAGCAAATGGGGACACTATTAAAACTCACCGGAATGTAAGTATAACTTGGAACTTTTCAGACTTATCTGGTGTAAAGGGTCACGATATTTGATCATCACGATTTAAAGGCATGTAAAATATAGTGTATAGCACATATTCTAAGATCAAACTATCTAGGCTCACTTTTCTAACTGTGTGGTGTGCGCACTCTTTAAATGTTTGTAGTTCCGTGTCTTCAATTTGGAAGTGGGACATTGCACACTCAGCTAAAAGGTTGCTGTAAGGATTACAGCTGTTTAGCCAGCATGCAGAGACTAGCTCCTGGTGCCCTGCAAAAGCCCATGACTGTCACCTTAATTTTACAGGGAAAGAAAATGCAGGAATTGCAAATGCTGCCTGTATTCTTAGGATAATGTCAGGATTGGGTCATGGAATCAGAATGGAAATGAAGGGGAGTCTGGCTTCACAGTCTGTTACTGACCTAGTATCCTACAGCATAAGGCAAATTGGGGCTTCTTTAAGATTCTCTCCTCCCTGAGGTTTCTTTAAGATTCTCCCTTCCCTCACAGAGTGGGACTTAAAACAAGGAGCCTCTCGAAAAGTTAATCTCTCTTACCACGCCGAAGTCGGCATATTATGGTCAAATTGCTCTGAATAAAGCCCATGCAGGTGCTGAGGAGGGTCTCCACTGGACCCATCTACTTCATGGGTTGAAAGACAGACAGTTGGGGAGGTGATGAAGAAGACAGAAGTGCCTGCATCCCATTTTTTTTTTTAAAAAAAAGATGAAGTCCCTGCTCTGACCTTGCATGGTGGCCTACCCAAGCCCACTGGACTCTCCTGCTGTCACCTCAACTCCCCCGTCAGAGCCCACTTACACCCTTTGTGACTTTCCTTGTGGAACAGATGGCCAGGGCTACTGCCGGACACAGAAGAGTGAGTACCAGGCCAGCAGAGCACACCTGTTCGCACAGACCTGGACCACTGTCCACTCACAGCCGCCAGCTGGTAGGAACTGGCTGCAGTGGAGTCCTTGTCCAGAACTCAGATGGGCTCTTCCTGTTACTCATCAGCTCCTCAGTCGGTATAATTAATGGTTTGTTTTCATAATGAGAGCTGGGAATGCTGCCATACACATCTGCTCAGGGGCATTTGGGTGACCTAAATCAGACCTTGATGACGGGAGCCTCTGGCTTCTTTCAGATGGGCCATCACATTGTTTACTTATGGAGTATGCTTGTAAAAAAAAAAATACCCCTAGGAGATCAAACACTTGACGTCTCTAAAGGGGAAAGAAAACCGGCCTTTGAAGGAGTCTGAATAATGGTCTTCAAAGATGTCAGACTCTAAGCACTGAGCACTGAAGCCTGTAAATATTCTCTTCTTTGGGAAAAAAAGAGTCTTTGTAGATGTGATCCTGTATTCTCCAGATGGGCCCTAATGGCATCACCTGTATCCTTTTAGGAGGGAGGCAATGGTAGATTCAACATATGGAGAGAGCAGAAAATCTGAAGATAGTGATAGTGAAGGAATGCAGTCATGAGCCAGGGAATGTTGGCAGGTACCAGCACCTGGACGATGCGAAGGACTGATTTGAACTCTAAGAGAGAGCAGTTTTGCTGGCACCTTTGATTTCAAAACAGCGGACCTGACTTTGGACTTCAGAATGAATACGTTTCTGGTTTTGAAGCACTCCAGACTGTGGTGGTTTGTTATAGAAACCATACAAGATTAATATATTCTCTATCGGCTCTTTCCCTACCCCTGCTAGGGTTGGACTTGGAATAAACCCCCAGAGCCTGGCCTGTTTCCTTTTGTGTTTGCTGTCCAAGAACTGCTCAGGCTGGTAGAAGAGAAACTAAGTTAGAATTAAAAATTCTTTCGAGCCCTATTAATAGCAGAAATTCACACCTGGGTCACAACTAATCTTTGAAATGTAAATCATCATGAAAATATAGCTGCCTGGTTTGGGCTCCTCAAGTTTATGAAGTATAATCTCATGTAGTACACAAAAGCTGCCCAACTTTCATACCATATCATAACTGAAATTCACATATCAAAGCAATAATTAATCACGAAGACTGCCCAGAATTTTAAAAAAGTGCATTAATTATGTAAATTTTATCATACTGTAGATTGTCCAATGGGATTGACATAACCTTCGTCCAGAAGAACTCAGGATGTCCTGTAGCAGACAAATATGTACCATCATTTGCTCAGGAGCCACTTAGTGGGCCACTAGCACATACAAGCACCTGCTAGGAACTGGGGAGCATGGAAAGAACAGTCGGTGTTTCCTGCAGAGAAAGTCTGGTAGCATCTATCCAGTTATCTCTTCAGTGTCGAAGTCTCGGGAATAAAATAATGAAAAGCACACAGCAAGAAAGCGTCAGCCACAAGCGGAAGCATCAGAAAACTTCAAATTAGCTATCTGAATAAAAAGTATTTTTAAGGGCATTTCTACCCTCAAAGTATGACTAAGGCTCCAAATTCAGGGTGTGAGTAGGGACAAGGAGCAGCCTCAAAGTATCTTCCAATGTATGCAGCCAGGGGGCTGTGATATCAGCATTAAGGAGGTGAAAGAGGAGAACAAGAGAAATAACAATAAGAGAAGGAGCCAAAAGAGAAGTCTCAGCAGCTTCAACTGGGGTTTGGTGGGAATGATGGCAGACAAGAAGCTTCCCAGGTCCTCAGAATGCCTCTGACAGCCAGCTAAGAAAGTCTAACCAATCCTAAAGCCACTAGGAAGCCACTCAGGTGGGACAGTGAAGAGGTTTGGTTGACATAATTTGAAAGACTAACCTAGTGATGACCGTGGAAATGAGTTAAGAGAAAACAAGTAGAAAAGCATTTGTAAAGCAACCATGATGTGGCAAAATAAGGGACCAAATGTATAAAAAGTGCAGTAGAGAAATCCTTACCTGGGGATAATGAGTGTGTCTGGGGGAGAATCCCACAAAGACAATGCAAACCAGGTGGTCGATTAGTGGGCTGCAGCAGATCACAGTCCTAAATACAGAACTGAGCTCTGAGGACTTACAGCCAGAATTCGGATGGAAAAACGAAACAAGCACACAACAATAACAAAGGTGAAGAAAGAAAGTCCAAGGATGACAGAGCACCTGCGCACTAGGCGTTACAGAAGAAACACTCAAGTAAAAGAAAGCCATCAGAAGTCAGTAGGATCCATGGTTAGAGTGGAGAGTAGGGGAGGGTCTAGGAAATTTGACAGGTAGAGCTTGCATAGCTTGCTGGTTTGTGGAAGGCTCTGTGGTCACTGTGCTGCTCTCTTGTGCTAATGCTCATGTGCTAACCCATATCTGCATCCGATCCTGATGAATAGGGTTAGTTGGGGCCTAGAATTTCATTATCTGTTTTATGTTTAAAATTCCCTCCCTCACCACAACCGTCTCATTTTACATGAGAGAAACAGGTTTAGCAAGTTCCAGAAGCCTGTTCAAACTCACAAGACTTTTAATCGACTATGCACTATTCTGGGATATCATATTAACTTAGCAAAGCTGTATTATATTTGTTTATGTTGCAGAATATGATATTAGCTATGGAAAGGTGTGTTGCATTTGGTTTTGCTGTATTGGCTTCATGCTGAAAGAATGTGTGTTTAATTATGTAAAAATGAGTTGTATTTGTGTCACTTTGAAAGCCTAAGGTACCTGATTGGTAGGCAATGCTGGCAGCAGAGAGAATAAGTAGGAGTAGAATTCTGGAATGAGGGAGATGAGGAGAATGGGGAGAAAGGGTGACATGCCTGGGGCCAGAAGGCACGCAGTGGCCAGTCAGTCAGACACAAAAAGCAGTGAAAGTAAGATATACAGAAGGAAATAAAAGTAAATAAGTCCCAAGGCAAATGATAGATAAAGAGAAACAGGTTCATTTAAGTTAAAGGAGCTAGCCAGAAATTAACCTAAACTAAGCCAAGTATTCAGAACTAACAATAAGTCTCCATGTTATAATTTGGGAGCTGACTGGGTGGACCTAAAGAAAAGCCTGGTGTAGTGAACTTTGAAGGGCCTTGGGCCCTGAGCCTGGCTTTTTGCATTCCAGTTACTCTGGAAAGAAGTCTGAAAACATGCTTTCTTCAAACACTTGCCTTCATGGTTTCTGAGGGAAATTATCCAACCTGGGCTTTCTATGATCTCTATTGTAAAGTATTAGTTGAAGGTGTGTTACATTTGTTTATGCTGTGGAAGATTTGCTTAATGATGCAAAGATATGCTGCATTCTTTTATGCTGCATTCTTTTACGTTGCATTTGTCTACCTCTGAAGCTGTGTTACTTTGCTTGTCTAAAACACCTGATGGTCTAATAAAATGTCAAATGGCTGGATCCAGGGGTAGGTTGATCCCGAATTTCCTGAGAAACCGAAACACTGCTTTCCAGAGTGGTTGCACAAGTTTGCATTCCCACCAGCAATGGGTGAGTGTACCCCTTTCTCCACAACCTCTCCAGCAAAGGCTATCATTGGTGTTTTTTATTTTAGCCATTCTGACAGGTGTAAGGTGGTATCTTAAAGTTGTCTTGATTTGCATTTCCCTGATCGCTAAGGAAGTTGAGCATGACCTTAAGTGTCTTTTGGCCATTTGAAGTTCTTCTGTTGAGAATTCTCTGTTCAGATCAGTGCCCCATTTTCAGGAGCAGAAGGAGACGGAGCACGAGCAAGGAACTCAGGACCACAAGGGGTGCACCCACACACTAAGACAATGGGGATGTTCTATTGGGATCTCACCAAGGCCAGCTGGCCTAGGTCTGAAAAAGCATGGGATAAATCCGGACTAGCTGAACATAGCGGACAATGAGGAATACTGAGAATTCAAGAACAATTGCAGTGGGTTTTTGATCCTACTGCACGTACTGGCTTTGTGGGAGCCTAGGCAGTTTGAATGCTCACCTTACGAGACCTGGATAGAGGTGGGCAGTCCTTGGGCTTCCCACAGGTCAGGGAACCCTGATTGCTCTTCGAGCAGATGAGGGGGGGGGGACTTGATCGGGGGGAGGGGGAGGGAAATGGGAAGCGGTTGTGGGGACGAGGCAGAAATCCTTAATAAATAAATAAATTAAAAAAAAAATGTCAAATGGCCAATAACTAAGCAACAGAGGGCTAAGAGAGAGAATATTCTCTCTGCTAAGCAGAGAGAATAAATAGAAGAAGAAAAAGAGAAGAAAGAGAAGAGAGAAAAGGAGAAAGAGAGGAGAATGCTGGGGACAGCCACCAAGCCACACAGTCAGACATGAAATAAGAAGGAAAGAAAAGATAGACAGAAATAGAGATAAAAGCCTAGAGGGAAAGGTATATGGGATTTAAGAAAAGCAGCTAGAAATAAGCCTAGCTATGGATGGGCATTCATAATAAAGAACAAGTCTCAATGTGATTATTTGGGAGCTGGGTGATGGGCCCCCAAAGAGTTAAAAAAAAAAGCCTATTAACTATAATCTCAAACAAAACCTCACCACAATACCTAGGTTGATGCAAACTTGACTTGGTATTGCTTCACCTAATGCATGACCTTGAAGTCCTAGTCACCAGCTAGAAATCCTGGTTCTATCTAATTTTGGCAAAAAAGAGCCAAGGGAACAGGGAAATGTCCGGAGAATAACCAAAAATTGTGAAAACCTACTCTGCCTTGAGATTTAAGAGTTTATTTTAGACAGACATGGAAATAGACACTATTGAAAATGCCATTTATGGCTTCTAAGGAGGTGTGTGCACCTGAAGGAAATAGGACATGTTTCTACCTGTGTAAAAAGCTGAGTAACACTTAACAAAGTTCAAAGTCCCAACTTTCTCCAAGCATCTTTCCTGGAACTTTCACAGGGCTAAACCTCTAGGGTCATGGCATTCCTTGCTTCTACTGGGACATTTATTGGCCATACTATTGTCTGAAGTTTCTTACATCCAAGAGAAAATAGTATCTGCAAGTTCCACCCTACTATAATGATACAGCTCTCCTGACCACTAGGTATCACTTGTATGTGCCACAACCCTAGAATTGAGGACAGCAAAGAAAAAGGCTATCCTCTGTCCCTGCTTTTTGATGGGCTTTCTGGGAGAAAAATACTATCAGCATTGGGCCTGGTGCTCCTGAAAGATTGCTGGACCCTTAAAGGGCTCTCTTCACTATTATTCAACTTGTGAGTAGAAAATTGGAAAAAAAATCAAGAGAAAATTCAACAGGAGCATTTCTGAAACACAGGTAAAAGAAAGAAGAAGGCATCAACTTGAATTCCATAAAAACCTCAAATCTATAGCTTGTTTTGATTCCAAATAATGAAAGGCAAGAATGGAATGTGACACTGGGCAAATCAAAACACTCCTCTTTTATCTCTGTGGCTTCTATCACTGGCTTCAACTTGACTGTGTGGCTAAAGTATACTGTTTCACTGGAACCTAATAAAAGAATTTTATTTTATGGATGGCAGAGGAAATAATTCTTACCACCTTGTCTCTGCAGTATTAAAACGCCATTCATTTAGTTGCTCTCCAAGAAAAGAATGTTTAACTCGTGAGTGAACAGTTCTGTAACAGCAATACTAATGTCCTATAATTTTAATTTTAAAAAGCGGTACCCTTTAGAGGCCATAAAAGCTCCTGTTTTGCCCATAGCACTCCTTCCTTGAAACCTCACTCCATGCTTGGGTTTAATCACTGCACACTTTCCAAGGAGCTCTTGATGCCTAATTTTCTGTTTCAATCTTCCTTTCCCAATTCCTAAACTGGGCTTTCCCCAAGCATCTGATGAAGGCTATCTTTCCACTTAGCCACCATCTGCCATTGCTAATTCCATCCATTCATGCATCTTTAACTGGAAACCAAACCCTTGCATCCCTAATGTGAGGTGTCCTTCCAAAAGTGAGCAGTGTGGCCCTTCAGCTTTAGCCTTGCAAACATTCCAGGGAAGATCCTTGGAGAAACTTGGAACTTTGAACTTGATTAAGTATTACTCAACTTCATTCACGGTTGAGAGATGCCCTATTCCCTTTACCTGCACACACCTCCCTTCAGACACTTCACACCTCTTTGTTTTGTACTTCACACCACTTCAGAAGTACCATCAATCTACAATTAAAAACAATCTGAAGGACCCCAAACCAACCCGTATAGAAGTACAACCCTCAATCCTCCTGACTTCCTTATTTCTTGCCGTGGTCACTCAAATTCAAATATTTGTAGCTGCATTCACCACCCCCTGTTCTTTCATCCTGATTCAATCTCCTTGCCATGCCCATTTGATTCCACACCCAACATCTTTCTCATTAATTTTCAGTATTCTCTTCCTGTGGACACATCTGTGTCTACCAGCATTGCATTTTGTTCACCAAGTGCAGGGGAAAGCTTACAGAATACTAAGCTCTGTAATCATGAAATGATCCCTGGCTTCGTGGAATTTACAGTGTAGTGGAGACAGCACACAGGTAAGTACAAAGAGACAGTGGTGCTAGGGAAAAAACAATATATAAGATAGAGACATTTCTAGATACAGAAATGATCAACTCAACCCTAGAGGACAGGAGTCTGGATCAAGCCTCATACTGACTAGTAAAGGATAGTTGCCTCACTATTTTCTAAGTTGAACTTCAGTGTCTCTGTACTTCAATGTATCACACATAGTATTTCACACGTGGTTATGTAGAGTAACATTCATAAAGAGACTGGATAGCCTGGGAGAAGGGGAGGAATAGGAGATGACAGGACTAGGGATCACTGGAGTAGTGTAAAAGGGAAGAGCTAGGATACAAATTAAGAAAACATGGCTTGGTTCAGGAAAGAATGGTGAATAGTTGAACAGAGATGGCAAGAAAGAAGAGAGCCACAAGGTGTCCACATCCTTTAGGGACAAAGGAGACTTGAAAGATGTGACAGGAAAGAAGTCTGAGTCTGATAGGTAAATGGGTAGATAACGAACCAGTTCTAGAAAAGCTAGTAAGGTCAAGAGATGGAGGAAAGGGGAGAAAGAAAGGAGGGATTAGAGAATGGAAAGGAGAGGGCAGCAAAGGGTCGAGGAAGAGGAGAGATGGGACCATCCTGCAGGAGAAGAGTCATAAGTATCATAAGACCACATGATTCCTGGCAACAAGGATGATGGAGGCCACTTTTATTCCATGTAATAGTGACACTGACACCATTCTTTACATTCCTGGGCCATTCACGATCATGCAGTTTCTGCTGCCAATTAATCTACATAGAAAGACATTTCTGCCAAATAACATAATGAATCTGTGGTCTCAGTGTCTTATGTCTTCCTGGCATTTCCTTTCTCCACTATTTCTCTAGAATTGGACTTAAAGAGCTTAGTTAAAGAGCCTGAACCATCTTTAAGGCAAGCATTTTAAACATATTTATGGGGTGGAGAGATGGCTCTTAGGTAAAAGCACCTGCTGCCAAGCCTGATGACTGGTAATTTGGTCTCCAGGCCCCACATGGTAGAAGGAATGAACCAACACTGTGATTACAGGTGTCTGCAATACCTAGACTGAAATAATCACTTTATTGAAGGTTTGTGGCAATGATTATTTTGGCCATGATGATGATACATGATTACGGCTGTAGAAAGAAGAATAAGAAGAAATGGAAGAAGAAAAGAAAAGGAGTATATACCATTTCAATACCATTTAGAAAAAGATTTTTAAACACCGAGAAAACAGCACAACCTAGAACAGCACGAAAGCATCAACCACATCAACGTGAGACTTGCAAAATGATTATCCTAAGTGTCCCACAGTACTTAAATGCAGACTATGTATTTAAAACCCACAGCAGTAATTGCTGCAAATTTGAGCTGAGAGTACAGTACATACACTATGTATTTATAAGAACACAGAACCTGAAGAAAAGCCTCTTGCTGGCATTCTCCTCAATTCCCTGACACATAATGAACTCGTTCTATTTTCTCGAGTAATTTGTCTTCTCATTATTTTCTTAGTGTGTGCTGTGTAAGGCTCATCCTTGGCATCTTCATTCTTCTTTCTCTCTATTTTATTAGAAGCAACCCACATGTTAGGTCTAAGTGGGCTCCACGCAGATGGCTCCTTGATGTTAGAACAGCTCTAATTATCTGTGTGTTCATATTCATATTTCCAGCTGGTACCTGAGGATTCTTTACCTTGATGCCTTACTAGTAAACCAATATGCTTATATTGCAAAGTATTGATTTATAGGATAAAATGTTCTGGCATGTAATCCTTCTACCTTTTGACCTCTTACCTTCTTGGAGCTGGTTTCCTTCTGACCACAGATCCCACTGTGTTGTGGAATAATCTTTTTGCACACCATGAAGATGTGCCACTTGCTTTGGTTTAATAAAAAAGCTAAATGGCCAATAGCTAGGTAGGATTTGGGGAGCAGAGAGAATGCTGGGAAGAACTAAAAGGTGGAGTTGCCAGCCAGAGGCCGAGGAAGTAGAATGTGTAGGAGGAGATGTAACAGCCACAAACCATGTGGCAGGTTGTAGACTGATAGAAATGGGTTAATTTGTTATAAGATCTAGTTAGAAACAAGCCTAACCTCTAGGTCAAATTTTTTTATTATTAATAAGAAGCCTCTGTGTCATTAATTGGAGCCAGCTGGTGGGAGAGAGAAAGACTTGCCATACCACTGCACTGCTGTGATGATTGCAACTCTTCCAAAAACTGCCCATCCTTCTTGCTACTGCACAAATGGCCTTCTTTCCTCAATCTGCTAGTGGTCAGCTGGTGTGGTGATGCACACCTGGAACCCCAGCACTCAGTCGACTAAGATGCCTGTGAGAGCCAGAACAGACTGGGTGACAGAGCTAGGCCCCGTCTCAAAAACAAACAAGGAAAAAAAAAAAACACCTGCCATGGAAGTTTCTTTTTAACACTGCACTAGTGGTATGAATGACCGCTTTCCCAAATCAATGTTTGAATCTCAGTTCCCTGGACCTTTCACTACCCTCTTTCTTGTAAGACTGACTTCTCAATGATGTTTAAAGCATTCTCTGTATCTCTGACTACCATGATTAGAACCTCTCTCAGTTCTGGCATCTCCTCTGGAAGGGCTCGTCCTGGAGAAAGACTGAGAGCTCCTCTTTAGCTATTATTTTGACCTCAACAATACTTTATGATTCCTCTTAAACCAAATGTAACATACGTGCTATTACTGTTCAAATTACATCTCTGGCCATAAATCTCTTCAGGTGCTCCGGTTCCTATATTCAGGCACTCTCCTGACATCTCCACTTAACAAGCAAGTTTGATAAAATAAACATGACTGAAACAGAAATAAGGATTCTGCTCCCCTAAGCTCATTCCTCTTGAACATGTTTACTTATATATAGTGAGCTAAACCTGGAAGACACTCTGGAGTTACTCATGAGGCTGTTTTGGTAAGTTATAACCCGTTGTCTCTGGGTAATGAGAAAGGATTACATTTATTGGTTAATTTATGGTAGCTGAAGCCATGCAGTTCATTCTGGGTAATTTGTTTTGAGGAGAAGTGATATATTCACCATCAGGCCAAACATATAATTTTTTCCCAATAAGAAAATCTTCTGGGGGCTGAAGAGATGGCTATTACTGTAAGAGATGACTCTAAACTGTAAGAGCACTTGCTGTTCTTCCAGAGGAGCTGGGTTCAGTTCCTAGAACTCACATTAGGTGCCTCACAACCACCTATTACTCCAGTTCCAAGCAGTCTGATACCCTCCTCTGGCTTTCTTGATGACTGAGCAAAAACTGGTGGATATACACAGACTTAGAAACACACCAACATATACATAAATATTCTTTAAAGACTAGTAGCCCCTAAAATTTCTTTTACATTGTAGTTCATTCAGCAATGTTCCAATCAGTGACTTCCCTATCAGCTCAGGTCTCAAAGTGAGGAAAATAATAAACAAAGAAAAACCACCAGCCAACACACAAGGAACATGGGATGGCAGTGGGGAATAACTCCTCTGTTTTAAGCCTCTTAAATTTGAGAGTACACTCTTGCCTTATTGCCACCACCTAAATCATTTACTAATAATGATATTTTCAAGAACTCACTCCTCATACCCAATATTCAACTCTTTTTTTAAATCAAGGTCATTTTTTAAAAGATTGTATTTATTTATTATGTATACAGTATTCTCAGTATTCTGTGTGAAGGTATGCCTTCAGGCTAGAAGAGGGCACCAGATCTCACTGCAGATGGTTGTGAGCCACCATGTGGTTGCTGGGAATTGAACTCAGGACCTTTGGAAGAGCAGGCAGTGCTCTTAACCACTGAGCCATTTCTCTAGCCCCCCTAACATTCAACTCTTAATTAACTCTACCGACTCTAGCTCCAAATAAGATTTCGTGCCACCTGTTTATTGCGCTTCCATTGCCACCATCCGATCCACACTGCTCGATTTTCTTGTCTGGAAGGTATACACAGGTATCATCCATATTCCACACGTTAGACAGAAGAATCTTTTTAAATTCAGAATAGCCACATACGGAATAAAAAGACTCTGGATAAAAAGCAACCTTCCACCATGGCTGAAAGTTTAATTTGTCTTTATTGATTTTTTTTTCTTTCTACGTTCCCTGAATTCAACAATGACAAACTCCTAAGGCCTGAAAGTTTTTAAATATTTGTACCTTTGAATTCGCTGATATAGCTTCTTTGGGTCACATGCATGTGTATTAAGGCATTTACATATACTTCTCCCTGTGTCTCTCTGCCTCTCAGTCCCTCTCTGTCACTGTCTCTGTCTCTGTCTCTGTCTCTGTCTGTCTCTCTCTCTCTCACACACAGTACTAATCTAAAAATGGATGTTACCAATTGAGCTTCTCAGCATGGGGTAAGATCTCTGGGACAAGCACAAATCTCTCACAGTTCCTCCCTCTGCCCCCAAAGCCAACCCTTTCAAGCACCACCATCTTTTCCAGTGTTGTATGCTTTCATTATTGCCGATGATTTATGGCCATTTCCATCTGTGAGTGGATGATACTTTGGCAGAGTCCAAGAATTCCCAAGAAGCTCTGATTAAGTCTTTTATTCCCAAAGAGAACTGTGAAGTCATCCCAGAATAAAAAAGACACGCTGAAAAATAAGAGCTTGCACAGGTGCCAAGAGAAGATACTAACCGTCCCACAGTCCATCCACTCATTAAATAAATATACGTGCCAATCGTGCCAGAGGAGAAAAATAAATCAATCAATGAGAATTTACTGAGTGAATGCTATGTGCCAGGAATTGCTTCAAAGTAGACACAACAAAGTTTCTTTTTTTCACATGGGTTTTAACGCTTAAGTGGATGGACATTATGAAGAAGAGAATTTATCATTATGTCAGACAATGATATACAAACAAAAGGAAAGAAAGTGCTAGATAGGGTATGGGCTTATTCATTGAGTAGCACAGCAAGAACTATAAGGCACAGTGACATATCTGTAAAACATAGGAAGCAGGAAGGATGAGCAATATGGCTTTTGGTCAGGGAGACTCTTAGGCAGACAATGATGAAAAGAAAATATCTCTGCAGCAAATGAAGTATGCATACAAAGACTACCAAGAGGGGATTATGTGGCTGGAAGAGAAAAGGATAAAATAGGATACACGAGCAGGGAACCAACAGGGGCCAGTCCTGTAAAATCTTATAGACATCTAGGAATCTGAACTCTGATCTGAACAAAACAGAAATCTATTAGATGATATTGAGCCATAACGTTGAGTCATGAAACATTGTCATTTAATGAACTTTGTCATTTCACAAAGAACAACATCCCTGTGCCAGAGCTGTAGTTAGACAGAACCAGGAGAAAACAGGAGCAGAGGAAGCATTTTGGAAGGCTGTTACAGCCATCTATTGAGTCTACGGAGGCTGGGACAAGGGAGGCAGGGGTCACACGCCACAGCCTGTCTTCCAGTCCTGTGGCTTTGGTTGGTATCTTCTGTTCTGTGATCTTAAGGCCCCAAGAGGCCCCAAGATCTTGTTAAAATGCCTCACCAACTCCACCAGCGTCATTTACTGGTCTGTTTCCCTAGGCAGATTGGAGCTCTTCTGTCACCAAATACACATCATATACGCTCTTTCCCCTCTGCCTTCACCCATTAGATACATGAGACAGCGTGGAAAATGACAAACCTGTTTTATTTAAAATATAATCCAAGTCAGTGGACTTCTTAGAAGAAGATATAATACAGTGAAATTCTATTATCCTTATATGTCACTTGCACAAATTTGGCATTCTACTTCTGAGGGAAGACAATTTCTATTTACCACCAAGTCCTTTTGCTCATTCCAAATAGGCTTGCCATCATACCTCCTGGAATGATGTGCTTCAGCAAACACAAAAGGGTCAACGGTGGCAATTTGGTGCTTACAAGACTGCTAAGATTTGGAGCCAGTGCTATGCACAAGTCTTTCTTCCGGGTGTGTTTGACTATAGGAACTTCTTTACACCACATGTGCCAGTTTTAGAAAATAATCTCCATGTGATTTGTGCTCTGCTGTGCCTCCTCCCTAGAGGACTACACATGCCCGACACTTCAGGCTTGCACAGATACTTGCTCAGGATTCACAAGCCCTACTTCTTAGATCCTCCCTCCTATACAGGGGCTTCCAACTCGAAGATAAGCAAGATTGACAGAGTGAAGGGAGAGCCCAAAATATGATGCAAGTTTTCATCAGAACTTAAATAACAAAGATGAGAACATGAGACAGAAGGTCATCCAAAACTTGTTGTTAACACTCTCTTTCTTATTCTACTTGGTCCATATTTCCATGTAGAAAGATGATAAGATTTTACTCAATTGATAAAAATACCATTCTATCCTTGAGAACTCTCATGGGGCCCCACCCCTAGATGACGAACCACTGGCGACTAACAATGACCCAGAGAGAGAGAAAAAAATGCTGTTTCCCAAGTTTGGGGACTCCTAATTGATTATCCAGCACCAAGTGATCAGCCTTAAAATCATACACATATGAAAAATACTAAGTGAACTCATTTGACTGTATTTATAAATACAGAGGAGTGAGAAGCAGGATGTTGAAATTATAGAAAAATTTAAATAAATTGTTTATATAAACACTGATGGGATGACTATGATAACCTTTAAATTTTAATATGGAAGTCACTATTCTAATATATCATTATTAAGTAAGAGGAAGATTCAGAAACTTGAGTATATCATTCATTACAAAGACAATAATTAGAAAAGTTTCTGAGAAACAAAAAGTCCCAAAGTAAGATACTTGAATAGGAAACTTTCATAGATTTGAAGATAATTCTTTTCTGATATCCCACAATTATTCATTATCTAATTCCAAACTACCTTAGCCACACATATACACCATCTGTTCCCCTAGAACACACCCCTTCTCACTGACTTGGTGCTAGCTATACACTCTCCATCCTCCTTTCTGAATTCTGACCAGCTATCCATATTTATCTCTTTTTACTTACTTATTTTCACTTGAAATGTAAAAGTATTTTGTTGGGAATTGGGGAACTATTTTGTAGACTAAGGATAATTCATTGTGATATTCTCCATACTATATATAACATCCTTGAAACTGACCTCTTCCCATAATTCCTTATTTCAATGGCCTTAAAATAACTACAAACTAATCCAGGTGAGTTTCCAAGTTTTAGAGGCATGAGAAAAGGGATGCTCTGTGTTATGCATATGTTTTTTTTTATCTTAAAAGATTCAACACAAATGTAGAATAAGCTATATAACCAATCTTACATGTTCTAGTACCCACTTCTAGAAAGTAAAAATGCAATATGTAAAATGAATTTTATTTGTACACCTTATTTAATGTAGTATGTCTAATACATATTATTTCAACCTACAATGGCTATAGAAATTGTTTATACCTTTTTTAACCTGTTTCCTGCTAAATTTTCTAGATTCGGTGCAAATCTATGAACAGCTGGCCTTATATTAGACATATTCCAAGTGATGAGGAATCAGATGGCGCTATTCTTGATCTGCACAATCTTTTGTGAAGATGCTCTACTGCACAACAAATGACTTGTACAATCAATTCTTTCCTCTACCGTCACTCAATATGTTAGTATTCAAATACACTACTAAATTAAAGATGAATTCTTGGTACTTTGTAGAATAGTTTCTTCATTTATGGTACTCTTTGATAGATACTTGTTTTAGGGAGGAAGTAGAAATGATTATGAATACAGCTGGTGAACCAGACTGTAGGTCTTAACTCCAATTATGCCTCCTTAAACAAGCTATATATGTTTTGATTTCCTCGCCTCCTACTGACACCATCCTGTCACTTTTAATTTGCCTGAAGATTAAGTAAATTCAAATGAATTAGCACTTAGTACTCTACTTAGTACACCACACTGCTTAATAGCTATCATCTAGAACATGAGAGAGAGAGAGAGAGAGAGAGAGAGAGAGAAACTTCTGAGGTTATATGACTAAGGATGAAATTATAATTAAGAAAATTCCAGGACAGTTTAGACAGCTGTCATCCTAAGGTCAAGACTCAAACACCCCAACGATCATTAAGATGGCATACATGGCTTGTGTGTCTCTATTGTGCAAACATCTGCTTGTTGCCCACCGCTGCACTACTGGCTATCCCTACTGGCTCCCCCTTCCACGGGTCTGCAGGAGAATTAGCCTGAATGATAATGAAAAGACAACAGGGCTACAATCTAAACACAATAGAAAACCATCTTAAAATTGGCTTTGGTAAATTCTACCCAATTCCTATTCAAACTAGAACGAACGACAACACAGTATTAACAGTAGAAGAATAGAGTGAAGAACATATGGACTGCCTATGTGTCTTTTACCTTGGCTTCTCATCTCCATCACTGATAATAGAATCCAGGCAGTCATATTTGGGGAAGGCTCATCACTCTCTTTTTAGCTTAGCTGATACAATAAGCCAAGGCTACTGGTCACTAAAAAATTATTTTTTCTGCAAAGGATTTATATTCTAAGGAAGAAATGATAACACTTCTGTTTCCCTCAATATCATTATCAGTTATCTCCAAAGAATAATTTCCAAACCACTAATCTGAAATATCTCACTGATTTTGAAGACTGGAAATATAGAGAGGGTTTTACTCTAGAGAGATTCAAATAGATCTCAATTCCAAATCATGCTTATATCCCATTCCCTGTCATCTAGTATGTGTGCTATTGAAAAGGGATTTTATGGTACACCACAAAACTGGACATGAAGAAATTTATGCAGAATATCTACACATGGATGCTAATTTCCATCAAGAGGAGGATATGGCCTTGCTTTGCTATGTCTAGATCAATACATAACCAACACTAGTATTCAGAAACATTCCTTTAAATTTACATCCGTGGACTGTGTCAATACTGTGTCCAAACCCAAGCTCTCTAGAGTGAATGGGAAGGACCCAAGCCCCCAGCAGATACTGTCTCAGTTGCTCATTACTTTGAAGAGGTGTGGGTCCCAAATGGAGGAAATAATACATCTGTTTCTTCCCTGTGTAGCCATGTTACTGATAATAATTTTATCCCCGGGTAATTAACTCAGAATGAAATTGTGTGTTTATGGCTTCTTCCTGCCAATGCACAGTCCATTTGAAATCCCAGGGCATCAATTAAGGGTGCATTTTCTAAGATAGTGGACAAGCTGGTTCAGGAGACAGATCCGTCATCTCAGGATGGCACAAGGGCAATGAGATCCTCCAAGTAGGACTTTATATTGGAAAACAAATAACTTAATAATACTTTTAAAGGTGCAGAAATGTGCATAACACAGAGGGGGAAAAGAGTTTTTGCAAATAAATTCTGTATTAAACCACCCCGATGAAAAGAAATATAGGAGAGAAAAGGATTTATTTGATTCACAATTGTAGGTTAAAATCCACCATTGAAGGGCAGTCAAGGAAGCAGGACATTGAAGTAACAGTAACCTCCATTGTCTAAAGCACAGAGATAATGAAGGAATACTCACTTGTGCTCAGTTTATTTTCTCCTTTTGAAAACACAGTCCATGAACCAAGCCTAAGGTGTGGTGTCACCAACACTGGATGAGTCTTCCTGCCTCACTTAGTCTAATCAAGACAAACCCCCACAGACAGGTCAACGTGATCTACATAACCTGTCATTAAGACCCTCCTTCCAGATGATTCTGGGTTGTGTGACTTTGACAATTAAAACAGATGACCACATGGATGAAACCAACCACCCCACCCACAACTGTTGCAAATTTACTTTACAAACAGAATCTAGCTTGCATCTTTAGCTAAATCACTTAGCTAAATTACCTTCTGATATATGTTCTATGCACCAGATACATTAAAATGCTCATTGATTTTAAAATAATAAATGTTATTTTTTTTACATTTAGCTTAGTTTGCTGCTTTTAATAGAATATTCTTTACCATCTCCTCTCTCTGGAAAAATCATAACCAATGTTCAAGTCCCAGATCCTTCAAATCCTCTGTAAATAAAATACCTTGATTCTAATTCTTAGATAAAAAAACATTTAAACTTTGTATAAAATTATAACAAACATTTACAAAAGCACCCACATTAGGAAGCAAAGGCTCCAGTAAATTTCAAAGGATCCATACATATGCCCATGAAATCGATACCAAGATATGAAATAGCCCTGGTATCCTAGAAGCGTCCCTTGTCCTTACTATCCTATTCAGCTTTTGAAAAAATAGATTTATACAATTTTAAGTGCTATGTGAGATGAAAATTATGTCATGCATTCTTTGCTATTTTGTTTGTGAAATTTAGCTACAATGATATATTTGGTTCCTTCATTCATTTTTACAGTCTTATGACACTCTGTTTTGTGACTAACAAAAATGTATTTATTCTGTTGCTCATGGCCATTTTGGGTCTTCCAGTTCGGAACTATTTTAAGAAGTGAGTTTATGAATATATTTGTATACATGGAATGATGTGTGTATGTATGCATATCTGTTGCCATATTGCTAGGAGTAGAACCACAGGGTGTACCAGTTGTCAGTTTTGCTAGTTGTCAGAATATTTTCCAAAATAGTTGTATCAGTTTTCACACAACATGGGATTGGCATGTGCCAATCCCAGCATATTTCAGTTTCTGTCATTTGTCATCCTCTGTAACACTTGATGTTTGTCAATCTTTCTGATGTAGCCGTGGGTTGTTTGTACGTAGTGGGATTACATTATGTTATAAGTTATATCCATCTTTTTACTGATAGTCATTTAGATATATTCATTTCTTCATGCTCAATCTATTTAAATTTCTTTCTTAATAAAAATACTAGTATTTTCTAATTGATTCATAGAGTTCTTTATAAATTCTTGATCACGGACTGTTGTGGATTTTATCTTAACAAATACCTTTTTTATGCTGAAGTTTCTGTCTTACTTTGTTGAATATGTCCTTTGGCATATTTAAGCATGATACAGTTTCAGAATTTCAGTACTTCTACATGCCCTATTTAAGACTTTTTGCCCAGAAAGACATTCATGTCTTATTTTACATGTTTTATTGTTTAACCTATACAATCATGTATACAATATACTTAAGCTTGCAATATATGCATGATCTGAGGCAGAAATCAGTATTCATTTAAAAACATTAGACATCTTTTGAGAATTTCATACATGAGTACTTCATTTGCATCATTTCCAACTCTCCTCCAACTTCTCTGTGCCTCCCATTTCTTCTCAAATTCATGACCTCTTCTACACTTACTATTTTTACAGACACACCTAAGTCCATTTAGTATTGCTCATATGTATATGTTTAGGGCTGACCACCTGATATTTTATCAGGGAACTTGTCCCTTTGGAAAACTGACTTCCCTTTCTGTCACCCTGTAGCTTTTCATCTAGGGGTGGGACTCTGTAAAGCTTACCCCATCCACACTGGTACATTGTGCTTGTACCACAGGTCATTCTGTTGACATTGCATGTCAATTGCTATTATGCAGCTCTTGTTTAGGCCACAATATTGTTGAGATTTCATGGGTGAAGTATGACGGTCAGGTTTAGAAGATACTACTTTATATCAGGCTTTCTGTTTCTCTGGCTCTTGTAATCTATTTTCTTCTTCTTCTGTAATGTTCTCAGATCCTTTAGCCTAAAGGTTGTGTTACAGATGTTCTAGTTGGGGCTGGGCACCCCATACCTGTGTATTCTCTACATTTTGACTAGTTTGAATCTCTGTCTTCTTCAAGAAGTTGCTTCTTTGATAAGGGGTGATACATCTATGCAAATTTTATTTTTTCTTTACAGATGACTAGAATTTCATTCTGTGTATGTTCCATATTTTCATTATCCATTCTTCAGTTGAATAAAAACAGTTTTTTTATTGTGATCCTAGCCTTTAACAACTGTGCCATCTCTCCAGCTCCAGTTGAAAAAAATTTAAAAGAAAGATCTATAAAATAATTTTATTGGATGAAAGTGAATAAATGGCCAGAAGGAGAAAGAATTTGTAAAACAACCAGGTAGAATAGCTTAAGTTTCCCATGAACCTATAGAGGTAAGAAAATCCACAGAGACAAAGGCATAGCTGGATTATAATTGGCAAAAAAAAACCACCCAGTATCCATCACTTCATTCTGTCCTCTAACAACTTAAAAACACAACTGATAGAAATTATGGTCCTTCTTCCAAATCAACCACACCTATGGACTACCATCCACCATCATAACCACCTTCAGCACCTATCTCGTAGAATTTGCCTATATCCTGGCTAACCCAGGGAATTCCTTCTGTATTGTGTTGCTTTTATTGGTTAAGGAATAAAGAAACTGCTTTGGCCTATGTTAGGGCAGAGTAGAGCTAGGCTAGAAAACTAAACTGAATGCCTAAAAGAAGGCAGAGTCAGGAGAAGCCATGTAGCCTCTCCCAGAGACAGATGCTCCAGAACTTTACCCGGTAAGCCACAGCCACGTGGCGAACACACAGAGTAATAGAAATGGGTTAACTCAAGATGTAAGAGCTAGCTAGGGATAGGCTAGAATGATTGGCCAAACAGTATTGGAAATAATATAGTTTCTGTGTGATTATTTTGGGGCTGAGCAGCTGGGAACAAATGAACAGCCTCTGCCAACAACCCAGCTCAGTCTGATATTCAGATGACAGAGCTATCAATGAACAAAGCAACACAGGTGGGAACACGGTATTGTCTAAATGATATGAAACAATAGAGTTGCTCATTGCCTGCACCTGCACCTGGGCCTTTTCTCCAAGCAGCCCTCTCTTTATCTAATCCCAAGAATCTACATTTTCTTTAGAATCTAACAACTTCTCCAACTGAAGTGATGATGAGTGACAAAAAGTAGACAAGTTTCCCATGCTTTCCTTCCGTAGGCTCAAGTATTGAGGAAGTCCAGGATTGGGAACCTCTTCTGGGATATCCTGTGGTCTAACAGTCAGGTGCCTGGGGAAAGTTGTACTGTATCATAGGAACTTCAGTTCTCGAGACCAACACTGACTCCCAAAATGTTCCTCTTCCTACAGATGACAGGATGGCCCCAAATGCCCATCAATTCAAGGACAGTTTCTAAATTCTTCCTCATTAAGCCACTGACCAAGTTTAATACTTACAACCTCTTAATATTTTCTTAGACTACAGAAAAATTCACCTGCAAATGCATATGGCCAGCAATTGTCCTAGAAAAGAATCTTATTTACCTGTTCAACTCCTTCAAAAAAAAAATTTCATTTCTCCCTCTGAACATTTATTGACTAAAACTTTTTTTCTAATTTCCAGTTCTTAGTACCCTTTTACTCAGTTTAATATTCTTCCTGAATTTTCTGTTATTTTGGTCACTTAAAATAAATCTAGAATTTCTTTTTCTCCTTTACTGTTTGAGTAAAAATGTGTGTGTGTGTGTGTGTGTGTGGTGTGTGTGTGTGTGTGTGTGTGTGTGTGTGTAAAATACTAGAGATTAAAACTGGGGCATTACATATTCTAGGCAAATGCTAGTATTATCAGTATTTATTCTAAAGCATTGTCTAAGAGGGAAGAAAGTTTATCAGGTATTTATTCTAAAGCATTGTCTAGGGAAGTTTATCAGGCTTGACCTCCTGAAAGGGAGGTTTATCAGGTTGGCCTTGAACTTGCAATCCTTCTGACTCAGCCTCTCAAGTACCTGGGTTTGTGGGGTGTACCACTGGCTTAGCTGCCTTTTCCCTTTAAGAATAATATTTGATTATTAAATTCTAACAGAAGAAGTGGTTGCTTTCTTTCAGCATTTTGAAGATGTTGCTGCCTTCTTTCTTCTGCCTTTCATCAAATTAATGTTCTTACTGCTGTGGCAAACCCAGTGTCAATGAGTAATAGTTATTTAATAGACATTTGCTAAATTGAATTGAACTAAAATTGAGAAAGATATAACAAGAGAATCACCAACAGAAAAAAAAAAATCTTTCCAGTTCCCTTATCACCACTTAATAAATGAGATTTCTCATAAAAATTATGTACTTATAATAATTTTCTTCCCTTGCTTTGCCCTCTCCTTACATGGATTTGCAGGTTAAGAAATGCCCACTTGATTAGGATTTATCCCTAGTGCATGACCTAGCTCATTGGAAGCTGTCCCTATGGAGGGATATCTTGCTCAGCCTAGATACAGGGTGGAGGGCCTTGGTCCTACCTCAAGGTGATGTGACAGACTTTGTTGACTCCCCATGGAAGGCTTTACCCTCTCTAGAAGTTGATGGGGGTCGAGAAGTAAGGTGGGGAGAGTAGAAGGAGCAGGGAGGGAGAACTGGGATCGGTGTATAAACTAAAAATAAGATTGTTCTAAAAACTATAAATGAATGAATGAATAAAATGAATAACTAAATAAATAAATACAAAAGAAATGCCCACTCCACTCAGAGAATTCTGCAGAAGAGAGCAGAGGGGTCAAGACACCACAAGAAAACGGCCCACCAAATCAACTAACCAGGACTCATAGGGGTTCACAGATACTCAACTGACAATCAGGGAGCCTGTATGGGCAAACGGGTGGAACAAGAAAAAAAAAATCATCCTGAGTGAGGTAACCCAAATCCAGAAAGACAAACATGTCTGTCCTGCCTATGGAGTGCTCTTGGACACTGACACCTAGCAGAATCATCATTAAAGAGTCAGACTTCATCCTGCAACTGATGGGAGCAAATGCAGAGTCCCACAGCCAAATATTAGGCAGAGCTTGGGGAGTCCTGTGGAGGAGGTAGAGGAAAGATCACAGGATCCAAAGGGGCAGTGACATGAGGAGAACATGGCCCATTGAATAGACTCAACTGACTGGGACTCAAAGGGGCTCACAGAGATTAGGGAACCTGTAGGAGTCAGACCTAGGCCCTCTGCAAGTGTTATGATTGAGTATCTCGGGGTCTTACAGAATTTCTAGAAGCAGGAGCAGGGACTGTCTCTGACTCCTTTGCCTACATGTGGGGCTCTTTTCTTCCTACTGGGTTGCCTCCTCCAGCCTTGATGTGATGGTATGTGTCTGGTCTTATTGTAGCTTGCTATGACCTGTTGGTTGATGTCCTTAGATGGTCTGCTCTTTTCTGAAGGGAGGCAGAAAGGGGGTGGGTCTGGGGGATTGCAGAGGTGGGGAGGAGGAGAAGGAGAGGAAACTACGGTCTGGATGTAATATATGAAAGAAGAATTTAAAAATATAGAGAAAAATTAAAGAGAAAGAGAAAAGAAAGACGTGTCCAGTACATCCAAAAATTACTTTCTGTGTGTTTCTGTTCTTTGATTAACAACTTCCTGTTTTCAATCGCTGAATTTGAGACAATAAAAGTCCTGTTGTGGGTTAAACATTTAGAGTTTAAAAGAACATTTATGATTTCATATGCAAATCTCAGGCTAAAAATTAGATAGTTTAATGTAACTTTTCAAGTTAAATACAGACACTAGAGCAAAATATTGATTCTTCTATTTGGTAATGAAATCTCATACTCCTAGACATCATATTAACTCAAACATTTATGGAAACAAGATCTCAGGTTAAAACCTAATCATCATCATCACATTTCTAGTACTTGCCATGGTATTTGATATATAGAAGTCCCTAATTCACAATTATTTGACAAATTAATAAGTGAATGCTAAATTTACTCCAGCCCAATAGTATAAAGATGCCGAGGTTCCACCCTCATCAAAGGACGATCCTTTGTCAGGTCATCAACCAAACCTTTTTAGAATCAGACATTTTTTTTTTCTGCTCACAAAGAACAAAAGCCAAATTGACTCCAATCTTTCTAGGGAAAAAATATATTCATAAACAAGTCCTTAAAACATCCATCTCCGTACAGCGGCATGTTACTATAGTTATCAAACTGGAAATAAGAATATTCTGTTGCACTGTCACACCTTCAGAATAGGTATGTTACCAGCCTAAACAAATGGCTTGTTTACCTAATATAGAACTTGTAAGATAAAAGCCTTAAACACCTAAGTGTCTGTATTAACAGCACAGAAAGAGTAGGCAAGCCAGGTGGTCCACAGAGACAGACAGTAAGGAATGGGCTCTGAGACTGATGACAGGGACTGGTGCTCTGACAGATTCAAGTTCAGTCATGTCTTCTAAACTTGAGGGAGAGCACAAGGAATGTGCTATCTATCTATCTATCTATCTATCTCTCTATCTACCTATGTATCTATCATCTATCTGTCTGTCTGTCTGTCTTTCTATCTATCCATCTATCCGTTTTTCAAAAAGAGAGAGCCCAGAATGAGGAAAGAATGGATACACTTGGGAGAGTTTGCCTTGTGGAGCAGTCTTCCTTAATAGTCTTGGTTCCTTCATTTCCCCAGCTATAGTCATGGAGGCTCTGAGAACCTGACTGTGTTTTGCTTTATCCTCTATTGAGGGGAGCCCTGCACCTACTCACATAGTCTGTTGGTTTTGATCGACAGAACCTAGGAGGCACTGGACTAAGGCACCAAGATGCTGTAAGGACTGAGCAAACTATGACTGCGTTCAAAGCCAGCAAGTTACTGTTGAGAAAGCAACCACTAATTTCAAAGTGACACCTGAATGGGAGGCTTTCAGCGGGGATTAGAGAGAATAGGAAACAAGGTTGGAAATGTGTAATTTATACATCCTTCAAGTCTCTTCATCATCGGTAGGAATAAGGAACTCAATGTGGGGAGATTTGCGGCATGTTTTGCAGGGCAGATCTCATTTACAATGTATTGAGTGGGTTTATATTAAATTATCTGGTTTAGTGACAATACAAAGAATTGCAAAGGTTCAAGGAAATGGGATGTATATGCCACATTAGAGTATAAGTTTCTACACAATTTTGGAGGGCAATTTAACAATATCTGGTAAAGTTAAAGCTTCACTCAGCTTCTCACTCATTGGGGCAATTTCATTTCTAGGGATATGTGCTAAATAAAGTCTGAAACAAATGGGGCTCAAAACCACACAGGGCTCTTAATACAGCTTCAACTGTATTACTGAAAACAGAAAACAACATAAATGCTTTTTCATACGAGAAGGGGCAAGAATAAGTGATGTGAAATAAGGAACACAGCAGTCAGTAGGAATACATGAAATCTACTTGAGTAAATGCAGATAGATCTTGAAAATATGTTTAAAAATAACTAGGTGGCACGATGACATTCAGATAAATTTCAGATGCTCTAATCACAGCTCATATTGTGCATGCCTGCATATCTACTGATTTTGAAACATGGACTCCAAAGCTACAAGATGGCTTTGGCATATTTATGTTTCATGGCAACAGGACTCTTTCTCAACCTTACCAGTACACCTGAGCTGACCTAGTAAGAAAAGCTAAATGCTCGTGCTATTGTCTTAACCAGAGAAAAGCATCTTTTTTGTAGTCTCCACTCAAGCTCAGTTGGTCTGAGCAAAATGAACTTATCAAGGATCAAGAGAAGCTGTTCTGGAGTTACAGACAGCTTTCAGACAGCATGGAAAGGAGTCTGGCCCGCGACACTGCTAGATCTGCACTTAACCGCTTCTTCCTCTTACCTCCTTTCACTTCTTTTTTAATTTTGGGACTGTAGTTAAACTACAGCATCTCTCCTCTTCCCTTCCTCCCTCCCAGATCTTGTCTCTGCTCTCCTTCAGATTGATGGCTTCCCCCTTATAGCAGTTGTTATTCATCTTAGTTAGGGTTTCTATTGCTGGGATGAAACACCATGATCAAAAGGCAATGTATGAATGAAATTGGGATTGAATGGGTTTATTGGAGTTATACTTTCACACTATAGTTCACCATTAAAGGAAGTCAGGAAAGGAACTCAAACTGACATGGGACCTGGAGGCAGGAGCTGATGCAGAGACCAGAGAAGGGTGTTGCTTATTGGCTTGCTCAACAGGACTTGCCTAGCCTGCTTTCTTATACAACTCAGGACCACCAACCCAGGGGGTTGCCCCACCTGCAATGGACTGGGTCCTTTCACTTCTTAACTAATATTTGTCATAAAAATATCTGGCACATTACTATATGCATGTATGTACATGCATGTACATACATATTTCCAAACATAACCTCTCTGACCATACAATGCTACCTGTATGTTTTCCCGGCTGACTATTTGGCACTGTGCAATGTGCTTTTTCGAGGGGAAGACCACCTCTTTTGTCCACAGATTTTCTCTGTTACCTATAATTCTTTCTGTAGGGTGAATGCCTCGTGGGCCCCCCTTCGTCTAATTTGGCATGTTTATTAATTGGTGTCATTCTTGCTCAGGTCACATTTGGGCAGTCATGTTGGTGAGACATTTTGGGGGTAGCTTTCTGATTGGACTTAAGGCCTGCTTAACAAGAAGGTACTGAAAACATAGCAAACTACTCAGTGACAGTGAAATCATAGTTACTGGATGAGAATTTAGAGCCATTAATTGACTATGCTGGCATGATCTCTAACAACAACCCATAACCATTTGTTCTTATACTCATATATAAGTGTATTCCTCATTCCTCATGCAGAAAACTTTCTTTGTAATAAACAGAGACCACGACCCAAACCCACAACCAACCAAAACTGCAGTTGTGGAGCCCAGTCTCAATGGATAAATCTACAAGACACTTCTGTATCTAAGGCTCAGAGAATAGTACAGAAGAGGGGATGGACAGGCTGTAAGAGCTGGAGGGAGAAGGAATTTTCCGTGAGATGGTTTCCTCTTGATCATTATGCTTTCTCTTTCAGAGTTTGCTGGCTGTAAGATGATTCGGGACTGATTTTCACATAGGGAGTTCTCTTAATTATCTGAAGGTCAAGTGTAAGAAAAATATGGGTGACAAATACAAGAGCCCTCACCCTGTGTTTCTAATCCAGGCAACAGGCAGCAAAAAAGGACAAGGGACCAGCAAGGCTTCCAAAGCATGCATAGTCCTGTACATGAGCTATGAAGAGAGAGTGTTTCTTCTGAGTTAGATGATGTCCTCCTGGCCACTATCACTGTTCCCAGCTTTCCTTAGTCACTCGTCAAATTCATCATCTTATACTGAAGACATGTTCTCTTGAGAACACACCACTATCTTTCATGTTCCTTCTTTAACTCAATCACTTTTGCACTGTTTTTTTTATCTTAAGCAGATTATACTCTTCTTCAATAAAGAAATCCTTCTACCCATTTGTAATAGGAAATTAAGACACTAGAGAGATATTTTCTATAGTTATCTACAGCCAAGACACCAAATTTAGGATGAGACAGGGTAAACCACTTTTGTTCTGATTTAAGAAACACATTTTAATGTGACCCTGGAGATGTCAGACTCACTGTTATTGGGCTGAGAGTCATCTGCCTCCCTACCCCCTTCCTCTTAATAGTCTATAAATACTGGCCTGCATATACCCTATGGGCCAATTAAGGAACTTTTACCCACCACACTCACTGCTAATGGATCAACAGTGGAACCACAGCTTACTTTTCTCCAGGCACATAAATGACCACATTGTGTTAAAAAATGTTGACCGCCAAAATTACCTGGACATGGACCCTAAGAATGAAATGTTCATTTTCCTTCGTTGGTACAAAATGATCATTTCTAGAAACAATATGTAATACTTTTTTACTATTTAGATAACAAAGTTCTCTCAGTTATCATTAAAGATTTCAATGTATTTACTGTAGGATATAGGATATATTGACTACGTTGATTCTATAGAACCAGAAAGTTCCTCGTTGTTTGAAGAAAAAAATTAACTTGTATCTACAAAATATTAGATGTCCCTAAATACTTAATACTTATTTTTAAATATAATCAAATTAATTTGAAAGAGGTTTTCACTACATCAGGCTATTTCCTTCCTTATTTCAATCATGAGTCCACACAGTCGCCAAGCTTTCAATTCTTTTATTCCTGAGTCAGTGCCAACAGGTACAGGAACTACAACTGTTAATTCTGCCACAGTTTCTGGTAGGAAATTAAGGTCAGGTGTGAAAGCCCAGAGGACACTTAGGAAGTACATGACCACTGGGTGGCAGCAGCCTCAGTTCTGTCACCGAGATTCACCACTGCCTTGAGTTTTCAGATGTTGTCTGAGAAATGTTTCCTTATGCTCCATTCCCTTCAGAAGATCTTAGAGAACTCGAAACTTCCATGTGCTTAGACAGAGCCATGACAAAACTTCTCTAGTACTACAGACTGGGTGGTATGTGTGTACTTGTGTGTATATGTGTGAGCGTGTACTTGTGGGGGAAAGCTAAAAGCCAATGTCAAGTGTCTTTCTCAATCACTCTCCACTTTAGTTTTTGAAATGTGGCCTCTGTCACATTTCAAACCTAGAGCTCACAAATTGGCTATACCGGTTGGCCCATAAACCCCAGAAATTCTATCCTCCTGTGTGTCCTCCATTGTTAGGTCCACAGTGGTCCCCAAAATAGCAATGCTTGTGAAAATGTCCTATAGAGAAGGACTCTGGCCAGGTAAACAGAAGGATTGCTATTGGGTAAACAGAAGTCTTAACTCAGCCTTAGGAATCTCACAAGGCTGTTTACCAGAAAAAAACCACTGCCCACTTTATCTTGGACAAGGACATCCAGTTGATGGTTAGTGTGAACAGCCTGCATCCTCTCAACCTCTCCAACCTCCACCCTGTTGACTTGATAGCATGAAATCCACTTGCTCTCACACCCTGCTGCTGTACCATTCCAGGGAGACAGCCTGGCAGTTTGAGTTCCCAAATATATGTTTCTTTCTACTCGCAGACTGGTCCTACTCAGTGGTTCCACTGCCCCGTCACTTACAACCATCACACCTCGCTTTCTACCTGACTTCTATGTAAGTAGACTTAGATTCTCATGTTTGGGACAAGCACTTTATCAATGGAGCCGTCTCCCCAACCCTCTGCAGGCTGAACGCGTATGCCTTTCACATTCAATTCATGCACAGAAGTTGATATGTAAGATGGAATCTGGAGGGGGGGGGGAGTCATTAGATAGATCATGATGAAACTCGCATAAATGGGGAGACCCGTGAGATAAGAAGGTGCAAGAAGGCATTCTGTAAACCAAGGAGTGGCCTCTCCCCAACCAGACCTGCCGTCACTTCTATCATGCACTTCCTGAAGCATAAGAAATCCATATTCATTGTTGAAGCACTAAGGATGCGTTGTTTTACTAGAGAAGTCTGGCCTTACTAAAACATGTGGGGATCTGGGTACTTATTTTAATAGTACCACCCACAACTTGGGAGCTCTCTTATGACCACACCCTGCTCCACGCAAAACCTGTATCTCCTCTATGTCGCAGGTGCCATCTTCTTGATGACAGGATCAACACTGGCTCAGCCCACTTGACGCTACAGCTATCTTGTGAAATGAAACAAACAGAAAAGAAAATGGCAATCAACCCCTGCAGCTTGAATGGCTCTGTGGGCCTTTATAAAATAGTCCAAAACCACGAGCCCCACCCACTGGGGCTTCATTTATCCCTCTTCCCAGCCTTCGCTAGTAGGTTTCTTTGTCAATGCTAATCCCAGCAGGACTAGCGCATACCTGGTTCTATTAATTCATGACAGGTGACTTAGATTTCAGGTCACGGGATTTAACCCACGGCAAATCCAAATTTGCATAAGGATAATGGCCATTCTACTACATTTTATGCCAATAAGCCCTAATGTGGCAATTAACCACTGAGCACATTTACTGATAAGCTATTCATTAGAAAAAAACCTGACAGCCAGCAGTGTTATCAGACTCCACAATTTTCAAATCTCTTTCCGAAATGCTTTTTTGTCTACAGGGATTAAAAGCCAGCAAAACGCACAAAGGAGTCACCCTCAATGGTATTTTCGTGAAACCCCTGGTTTGATAAACTCTTGGAGGTGAGAGGCGGTTTACAGATTTTTCACTTTGTATTTTTTATATGTGCTTTCTCTTGGCTTCAAATACCTTTCATAAGAAACTACAGTGGTGGGAGCATTTGGTCTTTGCCTTGTCTGTTCATCTGCACAGAAGGCATGATTTTTATGAATGATGGTGGAGTTCAGTGGGTGTGGCCAAATCTCACTAATGGCGGTGCATCGAACATTCAGCCTTCTCCTGAAGGATGTTTTTACTCCCAGTCCTATGTAGGTATCCATGTCACCGGTTACTCCTTTGTATTCTATTTTCTTTGTCAGTAATTCCATTAGAAACACAGTCACTGCCTCAACTGTGTTAATCCCATGTCCAGAGAAATTTAGAGTTGAGTATGTATAACTAACAACAGGTAGCTACAGTGGCAGCAAAGTTAAATAAGATGCAGTCTATCTTAAGACACAAGCAGCATTCTGATACCCTCCACCCTCCATCACCCCTTTGTTCTTCCTCACTTGCATTTGTCCCGCTCATAAAAATCATTTAGCTATTCTGGAGAAGAACATTTGGGCTGATGTATACATGGAAATGGTTCCAGTATTCCAGTTCAAGCTGGTTTCTCGCTTCCTGAAAATCTTTAGTACAAGTTGCTTTCTACCTCTGATTCTGCCATGTGATAATCGCATTTTGCTATTTTTCTTTATGATTACATTCTTCAAGTTCTTTGTGTAGGTAAATGTTTTCTCACCAACTACACCTTTATTTGCTGCAAACCTTTTGTGCAATACACATTCAAAACAGATAAGATGGCAAGCTATTCTGAAAGGAAAAAATTCCTGTCATATCACTGTTGAAAGTGGACGGCGTTCAATGAATGGCTTAAATTGAATTGAACTCAGCTGAATTGATATTGTCTTCTGGATATTCATTGGTATCTTACAGTTACAAATCTATGAGGTATGTGTTCTCTTTTCTCAATGCATAAATATGTATCTGAAATTCTACTGTTCTGTAACTATGACTTTTAATTTGTATTATGATGAAGAGATACGGAGCCCCTCAAGTTCACAGTGACTGTAAAATCTAATGGTAGAGTTAATCACATAGTCGAAAGGATAATGTAAAACAAACAACAAATTATATGAACACTGCATAAAGAAGTGTATCTTTTTAAATTTAGACCAATTCAAAGTAAGGCTACAAAATATTTCTTATATATGGTTTTTTAAAATATTTCATCCATTTTTGAGAATTTCACATATGTATACAATTTATTTTAAGTATATTCGCCTTCCATTCTCCCCCTAACTCCTCCCAGATCCTTTCCTGCTACAACACATTCCTCTCAATACCGTGTTCTCTATTCATAACCACTGAGTCCAATCAATGCTATCTGTAAGTGCATGGATGTAGAGACATTCACTGGAGCCTGGATATCTTTCTCCTTCAGAAAAGTATCTGTAATACCCCAGATTATGCCCAGTGTCCATATCTGAAGACACAATATCAATCTGTGAAAATCTTGACCTACATATGTAGTCTCAATACATTATATTGGAAATGTCAGGTTTTGTCTACTACTTTGATTAAATCCAAGAGCTAGTATACTGTATCTCCTTGGAATACATACAGTCTGCTTTATACTTTATATACTGTATTTCCTTGGAATACATGCAGTCCATTTTATAAATAGAGCTGTGATTTAAAATAGACACAGCTATTAATTTGCATGTTGCCTTTCTACATTTATAAGCTATCAAGGCTGAGTTTGGTTGTTGCGATATAACATATGGTCAGAAAAACCAAAACCATTTCTTGTCATCTGGCCCATGACTTCTCAACCTCAGAACTTCAGTAATTTGAGGCTGGATAATTTCTTATCAGCTTACATAGACTGTCTATGCATTGTATAATACATATTACAGCAACATTCTTGGCATCTGCTTGCCATATTTTTTTTTTACTTTTTCCTTGATTCTTTATTCAGAAAAGATTAAAGCATCTTTTTTTTTTTAACAGACAGAACATTTTTATTCTAAGAAAAAAGTTTGCTTTGTCACATTCTCCCTACCATCATTAGGTTTACCCACTTTATTTTTTTTTTTTTTGCTTGCCATATTTAAGTACCACTTCTGGCCTTTTAAAATTTAGACCAATTCAAAGTAAGGCTTTTACTCCTCCCCTATGTCAGTATAAACAATGAAAAGTGTCCCTAGTCACTGCAAAACACTTTCTAGGTTCAATGTTGTTTCCAATTAAGAACTCTTACTCTGACCATATAAAAGAAGCCAAACAGACCCCAGAATGATTTCTTTTCAAGAAAGAAACTACCCATCATTCATTGCATTCAAAATACCATACCTAGAACATAAAAGAAATATATTAAATCAGCCATTTAATGACATTAAGGGGATTATAAGGTACTGTAAAGCAATTAGGAATTATAGAAGAGTATTCAACTTGAATTGACCATGGATGATAATTAAGCTGATATCCATCTTTATAGCTGAATTTTTAAAATCATTTTAAAGATCATCTATCAGGCCCACTAAGGTAATAGCAATGAAAAAAAAAACCCAGGCTAAGAAAAATAAATTTCATCACACACCGTCTGATTGCAAAGGATTTTTAAAACATGAAATGGCCACATTTAAATTTCACATATGCTCAGGTGTTTAATTTATCCTTGAATAAAAAAATTTAGATGTATTCAAATAATAAATTATTCTACCTGTGGCAGAATGGATCAATTTAATTGTGTAAAAATGTAATTTAAAGAAATAGCAACTTCCTTATAGTTAGTCCGGAAATTTTATTGAAGGTTATAAATTACTTTCCACTCTTTCATAAAACTCTAGTATGAACAGCATTGTTAGAACTACAAAGACGTCTCTGCTTTCTGAGGGGTTATATATATTGTGCAAAAGCTGACAAATGACTCTAGAACAATGTGAGGAAGAAATGAATGCCAATAATAGCTCGTGTCTATGGAGCACACACAATATGCCGACTGGGCTCAAAGTTCTATTGCATCATATCATTTGAGCATCTATGAGGTAGGGACCACTAAACACCCACTTAATAATCGAAGAAAATGAGCTTCAGAGAAGTTAACTTTTCCAAAACTCATAGAAAGTATTCATTAGAAGTAAAGTTCAAGTCTAGCTATTGACCAGTAAAGTCTGAATCTATACACATTATGTTACATAAATATACTTGGAATTAGAAGAAAAGAACACTATTAATGCAGCAAGTAGTCGAGAGGGGACCACAAGACATAGTCTGAAATAAAGAGTATCATTCAGAAGAGAGACAGGAAGAAATGCTTGCCAGGAGAACCAAAGAACTCATTCATGAAAATACGAACTGAGAACTTATCATTGGAATCAACCTGAAATGATGACTCTGGCTTGGTATGCAGGATCTGAAAGAAAGCAGGAAGAGGGAAGCCACCATACAAACAGCCTTAGGTAGGAAGCCAAAGGGGATGTGGTATGCTGAGCACTGGCTATTTCCAAATAGCACAAAAGTCAATCTGGCAGAATAACGACCGCAGAGAACAGAGATAAGAACATCCATTATACTATCACAACAGGCAGAAAGGTGGGAAAGAGAGTCCAGCAAGGAAGGACAGGAAGGAATGAGAACTAACAAGGGAAGCCCCAGTGGATTCCTTCAGTTGGTGAGAGAAAAGAACAAGAAATGGGGATGTGGAGGAAAATTCAGAACTCGCTATGAGATTTCTAACTTACACAAGTGGGAAAGTTCTTAGGTTACACTAACCATATGATCATTCCCATAATGAGCACAGGCTCCTATCTCACTTCTAAATGATACACGGGCCATCTGTTGCTAGCTTCCTTTTCTTTACCAACTCAAATCTCACGGCCATTTTGTTTCGCCTCTTTCCCACCATCTCCCAGCAAAAAGGCATTCTTTGCCTTCCTGAACTCTAGAACCTGCACGTCAAAGCTTACAAGAGGATGCATGGAGGAGCACCTGTTTGTCTGCCAGGTTACAGTCAAAGTTGCAAAAGAGAGGTCCTAGAGATCTGTGTGGCAGCAAGGTGTATAAAGACAACAGTATCTATGTACCCATGTGATATTTGTTGTGGTAATTAATATTTTGATTGCCAACTTGTGGGATTTAAAATCATCACGGTGAAAAATCTCTGGGTTTTTCTATGGTAATTATCCATGTTAGATAAACCAGATTGGAAATATCCATGTTAAAATTGGGTGGTACCACTCAGTGGGTTGGGGTCTTAGACTGAATAAAAAGGAAAAAGGCAGCTAAGCAAAAGCACTTGTAGCTTCCTGGCTGTGGCTACAATGTGAGCATCTACTTTCAGTTCCTGTTGCTGTGTATTTCCTGCTGTGATGGATGGACTGCATTCCCTGACATCCAAAATAAATCTTTCCAAATTACTCTTATCTGGTATTTTATATCCAAAGTGAGATTTAAAAAAATACTGACATACTCTTAAAGAATCATTAAGATTCATGTTATATGGCTTTTTGTTTTGTTTTGGGTGGTTTCTTTCTTTTCATTTAATTAAATATGATTACAGCATTTCCTCTCTTCCTGTCCTTCCTCCAACCCCTCCCAGGTACTAACCTCTCCCAATCCTTTTCCCTCTCAAATACATGGCCTCTATTCCTTTTGTTATTATTGTTTTACACACACACACACACACACACACACACACACACACATATGTAGATAAATATATATAAGGCAATTTACCATAATTTAAGTATATGTATGTATATGTATATATATATACACACACATAATATACATACGTACTATAAAAGAGAGTGGGGATGACAGAAGAATGACCTCCAACTCAGGGGAAGAAGAAGCAGGAGCACAAGCACAGGTGAGGGTGACAAGCAGAGCTAATTCAGAACTTCACACACTGTATCGTGTATGTGTGCCTGGACTTTAAAGGATGCCTTGCTCTTTAGGATGAAGGGAGAGAAAACCATCGCAGACCTGGGGTAACTAGGGCTGAAGACTCTGAAGTGGAGATAAGCTTGGTATAAGCTGATACTGTCTGGCTTGGATCCTCTCTGAAGGTGGCCAGCAGCAGCAGATCTCATCACAGGCCTCCCCCTCCTGCACTTCTCTCACTCAGCCACAGCTCCACGACCTCCTTGACCTTTCCGGAACATACTAAGCTTCCTGTTGCTTTTGATATTTCTGATCCTTGCTGCTTCCTCTGGCATGGTTGGCCTCTCACCAGCTCTGTGTGCTCATGACTCCTTTCTTCTCGGGTCTCAACTTAGTTTTCCGTCACCACAAGGAGCCAGGCTTTTCCAGCCACTGAGCTAAATGGAGAACCTCCTAACTATGCCGGTATCCTCTTTGCTTCCTGCACACCACTCTTCCTTGCTTGGAAATATAAATTACATTTCTTTTATGTGTATGAGAGTTTGTACACATGTATGTCTGTGAACCACACGCATGCCTCATGCCTATGGAAGTCATAAGAGGGGATGAGAGGCTATGGAACTGGAGTTCCAGGCAGTTGTGAGCCACCATGTGGGTGCAAGGAATCAAACCCTAGGCCTCTGCAAGAACAAGCTCTTTGAGTTACCGACCCATCTCTTCAACCCACTGGAAATAAATCTTAAAACATTATTGTCCCATTTTCTCCTGGATTCCTTTATCCACAGTTCAAGTTCCATTGACTCAGGGACCTTGGATATGGAGTCACACAGCATATTCTCTAATACTTGGGACAGATCCTACTGATCAAAGGCATTCTGGGAATACCTACTACACTTGGAATAAGTGGTTGAATTATATGTAATGAGAATGTGAATAGAAGCACAAATTGAAACTCGAACAAACAATTCTATTACAAGAATTTATTAATAACTTTTTATGAATGTCAACTGTTTTGGGCTTTCATTGAAAACCAGAACAGATAAATGATCTGTCCATATATCTCTTGGAAGTGTCTTTTCTTAAAGCATATGTTGATTGTCAAAAATTATTCATTTCATGGTGATATTTTCATTGTCAAAGTAATCTAAGCCAGCATACTGGAGAAATACATACATGACCCACATGACCACATTTATTGTGGCACTATTCATAATAGCCAAGTTAAAGAACATTTTCATGTACTCATAAGCCAGGTTACATGTTTAAATTTAAAGGAACATCTCAATACATATATACATTCCTGCCATGCAGAAACCTGAGCTATTGGAAACATTGATCGCTAAAATCTAACGTAATGAGGACTATTCTAGAAATTACATGTGATGAAGCTATTAATTGAGAGGCTATAATACAGAGCTGCTAACATATGGTGGAAAACAAGACACCACCATTATAAAGCAAAATGGCTAAGAAAAACATATATAGATCTACCTGGAAAGTGGAAACAGACAAAAACACCTGACAAAATTGGGCGTATGAGGGTAGGGGGAGAAAGGAGGGTTGAAGGGGAAGAGAAGGGGTAAAGGGGAGGGGTGAGGAGAACTTGAGGGAACAGGATAGTCGAGAAGGAGAAAGAACAGAGATGAGAGCAAGGAAAGAGATATCTTGATTGAGGGAGTCATTATAGGGTTAGCAAGAAAGCTGGCTCTAGAGAAACTCCTAGGAATCCACAAGGATGACCCTAGCTAGACCCTAAGCAATAGAGGAGAGGGGGCCCAATCTTGACTTGCTCTGTAGTCAGACTGATGAATATCTTAAATATCACCATAAAATGTTCATCCAGCAACTTATGGAAACACAGGCACAGACCCGCATCAGAGCACTGGACTGAACTCCCAAAGTCCAGTTGAAGAGTGGGAGGAATGAGAGTGTGTGCAAAGGGGTCAAGACCATGATGGGGACACCCACTGAAACAGTCTACCTGAGCTAATGGGAGCTCACCAACTCCAGCCAGACTGGGAAGGAACAAGCATAGGACCAAACTAGTCCCTCTGAATGTGTGACAGTTGTATGGCTGAGGCAGAATGGGGTGCCACTGGCAGTGGCACCAGGATTTATCCCTACTACATGTACTGGCTTTTGGGGAACCTATTCTCTTTGAATGATACCTTGCTCAGCCTATATATAGTAGGGAGGGCCTTGGACCTTCCCCAAGGCAATGTGCCTTATCCTCTCTGAGGATTGGATGGGGGTAGAGTGGTAGGGTATGTGGAAGGAACGGGAGGAGAGGAAGGAGTGGGAACTTGGATTGATATGTATAATTTTAAAAAAATAAAAATAAAAAAGCACAAAAGGCACTAAAGCCTTGAGTTTGGTATACAAATGTGGAAGATGAAGGGATGACCATGAAGTAGAGATGACAGGAAATACAGACAGCTCCTGAAGTCATGGGTAACTAATGTGCTAAGGTGTAAACTGAACAGGTGGTGAGATTAAGGAAATGGTTTCGGCCACTTTAGTACGTAGAGGAAGCAGAGCCAAGATGAAGAGAAGGCCAAGGACAGTTAAGAATGATTCTCAAAAAAAAAAAAATTGGGGAAGTAGTTATATTTCAAGAGGAGAAATAATTATCCTGAAATCCAGGCATAAAGAGGCTAGCCAGGTAAATTTGGGGAGGTGGGAGGAGAAGGGGTTAGCATAAGCTAAACCTTTTTATTTTCTGTGGGAAATATCAGGCCACATTCTGACACAGCAGGAAGGAAAAGGAAGCATCTTATTGGGAGGGGAGAAAAGAACATCTTATTGGTTGATAATTGGTGTGCAATACTGCTGCCCTGTGCTGCATGTTGAGTTGTCTGTGGGATAAAACATTTGCTTCTGCAGCTCTGGAAATCTGTGCAGAAGCTCGTTAGTGGTGGGGCATGGTCCACTCGGTGAGTAAAGTGCAAGGCTATGAAGTGCCACAAGGATGAAATAATTGCCTCCACATTTGCAAAACAATAAAAAGTAGCTAATCAATTAGCTCAATGATCGCTTTATCCCTGTAGGTGTATGTATATAAGGAGTAGGCTTTTTCAAGTCTCCTTTGAGGCATTTGAAGACACAGGAGATTTTGTCTCAGTGGGATTGTTGTGGTAGATTACACTTGCTGTAAATAGTGACATTTTCAGAAAACAATAAGTTCCACTGAATTTATCCTGAAGGGAAAAGAATGAAAAGAAAGAAAAGCTAAATAAGAGAGTCTCAAAAACAGACTGAAAATGCCTAAGCCAAAGGCGTTGGAGATGAGTGCATTCAACTTCACAGAAAATACTAAACTGAATCAAAATGAAAGATGCCCCACGTATCTGAAGACAAAAGCCTTCTACTGCTTGGCATTTGTACCAGGAGAAGCTCCTTCCCTCTCTGGTCTCATAATGAAAATCATTCCTCCATTAGCAGGTTGAACAACATCAATTTGCCCAGTCAAAGTGGGAAATCAAGCAAAAACTGCCGTGCTCGTAGAACAATCAATGGCAAGGTGAAAGAAATGGGTAATTGTAGCTGGTCTCCCAGCAGGGCGTTCTTGCCTGATTAAATGACCTTCCCTATGAAGTGTGTTCTTCAAATGATAGTGAAAAGCCATTCCCCAGAGTGAGTTTAACCCCAAATTCACCAGCCTTCTCCAAGGAGTTTGCCCCTTTCTCTGTCAGAGAGTTTCATGACCGAGTTGATAACAATGGTGGCGGGATTTATGACGCAGGAATATTTAGTCTTCAATGTTCATGCTGGTGACAGTGGCAGTAGGCATAGCACTCTGTTCCCCTGAACTCAAGTAAGCAATGATGACAGAATTCACCTAAACTTGACTTGAAAAGCAAATAAGGGGTAAGCATAAAGTGCATAGCACCTTGCAGACACACATTTCATATATATTTACTTCTCTGTGTGCTTGGTAATTACTGCTGTGGTTGTAATGGTTTTAGAGAATGATCTTCCTAAGACTAGGGAGAGGGAAACAGTTAGGGTTGATAGTTACAAACAGTTACAAATAGGTTACAGCAGTGACTAGGACCTCAACTCTGACCATAAGGGTGACCCAGGGAGCTCCATGGGCGGCACATAATTAATTGTCTTGGAGATGGGTGAAAAATGTCTTCAGAACAATGAGCCTGGTCAAATCGATAAGGTTTGCATTGTTTTCTTTGCAGGGAGCTCACTAACTGAAAAGCTAAAGAACTCTCTGGAAAGAGCCATCCGTTCATTTGACACTGAAGTCTCCTCTTAGATGCCCAGCTGGCTTAGAAGGCCAGAGTGGCAAAGGCAAAGAACTCATTTGTTTGATCCTGAGTCAGAATACTAGTTCTCTCCCTACCCCGTCCGTGTGTGTGTGTGTGTGTGTGTGTGTGTGTGTGTGAGAGAGAGAGAGAGAGAGAGAGAGAGAGAGAGAGAGAGAGATCTTATTAGTGTTTGATACTTAGGTTCTACTCATTAATCTACTAAGAATATATGAACCAAACTGATCTCACTCCCATAGGAAGGCCTAAGGGTGGTACCTAACTTCTGAGCACAGGAATCTTTTTTATCTCAAGGTAGAGGATTGTTGCAAGGGGGGCGCTTGGTCTTTCCAGCCGTTTGGCAGCTCAGACCTGAAATAACCACACAGAAACTATATTATTTAAATCACTGCTTGGTCCATTAGCTCTAGCTTCTTATTGGCTAACTCTTACATCTTAATTTAACCTATCTCCACTAATCTATGTGTCACCACAAGGTCATGGCCTACAAGCAAAGTTTCAGCACATCAGTCTCCAGTGGCAGTTCCATGGCTTCTCCCCTGACTCTGCCCGCCTTCCTTCTTCCAGCATTCAGTTTAGTTTTCCCCACCTAGCTCTGTTCTATCCTACCAGGCCAAGCCAGTATACAAAGGGGAATTCCACATCAGAGAATGTTGGGTCTGTCAGTTAACTCTCTTAATGTGAAGACAATGAATGTCTTCTTTCATCTGCTTTCGAACTCAGATCTAAGAGTGATCTGATCTGTCAGTTAGTGAACATTAAAAAAGTTTTTGATTCCTGGTCATTATACACACATATGGAGATGATATGCTGATGATAAGTAAAATAAGCTGGGCATCTGCTATCTTCATCTATCTCTTTTATTGGCCCAAATGCCCAGAATCTTGTCAGAGAAGGTGAAGATAAATAGGAGTATGGGGAATTCTCCTACATGACCAAAAGCTCTGTTGCAAATGACAGAAAACAGGCCAACGGATGGAATGAATGGACTGCGTCTCCATAGCTGGAAATTCAGTGGCAGTCTAACTTAAAGAATGTTTGATCCAAGACTTTTAAAATGTAACCAAAACCTAGATCTATTTTGTTCTCATCTTTCTGCTCTGGTTTTTAATAGTCACATCTCATATTTGGTCATTGCTGTAGCAGTGGATGCACCAGTACTCAGCTAACTAGCATCCCACATTCTGACTCCCAAAACTGACAGCAGACTTCCTAAATCCTATTAATCAAAATCCTGAAAATACATGTCCCTCTCTCAAATAGAGTTAAGAAAAAAATGCCATGGCTATCGCATGGAAGTACCTGAGCACATAGGGAGAGGATCACTAAGAAAGTTTGAACATAAAGCAACAAAAACCAATAAATAGTTGTCAAAGAGGGGAAAGGGATATCACATTAACAATTAAAAAATCATTAGCTGTTTTTCAAAAAAAATCATCAACAGTAAAAAACACTGCCTTTTTAGTAGTTTGATTTTGAAGCCAGGCATGGAAGCTCTGGCATGTACCTCCCAGGACTAAATAGGATAAGGTGGGCAGATTGCACCTAGTTTAAGCCTGGCTAGTCTCCATAGTAACTGGACAGCTATAGTCTGAGACATCAAATCAAAACAACCAAGAGCAGAGAGAAAGGAAGAGAGCTTAATCTTAAAATAACCGAAGAGTCTCTCTTTGTCACAGTGCTATAATGCTGAGTACTTCTGAGGCAATAGTACAGCCTGATACTACTCCATTTTTACATCCATCCTGGGATATGTGATACCTGCTTCTCTTGAGATATACCTCATGGGTATCACAAATATCCAGAAGATATAGTTATGTCCCCTCTTCTTCTTTGTCACTATTGTGTGTATTTGGCCCAGCAGTGACACTGTTCTTAATTTGCATTATGGAATGGTTACCACAGACCAAGGAAAGCTATCCTGTTAAATTAACATTAAATTAAAACTGGCCCCCTCATCTTAATTCTTTAAACTATGTCGGATGAGTTTCTATAGAGACAGCAAAGAGAAATAACTGGCTCCCTGGTTTGTTTGTTTTTTAATGATAAAAAAGTATCCAAATACTGGTTACACTAATATTTTTATAGTGTTTTATATTTTTTGTGAAGTACTTCCAGTACTGGGGAGGCAGAAGCAGGCAGATTTGAGTTGGAGGACAGCTATCCTGAGCCGTTTCCACAGAAAAGCGTTTCTACTTGACCTGCATTTCAGTTTCCAGCTTCCCTCTGTCAGGACTTACAGTTTTCCCTTCTTCTGTCCTTGGCAGAGCTAAGCTGTTGTTGGATGGAGCACAAGTAGGAATAGGCAAGCTATGCCAGTACTGAGTTGCACAGCGATCCCCTCTGAAGCAGGAAGAGTTTCCTGAAGCCCATCACAATGTCTTCCTGCCTGCTGGACCTTCTGTGCTGTTCAGTTAGATTATTTCTGTATTGCCCTTCTTTCTTCTCCAGCTGGGACTTCCCTTCTTCACCCAGTGTGTCAGACTCTCTCTATGCCCATGGGAAAACCTGCATGCTGCCTGAGACCTCCAGGGCAGACTGAGTTTTCTCACTGTGTTTCCTCATGACATTTCTAATAGGAAGGAAGGAAAACTGGGTGAATGGATCATATATCCAAAGAAAAGGGTTTGAGGGAAGCACCATTGTACACATTACATTCCACATCCCTTTGTGATTATTAGACATTTAAAATTGAATGGGGCTTTGCAGCCAGAGATAGTCTCTGAACAGATGATTAATGGTTTAATCTGTAATAACTTTACATTTTATAGAACCCTGATAGGAGTCCACATCTGGTGAGCCAAGCTATTTAAGGCTGTGTTAATTCTGTTAATTGCTATATGCTTATTTGAATTGCTGGCACCTGCAGGCTTTGGGATAATGCGTTTGTTGTTGCCTTAAAAAATATACTCATTTTATGTTATTCTGCCCCACTGTCTTCTGCTGCTATTCTCCTAAGCTATACCTTAATTTTAATGCTTGATATCTTATGCGGTATCTTAATTTTACTTTTATATTGTTCTGTTAGTTTTTCACTCCCTCGCCCAGTGCTGAACCTGATGGATCTCTCTTCCCATGCCTACTTTTCGACTTCCTGGAAAGAAAATAAAACACCCCGGGTGCAGAGAGTAGACCATAAATCAAGGAATTGGGGCCTGTTAAATAACATGCCAATATGAGAGTGTCATTCACTATGTAGCATTATCAGTGGTTCTGTGTAAATACAGAATAAAGGACAAAATACAGCATAGGATAAATGACTTGCGCCCTAACTAGTTTTGTGGTCATCCCTCCAGAATTTCTGATCTTATGATTTGTTCTCTGTTTATAAACTGTGTTTATAAACTGTATCCTGTTTATAAACAGGTGTCCTTCCTGCTTGCCTTTTCTCACAGTATCTCATTAGCCCCACCCTTCCTTCCTTTTTTCCTCTACCATCTTAAGGCCTCAGTTGGGTACCATGTCCTTCAAGAAGTCTCCTTGAACTACAGGATAATAGCAACTCTTCCTCAACATCCCCATTACCACCATGAATGTCTTATTTTGCGTAATGACTACCTTTCTGGATAATTGTAATTATGTATCTGTTTCTTCCTACCAAGTTTGAGGTCCTCTAAAGCAATCACTTTATCTGCTCCTTGTATATATTCTAGCACAGTCTTTGGCATGCTTTATGTTCTCAGTACTTACCTACAGGCTCAACATTCATACTTCTCCAAAGAACATATGATGAAAGTCTCTTTAAATTAATTCTTTTGGATTTTTATAGAATCTATTTCGACTATATTCACTCCTCACTCTACTCTCTAACTTCCCCTATAGACATCCCCCTAACTTCATAACTTTATAACTCACCAAGTCCAATCTGTGCTACCCATACACTCCTGAGTGGGAGGCCATTCATAGGAGCTGAGTCACCCCACCAGGAATCACACCCTTAAAGAAAATTGGCTTTCCCTTTCCTAGAAGCTGCGAACTGTAAATGCCTCCTTGGTTAGGGGTGGGACTCATAAGACCCTTCTGACACCACGCTAGAATGTTGGTGAGCCATAACTTGAAATTCTAATCCCAGCCTCATGGCATTTAGAGATGAGCATTTTCAAGTAATTAGATCTTGATCAGATTTATTTTTTAAAACTTTCAAAGAAATTCTTTAATCCTCTTTCCAAGTGAGGAGACCGTAAGTAGATGTGAGTAGATGGCATTCTGTCATTGGGAAGATTCCCTCTCTAGAACCTGAGTGTGATAGCATCCTGGTCTCAAACTCTCAGCCTCCAGAACTAGAAGAAGCATATTTCTATTTTTTTTTAATAAGCTAGTCTGTCTAAGGCGTTTTACTATGGCAGCCTGAACTAAGACAGTGTTGACCTGAAGCTCACCAGATCTTAGGGCTTGACGCAGCTAACTCATTTATTCATTTATTCTAGGCATACCATTGAATGAAATTTTTAGAAGCACAGACTGTTTATTAAGAAAAATTAGACTTTCCTGGGAGAAGGACATAGGTGAGTTGCTAGAGCCCTTGCCGGCACACACAAATACATGGGTGGCATCCATTGCATCCCCTACACAAGATGTGAAGATGCACATCTGTAATCCCAGCACTTGGGAGACAGAGGCAGGAGCATTAGAAAAGAGCCAAAAGAGGACTATATAATGAGCTTTGGGTCAGTCTGAGATACATGAGACAAGAAGGAGGGGAGGGAAGGGAGGAAAGATCTACTCATGATTGAACACAATTTTTGATGCCAGGAATTGTTCTACTTGCTGTGAAATGCCAATTATGTCTTCTCAAGGAGCTCATATCCTAACAAAGGGAGACTGACAGCCTCCAATAAAAGACTGAAGACAGTAACAAGAGAAATACTGAGGAAGGGTGGCTGGATTTTCCTTCCTTTTACAAATATGAGAGAATTTTAATGAGGAAAACCTCAAAATCAAAGGCTTTCCCTGAAAATGTCTTGCTATAGCACATTCGTGTAGACCTGACCACAGATGCCCTATAAGCCAATATGTAATTCTTAATGGAGTTCCAAGATATCATTGCATAATGACGTTTGGCTTATGCCCATCACTTCACTTGTCCTTAAGAAGAATGCAGCATAGCTCTTAGGATCTCCTCATTGCAAACTGGTAAACTGATACTTATTAAAAAATAAAACAGTATTTAATTCTAAGTCATATAGCACAATCAAGTTTGTGCTCCTAACCAGGGTTACTAATTTTATTTATTTCTTTAATGATTTGCTTGAGTATTCTGTGTTTATGTCTGTGCACCACGTGCATGCCTGGTGCTCACTTCAGCTAGAAGAAGACATCAGATCCCCTCAGACTGAAATTATAAATGGTTTATTAGTCACCTTGTTGATGCTGGAAATCAAACCAGGTCCTTGGAAGAGCCTCCAGTGCTCTTAACTGCTGAGCCATCTCTCCAGTCCCAGGGTCTACTAACCTTCAAGTCAGTTATTCTTTTCATTGTACTATGATACCTCTTCAGACTCTTTGTGTACTGTCTATCCTAAGAAAGGTTTCAATTCACCTGTCTTAGCTTTGTTGAAACTCTTTATTTGACAGTTCCCTCGTATTTGATAGCTGAGAGATCTTGAAAAATTCAACTTTTGCTATGGCAAATATTTTTTATAAAGCTAAGTGATCAAGAATACCTTAAAGTCACTTATCTGAGAAAAATATTCATTTTGAAATGTGTTATTCTCTCAAAAACTAATGTGTTGAGAGCCCCCACAAAGCTAAGGACAACTTTGGGGCCTGGGGAATCTATTAAAAACAAAAATTAAACAGATAACACTAAGAGAGGAAAAGACCAAAACACCAAGATGCCAACTTGGTGATAACTGAGTGGCTATGAGTGTGGTGTGCAGAGAACCACAATAGTTTGATGACAATTTGGCTATGGCTTTCCCAGAGATGTCAAGTTAGGAGGTGTGAACACAGGTAATATCCGGTCACTTTAGCTCAATAGTAGAGTCAGAACCCAGCTTTCAGGAATAAAACAAGTGGAGTTCTTCAAATGAAACCGTTCCTGCAACAAGCAAGCAAGGGTCCATGAACCCATCAGCTCTTTATCATGTCCCAAATTTGGTTAGATGGCATTTAAAGTACCCAATTTAGCTTGGGGAAACTTAAAGCCACAATGGAATGAAATAGAAATAGGAAGAAAGGGAGATAGGGAAGGGGTGGTGTCATTGAACTTAAGAGGAAAGAATGTCATGAAGGTTAAATGATCAGAGAGGACTCATCTGCCGAGAAGCTAAAGTCTAGAAGAGGAGGCAGCTCTTCCTGTTTTACTAAGTTGTCAAAAACAAGAGAATTTCCTAGGCTTCCTCAAAGACAAAATGATTCAATGATTAGACAGAAAAAAAAAAAAGCTCTATCAGGACTTCATTCAAGGTCACGTACGTCTTCAAGCCCAAGCAGACTGGAAGACCTCGCAGGCCCATAGGAAAACTCCCATGTGCAGCACAGATGAGGCAGAGACCAGCAAACTTCTGTTTCACAGATCACATCCATCGGTGTTATTGCTACCCTTTTCTAACAGTCTAGACTTAAATACAGTCCTAAACTGCTCTATAAACCAGGACATTTTACCACTAACTGCAGTTGCTCCAAATATTAACTCTGTTCTCCAGAAATACATGTATGTGTGGGCACATGTTTTTGTATGTTTGCAGATGTCATTCTCAATTGCTTCACTTTGTGTGCTCATATATACATGCAATGTGTGTGTATATGTGCACATGCATGTGCTTGTGTGTGTGTGTGTGTGTGTGTGTGTGTAGGCTAGAAGTTGACCTCAGATGATTCTCTCAGTCACCGTCCACTTCAATTTTAAAGACAGCAATCTCTCACTGAAACTGGAGTTCACAGATTTGGCTTTACTGTCTGGCCAGCAAGTCATTTTTTGGTTTTGGTTTTTGTTTTTGTAGGGGCTGCTTGTTTTTTTTTTTTTTTTTGTGTCGTCTGTCTATCTGTCTGTCTGTCTGACTGTCTTTTTTGAGACAGGGTTTCTTTGTGTACCCCTGGCTGTCCTGGAACATGCTCAATTGGTTGACCTCAAACTCAGAGATCTGCCTGCCTCTGCCTTTGCATCCCGAGTGCTGGGATTATAGGTGGGGGTCGCCACCGCAGGCTTTGTGCCAGCAAGCTTTGAGACACCTCCAGTTTCTACCTCCTCAGCACTAGAATTAAAAGTTTAACCTGTGCCTTGTGGTTTTCATCTTTCATGTGAGTTTTGGGGCTCAAAGTATGTCCTCATGCTAGCCCTGCAAACTTGCAAACTATTTAATGACATCTAATAGACTTCTGAAGGGTTTCCGGTTTTTCACCTAGTCTCCTCTCTCTTTCTTTTTCTCTTTTTCTTTCTCTTTCTCTCTCTCTCTCTCTCTCTCTCTCTTTCTCTGCTGTCTTCTTCCCTCCCTCCCACTTTCTGTTTTTATGTATGCAAGCATATATGTATATATATATATGTATATATATGTATAAATATTGTGCATTTTGTTTTAATCTTCATGGGTAAAATCATCATATGTGTCATGCTATTTTTCTACATGGTCCAAAATGCTCAGAGCTAATTAATATTTCCTAATTAATTGATAAAAATACTGAACTTAGTAAATTGTTCCTTTGTTTCCAAATATAATTTGGAGATTTATGTAACTGTATATAGGGGAAACGTGTCCCCTATGTCTACTACAAGAAACTCCATGTTCAGGGCTGTTACCCCACAGAAAAATCAAGGACTATGCCTTGTCAATCAATCTTTGATGCATTCCTGAGCCAAGTCCTAGTGTTGCAATCCTTTTCTGATGAGAGTGCAATCCAAACCAGTGTGAATTTAGCAGGGTTTTAGAGTCTCTCAAGGCTCATCAAACTCTAAATGTTCTTAGTCTATTCAAATAGGAGCAAATCCCAGCGAGCAAGTGCTGTGTGCCTAACATAATGTCTCCAGAAACAACAGGGGCATCCCCAAAGCCAGCAGAAGCTGAGGTAAACACTGTCAAAGAAAGGGAAGCAGTTTGGAGTCTCCTCTCCATTTGTCCTTCAGACCAAGAGTAATACAAAGCTGTAACTGGAATTTCCTTTCCTCTGTCATGCCTTGCTTTCCACCTCTTCCTCTCAACTCACACATGCTTAATTGCAACAAGTGTTGGCTCCAATGTCACTTCTTCGCTATAAGTGACTCCCACCTAAAATTTATCTGTTTCCTCTGCTCAATCAGAGCTTTTAGTCTGTGGCACTGAATACATGGTCCTGTGCTCTAATTATTCTCTTACCGATCTCATTTCCCTTCCCAGACTATAGGGTCTTTGAGCACAGGAACCATTACTTATAAAGAGTCACCAAGGTTAAATACAGCACAGCTAAAGGCCCGTTGTGGTTGCCTGAAAAGTTAGCCCATGCAATAAATCTTTTCTGTCCACCTACTGTGTGCCGGGTACAGTCAAGGCAATGCCTCTTCATCATCTCGTACCACTGATAAATCCATGGCCAATATCATTACCTGCAGGCCCACTGTTCAATAAACTCCAAATAACTACAATAAGAACAAAGCATATGCCGCAGGAGGAGGCTCACAAAATGTCACAAGAAATCTTTATCTAGAAGAAGCAACACCATCAGACTCTCAAGGAATCTCCCTAGGGAAATGGCATGGATATCTCAGGCAATCAAGCTTACTTTAGATTAAAGAAAATGTCCAGTGCGCTGCTTCAATGACAGAGTGCGGTGAAAGAACTCTCACCAATCAAGGCTGATTCTTTCTGGCGCAACAATTGACCTCCGAGGCTGAACCTGCAGTTGACTGAAGCGCCTCTGCTCTCAGACAGAGGTCTCAACCCATCAGCTACCAGGGTAATAAATGAGGAACGGCAAAGCCCTACCGCTCTCTCGCTGCTCCAGTGACTAGCTTTCAGGGAAGGAAAACAGAGAGAGGCAGGGCCATGTTTCTGAGTGTGAATGTTACATGCCGAAAATTTTTGCCCTTATTTCAGCAAATGAGAAAAAATGTTTGGGGACTGCAACATTAAAAAAAAGGTAAAATAATACACAGGCTATATTTCAGATAAGACATACAAACTGTGTGACTTCTAACTATAGCTCCCCTACTTGGTGAGTGAAAAGCACAAAGTCACACTTCACGTATGTCCTTGTGATGCCATCTACAGTACACAGTTCATTTACATCTCCCAGTATCTGAATAAGAAGGGTCTTCATTAGTTAGAGGAGGAAGGAGAGCCACAGAATAGTTAAGTAGCAAACCCAAGGTCACTCAACAATCTCAATCTTGATCCAAAGGATAGGACCTTTACTTTAACATTCAAAGTCTGGTCATCCACCGCATTTCATTGCACAGATAGGTTAGCAGCCATTTACACTCATCGGTCTAGAGATCTCTTTTTTTTATTCCCAATCGGCCATACCACCCACCTACTTGGGGGACGGGTGTCAGCCTTACCTCTTTCAGGCAGCCCATGAAGTTGTTGCTCACAGGGGAGCCTGGCAAGTCTGCGGTGCTTGGGCTTCCACCAACATAGAAGAAGTCATCTGAGCCTAGCATGGTGTAGTCCTCTTGAGTGTAACCCGTCGTAGTAAGGATACCATCCACAGAGATTGTCACCTGGTAGTGGGACATAGGGACAAGAAAAAAAAAATCCCAGCAATGACCTTACAATCCTATTAAACTTCAATGGCTTCCCTACATGTGGTTTCACCTCCATTAAAATTTTTGGTGAGGTATTCTTTCTAATTTGGCTTGACTTTGGTATGTGCAGTCGAGTTCCATTTTCTGGTCTGCCTTCCTATGTCCCAAGCATACAGTCTTTCCTGGCGGCTAATGGGACACTGTGTTAGCTGAGCACCTTGTTCTACCCACTGTATACTTCATTGAGTCAGGCTAGAAAATGGAACCACCCTTAGACGATATCACTTGTCTCAGTTCACTGCTAAAAGCAATTGCTTTTTTTCTTATGATTGTTATTTATGGTAGTAATGAGAAACACCAAAGGAGACATTCGACAATGGTATATGTTAGGGGTTGGTCTTTGGTTGTTAGTGATTTTTTTCCCCTTTTTTCTTTTCTTTTTTTATTTGTTTCTTTCATGGTTCACACCACACTAACAAACATGCATTCAGGGTAGGAATGAGGAATGTCTCTGTTCTAACATGTCCAGAATGATACATGCTATGGACCATCCCGGGGTACCAACCCCTGCCCTCCCTTACCTATGGCCACCACCAACAGAAAAATGACCCAAACTCAAAAAGCAACTTTAACAAAAAAAAATGAATGATGAGGCAATGATAACCCAAAATAATAATAATGCCGATGGGAGGGGGGATGAGCACCCATACACCCACCATCCATAAGCAGAAGGCAGAGAGAAAAGATGGGGCCTCAGGGCATGCACACACCGTACATTGACACACCCATGCAGAAATCATCTGGAGACAAGAGAGAAGGCAGGGGGAGGGAAAAAATGAAATAACAGAATCAAAATTCACACCACACGTGCATGCATTAAACAAACTGAAGGAAAACAAAATGGAGGTGTGGGGGGAGACAAAACACTTAAAACTAAAGGATAACACTTCCCCTGCCTACCACCTCCCTCACTGAAGAAAAAAGAAATAAGAAAAAAAAAAGAAAAGAAAAAGTCCAAACCCAACCCCCAAATATATGAAGGATGGGAGGAGGATGAAGATGGGGAGGGAGAAAGACGAGGGTGGGACTGGGTTGATGGTTGGTTGCCAGTTGTTAGTAACACAGAGGTCAGTGAGGGACAGGTTCTGATGCTGATGCGGTTTCCACGAGACAGGACCATGCCATGCAGTGTGTATGAAAAACACAATTGGTGGCACTCCCTTTGGCCAAAGTGAGGAGTGAGGTCAAAGAAGGGAGAGGAAGATTAGAGAAAGCAGTATACTTTCCTCCTCAGATCACCTGTGGCAGCCACAGCCACATAAAGGGACAGAAAGAGGGAGGAAGGCACAGGGAAGGAGACAGAGAAAGCAGGAAGAGAGAGAAGGAGACAGAGGCAAAAGGAAGTTCTCAGTAGAAATCTCTGTTATCCCTAGACTGTAATTTGGAGCTGCAAAATAGGTAAATAAAAATAGAACTAAGTGAAGAAACTTCTTTAAAAAATAACTTTGGGGGAAAACAAACAAACAAAAGAAAACTGGAGAAAAGGGACTGTCCCCACCAAACTTGAATAACTACTATTTTCAGGACAGCTGCGATTCCTTCTATTTTTTTTTTCTTTTTTTAAGAAAAAGGCTTGCATTTAATTTCACAACAAAAGAAAATTGAAAAGAAAGAGGAAGTAAGTCTAAAGAGGACAAAAGGGGGTTTGGGGGAAAGGGGGGCAACACACGGCAAACCCAAAAAAAGACAATAAGAATGATATCTACCAGACAATGTAGTTTGTTTACCATAGCGTGTCCGATGCCTGAGTGCTTTGAGGAGAAGGGGGGAGAAAGGAAATTAAAAAACTGTGAACAGAACGATTGTTAATTAAAAGAACTAAAAACAAAGATGAGTCGTTAGGGTGTTAGTACATTAGTCGGTTAGTAAAATGACACATCGCATGAGTGATCTTGGGTTAGTTTTTCAAAAAAGAAAAAAGAAAAAGGCACCCAACACAGAAAGAGAGTGGGGAGAGACAATGAGACCAGGACTCTATGGGAACCCTTGCTTGGGGACTCAGCCGCCAGTCATGGCAACTGCCCTTCCCTTCCAGAGACCATTCAGACCAAGCCTCACTGCTGAGAACGAGTGGTATACTTACTTCCCAGGGCTCTTCAGAAGAATGCTGCCAGGGTTCCCTTCCACCCTCTAACAAATGCATTCACATTCCCCTCGACTGAAAGAAAAGACCCCCACCCTGCCCAAATATGCCAGTCCATACGTAGAAAAACAGACAGCTAAATATTAATGATATGTTAGTATTTGTTTTCACAGCTGAATCTAGCTACACGGATGGGCCTTCTTGAAAGAGCTGAATGCTACCTACCACACAGAGCCTCAGACAGCAAGACTTGATTATACTGAATACGTTAGCTCTCCACATCCCATTGACGTCTAAAGATTTGTAAGTCAAAGGGGATATTCTCGGATATCTTTTACTTATAGTTTAAAATAATCTGTATCATAATGATACACCAGAAACTTATTTTTTATTACCCCAATAAAGTTATTAATTTCTTTACTTTGCTGAAATGGCTGGGAAGAAATCTCACCCACTGTTCTTCTGGAACATTGAGTTTTAAGCCTTTGAACAATTTTTTAAAACTGGTATCAGGAAGAATGGCAGTTTAAACATGATTAGAAACAACCCTTACTACAATTAATCTTCTCTTTACTAATTTTCAAATGCTAAATGAACAGCACTCTTTGAGCTGGAAGTCTGGAAGGCTGGAAGACCTCCCATGTGTTTTGTGTACATGCTTACCAAAAGAGGAACCCAGATGTATAGCAAGTCATGTGATAGACTTGACCTTGGGTTCTAGTAAGTTAAAGGACAACATTCTTCCCTCTGTGTAAGCACATGCACACAGGAACACACAAGAGTTTTAGTTCCTAATCCCGACTATAACTTGAAACAGGCATTCCATATTCAAAACCTTTTGATTTGATGTTCCTATCTGGGTTTGACTTTGAGTTGGCCTAGGGAGAGAACCACATTTTGGTGGTCACTGAAAAAGAAAGAAGTAGTTCTGCTCTCCTTGGTAACAGATACTCTTATGAAATTCCAGGCTAGTTTTTCTCAGATAAATTTTTCCTACCAAAGGCATTAGATTTTGCCAAAACAGTAGATGGGTTGTCATCAGCTTATTATCAAATATTTATGAAGCCATTTACAGTTTATTTGAAATACACTGAGTCTTCCCATTTTCTAATGTATTCTAGAGAACTCAAAAAATGATATAAATATTTCAATAGATAAAATAATAATCTTGGTTTATACAATATTGACTGAATGAACTTTATTTGTAAAAGTCAACTTCTCTCTCTCTCTATCTCTCACCCTCTCTTTCTTTGAATCTAGATTTCAGTGAGTTTAAGTGATACATTAGAGGTATTTTTTTAACCTGAGATCAAGATTCTCCTGCTAAGAAATACAATACTCTAAATCTCAAGAACTCAACAGTTTTAATTAGAAAAGGCAACTCCATTTTCCTGCATCCTTGGCAGCAGGCAGAAATCGTCACCTCTGGGACTGAATGCTCGGCTTGTAAATCACTTGCATGTCACAGCAAATCTAGCACCCAGGCCATGGATGAGCTCATAATCCTTCTGGAACAGAAGGCATTTTGCATATTTAGCCACCACAGACGGCTCGGGAGCATTGTCATCAGAGTTGGCAAATGCACACTGATGGAGGAAGGTCAAATGACTTGTCCAAGGACACAGACAGGAGCTGGACCTTCAAACTTAGCACACATTAGAAACTCTACAGGGTGATTTTTCTCATGGTGCTCCTAATCAAAACATCACAATATTTGAATTACAGTTTAATTTATCTATTCATTTCAAAGGGCTTAACTATGGCTTGATACTCTTGGAAAAGTGTTTTAGTGGTTACTGAATAAGCAGGAAGTATGTGGGGTGGTAGCAAGAGAATCAAATTGAAGAAACATGTGACCTGATAAAGATACCCAGAACATAAAGTTTCCTCTCAGATGACTAAGATTCTAAGGGCATGTCAATCAAAATTGCAAAAGGCCCTATTTCAGGTTTTGGTCTAGAGTTCACAGCCCAGATACACTGTTTGCAAATAGAAATTTGATTTGGGCATCTCGTGATTGTTAAGAAGTTCCTCTGGGTAACGAGGAAGGGGGGTGATGAACAAAAGCACTTACGTATTTGACCTTGAAGGGAAATCATAGGATGATGACTCATAAAATTTGAATTCCTCTCTGGTGAAAATGTTGGGGACTCTAAGTCTTGTTTACATGACAACTTCACTATAAACAGAATGGGATCTTCCAATCAGTTGGCTTCCTGGATACACTGAAATGTGTGGATGAGTGTTTTGACAATAATGTGTTTCCAGTGGGTGCCAGCCTCTGCCATTTGTTGAGCGTCTTTTAGGAGTCATACTTTTATCAAACAGAAAACATATGCAAACACCTGTCATGTCTTCTGCTTTCATGTTTACACGAGACGGCGTTAAATCAATCATATTGCAGAAGAAAATTTGATAAGCACTTTCTGGGAATTTGCATACCGTTTTCTGATTAATAAAGGATGAATGCTGTCCAACTGGTTTGCGTGACAAATTTACAAGCGGAGAAAAACACCAACTGAAAATAGCAACATGAAAGAGGCAATCTCAGCACAGACCTTAGCTTTGACGGGAAACGCTTTTCTTTTGCTGATGTGCACTGATAAGGTCTGATTATTATCATTATTAGTAAGGACATGGAAAACAACTTCGCTTGGCTCAGGCTTTCTGGACGTGGTGTCACCTGACGGCATTGCCTGCTTAGAATCCACAAGCGATGGGAGTTCTCAAGCACGCACAGCACCGGGAAAGCTGCTCCGAAGTTGGCATTTTTATTTGGGTGCTTCCATTTGCCGGGCCTCCCGGGCAACTGAAGAGACTCGGAGGTAGAGACAAGGGCAGTGAGGTAGGACCACAGCATCCAGGGAACAGAGAAACATGACTTCAGAAAGATCCCTGCTAATTAATTCCAAGGCTAGAGGTTCACGTAACAGTGGGAGAAGAAAAATAAATAAATAATAAACAAAGGTGGGGAGGGGTGGTAAATTAATAGAACAGGGGGGAAAAGCTGTTGTTTTTCTCCTTGGAGTGAATTAAAATTATTATGACATCATGGCAATGGCTAACTTAATTAAAAAGGAAACAAATACTCAAAGAATGAGGACAATCCATCAAGCTGTGGAAGAAATGCTATCCCTAATTGAATTTAACAACACTATGATAAGATTTGAATGTAATTAAGAAAATGATAAAAGGAAAGCAGAATAATAAGGATGGAAGTACTTATCATTTTTATTATCTATACAACTGTCATTTTTTTTCTTAAATAACAAACACAAATGGGGAATTAAAGTATACGGAGAAAAATAGTGGAATCAGTTTTCCTTGTGAAATTGCAAAGAAATTTGGAGAAAGTTAGGCTTTCACATGTCTACATCCAAATCCCTAGCCTTCGACACCTCACTAGTCCCCCTGCCCCACAAAGTGTCTGCCTAAGATGGGCTTTCTAGCCTCGCTGTCCCCCGGCCATTACCTGCCGGAGATTGCGTGTCACTTTGACATCATGCCAGGCGTTGTCGTTGAATTTCCCGTTCACGGGCTCCACAATAGCCTCAAAGGCCCCAGAGCCTAGGTTAATGACCAAGGAGACCGCGCCATCCTTCAGAGCTAGGTTAACATAGTCGGCCGACTTGCCCGTATGGAGGATGAGCCCATTGCGTTGCCAGGTCTTAAAGGAGAGGGTGATTTCGTCACTGCTGCTCTGGATGGGGTTCTGAGACAGGTCATAGCACAGGTACTCTGAGCCTCGGAAAGTGGCCACGTTCTCCTCTCGAGCTGTAGGTGAAGAAAAAGACAAAGTGGTCATGCCTTGGCAGGCAAGATTCTACTTTAGGCAGCTCCTACTTAACTATGGAAAATAGGAAAACTGACTACAGAGAAACTATGTTCATACAACAGTAGAAAAGTAGAAAACAAACAAAACAGTTCAAAGGAGTGGGCTGTCTTTCCTTCAAATGTTCTGGAAGAAAAACCTGTGGAGAAAATTTATTCAAAATGTTTAAGTGGGGCTCCCATTGTCTGCATCAGGAATGGTATTTAAACGCTTGCAAAAAAATCTGGTTCAGAATAGATAATTAATGGTCCTGTTTAAACAAAGGACTCCTTAGCTCGTGGTAAATTTTATTAAATAATAACTTGAAATCAATTACCCAAATAGATTTGGTTTTGGTTTCTGTGCATCAGAAACCTAGCTAATTGTGGTTTCTGTGGTAAAGTCAGGAGCCCAGTGAAATATGAAAGGATTTTAAGTAGAAGATTGGGCTGGAGAAGGTCAGGTGAGGGAAAGAGCACAGCATGAAATATGGTAATAAGCTTTGTCCAGAAAGCAACGCAACCCTTAGACTCAAGCAAAGAGGCCTTGTGCTCTGGGCAGGTAAGAGGTTTTATCTCAGATCACCCCTTCCTGATTAGAACTTGCTCTTGACACAATCATGTCCACCACCACCCCAAGGATGACAAGGCCAGGGTAGAATTCCTGTGTAATCGATATACTCTTTCGAGACCACTGATATTGGCACCTTGAAATTCCTTATCCAAAGCCTGTCTGAGGACGTATTTGATCTGGACCCATTGTCTTCTGAAAGTAAAACATGGTGTTGGTGTCTACAGATCGGTAGACAAAGCTTGCTGCGTGGACTGCGGCATCCACAGGCATTAATCCTAGATACCTTGCAATGAACGACAAAGCTGAATGTGGGGAGAGAATTAGGGAAGGCCATGGGCTCAGAACCAGCCGGGTGCCTATTCTCCCTGTATCACTATTTCCTAAGGAGTCAAAAATTCCAAACTGGAGCCTGGACTTCCAGGTAACTACAAAGTGTGCTTTTTAAGTTAAGAGAATAACATACGGCTAATTTGATTAATTTGTGGTTTATTTGAAGTTTCACAATTTTGTGTGAACGTCTATGTGCCTTCTTGTTAGGCACACTCTGGATGTAGCATTTCATATCAGGCTCTGTCAGCTGCTACTTAAAAGAACTTAATTAATGAAAGAAAATTAGCAATTAGATACATCTAGATATATAGTTTCAATTTAAAGATTGGGGGCTACAAACTGTGGCTAGGGAAATTTTATTTTCTCTTCGCTAACCTACATTTCAACCTTACAAACCAAAGCTAAATTTACCTTAGCTATGATTCCTATCAACCACATCAGTTCTACACAAATTACTTAAGCAAAATAAAGCACATATTTTCAAATCATAATAAAATGAAGTACAGCAGTCACTCTTATTATGTTGGAAGACAAAAGCCACTACAGATAGCAAGTTAAATTAATCATAACATCACAGCACCAATGCTGTTCAAGCAAGAATTCAAATTACAAATCCTCTAGAGTTATCAAAGAAATGAAGTTTCTTCCATATGTTACACAGTCGTGTACACTTACAGTCATAAGCAAAGGTACCTGCCAACCTACAGATGGCTAAATTGTAGTAAGTATATGTGTGCATGTTTCCATCCATATATGTGTGTGTGTGCTAATCCATATGTGTGCATGTGTGTCCATTCATACGTGTGTGTTCATCTATATGTGTGCATGTATGTCCATCCATACATGTGTATGCCCATTCATATGTGTGTATGTCTATTCGTGTGTGTGTGTGTGTAATAAGCAAACAAGTAACACTTGGCACATATTTATGTCTGGTACATTTTCTCAAAAGTAGCCTCAGAAAGCAGGAAGCTGAAACTTGACAGTGTCTGTGTGTTTGAAATATATTCAGTCTAATCCTCTCATGCCCTATCTACTATCATAGTGTCTCCTCTCATTTGTGGAGAGGCATGTGTGTTAAAGTACAACTAAACAAAAGACCTGGGAATGTCTCTGATTTAGAACAGATGACAGCCACACACACTTGTCACAACTCAGCTCTTTCTCTACAAAGAGAGACAAGCACAGCTGCTGTGTGGTCCCTGGTACCAACGGGCATCGTCTCTGAAAACCTAAGTTAATCACTGTGCCCCCTGAACTAGGATGAATGAGCAGAGAGAGCAAAGCAGAGCTTATTTTAATCATGGAGGAGCCTTCAAAGGTGAAAGCCTTGACACGAACCAGCAAGGTAGCAGGATATTATTTAATGTGCTAGACTGTGCTTAATATTTTTCAAATAATTAGAAGAATCGGTCAAAAATAATAAAATTTCAAGTTGTGAGTTATTTTAGAGACTGTCTGATTTAATGCCTTTATTTTGTTAAGGAAGAAATTGATGCAAAGGAATAAGTGGATGCCCAAGATGTCACAGGATATGGTAATCTTTAATATGTGAGAATTAGCCCCGTTGCCCCTATTACTACAAATGGCACCCGACGTGATGGACTAAACCCACTTAAAAAACCTGAGAAGGCTTAAAAATAAGGGAGAGAGAGTTTAACACAGATTTTTGCTGTTTGTTGGTGGCGTGCTGTAGAGAGATTTCCTGATTCGGCAACAGCAGCAGAAAAAACGCTGTGTCATTTTAAAGCGCAGCTTCTTGGGGCTGTGCTGCCAGCGTGAACTCTGGCTTTAAAGCATTTGTGGCACTCTGCTTGCTAGAGGCAAGCAAGCGCTCTCATCTAAGAGAAGTTTCCTGACTCAGCTTTAGCTACAAAACCCTGCAGCTCATTAAGAGGTCCTGCCACGAAACACTTAAATGGTGTTGACGAAAAGCTGAACGCATGCTTTTCGGTTTTCAGACGTAGCAGGAAAAAAGCTGCGCCGTTTAAAAATGCCGACTTTCTGGGCTGTCCTGCCAGGGCAATCTCTGACTCTTTTACGCAGGCAGTTCGTGCGGTTTGCAAGCACAGGCTGCTGAAGCTCGCTTGCTGGCAGGGACCTTGAAATGCCATAGAGTTGTGGCAGTAAACATGGCTACAGCCAGTACCTCAGCCATGAGGCTGGAAAGCTAAGGAATGGGCTGGATCCAGCCGTTAAAGCCACGGCTTTAGTCCTACTGAGATTGCTTGGTAAATTAAAGACTCATGTGGTCAGAAAAACAGAGCGTCAAAGACAAAGAAAATTTTTAAATGATTTACAGCGTGTTAAAAATATTTGCAGACTAAAAGTTAAAATTCTTAAAGTAAAAAACAAAAAAAAAAAGAAAGAGAGTTGTTGTATGTGATAGTACACACCTTTAATCCCAACACTTGAAAGGCAGAGGGAGATTGACCTCTGTGACTTCAAGATGTGGTAGCACACACCTTTAATCCCAGTGCCTAGAAGGCAGGGACAAACAGATCTCTGTGAGTTCAAGGTGTAGTAGCGTACACCTTTAATCCCAATGCCTGGGAGGCGGAGACAGGCGGATCTCTGAGAGTTCAAGAACGGCCTGGTCTACAGAGTTATTCCAGGTCAAAGATACAGAGAACCTGTCTCAAAAAGCAAAAAATAAACAAAAGAGAGGTTAAAATAAAGCTCGCAAAGATGGAATATTCACAGAGAATTTTGATACTGTATGCTATTATGCTCTCTTTAAATTATTTAAATGTTGAGGAAGGAGCAACAGATGCTAAAATATATTTATTTATAAATGCTGCTGAACTAATCCAACATAGATATTTTGATGCCTTGACTTTGAAATTTGAATCTAAGGACATGATGCTTTGGAAAGGAGTTTTTTATTTTGTTTTCACAGAGGATGAGACCCTGTTCATTTCTTCTATTCCGATTTGGTATGATGGACCACGCCCTCCTGAAGGGTTGCAGTGAACATCTTCAGAAAATTGCTTCGCTCAACTGCCAACTGAGATGAAACTAGCACACAGGTTATACCATGAAAGACCTAATTAACGACGCCCCCATTCAGCAGGAAGCAGTTTGGAGAGAAATAACTGCACCCATATTCCCAAAAAAATGTTTATAAATGTTCTTTTACATTTAAAGGGGGATATGATATAGGTATGAATAATTTGCATTAGTATAGATTTTGCTTTATTGATAGAGATTTATGGTCAATTTTGTTATATGTATATGTATTTCTGATATTGATTAAGGTATTGTAATTGTGTAGTTCATTATTAAAATGTAATGTATAATTAGGAAATATCAGTTGTTGATGGATAATCATAAGTAATAGTCAAGTTTTAGTCATGTTAGTTAATATTTTCTAGATGTGCGTAGACATATTTTAGATAGGCATTCTTCATATTTTTCAAAGATTATAGAATATGGCATTTTAAATGTTTTAATAACTTAGGACTTTTCATGACAATGAGACACTCTGTTCCTGGCAGCACCAATCTACTTCAAGAGGAAGATGGGCATCGAAGAGGCTCATTATGGAGTTTGATAGCCATTTGGGCAAGAAACTGTTCTTGCCTGGACTATTGCATAAACTGGACACAGAGAACCCACAGAGAGAGGACTACTGAACTTGCCTAAGGTGAGATGATCTTTCGGGGTTCCTGATTCATAAAAGAGTCTGCGAGACATTCTGCAGGACACAACAGATAGTGACTGAACTGACTTTGAATTTTCCTGCTTTATGGAAATGTCTGCTGGATACCATGGGCCTGAAGGCTGAAGATGGATGCCCCAACGGTACAGAAAAACTTTGGGTGACTGTCCAGGCAGCGAGATGTCTCTGTCATTTCTAGAGTTTTAAAAGTTGCTTTTTTCTTGTTTGCTTAGGTAGTATTGTATCTTTCTGGAGTCTTTGATGGAATTAAGAATAGTTAGTTATAGTTATAGTTTTCCTTAGTTATGATAAAGATTATTGTAACTTTTACTTGGAACTGTTTCGTTATATGTAATTTTGCTATGTTAAAGTTAAAGCCTTTTTTTTGTTTGTTTAAACCAAAAAAGGGGAAATGATGGAGGAAGGTCATTGGTTAAATAAAAAGAAACTGCTTGGCCCTCATTGGCTAGAAGATAGGTGGGAGGAGTAAACAGAACAGAACGCTGGGAGGAAGAGGAAGTGAGCTCAGACTCCACAGCTCTCCTCTCGGGAGCAGACGCCTCAGAGAGACGTCTGCTCCCAGCTCCCAGGCAGACGTACACGATGAAGCTCCGTCCCAGGATGGACATAGGCTAGAATCTTCCCGGTAAGCGCACCTAGGGGCGCTACACAGATGATTAGAAATGGGCTAAATTAATATGTGAGAATTAGCCTAGAAGAGACTAGATAGAAATGGGCCAAGCAGTGATTAAATGAATACAGTTTGTGTGTTGTTATTTCGGGCATAAGCTAGCCAGGCAGCTGGGGTACTGGGGACGCAGCCCCGCCGCTCATATTACTACAGGACTTGAAGGACCTCTGGTCTTTACCTGCCCCTGTGACTGTTATTCAGAATAGCTACGGGCTTCCAATTGACTTCTCTAAGGCTGGGAGTGGTTCCACAGAGCTGTGGACTTGGAAATCAAACTGACACTAGGTAAAGTGAACTATAAACCAACTCCTATTCTCCAAGGTTAACCACATGTGCTTACCAAAATAAATGTTTTCTTTTCCTCTGTGCATTCTGAATATATTTAAAACAAGAGATTTTTTTTAATCTAGAAGGCCACACAAAGAAAAACAATTAGTAGCATTGCCACAAAAAACAGAATACCCATAATAAATAAATAAATTATATATAATGAGAACTTGCATTTCACATGCTTATATATACTAATATTCCAAAGACAATTGTATGTAGCCAAGTGTCTTCCATTGCAAGTATCTAGTAAAGATTGTCAAAGAGTTCACAGCCTCTCTGATTCTCCACTAAATGGTGCATTTGTTCAGTTTACCTCTTCCCTGGGCCAGAGATGGGGATCAAGAATGGCATCATCCCAACTGCCCAGATTTCTCATCCCAGCAGGTGTCCATTAAAAACAATAGACACTTGTGGGGTCTTCTCCAAACCATATTCTAGATTAACAAATTTATTTCAGCTTTGGTTCATGGGATTTAATCTTCGTGAGTTTTGAGAGGAGCGACCTGACAGTGCATGCCCCACTCTCTCAGAGTCAGTAAAATCTAGGAATGAGACGGAGAACAACTTTTGGAAAATCATCCTGTTGTACACCCTCACTTTGGAGATTCTTTTTCTCCCAAGATCCTGACCTATCTTAATTTGTTCCAGTAGCTGAGACTCAAGCATATTCTTATCACCTTGAAAACCATATTGGGCTGACAGTCAACATAACCAAAAGGGCAGAACCAGATAGTGACAAAATACATTTCTGGGTTGATTGAATTCTCCAAAACCTCCACTGGAAAAAAAAAAAAAAGGGAACTGAACCTCAAATTCATTTTCCATCCCTAATGTTTGTGGCAAGAAGGAGGTTTGAAAGGACATTGCAGTCACCTTGTATGTATTCAAGCTAAACAGGTGGAGAAAATGAATGTGGGGGATTATGTAACACAGCACCCAGCAGCTTAGCATACAGCCAGGGCTTGGCAAGAGAGAAGGCACTAACACAGCTAACGGGCTGTTGAGATCCATCTAAACGCCATCGCGCCAAAGTTTACTATCTATTGTGTAAGTATTAAAATAAAAATGTTATTGTCGTCATGTGAAAAGCAGAGTGAACACCTTATGACAGCAAGCCATTTGCCCATCATTTGTAAGTGTCCATTTGATTGAACGCTAGATGGAATGGAGATATGTCTAGCTGGGGAGTTTTAAATCAGTCTGTGTAAGATATGTGAAGTACGGATTTTTCAAATAGCTTGCTAATCAAAGTACTGAAATATATATATATATATATATATATATATATATATATATATATATATATATAGCATTAACAAGCATTTATTCAATTCTGCTCTCCACCATTCCAAAATAAATATCATCCAACTAGTGATTCATAGAATAATAACTCTCAGAGAAATTCCACAGCAGTTTAAAAATACCTGATGTAATATTTTCTTACTGTGAAGTATGAAAAGTGTGGCTTTGTGGCTTGGTGTCTTAAAACCCTAACTATGTCTACAGATCAAGATACAAGGGTGGGGGAACAGACAGATAGTCACTATGTCTATAGATCAAGAAAGGGGAGTGGGAGAACAGACAGACAGACAGATAGTTGTTAGAAATTGTTGAACAATTCATTGTTTGGTTGCTGGTGGGTTTAGTTTTGACACATGGGCTCATGATACCCTCCAACTCACAATGTAGACAAAGACAGGAGGACAATCTGACCCTTCAAAGGTCACAATGCTAAAGTTAAAAGGCATGTATATCAAGCTCGGCCCATTGCATATTTTTCCAATAGGAATGAAAGGAGCTCAATTTTTACTAAAAGATCCCACAATTTTATACAAACACATTTGAACCCCTTTCCCATGGGTTGCCTAGAGGAGCTCAGCCTATTTGTCTATATAATTCATGGAATGGAGTTTAACTTTTACTGGCCATGAATATAAGGAAACAAAATATCTCTAGCAGAAACAGCTAAGAGAAATGACAGAGTATTGTAGAGCGAGCGCTCAAATGAGAAACATGTCGGTACTGGGTAAGGAGGGACTCAGAGACTTTTGGAAGCAGATGCTACAGTTTTCTATACGTGTCATGCATTTCCAAATGCTTTCTTAACTCTACCTGTATTCTCCCAGCAGCCCATGAGACCAGGGTGATATGTTTATACCAATGTGGTGAAGCAGAGACACTGTAAGGAAGAAGAGGTGCAGGGACATTGGAGGGATTGGCCAAGACAGTAGGAAATGGTTCTTCCAATCCCACAGTACTGGAACTGATTCTCAGTCCATTGCTTTTGCTATTCATTGTGTAGTGCCTCATTGTGCTGCGCCTCAAATTCTCAGGACAGGTGTGGAGCACCCACTGTGTGAGGTCCTGCAGCTGAGTTTGACGCTCAACCTGTCAAACGGTGAAATCAGTGATGGTGGCCGGGGGAAGAACCATCCAGGACGGAGGAATCTAGACAGGGAAGTAGAAGAGGAGCCTCAAGTTTCCTCTAAATTCTCTGGTGGAAAAAATCAGACACTTGAAAGAGCTTATTAAAATGCAACCCCCTCCGGAGTGGCTAAAACCAGTGGCCCTGCGCCGAACACCTGCTGTGCTCCAGACAGCGAGGGAAGCCAACCTTCCCCATAATGAGCCCTGGAGATGAAGCTGCCCGCACATTAGGCCATCCTTTGTCCTTCAAATTGGCCTCATCCAGACCTACAGTACTTCAGTCTTCACTGATGCAAAGATAACCCTGGCTGCCCATCCTGGCTTGGCCCACCCAGAACTAATGAGGCGCAAAAACACACGGGCTGTGCTGCCCTCCCTACTTGACAAAGGGCTGGCCTGGGGCCTCAGACTGGTCTGCAGTCTCATTCCGTCCGTCCAAGTCCACAAACAGCAGAGGCCCTATGAGGCTGGCTCCCGGTGCCCGCAAGTAGGAAATAATGGCTTCCCTAGCTGTGGTTTCACAGATCGCTTGGCTACTCTGCCCACTGCTCCTCAAGGCGAAAAAGCCTTGAGAAGGTGAATGATGCAAGGAGCCCAAAGCAGGGGGGACACGACTGTGGGGAAGGGAGAGTTGACAAATTCACAAGTATTTCGCCTGATCCTGGGGGAAGAAGAGATGACACAAACAGAACAGGACTTTGCGTCTACTCAATTCTGAAAGGCACCTTGGGCTGAAGCAGGCGAATCAGCCATCAGCCAAGTAGGAATCATGGTGCGGTCGACTCTGTTCCTTTTCCATGCAACATGCTAAAAAGCTAACATAAAAACCAGAACACCTCCCTTTAAGGGCCCTTCAGAACTGGGAGCCGATACAAGACTCAAGTTGCCTGTCAGGCAATGTGTGGATTGTATTTGCACACTGAGAAGAAAGTAAAGCTCCTTGCTGGACTGATGTCTACTGTGCAAAACCTGACTGCACATAGCACTCAAATCTGAGAAAGAACATATCCTCAAGGTGGGTTAGATGACAATAGACTCACACGACTGCCATTCTGACTGTGCCTGTCCCGTTCTCCTTACGTGATACTTTGAAGCTAAACAAAGCATGAAGACAGAGCCAACTGCAGTCTCCAAAGAAAATCGACAGAATCCTTGGCTTGCCACATTTATCACATGGGTATGTTGGAGAGGGTACCCGCATACAGTAGTATCTGTGGCACTATGAGCAAGCCACACTACAAAGAAAAACACGGGAAATCTGACCTCCTCGGGCCATCTCCAAGCCCTGTCCTTAGACTGTTCATAGGAAAGAGGCAGCAGAGAAACAAACAGACTTTCACGCATTGCCTGGGTCCCTCACCAGCCTGCAGAGACTTCTTGAAAGTGATGAGAAGGGAAACAGTAAATCAAGTTGTCACTTGGAAAATAAACAGCCTGCATCCTAGTGAGGAAAGTTCCCTCCATCCGTGAAGGAATGGCCCGGAAAACCACACTTCAGTGAGATCACTAGAAAGCTAATGGCATTCTGAAGCCCTGGCTTGGCTCTCGATTGCACTATAATACATTTAAATTTTTGCTCATCCCTGTAAGGAGTAAAAGTCACAGGTATGCCCTGTGTTGGTGATGTACCAAGTCCCAGGAGAGAGGAATAATTGAGTGACCTTTTACAAAAAGAAGAAAAGCCCTTAAGGTAAATTGTTTTGAATGTCTGTTGAGTTCCAGGGACTGCCATGCTCATACTAATGGCACAACCCAGAGAGTTGTACTATTAATTTGATGCATGGGTTGTACCAGTAAAGGTTTTCAATTGGAAGATTTGGATCTGACTTTCAGCTTCTCAATTTACTGAAATCTACAGAAATTTGGCTTAAATCTCCTAATTGTTATTTAATTATCTTCCTAAGGGAAATAACCAATGCATAGCATTTGTTCAGTTGATATGTGGTATGTGTTATAGTTAGAGTTTGATATGCCCCCCCACCCCTACACTAGCTCATGTTATAAATGTTTATTCTCCAGGTCATAGTGCTATACTGGGGGGTTGGGGGACTTTGAGACCCTTAGGAGGTGGCAGCCTCGCTGACTGAAATAGGTTCCTGGCAACAGGTCTTTGAAAGGTCTACCCGGCCCCTGGTTCCTGTCACCCTCGCTGCTTCCTGGTCTGCCAGCAAGTGAGGAACCTTTTCACAGGTTCCAGCTGCCATGAACTGTGTCATCCTGCCATGTCCTTCTCACAGTGATGGACGGAGACCCTCAGAAACATGAGATAAAACGAATATTTCCTCCTTAAATCATTTGTACCGAGTATCTTGGCCACGACCACACAAAATAACTAATACGGCGTGAAGACCACCAAGTCCTTGGCTCAGTTCCCAGTCTTTGAAATATTAGCTTTCATAGCTGTTGGGAATGTAAGCACAGACACAGAATCATAGTTCAATGTGATGAGCGTCTCAGAGCTGATACAGGCACATGGAAGGATACAACAGATAGACAGTCCTGTGTGGACAGGATATTATATTTTAGCTGCTCAGAATTCACTTATAAAGGGATGAATGAAATGGCAGTCCCAAGAAGCAGCATTTTGTGGACTCCTAAGAAAGCTTAGGTGCTCAGGGGGTGATGAGAAGTTCAGTGGCTGCTTCATTTGGCATCTGCACGTGGTTGTGGTTCATGACCCAGTGTGGGGCCACGGTCCCCTAGCACTGGGGATGGGAAGCGAGCAAAGGAAATCTTTCCCATCTAAGTACCTCCATTATTCTTGCCTGAGATTCAGACAGAGGACAATAGCCACTGAGGTAAGAGGGCTCTGGAAGACATTTCCAAGGAAGAATGGCTCCTGCTAGAAAACCAGATGTAAAGCCAATTGTGTTGCATATGATTGACTGCCAGCCACTTAGAATAATTTATGTAATATGCCACAAATTTTATTTACCCTTAGCCACTAGGATGCATGTGAGTCAAACTAATTACGTATTTTTTTCCACTAACCACTTCTCTTTTTAATTGTGGGCCAACCAATAACCACAAATAGAACACTTTATTGTAGACAGGAATCTATTCCTCTATCCTTATGATGCCTGGATAACCTTTCCTCCTGCTTCAACCGAGTAGAGTTTGAAAGTAATACTTTAGTCTTGTTGGCTCCTTTGCACAATCTTTTCTTCAATGAGAGGGAACATGATTGACCTGTTTTATAACACTTGAAAGGTCCAACACACAGAACCTTGCATTTCTCAGTTAGATGGTCACTGCTACCATAGTGGTGGCAGGAAGAGTTCTCTCTCTTTTAAACCTACCCACCCATCCTTCAGGCTTGTGAGTCAGCTTGGATCCCTCATGTTGTAAGCCCACCAGAACTGTACAAAAAGAGGCCTGCAGTTCTCTAACTTTCCTGCTGACTGCTGAGTTAGTAGTTCTAATTCACAGGGACATGTAGAAGGAATGTCAAGCTGAATGCTGGGCCAAGGGAAAGGCCTGAGCAGAAAAAGCAGCTAAACTGACGTTTAGAGCCTAGGCCCTACCCAAGATGGCATGCTCAAGTCTGTTACACAAGTGGGTCAGAGATCAAGTAGAGTATTATGACTTTCACCTTAGAACCCAACAAACATAGAAAGAAGCATTAAAATAAGAACATCAGGGGAGACAAAGGATATTAACTGACCCTTTGGGTTTCTCCCAGAACCCAACATGCTAGAACTGAGGGAAAATGACCAAGTAACTCATTGTGAGAACTTATTCTGTGTCCGTTGTGAAGAAGTTGAAAAAAAGTTAGGGCTGGTGAGATGGCTCAGCAGGTGAAGTGCTGGCTCTCCTAGTGTGGGGCCCAAAGTCCCATCCTTCAGAGTCAAGTTTTGCACCTGCAATCCTAGCACCAAGGAAACAGAGTCAGGAAGATCCCAGGAGTTAGCTGGCCATAGCTTAACCAAATTGGTGACCTCCAGGTTCAGTGAGACATTTTATCTCAAAAACTAAATAGAGCATAGTTGAGAAAGACTCAACATTGACCTCTGTTCTCCCTATACACATACCCATGCAAACATATACACCAACAAACACAAGGGGAGAGAGGGACTTGGAGAAAAAGAGGGAGGGAGGGACGAGATGGAAAAAGAGAGAGAGAGAGTAAAAAGTATCCATAGGGAACCCTGAGCAAAGAGAATAACAACAACACACAGATGGGCCCTTGTTAGTACCAAAATCAGATATACACTGCCTCTATACATGCATGTTCAAAAAGAAATATAAAGTCTTTAAAAACTCACAGAATTGTTTAAAACCCATGTATACTTATAAATAAAATATATCAATTTTAACCTAAATGAACTTTAAAAATATTTGTTCCACCCAATTTCTCTTTAGTCTATGATGAAAACAAGAGCAGACTTCTCCATGACAAATTGCCACAGTATAGAAGAAGCCTTAGAAGATGTTTATGGTATTTTCTTTCTCAGTAAGTCTATAACTAAACTATCTTATCAGCAAATCTCTCTGCTATGAGTCTCCAGAGGAAACGAGGAGTTATAAGGAACTTCCTTTTCAGCTTTTAGAAGTTAAGAAATTCACAGCCTGGACGAGGAAAGCAGAGAAGTGGAATTACCAAGGTTGACTTGAGTAACTGTTGGGAAAGCACAACGCATTAAGTATACTTACATTTGGCCCAATAATTCTTTCACGAAGCCCAGAACATATAGAGAGTATTGAATACAAACTAGAACAGGATATAAACAATGCAGCTTCTGTATATAGCCATTGTTAACAATTATGTTATTTGTAGTAATAAGAACAGAAAACATGTAGGGGTATGCTCATTAATTTTATATGGTGGATACTTCTGAGGAAGGGGAAAATAGTGGGACCAAGACCGAGTCTTCCTTGTGAAATAGTCATCCTATACAGCCCAGGCTGACCCTCCTTCCTCTTCTCTTAACTGCAAGAACGCCATCCCAGCAAGACCAAGTCTTTATGAAAAGATATAAAGCAAACAATAGCAGGATATTAAAATTTCTTCAATCTAAAGGTTGAATCCTAATGGTAGTAATAACTTCTACTCTAACTACATGCTTTTTAATGACTGGATTAGTCCTTATTTTTACAAGTTAAAATCTCTGCAGGCAATTTTAATAAAACACCTAATCATCCTTCTCCCCCAGTCTTGGATGATTATTAGGTGGTTTTATACAAGGATGTGAATGTAATAGCCATATACCATGAACATCAATTTCCCCTGCTTTTTCAAAATCTTCCCCATAGGCCCCAAAGGGCAAAAGTCTGACTGAATTAAATAGGCATGCAGTTGAATTGATCAATGACCCCACAATCATCATTTCCACTTGTGCCCCTCATTGAGTGCAGCACTCCCGCTTTGCCCAGGACCTTGGTACCACTGTCATCCTTACGGACAAAGAGAGAAAAGTTGATGGATAGAAATCTTAGGATAGGATAAGACACATGAACTTGCTATGGTATAAAAGTTCCACAGTAGACACCTGGAACTAGGTAAGCTGGCATCTGGGATGTGCCACGCAGGCATCTGTCACAAACCTCTCAGATTTTTATTTTCCCCTCAGCAGAATAAAATTACAGTAGTCCTTCAAGATCAGCCCCACTGAGAAAGCTGAATTGCTAGCGACTCTCTCAGCCTCTCCTACAGAAGAGAGAGGGCAGCCTGCAGCACAGGTCTGCTTTTGTTCTCGCCGCGGGCTCTAGCCTGCAAGTCTAGACACAGTAGTTTGTTAAAAGGCCCTGGAGTCAATGCCGGGACAAGATCAATAAGGCTTTTTATGACACAATGAAAACTTTCTATTTTGTTAAATGTGGCTAATCTACCATTTCTGCCACCCTCCTAAAGCTTTCAGTACCAAGCTTGAGCCCAGGTGATTAAGACCCTGTTCAGAGATACAAACTGGGGGAACTTTGCCCAAGGAGAAGCACACATTCCGGGAGCCTGGACCACACTTTCTTTATAGAGCTAGCTCTGTATCTCAGTAGCCTCAAGGAAGGAGGCATAGTAGTGAGGAGAGGCTGGTGACACTGCCCTGTCCCCAGGTTTCCAAACAGGAAGAGATGATGATGGGCAGTCATTAAGGAAAGACTCTAAGGATTGGGGCCATCCGAGCAGGGTGAATTCTCTAGAAAAGATGTTAAAAGCCACTGACCTGACTCAAGAGGCCAAAATAAAAGGCAGACGATCTTTAGTAGTTGTAAATTCAATTTTAGTGCCTATTGGATACAAAACTAGAACAAAATATTTATTTCATTTTCGTCAGTGCTTTGTCTCAGCTGTAGTCATTTACAGAAGCAGAAGATTGTTTTGTTTTTGGTTTGTGTGGTTGTTTGCTTTGCCATCGTATAAGAATGACAAGAGAAAAAATAAACATTTTGAACCTGTATTGCACTTTATGCTTTTACATATAGAAAAGGTCCCAGCAGATTAAGCATTATATTTATATTTGATGGAAATTAGCCAAGGCCTCTTTTAATGAATTAAAGGGTATAAGAATTCAAACACTGCCTGCTAGAACCAACATATTATTAATGAAACTGCATATCTATGCATTCATATGTCATCTGAAGGTGAAATCTTTTAATGTGGGATGCTTGATGTTTCTAATTTAATACTCAACTATCTTCAGCAGTAAAATACTTTATTGGCCCTATCTTATAAATAAATAAACTTAAGTTCAGAGGGTTAGATTCTCTTACAACACCACAGCTGGTAAGAACTAGATTCCAAATATAAATCAAGCTCACCCTACAAAGATCATATTCCTTCCACTGGGCTATGCTGCCTCCTTGATAAGAGTTGAGTATATCATGTGCAAAACACTTATCAATGTCACTCTCATAAAAATGACCTCTCTATATGTATGTGTGCATCTGTATTGTGCATGCATACGTGTGTGTGCATGCACGCATGCTTGCGTGTGTGTGCATGCATGCATGCATGTTTGCATATGTGTAGAAATGTACATGTGTTAGCCAGAAGACAACATGGGCTGCCATTCCTCAACACTGTCCTTCTTGGTTTTTGAGACAGGATCTTTCCCTGGCATAGAATTCACCAAACAGGCTAGGCTGGCTGGCCAGTGAGCTTCTTTGTTGGGAATACAAGTTTTGCATTACCATGCCTGTCTTTCTGTATTTCCAGGGACTGAACTCAGGTCCTCATGCTTGCAGACATGAACTTTACTAATCCAGGCATCTCCCCAGCCACTGCTTTCTAAACACACTGTTTGCACAGAGTGTTATGCATCCCAAACCACTTTCAGGCCCACCATCTAATTTTGTGAAGTCTGAACATCCTTTCAAAACTCGTCTGCTCCACAAACCTACACTTCACCACTTAGGTGTTTTAGCCACAGACATTTCAATGTGAATGAAGACACAGATGGCAGGTGAAATCATGATCATTCTCTATGTTTGTGTAACTGGAAATATGTAAGTGCTGAGAGAAATCTCTTAAAGTATAAACAAGGAAGTCTAGTCTTAGGTGCTGAACCTAAAATAACAATTCTTCTAAGGCGGAAGGATTCACAGACGACTTACAGATGCTGCACCATTTGCCAACAACTTATATGAAGTAAAACAGAGGGACTCTGAGTTAGAGGACCCTGTTGGAAATATACACTCAGTGCTTGGACCAAAGTAGCTATCGAGGCGAGTAAGTAAGATGAGTTGCAATTTAAAATCAGGAAAATACTCTAAAATAGAGACTTATTTTATTTTAAATTTATTATATTAAATTTATTTTAAACTTATTTTAGTCTCATTTTTCACACACTGTGTAACAGATATAGTATTTTATATTCTAATTATATACCCTAACTTTCTCCAGAAATTCTAGGAACATTTCTGTGTCTTGGTTTTTGAGACAGGATTTCTCTATGTAACCCTGGATGGCACCAAACTCACATGACTTTCCCATCTCTATCTTTCGAGTGTTGGGACTATAGGTATCTACATCTGTGACTTTAAGAATGTAATCAGTACTTTGATTGGCTCCTCGGCATGAAGATTCTGCACAGGCAATCACAGGTTAGGGGAGTTGTGTTTGTTTCTATCTGCTGTAGGCTAAGGTTTTAGACTACAGTTTGCAGGTCTGTATCAGAACAGGGAAAAGTAAGGATACTTAACTAAGACACATCAAACCATTATCTAAGATTTAAGCAAATGGGGACTGGTAGCTCTTTTCTCCCAGGTGTGTCAAAATGCCCAATAGACATCAACCACAATGCGTTTAGATAGAAGCTTAAGTCTAAGAGGTTGAGGAATATCTTTTTCCTTCCAAGAACTTAGAAACTTAATCTTACTCTCTCTAAAGTGATCAGACCATGAAATATGGAGTATACCAACTAAAATAAAGATCAGGATGAAACAGGCACCAGGCTGCCATTATAATAATGTACAATAAAAATAAAACTTATTATAAAAATTCTCAGAATCAAAGCTACGGAGAAACCCTGTCGCGAAAAATCAAAAAAAAAAAATTTCTCTAGTCCACAGATTTATATTGATGGTTAATGATTCCTAAATAATGTCTCAAGTAAAATTTCACCATGCTATGACACCATTAGGAGTAAGGAGGGGCTGCAGAGATGCCTCAGTGGCTAAGAGCTCTTGATGCAGGAGTTCAACTTCCAGCATCCACACAGCAGCTCAAAACCCTATGTAACCCCTGTCCCTGAGTATCCAAAGCCCTCTTTTGAGCTCTGCACAGACATGTTGTGCAGTTATACATGCAGGAAAAACACATTCACACCTAAATTAAAATTATATAATATTTTAAAGGAAAATGAAGAGTACTATCCTCTTTTCATCAAGTCTAGATCTACATAGCATCCATTAACAAATATTTATATAGGACCCACTTGATATCAGTCATTGTGATAGACAAGAGGAATATAGAGATGATCACAGCAGGAAGACCCATAAGGACTTTCATTCATTTTAATTTTTCCTTTTGTATCTCTTGGTCTCTCTCTGTCTCTGTCTCTGTCTCTGTCTCTTTCTGTCTCTCTGTCTCTCTGTCTCTCCGTCTCTCCGTCTCTCTGTCTCTCTCTCTCTCTCTCTCTCTCTCTCTGTGTGTGTGTGTGTGTGTGTGTGTGTGTGTGTATAGAATCAGATGTGTGTCGTTACTTAGAAGGCTATTCATTTTGTTTTTTGAGACAGGGTCTCTCGCTGGCCTGGAACTAACCAATTTAGATAGATGCGTTGGCCAGAATTCCCATGGATCCTCTTGTCTCTGCCTCTCTGAATTACAAGCAATTACTACTATGTTCAGCTTTTTACATGTGTCTCAGAAATTGATTTCTGGTCCTCATGTTTGCACAGAAAGCACTTAACCAGTTGGGCTATCTTCCAAGCCAGGTTTTGGGATTCTTTATCACTGTCTTTAAATTTTTATTTATTTCTGTTTTATTAGTATGGGTGTTTTGCCTGCATGTATATCTATGTCTGTGCACCACATGCCTTTACTGTCATGGAAGCCTGAAGAAGAAGACACTGAATGCCCCAGAAGTTGAGTTATAGATAGTTATTAGCCATCATGAAGGTGCTCTAGAAAGTAGCCAATGTTCTTAATCCATAACCTATCTCTCCAGCCTCAGAGTCTAGAATTTGCTATCCTTAATGAAATGATGGATTTGACAGACAAAATTTTTAATGTCATTATCTGGAAAAATAATGGTAACAGACTAATTGAATGAGATCCTGTCTTTGTGTGCTGTCAAATGCTGGAAAGAAAAAAAAAAAACAAAAGAAACCACGGTGCTGTTCTGTTCCCACTATTCCCATTCCCCTATATTCTCTCCTGCCTTCATGCCCCATGTGCATATATATGGATATATAAAACCTAGGGGGAGAAAGAGCAGGACAATGTGAATGAGCACAAAGTACAAGATGTACTTGCATGTAAATGCCCTTCTCAGATCCATTACTCGGTATGATTATGTGCTTATAAAATTTATATCAGGGAATCATAGTGCTCCATCAGAAAGCAGTTCACCAAATGCTTCGAGTTGAGTTATCAATCATCCCAAAGCCTCTGGAACTCTGAAATTTCCCAGGACGTGGGACTTTCGGTAATAAAATAGGGCCAGTCCATGACACAGCTGATCATTCTACCACCACAGGTCAGATGGGAAAAAAAGGTCACACAGATGAAACCGGAACTCCCAATGACCTAGACTCATGGACAAAGACAGAAGCTTCAATTCGTAAGACATTTTTGTTAGTTATGGATTTCTATCTAGCCATTTCCATCCTGGCATTCTGAGATTTGGAAGGACTAATAATCACATTGATTACATAAGAAATAAACTGATTGCTGTGGCACATTACTTTGTAAGGGATTTCTTTCCATGAACTTTAAAATGTCTTCTTCAGAACAATCACTTGAGGATTCAGATGACTTTGGTTTCATAGTACCTCCAAGTCATCAAACTCATTGTCAATTATCATCATACACAGCCAGGAATCAAGAGCATTTGTTTCCTAATTGTTTAAATTTGGGATCACAAATGTCCTCTACATGATAAGTAGCTAATTATGCTGCATGGGATGATTTATGCAAATAATTGTCCCCTTAGGGGTGACTCAGACAAGTGCAAAAACAGGTAGAAACTCCCAAGCGGTTCAGAACTGCAGCCTCTGGGCACTCAGGTGTGGGGCTTCCATCCCAAAAAGCTGCTCCTTCCTTCCTCCCTTCCCTGCAGTACCACCACCTCAGTTCACACAAAGCCCGTCTATTTCTCGGGTCTTTTGAGTCCTTTTGATGACATTGGACAACTTTAGAAATGAGTAACCAGACCCTACTGACCTCAACTGATTCTAAAAAAAGAGGGTATCTCAAAATAAGGTGAAAGGGAGGGAACTAGGACTTACTGGTGTCCTATGGACAGCAAGAGGGTTCCAAATACTGTGTTTTCAAACCTAGAAAAACCTTAGAAGGAATAGGCATTATTATTGCTGTTTGAGATGCAAGGAAATGTCCATAGTCTCTGAGTTAGGGATAATGGTGCTGATGTAGGCTACCATTTTTAAAGCTGACTATAATGCAGGGACTTTACCTCTGCTGCTGTTAGGCAAACAGCCCTTCCTGTAGCCTTCACAATAGTTTTAGGGATTAACATCTGTGATTTTCAATGAGAAGAGGCGAAGTTTTCGCTACTCAAGGTCATCCAATGGAAATACCAGTGACCATTAGGAAATTCAGAATGCTACAGAAACCCAAACTGCAACAAGTTTGGATTTCTGTGAAAGGCATTGTTAGGCTGAGATCATGTGCCAAGCAGCCCCTACGTGGAAATCTAGAACCTCTGGGTTCTCTCGTGTGGAAAATAGCCTTCTTCCAATGGTTTAATAAAGTTGGACCATAGGAACTCCCAATGTAAACAGATTACACACTCTACACACCCAGCATTGCTATGGAAACATCTCTATGTCCAATCATCCTTGCCCTTGACACCAATAAGAACCAATAAATACGGCTAATTGTGTTATCGTAAAGCTTGAAGTTACTACTTTGAGCATTTATTCACTCATCCTGCAAGTTTTATTGAGAACACTTGTCAGGTACTAGGTCTGTGGTAGACGGAAGAGTCCTGACAAGTTTTAGTATATTGTTTTGAAGGAAGGTTAGGGTAGGGGGCGTCCTTAAACTAGGTCCCTGTGAAGAGTGAAGGAGGTTTGAAAACACATGAATCACACAAGCAGATGGCATAGCTACTCATAGTATTTATTCCATGGTCCCACTCCAGGTGATGCCCACCATGATTTTTTAAGCACAAGAATATTACGCTTTGAAGCTTATGACAGGTAGGCTATATGGATGATTTCCAAGAACTCGAAACTGGGATTTATTTCAAGGTAGTTTTCACAGCCATGTCCAAGAAGCAATATGCTCTTCGCTTTCCACTTCACAGACGGTATTGATAAGACGGAACACAGCCCACATTTACTACTTGTTTTTAAAGCCAAGCACAAGTGTTTGCATGGAGTTGTAGGAAACAGGCGACAGCGGAATCCAAGCTCTCTGACTTTCACTCGCCTCATTATAAAACAAATACGGGACAGACATACAAGAGACACCTTCGGAAGTCTGATCCTAGACACTGGATGCCTAATTCCCAATTGAGTCCCTTTCCAAGGCTCCCTTTTCCAATATGGGTCTCCCGCATAAACTCATTCATGTCCATGGTCTCAGTGTCACATGAGCCGGCACCTGTCACTGGAATCCTTCTCCAGGCAGAACACGCAAAGCTCGGTGCTCATGGCTAATCTGAGAACTTTATAACGGGTTGCCTTTCTCATCCATTGACCGTCTGCTTTTTGTTCTCCCCTGCAATGCTATAGACACCAGGACTCCGAAGAAAGGAGCTGCTTAATGACTGCCGCCCTATCTCCTAAAGGCCTTATCAGTGGGGAGCAGTTTATCTGCTGAAGGCTGACCTTTGCCACTGTGTTTCAATCCAGGGAAAAACAAAAGCACCAAAACAATTAAAAGTAGTAAAAAGGAAGTAAGAACAGAAAGGAGTCACTAGACTCATGTGGAACATCCTAACACAGGATCGGGAAAGAGGGAAGAAGGAAAGATGGAAGAGAGAGGGAAAAAGAGAGAGGGAGAGAAGATTGAATTTTCCTGGTCCTCTTTATTTCTCTTACTGATGGCCGCAGAAGCCATGAACATGCTGTTAATAAATCTGAGAGCTTTGAACTGATAGGGAGAGAAAAACAAGACAGAAATGAAGTTAAGGCTTATGAACCCCTGCACTTTATAAGGTGCCCCCTACTCTCTGCAAGCCCCACGAATGTTGGAAAGTGTGAGCTTATTTCCCACCTCAGGTTCCCTCTAAAGAGAAATTCTTCTCTTTAGTCATACAAAATCGCAACCTGTTGACCTTATAACTACCCCTATGCAGCCAGAGATAGCCCTATAAAGACCCATGCCCCCTGTGTTGTCACCCCTTGGCTGTCTGCAACTCAGTCTCTTCTCATTTGAAATGCATGAATTTAAAATTTAAATGCATCACTTGTGGAGAGATATATAAGTATTCATCTCTACAGAAGTCTGAGCATTGTCAATATTTTTAATATAGTTCATTGTAAACAAATACACATGGGGAATTTTTTTTTTATGGTTGGAGATGTTTTTGACTCTCTGCCTAACTTAGGAAGAGTCAAGGATTTTTGTTTTCTATAGCACTGTGGAGGACAAATCTCCTTTCCTCTCCCTGTCTAGTATGATATAGGGTAACTAGACAAAGGTAGAGCTCCATCTGTTCATCTTTGGAGATGTGAAAAAGAGCTATGCCTGTTCCACATGCTTTGTAAAAGGAGGTAAAACTGAGGTCTTCAGTGATTGCTGACACTCAGCTTCCTTCTCCCAGAGTTCTGAGTGTTTTACTCAGTTGCTCTGATTGACTTGTGGTGTGGGGCAATGGTCTGTCGATTATATTTTAAATAAATGCTGATTGACCAGTAGTCATGCAGGAAATATAGCGGGACAACCAGACAAGAAGTAGAGGTGGGTCAATGAGAAGAGGAGAATTCTGGGAAGAAGGAAGTCCTATTCAGCAGTCCTGACCCAGCTACAGAAGAAACAAGATGTTACTGCCTCGCTGAATAAGGTACCCAGCCACATGGGTAGCATAGACAAGAATAATGGGCTATATAAGTTGTACAAGTTAATAAGAAGCCTGAGCTAATGGGCCAATCAGTTTATAACTAATGTAAACCTCTGTGTGATTTCTTTGGGACTTAATGACTGTAAAAACAAAACGGGTAGGACAGAAACTTGGACAACAGACTTGTTACCTTGTAAGCTGCTTTCCACTGATCCTATGGTTGTAGTGTTTAACAACAGGAGCTAGAGAGAGTGAATTTGGAGGCTGCCTACATGCTGACCATCACCTCCCCACCTGGACCATTTCCTTGATCCAACACAGCACTGATAGACAATTACTGCTCTTCTACAGGCATGGGAGTTGGAATTTTGCAACCAGCCCAGATTAAGAAGCTGAAACAAAGCTCAAAACCAAATTTGGTTGACCTTAAAGCTTTCATTCAGCCTTATGTACACTTGAGTGTGGTCTAAATGCTCACATCTTACTTTTCACCACCTAGTGACTCAAGCCTAGGGAGTGGTAAGTTGTGAATGAACGTTGAGCATCATTTCTCCTTCACATCTGATGGAGAGATTAGCCTGCATCACTCCATATGCATACTCCAGTATGGAAGCATGAAAGGCCCCATTTCAGCTTCAGGGAGTGGAGCCTTGCTGTAGAATATTATTTTAAGATGTGTTACATTTGTTTATGCTGTGGAATAGTTGTTTAATGATGCAAAGATGTGTTGTATTCCTTTATGTTGCATTTGTTTAACTCTGTGAAGCTGTGTTATTTTGCCTGTCTAAAACACCTGATTGGTCTAATAAAGAGCTGAGCAGCCAATCGTGAGACAGGAGAAAGGATGGGCAGGGTTGGCAGGCAGAGAGAATAAAAAGGAGAAACCTGGAAAGACGGGATTCAAGAACAAGAAACGAAGAGGCCAGCCACCCAGTCACAAAGCCAGACATGGAATACAAAGGAAAGGAAAGATATACAGAAATGGAGAAAAGTAAAATCCCAGAGACAAAAGGCAGGTGGGATTATTTAAGTTAAGAAAAGCTGGCAAGAAAGAAGTCAAGCTAAGACCAGATATTCATAACTAAGAATAAGACTGTATGTGTGATTTTTATTTGGGAGCTGGGTGGCAGGACCCCAAAGAGCTAAAATCAAAGAGTCAAGGAGAGAGAGAGAGAGAGAGAGAGAGAGAGAGAGAGAGAGAGAGAGAGAACGAGCAAAGGGGCCTTCTTTGTTCATTTCCTTCCCAGATGTAAGAACCTCAAGTAAGTCCAAGAGGTACCAGCCTCCTTAGAAGGTGCAAAGGATGACACCTTCCTCAGCATGAGGTATCAGCATTCTCGGTCTTCTAACCATCATAACTGAAACAAACAAATGAACAAAACAAAACACAATGAAAACCAAGGATATAACCTTAGTCTCTTCTGCTGAATCTGAGAGCTAGCTGCAGCATTTTACCAAGATCCACATTCTGTGAGGGTGTGGTCCCTCAAGTTGTCTGACTTACATTCTATCACCTGTGGCTCTCAAGAAAGGCATGTGGGAAGGGGGTCCTTTTGCAACAGATGGCAACAGGGAACAGTTTCTCACTGTGCAGCACCCACCACTAGGACCATCTCTGAAAGATGGACATATTGTTATCCTCTTGCCATCTCTAGATCTTGCCAGATCACAGTAAAACTCTTTCCTTCTTCTTGTCTACCCACATCCTTTCTTCTGCTGCAAGTGTTTAATAAGAATGTATGACTAATCAAGTACTTCCCTATTCATAATTTGCATTTTCAAAGAAGGAAGTATTAACCCTATGGCACAAAGTCGTACATGTGGAATGGCACACATTGGTAGCATTTTTTTTCTTTGAGCATCATATATGTGGTTCATTCAAAACACACTTCGTAGCAACTATTTCTTCTTACTCTGTAGAACATTTACTTCCTCTGCTTCCATTTGAGAAGAATATGTTATGTTCACTATTTAGCCATACAAACAAAACAAATTAGCCTTCTAATCTTCAGGTTTCAACTTTCAATGATAGTCCATAGAAAGATTCACTACTGGGCTTAAAGTTGAACGAAAAGGCACAGTCATCAAGGTTTATAAAGGAAGATGGCACAAGGCTCCAAATGATGTTGTGCCTTGGAAATTGTGTGGTTTTAGTACAAATCACGCCATCTCATTAAGCCTCAGTTTATCTTAAATTTATTAAGAAAAATAGTAATTTATAAGTCCTATATTTGGAATGACTAAGAGACATAAGCACAACATTGAGCTAGCATCAGCAAGTGATTGATAAATGATAGCTCTTACTATTAACAGCCTATATCAAATGACAAAATATTAAAAGAAAATAAGCTACAATTTCTTCATAGACACTTAATGCAAAAGTACAATTACTAAGAAAAACCTTCTGCTTTGCGAATATATAGAAAGAGAACATGAAAAGATCAAGGAAAGCAAGAGCCAGGAGATTCTTCCACACGACTCACATACATGGACTTGGGAGACATCTTCTCTGCCTTTCTATCTCTGTACCCATCACTCTGCACTCACAGAGATGTTGTCTAAGTTTCATCTTTAGATGCTGTGGAAAAATCAGCCCTCTATGTGATTTGTAAGAGAGTGTGACCAAGAATTGAAAAACTGACAGTTTTCCTGGATTTTTTTTCCCAGAGCTCAAGACTGCTTTGTGAGATCAAAATGTAGGGGAAATAAACCTTGAGGCATTCCTTCACTTCAAATGGATGTCCTATGAGATAAAATCTTCAGGACATCAAGGCAAATAGTCTAAATTTTACACAATAAAGTTTCATATCCAGGAATCATCACAAAGCAAAATGTCTGTGAAATATGGTATAAGAATTATAAAGATTTTGGCTAAACAGAGACGCCATAGCAGTTAAAGGCAATGACTGTTCTTCCAGAGGACCTGGGTTTGATTCCCAGTAACTACAGACAGCTCACAAATGACTATAACATCAATTCCAGGGACCTGACACCTTCTTCTGGACCTGGGGATACTATTTGTACTGTACACACAAGATATAAAGATATACATGTATGCAGAGCACTTACACACATGAAATAATAAAATAAAACCTTTATGAAGATTAATTCCAATACTTCCCCTGTGACCTCTTTTATAGCATGCTTCTTGATTGTTCAATAGCATGCACATGGTTTGTCTTGGGAAGGATAGAGCAAGTGGACAGTCTTTGAAAGCTTTCAACCCAACACCTAGAGTTCTAGAATATCCCCCAAATTCTCAAAGATATTACTTATTCAACAGGGCCTCAAAGCACCAGCTTAGTTCTATCTT